>NC_087401.1:10610789-11297283 GCF_031307605.1 Tribolium castaneum | reverse complement strand
AAAAATTCGTTAGGAGCCGAGAAAACTGTAAAATTCTTAATAGTTTTTACGCTAGAAATTTTAGCTTTAGTTTGCAATTGAAAACATGATTTAAAAAAAATAGACTATTAAAAAAGGTTTTTACGATAATAAAATTGCCAAATACGCAACAATAGTTTTCAAGTTATATATTTGTTTTAATTCTGCATTTGATTGCAACTTTCTTGAAAACTACTCCATTGGAGAACAACTAGTAATAATTTATTATAATTTATTTATAAAATTTTTGTGATTTCTTCTACATACAATGTACTATTGTCCTTTTTTTTTCTGTCATACGAATATATATATAATTTATTTAAAAAAATAAATCTTGGTGAAGATTTCAGTGAGATACATTCTTTACTAAGTATTTTGCAAGATGTTATCACAATAAAATATTTCACTGTAAAAACGCAGCGATGATGTATTAGCTGTTTCAAACCGATAAAAACGCCAAGCATTTTACCGAATTATTTTATTAAATAAGGTTGCTAAAAACGTAAAATAGCAAATAATGATTAGATATCTCATTGAAACTAATAATTACATTACCTATTTTTTTTTTTTTTGAAGGCATGAACAATTTCTAACGTTGGCATTTTTATAGTTTTGAAACAGTTAATACTTACATAAAAGTAAAACAATAAAAAAAATTGAAAAAGCTCGGAAAGTAAAGATTGTACGATAGATTGCAATTATGTGGCACTTCCACATGTGTTGTTTTTTTTTGAACTCATACAATAATTTCAGCATATCTCCCTACGACATATTCCGTAAAGAAATCACAATCGTGGGGGTTCGAACAAACCCCTACACCTTTAAAAAGGCCTTGGATTTAATCGCATCCCTTGGCAGCAGGTGAGTCAAATTCCCCCAACTCTGGTTGGTACAACTGATGGGAATTACAGATATTTGAGTCACACTGCGCTTGGAGTCAAACCTTTCCTCCTCAGTGAGTATCAAGAAGCGATTGATACGTTGAAAAAAGGCACAATAATGAAAGCGGTTTTCCGGATGTGATTTACGATGGCCATGGTTGTAGAAAAAATAACGAATAAACTTTTATTGCACAAAATCAAATCATAACGCTATAAAACTTGGTCATGTGACTCCAAATGTTTGTGAAACTCTCTCACACGCCCAAATTTCTTCCCACAAAAAACACAAAACCAGATTTTATCATCACGTTTTGTAAGGATTTGTTTCCTCTGTTTAGCGTTGGCCAATTTATGCCAATAGTGTTGCCCTCGAGGGATTTGTTTGTGGCACTTTTGGCACAATGTGGTGTGTTTGAATCTAATATGATTGTTGAGACACGTCGTGGTGAAAAAACTCTGGTGGCACAAAGTGCATTTAACGTCGTTTTTGTGCATGTGTGCCAACATGTGGCTGTTAAACTTGAATAAATCCCCGAATTCTTGGACACAAATATTGCAAAAGTGGGGCAGGTGCACGTCTTGGCACGCGGGGGCGCTGTCCACGGGCCGCGTCTTGACATAATCATGGTCATTGTTGGGGGATTCCCCCACTTTTCTCAACACCACGAATTCAGGAACATCGAACACCGCCTCAATTTCGGGGATGTTTGTGATGATCTCGTTTATGTCTCCGACGAGCAGTTTCCGCATTTTTGATTTGAGTTGCGAGACCACATTGGGGTGGAGCGCCTGGTTGGGGATCCAGTCGATGTCGGCTGAGTCCGGCGACGGTCGACCTAAATTCGCATTTTAATGACGCAGAAAGGGGAAAAGGGGCTTCAACCTGATTTGAAATGTCGTGAGCTGATTGTAAGGAGGTAACGGTCCTTTTTGCTCACTGGGATATCTAGGGCTTCAAGCCAGGCACTACGGCGGATTGTATCAGTCGGAAGGTGGAAAAAGTCGACATTGTTCGACACTTCGCTGCTTTGGGGGCACCAAGGGATGAAACAACGCTTGGAAGGGGGTAGATTTGGGGTCATTTGCGAAAAATAAGGGCCCAACGTGGGTTTGTTTTGGATAAACAGCTGACTGTCAATGTGACATTTGGACGCACCAAGTTTAAATTCTTGCGACGAAATGCCGCAAAAAAAAGCAAGTTGTGTTGAAATAATTGTATTGTGAAAGTTATCTGATATTCTACAATCAAACTTTGAGAAAGAAGTCGGTTTAAAACCTTAATTCTAATTAATTGTGGTCAAGGTGTATTGTTGGTTGTATAACATCCTATTCAGATTACAAGAACCGCACATTTTTAAATTCTGACCTTTAGAAAAAAGTGTCGATATTATTTAATTACCAGAGATGCATTTAACATTTAAGGGGGAGAATTTCTCGATTTCCAAGATAAGTGTCCACAAGTCATTTGACGTCACATACTGAAGAAATTTATTACTCATAAGGTGGAAATTTAATTCTTAAATGTGGAAAACGCTTTAGTACGTTTTCTACCCAAAAATAAAAAATCCCAATGCATGTTCTGACTTGAGACCCATTAGCATATAACCAGTTTTATCAAACATTTAAGAAAAAGTTACAAACATTTAAGAAAAAGTTACTAATAAACAATCAGGTTATCAAAAAATAAATAAATACTGTTACAGTATAGGAAAAATTCTTAATGATTGCTTTGGAGCTTTGGATAAAAGTGAAGCAACAATTGTGCCACTGTTGAATTTTTCTAAAGCCTTCGGCGCCTCGGATCACTCACTTTTATGTGCAAAATTATCTTTTTACGGTTTCGACAAAATTTCATTTTTTCTTCATTCATATATGACAAATAGAAAACAAATTGTTACAATAGGCACCGCACAATCAAGAAGGTAAGAATGAAAGAAAGAAAGAAATAAAGAAAGAAAGAAGAAACAAGTAAGAAGAAAGAGGAAAGAAGAAAAAAGAAAGAACGAAAGAAAGAATTTAGGTTTTTTACTATTATGTATAATGTAATTTAAATAAAATCAGATTAATTAGATTAATTAAATTAATGACGCTTTTATAAACCAGTTATATACTTAGGGCCGGTTTATATGTAGAAAGCTTTGTTAAAATTTAATTCGTTGTTAAAAGTTAACAAAACGAATGGACCAACCAAATTTGTTCAATTTGGTCAGGTGATCAGTTATCCTTAATCACGCATTTAATTGCAGATTAACTTAATGACGCTTCTATTAACCGATACTTAACATACACGGTGGAGCAAAAGTAATTATCATGGTTTATTTGTGCCAGTTTGGCTGATTATGTCTTTGATTTATAAATAAGCCCCCGTAGAGGCTTCCAAAAATTGCCGTAGCGCACGGTATTTCACGTGCACATGGCGGGGTATTGGTTAAAGTTTTCAACTAGCAATAATCGCACCTCGGATTTACCTCATCGGTTACGATACTGCCACTGCGCAAAGCTGACAAACTTACCCCCTACCAATTCATTTAAAGCCACGAGGACGGCAAACGTTCATGAATCATAAACCTTAGCGCCATCTCGCACCACTCCTTCGAACATTGCAAAATAAAACAACCCCAAAGGCCCACAATCACCCAAATCCCCAATTTTGTCATCGCCCCAAAATTGTAAATCACCCCATTGTCACCACATGTCACAGTGACAGCTAACCTCAAACAACTGTCACAGTGACAGCTAACCTCGAAAATGTCATCTCATTTACAAGGGGGCCGCGTTGACATATCCCTCATCCAAACGGCGGCCCGTAACAACCTCATCACCCTCCTGGAGAAATGCCCAGGCCCCAAAGCCATCGTTTGGGACAACTCGCTTGCGGGCCCCGTGGGACTCATCGCCCAATACGCAGTCTTGAAGGAACATTCGGTCACTAAAATGTTCCCCCTGCGCCCCACACCACTCCCAGAAACAGACGTAGCCCACGTTATCTTCATAACGCGCCCCAAACTGCACCTAATGGACTTTGTGGGCTACAACGTCCACGCCGACTGCAAGACCAAAACCGGCTCCAAAAAGCAATACCACGTGTTTTTCGTCCCGAAAAAGAGCCTCCTGTGTCTGGAGCGCCTCAAGCATAACGGAGTGTACGGCAGTGTGAGTTTAGTTGAAGAGTTCCGCTGTGAGTTATTCCCGTTTGACTCCGATGTTGTCTCGATGGAAATTTCTGAAGTTTTCCGGTAAGTCCACACGTGGGTGAATATGGGGGCTCACTGTCTTTCCGCAGCGAGTACACGCTTGAAAACGACCCGACTTATTTGTACCAAACGGCACAGGCGATCATTTTTTTGCAAAAATTGTACGGCCCCATTCCGCGCGTGTGGGGCAAAGGCCCGGCCGCGCGCCAGGTGTGGGAGCTGGTGACGCGGCTCCAGCGCGAGAAGAACGCCCCCTTGAAGACGAATCAGACGTCCACCATCGACCAGATCCTGCTGATTGACCGCGGGGTGGACCTGATAACCCCCTTGGCCACGCAACTGACCTACGAGGGGCTCATTGACGAGATTTTCGGCATAAATAACTCGACTGCCCAGTTCCCCATTGACAATTTCTTGAGCAGCGAAGAGCGCACCTCTGAGTCGCTCTCCGAAGACAAGAAACAAATCATCTTGAATTCAGCCGACAAGTTATTTGCCGACATCCGCGATAAGAATTTTAACGCCGTGGGGGCGTTTTTGTCGAAGCAGGCGAAGGCGATCAGTGTGCAGTTGGATAATAGTCAGGAGCGGTCCGTGCAAGAGATGAAGTTATATGTGCAGAAGCTGCCGCAGATTTTGGCCAAGAAGAAGGCTTTGGCGCATCACACGGCCATTGCGGAGTGCATTAAAGAAGTGACTGATGGTTACGAATTTTTGGACACGCTACAAACGGAACAGGAGTTTTTGAATTGCATTGAAGTGGATAAAGCTAGTCCGTATATCGAGGATTTGATCGCACATGCCAAGCCTCTGGTCAAGGTTTTGAGACTGATTTGTTTGCAGTGTATTACCAGCTCGGGGCTCAAGCCCAAAGTGCTGGAGCATTACAAGAGGGAGCTGGTTCAGGTGGGTTTTACAAGTAGGTCATGGTTTATTGAGGGTTGCCAACTTAATTTCAAAATCACAAACCACTTCGATTAATTTTTTTTTAATTTTAACCGGTGTTATACAAAAATTTCAGCCAATATCATCAAAACTACGGATTTTGTAACAAAAATGAGCTCAGATTTGAAATGCTAAGACAATTTTACATCAGATATGTATATTTTTGACCTAATTTTTTGATTATTGTGCACTTCATGATTTTTTAAATGCAGATAAGTAGATAAAAATTTGCCCAAGTTGTTTATTTGAATTATTTGCATAATTTTGACTCGATTGCCGCAAAATTTTGCTCGAAAATAGATAACTAACTAACAAGGTCAATTTATAATTTTTTTTTTCATTTTTGCTAGAATAAAAAAAATTAAATCGACCATATTTTGATATCTCCAAAATTACGAATCTTATAACAAAAGTGAGGACAGATTTGGAATCCTCAAACAATTCTACGTGAAATAGCCATTCTTTTGACTTAAACTTTTGATTATTCTGGTCTTGATGATTTTTTATTAGCAGATAAGCAAATAATCCAGTCATAGCTGGCCATCCGTCAAACTGACACTTCTTATGTCACTCTTTTACAAAGTGTTGCCAACCTAATTTGGATTCCACAAGCCTCTTTACACAAATTAATAAAATTAAATATCTTGTAACAAAAGTGAGGACAGATTTGGAATCCTCAGATAATTTCCCGTCAAAGTGCCATACTTTTAACTTAAACTTTTGATTTTTGTGGTCTCGATGATTTTTTATTACCAGATAAGTAGATAAAAATTTGCCCAAGTTGTTTATGTAAATTATTTGCATACTTTTGACTCGATTGCCTCAAAATTTTGCTCAAAATTAGATAACTAACAAGGTCAATTTATATTTGATTTTTTTTCATTTTTGCTAGAATAAAAAAAAATTAAATCCACCATATTTTGATAATATCTCCTAAATTATGAATTTTATAACAAAAGTGAGGACAGATTTGGAATCCTTTGACAATTCTACGTGAAATAGCCATACTTTTTGATTATTCTGGTCTTGATGATTTTTTATTGGCAGATAATCAGATAATCCAATCATAGCTGGCGATACGTCAAACTGACACTTCTTATGTCACTCTTTAACAAAGTGTTGCCAACCTAATTTGGATTCCACAAGCCTCTACACAAATTAAAGAAAAAAAAATGTGAAACTTTCCAGGTGTATGGCTTACAAGCGCTCCTCGCCATCACAAACCTGGAAAAAGTGGGCCTTTTAAAGGTCCAATCAGGAACCCGACAATACACAGTCCTACGCAAAGCCCTAAGACTCACAATGGAAGACACATCTGAAATAAACCCAACTGACATAAGCTACGTACACAGCGTTTACGCCCCCTTAAGCGTACGCCTAGCCGAACAAGTAACGAAAAACGGGGGCTGGAAACAACTACAAGACGTTTTGGGGCTTTTACCGGGCCCCACACTTGACGAAACGCCCCCTATCCCAAACTGTTTAGCCCCAAATAACTCGGACACGCCGTCCGTGGTTCTGGTCTTTTTTATTGGGGGCTGCACATTTGCAGAGGTATAACTCTTAATTCGGAAAATGAGAAAATAAATTGAGTCAATTGTAGATTTCGGCCTTGAGGTTTTTGTCACAACAAGAGGACTCGAACGTCGAGTTTGTGATCGCGACGACGAAGCTGATAAATGGGACCAATTTTTTGAAATCTATTATTGATGTGTAAATATTTTTTATTTAATTTTTCTAATAACGTATAGGGCTTTCAAGTAAATTTCTGACTTAAGTTGGCAATCTTAACTTTCAAATGCAAACGCCAGTGTTGCCAATTCATTTTCACAGTCACGGGTTACTTGATTGACAATTAAATGTATAAAACCTTGTAAAAGTAATAATAAATGTTTAAACCTTATCCTAACTCATGTATCTGTCAATGTAATGGATCGTTTCAAAGCCTACTTCGACCATGATGAGCACAATTATCATCCATTCGAGCCGGACATGATGTTTATCACTCAAATGTGTCGATAAGAGTTCAATCAACTCAACACAATGATTGATTTTTTCGTTCATGACCTAGAAAACAATGAGAAACAACCAAAAAAACAAACGAAACAACTCACTCTAGTCCGCTTCGCGATTGCGAAATAATTACACATTTGCAAATACAAATTTTCTAATCGTTCATTTTCCCAATAAAAATCGGGGGTGTCCAAAAGATCAGAACTCAAGTTAATCAGGTGTCTCAAAGCGAACAGTTCTCCATGCTTCCGCAACACCTCCTCCCGAGACATCCTGATTTTGTTCCCCTTTTTCAAGTCTTCAGTCACAAACTCAATCGTCCCGACGTACCGCTCGAGGAAGGCCTCCCATATGCCCAACTTAACACTCGAAGTCATCCCATTCGAAAACGTATATTTATCCAAAACAATATCACTGTTATCAACAGTGGCCACCAACAAGTCCCCATCTTTGGCCAAAGCACTCGGAAGCCCCTCTTTCTGGTGCCTGTACGTCATGATCTCGCACTCCTCCTGCACCAAGCCCTCCCCGTAACTCTCCAGTTCAAACTCGCGCAGAAAACTCAACACGTTACTGCTCTCAAGTTCGGTCACGTTCCACAAAACGACACTGCCCTCCCGAAAGAAGAAAATCTCGCGGGGCTCCTGCTCGACCTGGTACTTGGCCACGGCGTGCACCACATCACTCGCATTTTGCACAGTTTTGGGCTCGTACAAGTCCAACTGTTCCAGCCCCTGAATCAGGCGCTCCAAATCGTACTCCTCGGCAGTGGCGTACGCCACGACGCTGTACAAGCCAGGGGGGCGCACAAGCTCGTCCTCCAGCACTTTCTTCTTACGAACTAGTCGCTTCTTCAACTGCAACGTTGAAATGTTTGACGAGAAGGGACGAGTGAGGTTAGGGTGAAGTGTCGCACGAGTGGTCACAAACGCCCTGATTCCGCTTAAAGTGCGGTCGGGCGTGGCCCTCGTGGCTTGCGGGCCCCAAAGTTGGGGCTTCAGCACCCTCGAACTTATCCTAGCGATGATATTTGCCATTTTTGTCGGGGGCAAAAGTTGGGTTATGTGCAGTGCTGCCAACCCATAATTAATTATTAAATTAATCGGGGGGTTGTTTGCCATTCTGAATACTGTAATGTATTTTTAAAGATAAAGTTCGCGAAATCAGGAAATTTTAAAGAATCTTTAAAAATTCATAAGGTCCCAAGGGGTGTTTTTCCAAACATGATATTTTTTACAGTCGAAGGCCCTATCAAAGGGCTTAATCTCCTGCAAAAATAAAGAAAATTGCTGGATATAACGAAAAGGATGGGGGAAATGGTGCGCGCAGCGATTGTCTGGTCGACTGTAATTTTCCTGCCGCCATTTTTGGTGCCATCTTCACTGATATAGTGAGGTTAGGGTTGTTCCAAAAATGAGGCTTTTTCAAGCACTTTGTCGGCGTAAAAACTCAGTTCCTGGTAATGTTTGGATTGGGAAACACCGTCTGAGCCGGTCTGTGACCATGCAGGACGTTGCGAAGCTGCGAAATCAGTTTGAAATCGAAGAGAAAAATATGTTTTATTTGAGGCACTCGTACTTGACTCCGGTGAGTTCCGTGTTGTTTTAATGTTTTTCTCCCGAATAATTGGGTGGTATTATAAGCAGATGCTCCCAAAGTTATTAATAATACAAGTGCGAAAACACAGCTTAAAGTTCGAGGGCTGTTATTATTATGCAACGAGCACATGCGAGTGGCATACCTAGGCATCCGAGAACTTTTAAGCGTTTTCGCATAACTGTTATTCAAAAATTTTTGTGTTGGAACATTTTAACTTAAAACACGTTGCTATGGGAAGCCTGTTTTAAAATAGTGAAAACACGTTGCTGTGGAAACGTGTTTTAAAATAGTGTTTATAATCTAGGATTCAGATATTAAAAAGAAGGCTTAAAATGTTACCAACATAAAGAATAAATTCTGTCCCAACTGACGACTTAGAAAATTACTAATGTTTACTTTTATTGTCGAAACATTTAGTTCTTTTGTTCTAATTTTATGTTAAATATCAAGCACTTTGAAGTAGTTTTTAAATAGCTTTTAAGTTACAAAACAAAATACAGGGTCGCTAAAAAGTATGAATACAGTTAAATATAAATATTTTCACAACGAACAGAGAATCTTGAATTTTGGGAAACAGTTAAAAGTGTTTAAATTCTATCATCTGAGAGCTTTTCCAAATTTCTATCGTCATTTATTTGAAAATAAAAGGCTAACCTGATTTTTTTTAAATAGCACGAAGGGTCAAATTTTGTCATTTTTAAAAGAAAATTTTTTTCTGAATTCAATGAAGTTACATAATGCTCACCTTTACTTTTATTAAAAAATTAAAGTTCAAAAATTTAAGAGTAAAACTAAGTTAGCTTTGAAAATACTGTTATTAGCGATATCTATTAGCCAAAAATTAAACTTGGGTGCAATAATTAGTTTAATAATGGTACATTTAAGTAAAACTGAGCTAAAAAAAATCTCATGTTGATCATTTTTTGTAGCATAAAAATCAAGTACATATTTTGTGTCTATTTTTTTTTTAATTAAAACGTTTTCTTTTTCAGCTAGAAGTGTTATTTTAACAATTATTTTTAACTTTTACTTATTTTTTGGTCAATGTTTGAACAGCAAAGAGCTAACGATAGATAAAGACAACATTTCCAAGGCTAACAAAATTTTTAAATTTGGATTAAATTAAGCTAAGCATGTGTTCCACAGAACTTAAAAAAATGCTCTTCTCAAAAATATTAAATTTGACCCTTGTTGCTATTTAAAAAAAAATCAAGTTAGCCTTGTGTCCAACAAAAAATGGAGATAGAAATTTAATAAACATCTGAAACGATATAATTTGTATACTTTTTAGTATATACCAAATTTCAATAAGTTTTGATGAATAGTTTTTTTAATATTTAATTGTATCCAAATTTTTTAGCGACCCTGTATACTTATTAGGAAATGTCTATTTTTAATTATGTTCAGGAGCAATCGTATGGTCACGCAATTGCGCTCGGAAAGCCACAGGAGAAGTACGTCGCATTAATAACCCGGAAAAAGGACTACAAAGACAACATCACGATTGAGTCAATGTTGGGGCACTTGCGGCACAAAGAGGCTTGGGATTAGCAAGCATAACATTTATTAGACTTCTTAGTTACACAACACTATAAAACTGTAAATAAATCATTAGAAAAATAAAATACTGTGTGGCTTCGATCACAGCCCCGTTTAAGTACTTTGCAACAATTTGGTCCAAGTAAATTTATCCTCATTTTCCACATCCTTACGTGTTAGCGTCTTACCAAGCGCCAAGACTTCGGCAAATTGCGACACAACGGGGTCCCAGCCCACCGACGCCGCCGCCACCACCTCGTCCCCATCGAGATAAAACGCGACAAATTTAAACTTATCCACGTCCCCAATATACACAACATCGCTGAATTTCCCATGCCCTGCATACCTCAGACTTTTCCCAAACAACTTGGTCCAGAAATAAGGCACCGCTTGCAGCCTCCGCCCCTTCCCCAGGATATTCAACGCTGCGATCTTCCCGTGGTAGTGGGCCAGGGGGTAGTGCCCGATCGCCGCCTTGTGGCCGTGATGCGACCACACGGGGGCGTAGGCAATGTCGCCCCCCACGTACACATTGGGGCTGTTACTTTGCAAGAACTCGTTCACTTCGACCGTACCGTCGGGGCGCAGCTCCACCCCCGAGCCCTTGAGGAAATCCGTGAGACAACTGCTCCCAACCCCCATGATCACCAAGTCGGCCTCGAGGGTGGAACCGTCCTTGAGTTCGACTTTGCCCACTTTCCCGGTCCCATCGTCTAGACATTTACTTAAACCGGAATTACTGATGAATTTGACGCCTTTCTCCTGGAAAAACGCCTTGAAGGCGCCCCCCACCACCTCGCCCAGGAAGGGCTTAAAGGGCACACTCCCCCGTGCCACGATCGTCACGTCTTTCACCCCCTTTTCCACGCAATAGGCGGCCGCTTCAAGCGCCACGAAGCTCGACCCCAAGACAACAACCTTCAAATCGGGGCGAATCAGCGCGTTTGTGGCTTTGGAATGCTCGTAGTTTCGCAAGACTACGACGTTCTGCAAATCGGCGCCTGGAATGGCCACCTTGTTGGCCTTCATCCCGGTGGCAATGTACAATTTGTCGTAGGTTAAAACAGCGCCGTTGCTTAAATTGACCGATTTTTGCGTGGTGTTGACTCCTGTGGCTTTGACGCCTTTCAGGACGTCGATTCCGTGGTCTTTGTAGAATTGTTCGGTGCGGAATTGGGCTTTCGATAGGTCGAAGTCCATGGCTTTGCTGACGAGGACGCGGTCGTAGGGGAGACAGTTTTCTTTGCAGACGAGGGTTATTTGGCCGGCGAAACCCTCCTGACGGAGGGTTTCGACGCAGATGGCGCCTGAGGGCCCCCCGCCGATCACGACAATGTGTTGCGATTCAGCCGGGTTGCGTTTTGTCATGGATTTGACGCGTTTGTTCGTCTCGAGCTCGGAGCGTTTGGCGCGGACTTTGACCGAGTTGTTCTCGACGGTGACTTGGTAGCAAGGGAGCGAGTCCATGCCTGGAAATTTTTTTTTCGTTATACTGCCATAAATTACTAATTTTAATAAAACTGGGTCAAAATGTCGAAATATACAGGCTGATTCTTTTAGGGCCTACATTAGAAACTTATAACTTCTAATATAGCTAGAACGTGGCCTCCTTGATGTATTTAAAATATTACAGCTCGTAAACCCTTTATAATAAGTGAATTTTTTTTTTGCATTTGATAGCCAAAAGTTCAAAGGGTTTTCTCAACTCTTCAGGATTCTCAACTGTCAAATTGCAAGGCTACTATGATTTTTTGAAAATGATAATTAAAAAATTATTATAAAATAGTTTTTTCAAATAGAATGATATTGTTTTTTCAATGGCAATCAAAAGAACATCAGTTTTTGTGCAGACTTTTATTAACATCTTCTATATCTATCTCTAACAGTTTTTGAAATAATCGCAAAAAACAGAATTTTTTGCTCATTATTTTCATTTTTAATCAAGTAAACTTTCGAAAAATACGAGAAAAATGTGCTATAATTAAAAGAAATAGTGGATTTGTTCACCATTTTCATTCAAAAAGTTCAAAATTCGATGGCAGGCTGAATGAATTACTTTACATAATTCACTAAGTTATAATAAACCATAATTAAATATTATTGTTCTACTCTTATTCGATAATTAACGAGCTAAAAATTAAAAAAATATTGTAGTTTAACAATTGTTGACCATTTTGCAAGGTCTACTTGATTAACTATGAAAATTACGAAGCAAAAGCCGTTTTTTGTGATTTTTTTCAAAAACTGTAAGAGATAGGTATAGGACGTATTGATAAAAGTCACCATAAATATCGATGTTCTTTCGATTGCCGTTAAGAAAATAGGGTCGTTACATTTGAAAAAACTGAGTCATAGCAGTTTTTTGAAAAAATCATACTAGCCATGAATTTTGACGGTTGACAATTTCGAAAATTCTAAAAAATTCTTAAAACTTTTGGTTATCGGACGCAAAAAAAATTATTCACTTATCGCAAATATTTTAAACGGTGTTAAAAAGCTAGCGGATTAATTCTTTTATTTCATTTTTTATGTAGTCAATTCTTTTGTTGCTGCTCGTATGAATACAGCTGAAGCACATGAGTGTACAGTATATGCATTTGATAATATGAATAAGCTCTTGCTTTTACTTCAGAGTTAATACTTCGGAGAATATGCTCTGAAAATAAATCAGTGTGGTAAAGTTTTCAAAGGGATGATGTCATTTCTTTCAAGAATTACAATTCTTGCTACTGAATAACATGTGTAAAATCGTGTCGTATAATCTGCCCTCTTCGTAAAAGATTATTATAAAAATTAAATTCACGTTGTTCTTCAATATTATTTTTGTCATTTTCTTTATCATCTTGAGGAAAATCTTTCTCTTTATGAGCAAGTAATTACTAATTATTCAATGACTTTTCATTAGGACACCTTCTCGTGTTACGTTGATCTCATTTAAAAATTACCTGGTCATTGCATGAATATTTTCTAGTTCAAACCGATATAAAGTCTTGAAATCTTTTCCTAAGGTTTCTGGTTTGTAAGTTTTTCTTACCCTTACTTTTAGAAGAAAATTCCCAATGATTGAGATGAGATTTTAACGTATATCCCATGTCAGTTCATAGTAGAATTTTACAACAGCGCATATGCATTTTTTTAATGAAATGGAGTACAAATTAAGAGTTTCTGGTGGGTTTTCTTAGATTAAAGTGTGTCGCTGGGACTTAGTTTTACACTATTGCAATTCTGTGAACTGAAGTGGGATATATGTTCTACAACTGCTAGTACATAATTTTTATCACTGTTGGTTGCCTACTAAACCAGCTCACCAGATTTCATAATCGTAATTTAAAATTGATAACAAATGTCCAAATGCAATGTGTTATATGTGTTCAACAAGGAAGATATTTCCAACAGTTTTTATAAATAATGCATAAATATTTATGTGAAAATGTGTTATATTTTTAATTGTCCAAAAGTAAGATTATGGCTTATGAGATCTTACAATTTGCCAAGAAGTGTACGAATTACTCACAATTCACAAATATACAAAACAACTGTTTTTTAGTTGCAAAGCACTCTAGAGTTTTTTTTTATTTTAATAAACATTTGTATTAGCGCAGTAGGATTTTTTTCTGCAGTATTTTTTTGTATTTTTAATAACATTTATTTTAGGTCTGTATGTTTTTATTTTTATTTTTTATTTATTTTTCGTGCTACTAACGCAGATCATATAAATCTCGATTTTTACTTATTGTTTTTTTTAATTTTTAACAGAAGCGTTAAATGAGTGTTCGAATGAGTAGTGCAATTTTGCTTTACAAAGTTGGTAGCCACAATTACACCATCATATTCTTACATGGAGTTCGATTTTTATTTTGGGATTTTATTCTTTTCTTCGTCCACGTTTTTTTCAGGAGTCTTAATCCTAGAACCATAATATTTTTTTGTGTACACTTCCTAAGTTAAGTATTAAAGACTATTTTATCTAAAACCTTTCAATAAACTATTGTTTTTGGAATAAAAATTACTATCAGTACTTACTTTTTTTCTAGATTTTTTTCGTATCAATATTAGAAAAATTTAATTTGCTTATTAATCCTAGTTGTAACATAGTACGGAAAGAAAAGTACATAGTTCACATATTTTTTGAATTGTTTACAAGATTGTTATTGAAAATTGACCCCATAGTATGGTTTTTGTAAAAACAATTAACAGTATGGCTCCAGGGTTAAATCTTTAATTTTTTTTCTAACAGATTTAAGTTACCAATGAATTGAAATCGGTTTTCAAAACCGATCACAACTGAACACTTTTTAAAATTACTATTATTTTTATTATTTAAGGGCGGTTTTTTACTATTTACGTACTCGTAATACTAGTGAAAGAAAATCATCGTCTTTTCTAGATAGTATACTGAAATCTAATGAAATACTTACACGCTCTTGCGTCAATAAAATTAGAACAAAATAAATAAACACTTATCGGAAATTAGATTTTTTCATTTTGCCATGTAACTCCAAATCAGCACTTTAATAAATAAGCATTTTTTTTTTAAGGTGTCAATAGCATGATTATTAGTTCAATTTCTTTCTTCTACATATTTTTAATATTAAATGTTTATTTACATTTTCAAAATAGGTAATAAAAAATTCAGTTTTAGTGGTAAACTGAGTGTTTTAATGAGTGTAATTTCATTTTTTGAGGTTTGTGACAAATTCTAACTAACAAATCGTCTGCTATTTTTTATACATACTTTCCGAATGCCTCATTTTGAGTGACATTACAGGTAATACAAACTTAAACAACCCAGTTATCTGGGCTGATAACAGAAATATTTATTTATTTACACTTCAACAGACACAATAAATATTTCTCTGCCTTTTATTAATAAATCGGAAATCTTAGGACACGCTATTCAGCAAAACAATTATCAGAAACGTGTAATTTTGAGGGTAATTCTTATCATTGATCAAACAATCAATCAATTACAATTTTCCATCAGTTTCAAGTGTGTAATTAGCGAAATTACGCAACAACAGTTGGAAAATAACAAAAATTAACACTTAACTGCATCTATACTTTTTAGGTACTCATTTTTTGCACCAATGAATGTTATGTAAAAATCGGTTTTAATGACCCAGATACACACCCATGTGTGAAAAAGTTGCACAAATCAATCGTTGCCTTGCAACGCCAATAATAATAATAAACATTTGACCCGATTAAAGAATGATATCACCTGTCATTAAATAATTAACTCTAATAAAGAATAACACGCCATAAAAGCGAAACAATGTAACAATTTTGCAAAAATCAATTGTCGGTTTCGATGTACCAATGACGAACAAAAAGTACTTGCGATTAGTTTTGACCTTGCCGTCTGCAAATCATGTAATGAGCGTTCATTTCTGTAATTGCTACCTGGAAAGTCCTCGATGTCCCCTGTGAGGATGTTGAAGCAGGCGCCGTGCCACTGGCAGCGCACGCGGCCGTCGCCGAGGGCCCCCGCGGCCAGGGGGGCGCCGTAGTGCGTGCACTTGGCCCCGAGCGCGCTCAGCTTGCCCTTCTGGCGCACCAGCAGCACCCGGCCCTCGCCCAGCTCGAAGCTCTTCATCTCGTTCTCGCCGACGTCGGAGTCCTGGCACACGACGCCCTCCACGTACTCCTCATCCTTGGCCGTGGCTGAAAACCAACGATAAATTGGCAAATATTTGAAAAAGTGAACGGATAGAGCAACCGCACTGTACATGATGGTGGTTGTGGGATCGATACGAGCTGTCAAAGGACTTACAGAAATAGCTGCATTTGGGAGGCCCGGCGCATTTATAGCCACTCATGCTAGTTATAAATACCGGTTCGGTGCATTTCCGCGAACTGACAAGTGGTGCGAGGGGAGATAATTGCGGTTGAATTGGCCGTTTTGAGGTTATGTTTATGTTTGGGGGTTGGTATTGGTTACAAAGGACGGTGTCACTTACAGCGCGAAACTTCAACTTTGGACGTGGAACAGCCCATGGTGTGTGTTGTGGGGGCGATAAGTGGGGTTAAAACATTTAAAAAGGGGCTCCGGCGCGTGCTGCACTTGGACAAACTTTCTAAAAGTTTGAGTGAAAGGAATTTCATTGTGCGCTATCTTGTCTGACGTAATCAAGGTCGCGGGGACGCGTACGGAGCAGAAAAGACACGACTAAAACAGTTCATCAACAGAAACTTAAATGATAGAACAGCTGTTTCAAAACTATAAAAACGCCAAAATTGGCTGTTATCAATTATTCATGCACTTCAAAAAAATAATAGCTAATATAATCGATACTTTCAGTGATGGATCTAATCATTAATAACTATTTTACAGTTTTATCAGTCTTATTTAAAAAAATAAATCGATAAAATGCGACGTTGGCCTTTTTATAGTTTTGAAACGGATAATACATCTGTAGAAACATTCATTGGCAGAATCGGATAAATCGAGAAAAATACATAAACAGAAACATTCAAAACAAAACATTATTGTTCTAGAAAAATACATTATTAGAAACGTATTTGTCTAGACCTACTTCAATAGAAACGTACAAAACAGAAAGTAGTGGGGGGAATGCAACCTTAGAATTCGAAGCTAGCTCAATAGAAGGCACTTTATAGATAGGCATAGCTTCCTAGATATCCTGATTTGAAATTATAAAGTTTCCGCAGGTAATAGAAAAATAAGAACGCAACGTGAAATTTTAGAGCGGAAATTAGTAGTAAAGTATGTTTGTTTTGTCTCCAGAAAATTTGGTTTTAAAAGTAGGATTGTTATCTAGAAATGTCAAAATTTTCATTTTTATGTATTTTGTGTACGTTTCTGCTCGTCAAAGATATTGCCAGATAGGAATAAAGTCTCCAAAAATAAAAGTAGGAACTTTGTGTGCCTTTCTGCTCTTTGAAAGCATTATTAATTATAATTATTATTGGATAGATAAATCTACCTTGAATCAAAAATGACATTAACTGCAGTATGTATTAGAAATGTAAACATTTCAGATAAGCATTTGATAAAAACGGGCGTTTAATCTTTTATACAGGGTGTATGAAAAATAGTGTGTTAAGTTTACCACGTAAACTTATAAAGTTTTTAAGAGTTTTCTATAAAAATATTTGGCAAAATTTTTATTTATTATTTTCACTATTTTCTTCCTGTATATCAAAAGTTATTTTGCAAATGATTACAGACAAGTAAATATGAATAAAGATAAGTAAATGCTTCTATTTGTAATAGTAAAAGATATACGTAATTTATATTTATCTGAGAGAAAAAGATAAAACTATGCTAATTATTGTGTCAAAGAGTATTTTGACTACTGTTCATAAGAGGCAACGTAAAAATTAGACTCAAATAATAAGTTATATAACGATATAAAGTCATTGTCCGCGAAATTATTTTCTCTAAATCGCAGGACGTCAACTATAATTATATATAAATAAAAATTAATTTCTAGTTAATATTAATTACATTTTTTTATATAATATTATTTTATATTTACTTCATTTATAGGTTTTTTATATATACATGTACAGATTCCAATACTAAGAGAAAATTCCACAAAATAAGTAATTATTAATGTATAAAACCTAAATCAGATGAACTCATCTTTAAACGAATAATTTTTTAATTATGATTATATGTGCTTAAAATGTGACTAATAAATTTTCAATTTTCATAAGTATCTCCAAATCTTTATGTTCAATCTGGTGCCACCTCTATCACAGTAGCATAATATTTAAAGCTAGGGACAAATAAAATACTGATTAATTATATTCTTGTTACAATTTTAAAAAATTTATCAAAATCATTATTCAAATCAGCAAGTGTCATTATTAGTAACACATTAACTTTTTTCGTATTTTTTTTATAATTCTGACGAATATAAAAAATAAAATAAAATGCAGTCAGTATTGTCGACAATAGAATTAATAAAAATTAAATAAATACACATTTTATAATTTTTCTTTTACATCCGGGTTTACTGACTGTCACATTTATATATGACTTAGCAGATCACTACATTACCATTCTGTTTTTGTTATGCCATTTAACGTTTCGGATAATGTCCGGTTGTCTTGTACGTTTCTGTGTGTGTACTGTTCTAGGTTTGCAGCTCCCCAAGGTCGCGGTTGAGACAGGACCGGAATAGGGTGAATCACGGCCCGCGCATGGTTACTTCTAGTTTTATTAACGTTTTGTGTACAACTTTTTACACATTATTACATACATACTTGAACTAGAAACTAGAATTTAAATGAATTTTACACGTACACATTTAAAATGCCAACATGGATATGGAACTGCAGCCGGGAGTAAATCAGCGTTAAAAAACCTAACTATTAATACTACGTCGAAATTAAGTAGTTGTTGCGCCTCGTTAGGACCGGACTAAACAATCATAATTGACTTTTTCGCTAAAACCATTTTGACCGAACCGGGGGCCCCATTTGCCATAGAAAAATTCCTCCGAGGCGCCCGGCGCTAACTACGACACTTTATACAAGATAGATATATTGTCAACATGATCCCAAATTCTAACAATAATTTTAACAACTACTCGATAACATTTATACAGATGAGAGAAAAACCCGTCAAAATGGCTTTCTGAATATTGCAACAGATTCGTCGTTCCGGAGAGAAATCAAAATCGGAGCGTCGTAAAAGGAATGAGTTTATTGGAAAATAATGAAAATAAATAAATAAAATATAAAATTTCGAAAGCTTTCATTATTTTCACCGGTTTAAAACAACAACGAACTGCACCGACCACTAGATAAGAACAAAACCCGTGGTAACTATTCCACAAATCGACCAAATCACAATGTTAAATGCATTTCTAGACTTATCAATTAATAAAACAACGAAAATTAATTTGCTACGTGCCGTTGCGGGCAGTTCGTTTAAATGAAATTAAATTCACTACAACTGCAAAATTTATTTAGTCCGTTTCTGCTTTCATGCCTCGCACCTCGCCCTTCTGGCGCAGCGCTTCGAGTTCTTGCTGCGTCCTGTCCTCGATGGCCCGGATGTCCTCCATGGTCAGGCCGTGCCACAGGTCCATCCAACAGAAAACTTGCCTACAACAAACGTTCAAATCTCGCGCCAATTGCCAGCGCCATCTACCTATGGAAGTTGGTGAACAGCCGTCGCTCCGACTTTTGAATAAAACTTTCTACACGGTTTTGCAAACCGAACCATTTGAACTCGACGGTTACCAGTTTGTAGCAGGTCATGACCGGCTGGACGTTGTTTTTCCAATTGGGGCCCACCAGGGGCCCCCGACCGGTCTTCTCCGACTTGAATTTCGTCGGATCCTCTTTCTCTTTGTAGTCGCTGGCGGCGATCGGGTCGTTGGCGATGTCTATGTGCACCACCTCCCGCTGCTTGAGCTTGTCGGGCGGAAGCTCGTGGACCTACATTCGCAAATCGAACTTCATTAACCAAGTTTCAGTTTACAGGCAAAAAGCATGCAAAAAGTGCGGAAATCTAATTATACTGGGGTCCAATTTACAAATCAAATGTGACCTTTCTAATCTACAAAATACAAAACACTCAGTATAATGAAGCAAAAATCCAAAACATATTGCCACCTGAAATTTTAAAATTCGTTAATTTATTACTTATGTCCGCAAATAATTAAAAAAAACACAAAACCTCAGCATTTTTTGACTTATCTGACCCCGAAATTTCAAAAGTTTTAGTTGAAATTTAATTTTTGAAGAGTATTTTTCTAGTTTCTGGTAGTTTAGAAAGTGGAAATCAGTAAGAAAATTGATTAGTAATACTACTGTTTTATCTTTATAACTTTGTCCCGTCCGTTATCGCAAACATAAAATGTTGTTTTCATTTCTTACGTTTTTAAACAAAACCAAGAATTTTAATTTTAATGCTGTTAAAGTCTTTAATAATTAAAACCTGTCTAAATAAATTTTTAGAGCTCATTTCACAAACAAGATGTTTTGTCCCGTCCGTCATGCAGGGCCGGATTATAGTTGTAAGAGCCCCAAGGCAAATCTGACTCGGTGCCCCACTTCTACACCTTTAATCTTTAATTTTTTTATTACGTAGTTTTTTAAACAAGGTAAACACGTACAGAACAGTAAATAACTTAATAAAATTAAAGAAAAAAATCAGAAATAACGAATAAAAAAACACAACACTTAAGCCCCCTACCTATCTTAAAATCGAATTTTACGACATTGCAAACAAGAATATTCATTAATAACATCAATGAAATTACAATTCTTAACTGAAAAAAAAAAACTTCTTCACACAAAACTAAAAAGTTTAAATTTTTAACAGTTTTTATTGTAATTGATAAATTATGGTAAGGAACTGATACCAGAGGGGTAGATTGTGGTTCTGGAGCTCGTATATTTTTCTATGCGCATTCTAAATTTTTTAAGATAAATGTAAAACTTTCAAGCAAATTATACGTAATTAAAAAATAAGTTTTTATACCATTTTCAAACAAACTTCTAAGATAAAAAGCTTGAATTTAAATTTTTGAGCACATAATACCAATTTTATAACTTTAACTATATAACTTTATTAGAGAAATTAGAAAGGACATGTTTCTTCTTCAGAAAATTTTTTGTTTGAAGTCTCTATTATTGTTGATTTCAATATGTAATTATAAATTTTTTGAAATATATTTTATACAAAAAAACAACTAATTATTACAATTAGGTTATCAGTACATTGTATTTTTAATATAAGTGTCTAAAAATGTGTTACTTTATTTTCGCCAATCATAGAAATATTCTAAAAATGTTTTTGAATTTACAATTAGAATTTTATAAAACAATTAAACAAAGAAAACCATACTTTTAATTGGTTTGTAAAAACTTATTTTTTTAATGAAAATATTGAAATCAGAAAATCTCGTCCCAAAATATGTACCTAAATACAATAATTGTTCTAAAGTTAATTTTTGGATTACAAGAAACTATAATCAGAAAAATCATTTCTGTTTTTTCATTAGCTAAATGCAAAACAAGAACAATTATTTCTTTTTCGACTACAGGAAACTGTTTTACCAACTATTTATGTTCAATAGTTTCTGAAAAATTACGTTAGGTGCAAAAACTTACAACGGAAGGAAAAACTACAAGGGACATGGATTCGTAAGTCACCCGATAGATATGCATATGTATACAGTTCATTTTTTATATAATCAACTGTCAGTGTCAAAATTCTGATAAAGACCAGACTATATCACCCTAAAAGTCATGTTCAACCAATTTTGAAACTGGCTGTACTCTGTATTTGACATTTTGAACATCAGATTTGACATTTTTGAAAAGTGGACGTTAGTGTTAATCGTTAATTCGTTAGTCTAAAGGTGATCTAAAATAACTAAATGTGTTGTACGTGTTTTAAATTGGAGACAACTTGAAAAATTTGGAAATTGATAAATTGCCAGATAAAAAATTACACCAACCTTAATTCAAAAAAATCACTATTTATGATAATGCCAACCTGACAGCTCATTGACAGTTGATTATTAAAAAAAAACGACTATAGTAACTTTACAAACTCCAAAAGCCCAAGAAGCGACCTCTAGTGGCCGATACCTCAGTCTAAACACGAGCAAGCAAAACAATTGCAAGAAAAGTAATACAATTTTCAAAACAATTTGACATCGAAAACAAATCGCAATTTTTTGTGTAGCCAACCTGACCGAAAAATTAAAAAAAAAAACATTTTCTGATTAAATCCAAGACCGAAGCAACCTCTGGCGGTCATCTCATGGAGTATTTACCAACTACGTGCATTTTTTTCATTTTATGTGCTTTTACTATCAAAATAATCGGAACCTAAACCAACTTAACAAAATTCCGTCTGAATAACAGCCAGGTCGGAGCGACCTCTATCGGCTGACACCAGTCTCCTGCATACAATAAGCATAATTAAGCTATTTACAGTCGAATAACCGAAAAATTCGTCATAATTACGCCCATAATAGCTCTTTTACGACGCCCATAAAACCCCGAATTATTTTCAAATAAAAATTCAAGGTGGTTACGCTATCTATTTTTATGCAAATCCTAGTTGGCCACCACACAACACACACACACACACAATCCCAAACAAAATACTAACGTCACTGTTACCACACGTGCAAAAATAAAATAAAAAAAACTAACAAATTCCTCCTTACGTTATCTTGATTTCCCGTGTCCCCAATGTGCATACTTTCGATACAGATAACGAAGTTCTCTTTCATGTATCCAGGGTTCTGCCACAGCCAAGCCCAGCACCACACGAAGCGTACAAAGCGTATGTATTTTGTTTTAAAATGAGAACCCCCGGGGACGAATGAAAAGAAAGAAAAACAGATTAATACTCACATTGTTCTCGTCTCCGACACCCGGTGCATGCAAAGTTTCGATAACAATACGAAATTTCTCTTTCATGTACGCCGGGTTCTGAAATGACATGGAAATTTTCCTGTTATCACGCTATTAAGCGAAAATACCTGTTCCAGGTTTACAATCTATTAAATAACTAGTAGGTGTACATAATTATCGGGCAAATAAACGCGAACCCAGGACGTACTTGTCTAATCAGAGAGTGTCATGGCTGGGAACAAACGACTAACAATGACAGGTCGCAGCCATGGCCACCTTCCAATTTTCGGATTTTTGGGGCTTTACCGTGATCACGGTGCGGCAGTAGGGGTAGGCGTTCCAGGCCTCCTCGTGTATCTCGAGGCTGCCCCTGGGGGCCAGCAGCCGGATGAAGGCGGGCACTTTGCTGGCCAGGTGGTAGATCTTGTAGGTGTACTGGCCCGAGGTGTACTTGCCCCCCAGCAGGGGGTAGTTGCTGAAGGGCTCATTCTTCAGCACTTCGATGCCCTCGCCGCCGCCCGTGTTGTCTTTGGAAGCCTCGGCGACGCTGAACAACTGAGCGACTTGGTACTGCAACTGTGCATTAGCCTTCGACTTAATAACACTCATTAAAGCTCACCTCTTCGACGGTTAGGGGCAAAGTCACTCGGCTAAAAACACACAGACAGATGGCACGATTAATTCAAGGTCTTTTGACATTTGAGATTTTTAGGTTGGGATCGGGCGCACTGGGACAGGGGCGGCTGGCGGCCGGGGGCCGCAGACGCCCCCTTGGGCACTGGCGTGCGCCAGGGGGCCAGTCAGCGGCCTTTCGGGGGGTTGCGATCGATTTTTCGCGGGGTTGTGACGGGGCTGTGGCGCGGTTTTCTCACTGATTCGAATGCTAAATACTTACTATTCTTTAATTAGCATCTTGATTCGGTCACTTTGGATAATGTGCACATGTGAATACTAGCTTTTCGTTATCACAAGTAATTCTGATTCACTCGACTTGGACTGCTGTTAATTGGGTTGCATACGGCGCAGGCGCAATGACGCAACTTGGTGACGTCAGAAGGCATTGGCGTGGGCAGGGCCGGCCTGGCGGGGGCAAGACGCAAACATTCATCTTTTTATTGACATTAAAAAGCATGAATCATGGGCCACAAGCCCTAACAATTAAATTATTTGACGAATACATTTTTGTAAGGAACGTGCACGTCACATGGTGTCAAGCTAATGAAAATTTATTAAAAAAAAAAACAGTATAAATTAAAGAAGTACATTAAATTTGTAACTTTTGACTTGTTTAAAAACTACTTTAAAGCAGTTAATGTTTAACATATATAAAATTGAAACAAAAAAAATGAAGAGTAATATCTGACTAAACAAACTAATAATTGTTTGGATAAAAAAACAACCTTTTAGTAATTTGTGGCAACTTGTGCAATAGAATTTCCTATAGAGTGAGTACTCCAAAAAAATTATTTTGCCTTTATTGGAATTTCCATCCCTTGTGTTATTTTAATAGTTCAAAACGTAGTGAATATTCTACTAAGTAAAAGGTCAAATTATGTTATTTCCCATTTCAGTTCATATAGTAAAACTGCAACAGCGCATCTGAATTTTGGAGTGAAAAATAAAGCACAAATTGAGATTTTCTGTAAAAGAGAATAATTCTGTGCTAAACCAAGTTCCAGCGACACGTTTTGAGTTAAGAAAACCCACCAGAAACTCTCGATTTGTGTTCCATTTCACTCCAAAAAATTCAAATGCGCTGTTGCAAAATTCCACTATGAACTGAAATGGAAACTTGACAGTCAATGCCCATTTTGGTGGTAAATTTCTTAGCGTCCATACATTTAGTTGCCAAGCTCAAGTGGACAAATTTCATCATTTATATATTTTTACTAGTTCGCAAAAACAAATGTAATTTTGTGAAACTGTTGTCATTGAAAGCAGTAACTTTTTTGTTCATGATGAGATGGATTGGTATTTTGGATTGTATATCTCATACGTCATGATTACCAATTCAAAATCTCAAAAGTTACTAGGTCATTATTTAAATGATTTAAACAAAGAAATTAAAAAAATAATTAAATAATTTTTTTTTCAAGAAAAATCACAGATTCAGTTGTTACGTCTGGCTCACATTTTTAAGGAATCGTAAAAATCAGGGTAATTTTCCTTATTTTTGGCATAAAAAAAATCTGGTTCACATTTTTAAAAAGGCCATAAAAATAGGGTAGTTTCCATAAAAAATGATGTTTCCATAGATAAAATGAGCCTAAAAACAAGTCATTTTCTCAATTTTTTTGTCATTTTGAACCGACTTCAATGGGCTGTTTTTCCAAACTCAACAAACTTCAACGACAAAACTTGAAAATCGACTCATTTTCCTAAAAAAATGATGATTTGGGAAAATCTGAGATAAAACTTGGGGTTAAAAATCAGGGTAAAAAGACAAATTCAATGATGTTTTGGCAGAAACACTGGTTTTTGTTGAAAAAAATGCATAAAATATAGGAAAATGACTAAGAAAACTAGACATAATAGTCTGAATTAAAAAGTCACACATTAGACTACTTAAAATAAAAATTAAAAGGAAATACTTTGAAAAGATTTTGATAAGTTAAATTAAACAAAAACAACAAAAATAGAAAGTAGAAAAAATTGTATATGACACTCGTTTTATAAGACTTAATTGTGGCACTCTTATAAAAATATTCTATTTTTCTGATAACTGATTAGACAACAAAAAACACTCAAGGGTGAGAATTCCTTTGTTTTAAACAGTAACTGTCCACAAGTCATTTGCCGTCACACATTTTTTGTACTCTACGTCAACTGGTCAAAAAAGGGTCTATCAGTAACGCACAATAAAACCAATTTAATAATTAAAAAAAAAAATAAATAAAGATTTAGTCCAAATACTTAGTTGCTAGGGCTGGTATAATTAAGGATCAATCAAAGACCAAACTCAATTCATTATATTTCATATTTTAAATTGAATATTATACAAATAAACAAATAGTAATATACAGCCTTCATTCTCACTTATGACCTTCTAGTTCAGCCGATCTCACATTTTCTTATTTTCTGCAACAAAATCGGGTCAACCGAGCAACTTTACCCCCACCCCCCAATTACCTTCAATCTGTCTCCTGTGAAACTCTGCAACATTGCAAGAAAAAATCAATCAAAATCACCAACTCCACTAGCAACTTCATAATTACCCATAAACTCCAACTGCTGCTTTCGGTGGGCTTCCATTAAAGCATTCAATTCAGCCTTTTGTCTATTCAACATTTCCTCAAAAGTCTCTTTCTAACCAAAGAAAAACACAATTAACACCGAATCAACCGGAAAAATAAAACAAAAAGCGGCGTACTCTAAGTATAGTTAGTAACTACACGAAAAGCCAGGCATGCCAACCACTAAAACCAAGCGCCCTGCACCTATCTCCTCTCATGTCTTACCCTCTTGGTGACGAAATAAGTTTCCAAATATTGTTGGATTGGCACCACTGCCTCGCACAGTCTCCTCCCGCAACAACATTTGTAAACGACCTCCGTACTGTTGGTACGACTGTAATTATCAAACGCGTACATATCTAAATTACTAAACCCGCCATGAACCGTATGATAATTATCAAAATCGTCAGTCATTTGCGTCATGTGACTTTTTAAATTATGCATCGATGCGGAATGCTTAAATTTCCAGTTTTTCTTTAATATATCAGTCGGTGATTCCCCTTTTCGCTTCCGTTTCTTTTTCGCAAACTTTCGTTTCGTCGGCGATTTTCGCTTCCGCAGGTTGGTACTGAACACGGTGTCATCGTACAGCTGCTCATCTGTCAAATCGGGACAACTGACATTCTTATCACTGACGTTATTGATAACGATTTGGGGGTCGTCGAGACAGGCATTGATGTCGGGCAAGCTAGACGTGAGCGACTCGTCAGGGGGGTGAATGACAATTTGGGGGTACTGCCGGAAAGTCTTAGACATGCGGCGCCCCCCCGACAACCTCCGGGGGTTGCCTTCGCCGGAATTCCTCCTTCTAATCGGCAAAATGTGCTCGATTTCCTTTTTTAAATCGGTATATGATAATGATTTTGGTGATTTAATATTAGAATGGTGTGCAGTGGTGCCAACTGCATGCTACAATGAAAAAAATCACTAGCTACGCGAAAATAAAATCAATGACACGGGCGGCCAAATTAAAGTTAAAAACAAATCAAATTGCACAACACTGAATTATTAGTAAAAACACGGACTAGAAAAAAACCACAAAACTCACTTTGACTTGACTGACTTCGGGTGGTGCGGCAAATTCTGTAACACAAACCCATGAAAATTAAAAACCCCAAACCGTGCGACCAACCTGTCGAATTCGGTGGTAAAGTCCCGACTAAAATATTCGCTAAACTATCAAACGTATTATTGATCACGCTCGTGTAATCCGACTTCGTCTCCTCCTCCTTCTTCTCCGGCTCGACGACCAACTTACTCCGGTCCGGTTCTGTAACCACACTGACCTTGAACCTTGAGACTTTACGTTCCTTAGGTTCGGCCACGTCCGGTGACAGTAACGACTCGCCTGCTTCGACTATAACTTCCGGTCGGTTGATTTTCTTCAATTGGTTGTTCAGTTCCGCCAACTGCTTGGCTTTAAACTCGACATCGACCTCCAAAACCGGTGATAACACTTCCGAAGAGGTGGCACCACTGCCCGGCGCTGACTCGACTTGCAACTGCCAAAAAATCAATAAAAAATCGCAAAAAAACAAAACCAATCAAGCGTTACTTTATTGATAGCGTTAGTGATAAGAGATTCTTGCGGGAATTCCAAATTAGCCGGGTTAGCTTGCGGACTAGATGGCGCCTGAATCAATCAAACCGTTACGTTATTATCACTCAATTGTCAATTGTTACCGTGGTTTGGGTCCGCGCTAACGGAATCGACGACAGTTGCTGTTGCAAGCTTTGCAACTGCGCGTCGTACTTGATGTCCAATTGGGGCGTCGAGGCCTGACTGCCGCGTCCCGACGCCGCACTAGAAAAAAAAATTACAGTCGGGGTTCGTCACCCGGCTAACGTTACCTCTCAGTTATCTGTTTCAAATTCTCCAATGGTAGTTTTTTCACTCCCATACCGCCCTGTTGGTGCAAATTCAACGCATTATCATCGACCGAGACCGCATGTTGGAATTGTTGCTGTTGCGGTTGCATTGCCAAATTCTGCACGGATACAGATCCCGACATTACCGACGTCTGTGGCGCTTGGTAAATCACGCTCGTGGCTGGGATTTCGCCAGGTTTCGCTAAATTCAAGAGCATTTGTGGGGGCGATGTTTGCGAAACTGGTTGTTGGTAATTGGCCGGTTGTTGTAAGATGAGATTCGGTTGTTGTTGTGTGGGTGGGGGGAATTGTTGTACAGGTGGCGCTGCGGTCACGAACTGTTGGTTAGTGGTGGTCGTAACGACGATTTTTTTCGGGTCAGTTTCGGACGAATCTTTTTTCGGATGCATGCTATTTTTGAGATTATCGAGACTGATTTTCAATTGTTCGAGGGTGTTTATCATCTCAGGGCCGCACATTACGGGCTCCTCTTTACCGCAAGTTGATTCCTCTTTCAACGAACACACGCTAACCTTTTGCTCGCTTGTTTTATCGACGTCGAGACTTTTCGCCGAGGATTCAACAGGTGCTGAACTTTTTCGCAAGTTTTCAGACTTAGTCTGAGTGGGCGGGGCGTCCTCTTCGGCCGTTTCCGGCCCGAAGTCCTTGTCCTTCGGCAAGTCTAGCTCACCAGACAGGACCGGACTCACCAAAAACCTCGAAATTTTTCTCTGTGGTACTTTCAAAACCGTCGTTGTTTCAACAACTTTCTCTTCGTTTTTCTCGCTTTCTTCTTTCGGTTTTTCGTCGGATTCCTCGTTTTGGTCACGCGATTCGTTCTCGGTGCGTAAAATAAACACTTTCAAGTCGATTTTTTGACCGGGGACCAGTTTCACGTCGTCTTTTCGCTTCAAACTGTCGTTTAGTTCGTCTTTTAGGACGTCTTGGGAGCCGTCAGTTTCACTTTTAAGGTCGTCGACCACTTCGGGTTGTTGGCCAACCGACACACAGGTGTCGCTCGAGAACGACACCGTTGTCGATTGGTCGCTTCGATTGTTTGAAACGTAGGTATTTTCGGGTGTGTAGTCGCTTGCGGTGCTTGTTTTTCGCGAAACTGTTCCGCTACTGTTGAGGCTTTCGCGACAACGCAAATTCTGACTGAGTTTTTCCGACAGTGTCGATTTTAAGCCTTGGAAAGTGTCTTCGTACGTCTCAAAGCCGGGCTTTATCAACATTTGGCCGCTGCTATCGTCACGCTGCCAAAAAAACGCTCATAAGTAACATTAAAAAAACTGTAACCAAACTACTTTGCAAACAGAAATAAAAGAAAAATAAAAAGAACCATTAAAAAAGGGATCATCAAGTACTTACAGATCGGTGGCGTCTGTGTGTTTTTTTATGCGGATATCTCGTCAGAGATGCGTGTCTGACCTAATCGTAAGCAGCGTGCAAAGAAAAGTTGGATTATAGTGGGGAAATAGCCAGAAAATTGTTAACTATGTAAAAAAGAAAACCGTATTACCGACTACGATTTACCATCTTAAATTAGCCTACGGATATCTAAAGGTTAGGATACGAAACGACGTACAAAAAAAACGTTCGTGTCCTCGATAGTTCCGTTAATGTCGCCAGAGGGCGCAGTTTCGTCCAAGTTTTCAGAAAAAAATGTTTGTATTTGTATAACGGTTAACACATAGCAAACAAAAAAAAATACCGGCAGATAGAGCCTTCAATTCTCAATAGTAAGACATACACATAACGCAAAAATTTTATCGTAAACTATACCTTAAAAAATTTCAAACCAATTTGAACTCTGCTCCATATTTTTCAAAACGCTGCGAATGCGGTTGTCGACTACCATACTACTTTTAGGTTCAGAAAATCCTGCGATTTTGTATCTCGTTTCGTCTCTTAAGTTATACAATGCCCTGCTAAGCAAGAACGTCTTTGCACTTTTTTTTTGTCAAATTTGAGAAAACATGAATTTTTGTATCTAAAGCGCATTGGCAGTTATTCTACACCTCTTTTGTAAAGGTTACTTAGCCAGAAAATCGTATTTCAAAACAATTGTATTACGCCTTCATTTTAAATAAAAAATCTAATAACTTTTGTTAAAAAATCTATTATATCATAATTTTAATATGTAGTAAGTACTTGCAACTAACACTTTAAGAAGCAAAATATTTAATATTTTGGTTGAAGTGAGGGAAGAAACTTGAAACTTTAAGAAAATATATTTAACTTTTAGTTGAGGTACAAAAATTGTATAAATCAGTAATTAGATTTTATTTATTAAATATTAGGAAATGTGACGTGACAAATTTTTTTTCAATTTTTTTTCTGAACTTAGGACATCAAACTTTATAAGAAAAGATAACTTTCAACTCAGACATGATTAATGTAAAGTTTGAAAGAGAAAAAAAGTATGTTATATAGGAGTGGATTCGACAAAGAATAATTTATCCAATGAAATATTTCACTTTCAAATCAAAAAAAATTACTACTTTTCAAAAAAAGCAGGAACTTTTGAAGGCATTTAAAAATGTATTAATAATCGTTTAATTTTACAATTTAGGCGCAAAAATAGAATTAAAAATGTTTACAGGGTGGTCCAGCTCAGCCCCCGTCTTCTTTTGCTCAGTTATTATTAAAGTCGAAGTTTTGATATTTTGTTGATGGTATTTATACTCTAGGACACATTTTAGGAAAATATTTTTGACTATACAGAGTGTCTCTAAAAAAGTATGACGTCATAATGATATTTTATAATGACAAGCTGCTATTTTTTGTGCTCATTATGATAAAGTTTTTTTCAAATCGGTTCAAGGATTAGTGTTAAAAAAATAAAAACAAAAAAAAATCGGTTTTACACCTTTAGCTTTACAAATTAATAAAAAATCGAAACAGTGCTTGTTTGAAGACATTTTAACTACGTAAGTGTTAAACAAGGTTTAACAGACTTATTAAGTGAGTTTGATTGATTTGAATTACTACAGGGTGTTTACAATTCATTTCCAAACCCCTACTTATTTTTATATCGCCTGATGAAGATACAATAAAGGTATAGAAACGTCGCGACGAAATTAATGGTTTTATTTCCTTTGTCCTATCCATCTTCGACGAAATCAAACTAATTATTATTATCAAATGTACTATTATTATTATTATTATTATACCAAGCGATCATTTCAAGTTGTAATTAGAGTAGGCGGTTTTGTGTCATTGTGATTAAAAAACCAGTACAAACTGAGGAAAAAATGTATTCTAATTAAATATAACCGTTCAAGAGATTAATTATCACAACCGGCATTTTCATACAAGTTAAAAAACTGATAATGATCACACGGTATTTATAATTTAAATTATAAATGTTTTTTGTAGTTACGAACTTTTTGCTTAGTAATTTAAAGAATTTTTTTATTTCAATTGTCGATTATCGAAAAACGCTTTAATTAAAACAAGATATCCACAAAATGTCCATATCATTGTCATAAATAAATCGTTCACTAAGTTTAAAATTCCGTGCGATAGGAAATTTAAGAAACATCAAAGTTACTACGTTTTTGCTTAGCATGGGCAGTATAGACCTCCGTAAATTAGCTCAATTTTTTGAAAAACTCGTTTTTCGGGACAGAAACCTGTATTATCGGCATTTGTTACCTTCTGCACGTAGGGTTTCGGACTGTCGGGCACCTTATCCGGGTTATTCTTCAACTGTTCCATAACGTCTTTCAAATGTTCGTGCAAATGTTTATACGGTCCTGGTTTTAACAATTCTTGCTTAATCATTCCCTCGACAATATCAGTGGGTGTCGTATCAAACCTATTAAACTTAAAACTAATCGTTTTCTGTTTGCAAAGCAACTGACATTCGACCGTTCCATCAGGATGAACGTTTTGAACGATCAATTGTTGTCTGGTAGTTAATGATCTTTGTTTTCGTGTTTTCGGTTTATCTTCAGTCGATGTTTCCTCACTTACTTGTTCCGAAGTGCTAACATCTTCTTTACTTTCTTCTTTACTTGGTTGCAACTCCTCGACTGAATCTTTTTCGGTGATTTGTTGTTGTTGGATGTATTCTTGCATCGAAGGTGGCTGGGAAACAGTCGACAATCGACGTGTATCCACCGGTTGAGTGTCGAATGTTGACATTGGAGGCAGAGAAGTGGTTGAGACGCGATGTTGTTGGGCGAGTTTTTGCTGTAATTCGACTAAATTCATCGGGGGTGGCACCTCCCCCGAGAGGCGGTGCGGTTGGTCCGGGGGTGGTTGCTCGACCTGCTGCGGAATAACCTCCAACAACAAATTAAACATACATAGTAATTTGAACTCACTTGTTGAAACTGTTGTTGCGGTTGATACACTTGATCGACCGACTGTTGTTGAACAAACTGTTGAACTTGTTGCTGTTGTTCCGTAAAATTCGGCTCAACTTGTGGTTGAACATAACTTTGTTGTTGTTGATAAACCGGTTGTTGTTGTTGATAGGTCGTCGGTGCTTGAGTGTAATTTTGTTGCGGTTGTTGTTGAACAATAATATTGGTTTGTTGAGGTGGTTGTTGATTGAATTCTTGTTGTGGTGGCGCCACCGTTGACACGCGTTGTATAACCGGTTCGGTGTAACTCTGTTGAGTTTGAAACGGTTGTTGGTAATTCTGTGGCGGTGGTGGTTGTTGGTAATTGGGAGCCGGTGGTTGTTGTTGAGGTTGTTGGTACGTCTGCGATGGTGGTGGTTGAGTGTAACTCTGGGCCGGCGGTTGTTGTTGAGGATAACTCTGGGCCGGCGCTTGTTGTTGAGGATAACTTTGAGCGGGTTGTTGCTGTTGCTGTTGCTGGGGGGGTTGATAAGATGGCGGTTGATAATTTTGTGCCGGTTGTTGCGGCTGTTGATAACTCTGAGCTGGTTGTTGTTGCTGTTGTGGTTGATAATTCTGTTGTGGTTGAGTTTGTTGATAATTCTGGGCCGGTGGTTGCTGCGGCTGTTGATAATTCTGAGCTGGTTGTTGTGGTGGTTGATAACTTTGTGGTTGTTGCTGTTGTGGTGGTTGATAATTCTGAGTTGGTATTTGTTGTTGTTGGTAATTCTGCGCCGGTTGTTGTTGTTGATAACTCCCCTGGTAACTTTGTTGTTGTTGATAATTCTGTTCCTGTAACGTATCCAACTGGCTATCAACACTTAACCTGTGTTCAGTCTGAGCTGGCATTGCGTGCAATAGCTCAGGTTGTGAAATACTGGACAGTTTATGTTGTTGATTGTCGTTTTGTTGAACTTGTAGGAACTCGGCTTGTTGTGGATGACCTTCAACAACGTAGTTTTGTTGTACGAACTGTTGCGGGGCTTGTTGTTTATGTATTATTGGCTGTTGTTGGACTGGTTCCATTGATTGTTGACGCTGAAGTATCGGGGGGTTTTGGTGTTGTTCCTGTTGATAGATTTGTGGTTGCTGTTGTTGTTGTTGTACCGTTTCAGGTTGCATGGTATATTGTACAATTCCTGGTTCGCTTTTCTGTTGCACATACTGCACCTGTTCGGTTTGTTGTTGTTGTTGTTGATATTGTTGTTCTAAATTCGGTTGTTGGTTGTACTCTTGTTGCTGTTGTTGCTGTACGACCACATTTGCGGGCGTTTGTTGTTGCAAATACTGTTGATATTGTATTTGTTGTGCCAGAGCTTCTTTTTCTTTATTTCTCTGATCACGTTCTTTGGTGATTTGGGCGATTTGGGCCTTTAGGAGTTGAGCCACGGTTTTGGCGTCCTCTTCGAAAATAATACCTGATTTGGCCTGTCAAAAAAAACGTTGTCAACGTTGTCACAAAACTGTCAAATACGCACCATCTCCTCGGAAATTGTGTCAATACGATCGGTTTCCATGTCAAACTCGAATTGTATCGCTTCGTTTTCTTTATGTTTGTGGGTGCGTTTTTTCGGATCAATTACGCGTAGTCTGAAGACGACTTTATTGTTTTCCTGAGACACAACTTCGACTTTTAGGCCGAAATCTTCCTCGAAGAAAGCGTGAGTTAGGAGATCTTTAACTTTCGGTCGGTCTTCTTTTCGTGGTCTTATACAACTCTCAATAACGTCTTTTACTTCGGGGTTTTGAACTTTTTCAAAACTTGCCGGTTTGACACCCTAAACAATTTATTTATGATAATTCCAAAATTTAACATACATACCGAAATGACTTTTTTGTAAATTTGAGCCGGCCCTGTACACTCCGAATAGGGATATTCACTAGTTGCCATCTCCAACATGCACATACCAAAAGCATAAACGTCCACACCTTCATCGTAATGCTCCTCGTACATCTCAGGTGCCATAAATTCAGGCGTACCAATCACCTAATAATAACAAATAAAAAAAACAAACGAAAAACACACAATTACTTACCGATTTGGCAAAACTGCGATTTTTCAGTGTCGCCAATCCCAGATCGCCAATTTTCACCAAACCGGTCGTTCCAGTGATAAAAATATTATCACACTTCAAGTCGCGATGTATGATCGGTGGCGACCTCGAGTGGAGAAACGCCAAACCTTTGAGTATTTGCCGACACCATGATTTTAATACTTTCGGATTGATTTTTTTGAAACGTCTCAAATAAGTTTTAAGCGTTCCGCTTAACATCAGTTCAGTGACTAGAACAATGTTCTTTTTTTTCGTACCGGTCGACTCCCAATAGTTGTAAAAACGGACAATGTTCGGATGTTGGAGTTTTTTCAACATTTCGGCCTCCTCGCGAAAGCGTTGACGTTCAGCCTTGTTTAGTTTTTTCTCTTGGAGTTCGCACCACGCCACGGCCACACCTTAAAGACTCAATAAAATCGGACTAATACAGGAAACTGTATTACCGACCTGTTTCCGTGTCCAGCCCGCGATAGACGGTTTTAAACGATCCTCGCCCGATCTCCTCTTCGTATTTGAAGAACCTACCGTCTGGACTAACGGCAATTGGTCGATAAACATCGTCATCATCGTCCTTCGGACGTGTTAGATCGACAACTAGCGGTTTCTCAATATCGGCACTATTTTCGGCATTTTCGTCGTTTCTGTGCAGCTCGTCGATGGTTTGTTCGGTGATTTCCTTCATTTCGGTGTTGATGAACAAGTTCTTCGGGATGTTGTAGCGCGCCCCCACCTCCAGCAGCCGCTTATCGTTCTGTGCTTCCGGTTCATCTTCGGCGTTCGAGTCCGTTTCCACGGGAATCAGACAGGTTACACCGCCGTGTTTAACCGATTTCTTGTTCCTCCACTTATCGCTAATCACGCGGTCGACGTTGTCCGACAATTCGGTTATAACCTGGCCGACGGCTAGAGCCGAATCGGGGATTTCCGAACACGAATCGTGATACTCTTCGTATTCTTCGACAAAATTACGAGCGTCTAATAAATTATCGCTTGATGGTGTGTGTGTTATTATTTTCGGCGCGAGGATGTCGCCGGTGATGCAACGGAGACGATTGGAGTAAGTGAGATCGGTTGATAGTTTCTTTTTGGTGCTCTTTTCGATCTCGAGGCCGTTCTTTTGGATTATTTGGAAGGCCATTCCGATGATGCCGTCGATCACTCGTTCGATATCTGCACGAAAATCACTGCTGATGCGTACAGGCATGTCTGAGGCAAGGCGAAAAAATTCATTTGGTTTCGGAGATACTAAGAAAATTGTTTGGTTATCAGATAAAAACTGATTAAAGCTGTTGTTAGACAACCGCTTGGAATTATGAGAAATCGAATTTATTTTTAATCTGGCAAAAATAATACAAATGGTTAGGAAAAAATGTTAATGTACGGCTTTTTTTCTTCACTTGTTACACAAATAACTAATTAATTTTTTGCACAATTTTCCGATTCTTTAAGTACCAACTTAAAGACATAAAATGTAAGTACATGTAAGATATTTAATTAAATAAGAGGTCTGCGCAGGATTCTTAAGTTTAGTTTATGTCGGGTCATGTAAAAATTATATTTATTTTTATTATATATTGCCCTAATGTTTTTTTTGTAACCTTTTGGCAAAAAATTATTGTTTTTATTGTTAATAGTTTTTCTTAATTTTTATTTTAGTTTTTTACCAATTTTTCTTTATAAAATATGATAAAAATCCAACACTGAAAATAACGACAAATAACGTATATACAGATAATGTATTTTCAATGGTTTTATTTAAAGGTTTGTTGTTTATTATGTGCAAAGATAATTTCAAAAAATTCAAACAATTTACGTTAAATCATAATTAAACTTAGTTTTAAAATTAGCATAGAAGTAAAATAACCGAAGTAAATACAGAAATTTTAAAAATTTTGAGTTATTTTTTAATTAAAACCGGACCACTTTTTAACAAATTTTTCGTTCAATTGTTACAAAAATCTAAAACGAAACAACAAATAAAATTATTTTCACTTGTTACACAATAAACTAATAATTAAGCCAGGATTAAGCCGTAAAAACTTCAATGTCACAAAGAACGAAACGTTTTTTGTTCAATTCTAATTATTTTATGTAATAAGTGCCAATTTTTGATGACTTTTTACCAATTTTTCTTTTAAAATCTGCCAAAAATCCAAAACTGAAATAATGATGACAAAAGTCGGAGAAACAAATAATGTATTTTAATGGTTTTTCTGTTTATTATTTGCCGAAATGATTTCAAAAAGATCAGAGAAAATTCACACGATTTACATTAAACCAGAACTGAACATAGTTTTAAAATTAGCTTTCAGTTTTTTTTAATGCTAAGGTAAAATAACAGCAAATCTAGAAGTACCGAAGTAAACACAAAAATTCTACAAAATTTCAGTAGTTTTTCACTGAACTGAACGACTTTTTGGAAATTTTTACGTTCAGTTTTTTTTAATGCTAAGGTAAAATAACAGCAAATCTAGAAGTACCGAAGTAAACACAAAAATTCTACAAAATTTCAGTAGTTTTTCACTGAACTGAACGACTTTTTGGAAATTTTTACGTTCAGTTGTTTCAAGTATACAAAACTGCCAACTTGAAAAAAATTATCATCTAGTCAAAGCGACTCAAAATTCATAGAATTTTGTTTCAAATAAAAATTACACAAATGATGAAAGTAAAAAACAAATTCACGAACATTACATCAATTTGAATTTGCACTTTTAATTTTTACTACAATGTCAAATTATTTTTCGGTCCAATTTTGTAACTAAAAAATAAAAGAAAATGCTTTTAAAATTTTTACTCAAAAACTCAGTAATCGGTAAATAAACTCTGCAAACTACAGTTGTAAAAAATTCGTTTTTTGATTCTTTTATTTATCAAATAACTGAAATAACAGAGCTAAACTGGCATTACCAACATTAAACAAAAATTCTACAAACTCCGAATAACTTTCTGCAAATTTTTCCTTTCAAAAAATTAAAACTTGCCAACTTGAGCAAAAAAAACACTGTATAATTAGGCTAATTAGAACATACTTGCCTTAATTTGATAATAACTACACAATATATTTATTTTCAAGTTACTGTTTGACGACTTGTACAAAAATAAAACATTAGAAACCAAAGTTTCATTTGTCAATATTTTTCCCTCGAATTAAATAATTTTTCGTCAATTTCTTTATTAGAAACAACAAAATTCCCCGTCAATTCAAACCTGATGTTTTTTCTGTTTATTATTTACCGAGATCATTTCAAAAAAAAATCACAGAGTTTAAATTAAACCAAAATTAAAATTTGTTTTTAAAATTAGTTTCGAGATTTTTTTGGCAATTCTTACGTTCAATTGTTTCAAAAATACAAAACTGCCGACTTAGAAAAAATTATCATCTAGTCAATGCTACTCAAAAAACATAGAATTTTGTTTTAAATAAAAATTACACAAATGAAAGTAAAAAAACAAATTCACCAACATTAAACCAATTTGAATTTGTATTTTTATAATCTTAACTACAATTTTCAATAATTTTTCGATCCAATTTTGTATAATTAAAAAAATCAAAGAAAAGACATTCAAAATTTTTACTCAAAAACTCAGTAATCGGTAAATAAAATCTGCAAACTACAGTTGCAAAAAAATTCGTTTTTTGACTCTTTTATTTATCAAGTAACTGAAATGGCAGAGCTAAACTGGCATTACCAACATTAAATAAAAATTCTACAAATTCCGAATAACTTTCTGCCAATTTTTCGTTTCAAAAAATTAAAACTTGCCAACTTAAGAAAAATTTTAAACCAATACAAGATTTAAAAAATAGTATAATTATTACACAGCACAATTAAGCTAATTAGAACATTCTTGCCTTAATTTGATAATAAGTAAACAATGTATTTGTTTTCAAGTTACTGTTTGACGACTTCTACAATAATAGAACATCGACCAAAATTTGTCAATATTTTTCCCTCAAATTAGATAATTTTTCGTCAATTTCTTTATCAGAATCAACAAAATTTGAAATTTCACACGAAAATTTACTCACAATCACGTCAATTAAGCCGTGACCATGTTAATTTAACAAAAAATTGTGCATTTTTCCATTTTCTATTAAAAATTCGCCAACTTGACAAAAAAAAATTGTTTTACTTGACTCGGGCATAAAATCAGTATAATTTAAAAAAATTGTCCATACAATTGTTACTATTTAGTGATTTCTTGTAGTCACGTGACCTAAACCTGAGGTTTTTATTGGACGAATGATTGAACAAGAAGCACCAACATAAACAAAACAATAAAAATCCCCTAAATTTATATTTTTTAATTATAAGAAACAATGTTTCGAGAAAAATTCCAATCTTATCAATCATTGCACTTTCTTTAATCTTGAGACGATTTTATCAAAAAACACAATAATTCTGCGATTCGGATAGATAATAATTGTTTGATTTATTTACCTTTGTGTTTCTCAAAGTTGCGTAAATCGTCATCATCGCTGAACAGTTGTATATTACAAAACCTCTTCCTAAACGGCGCCAAATTCTCGATAATATTATCGTACGGAATCGACGAACAACTATGCGTCCTTTCCTTCTTTTCCGCATTAAAGCCGCTATCGTCTATCTTCGTAAACGTGTACCTATTTAAACTAGTGGTAGTAGTAACAACAGTGGTGTGCACCACATCCGTACTAATGGTTCTAACAGTCGTAATAATCTCTTTTTTCTCATCTTCGCTATTCAAAGACGAACTCTTCGCCTTCTCCTTCTTGCTCTTCTTTTTCCCGCTGCCGACCGGCTTCGCCTTAACTTTCGCCTTATTCTTCTTGCGGTCATCTTCGACCGTATGATAGCCCTTATTGATGGCGATAATGTCAGGAGACGTGGAAGTTTGATCGATGTATTCTAAACTATCAAATTTCCCTAGATCGGGTGTGGTGGTGGTGGTGTTGTGGCAAGACTGATTTCGGCCGGGGGCAGGGGAGGAGGGTCCACAAGTCGAGACCGCCGCTTGTGCAGCCTCCTCCCCCGCATCGCATGACTTCGTCGATGCGGCTGATTGTGTTCGTTTATGACCGGGTGGTTTCGCGTGCCGAGTCAACGATTTCGTCCAACCATGGAAGCTTTTCGTGCTGCTTTTGCTGGTCGTGCTTGCCTCGCTGCCTTTGCGTGGAATGGTCGGACTAGTAGTACTGAAAAAAAAAAAACAAAAGAATTTGTTAATACTTTCTCAAGATTCAAAATTTTTAGAGAAAAAATTACTAAAACCCATTCTATTTATAATATTTTATAAATTATAATACTTTCGCGTAATTGTTTCATTTTTTTATCGAGATTTTTGTCAATTTGCGATAACCGGAACAATTATCATGCAGTAACTCCTGAACTATTAGAGATAACCAAATAAAGCTTACTATTTTTGGAAAGCCCTTTTAATTATCTATTTGTTTCAAAAAAGATCATTGTTCCCCAGCTAATAGTTTTCTCGCAAATTGCTCATAAGAGCAAAATTAGGTAAATGTAAAAAAATCTATAATTAAAAAACTCTTATAAATTTGGCGATTTTCTTAAACCAATCCATTTCTTGGATCATTTTAAATAAAATAAAATCAGAATAGTTTCACTTTTTCGAATAGTTTTGCCGTAATTGAGAAAATAAAAAAATGGTTAACACTTTCACAAAAAAATTCACAATTTTGAGCCAAAAACCCATTTTATTTCACAGATTTTGATCTGTTCTTTACGATAAAACAAACCGTTTTGCTCAAGTCTTATAATTTCGTCGTAATTGTTCCATTTTTTTGCGGTACCCAGAACATTTATCAAGCAAAAACTCCCGAACTGTTAGAGATAACCAAATAAAGCTTATTATTTTTGGAAAGCCCTTTTAATTATCTATTTGTTTCAAAAAAGATCATTGTTCTCCGACTAATAGTTTTTTCGCAAATTGCTCATAAAAGCAAAAATAAGTAAATGTAAAAAAATCTATAATTAAAAAATTATTGTAAATTTGGCGATTTTCTTAAACCAATCGATTTCTTGGATCATTTTAAATAAAATAAAGTCAGAATAGTTTCACTTTACCGAATAGTTTTGCCGTAATTGGAAAAATAAAAAAATGTTAATACTTTCTCCAAAAAATTCAAAATTCTGAGCTAAAATCCATTTTATTTCATAGATTTTGATCTGATTTTTACGATAAAACAAACTGTTTTGCTCTAAGTTTTATAGTTTCACCGTAATTGTTCCATATTTTGCGGTACCCGGAACATTTATCAAGCAATAACTTCCGAACTATTAGAAATAACCAAATAAAGCTTACTATTTTTGGAAAACCCTTTTATTTATCTATTTGTTTTAAAAAAAATCATTGTTCTCCGACTAATAGTTTTCTCGCAAATTGCTCATAAAAGCAAAAATAGGTAAATGTAAAAAAATCTATAATTAAAAAATTATTGTAAATTTGACGATTTTCTTAAACCAATCGATTTCTTGGATCATTTTAAATAAAATAAAGTCAGAATAGTTTCACTTTACCGAATAGTTTCGCCGTCATTGGAAAAATAAAAAAATGTTAATACTTTATCCAAAAAATTCAAAATTCTGAGCTAAAATCCATTTTATTTCATAGATTTTGATCTCATTTTTACGATAAAACAAACTGTTTTGCTTTAAGTCTTATAATTTCGTCGTAATTGTTCCATTTTTTTGCGGTACCCGAAACATTTATCAAGCAATAACTTCCGAACTATTAGAAATAACCAAATAAAGCTTACTATTTTTTGAAAACCCTTTTAATTATCTATTTGTTTCAAAAAAGATCATTGTTCTCCGACTAATAGTTTTCTCGCAAATTGCTCATAAAAGCAAAAATAAGTAAATGTGAAAAAAAATCTATAATTAATAAATTATTGTAAATTTGTCGATTTTCTTAAACCAATCGATGTCTTGAATCATTTTAAATAAAATAAAATCAGAATAGTTTCACTTTTTCGAATAGTTTTGCCGTAATTGGGAAAATTAAAAAACCTGTTAATACTTTTTCCGAAAAATTCAAATTCTGGACTAAATTTGTTAATATTTTTCCCTCAAATTAAATATTTTTTCGTCAATTTCTTTATCAGAGACGACAAAATTGACCACACATTCAATTACACAACAAAACCTGATGTTTTTCTGTTTATTATTTGCCGAGATTATTTTAGAAAAATAAAAAAAAATCACACAGTTTACATTAAACCAGAATTAAACTTAAATTATTTACTGAATTACTGAGTAAAATTGCTTTCAATATCAACATTTATGCATTTTTTTCCTTTTCTTAAAGGGGTTTATTTTTTTTCAAAATATGATAACGCATCGGTCTATAGAATTAAAAAAACCTTTAATTTGATGTATAATACTTAAACTTCTGTTACATATTAGGATAGAAAACTTGCTTTCAAATTAACGCTTAACAAAACTAGGCTTAAGTTAAGTTTAAATAAGTCAAGCTGCACCGTGTCATTTTATCTGTCTGTCAATTAGTAGTCAATAATTCAACATAAAAAGAGTAAAATAATTCAACAAAATTGAAACTAGTGAGTACTTATTTAAGTTTTTAACATTGAGTCAACTTTAATAAACGTTTAAACCAAGCTTTACAGATTTATTTACCGTGCAATTCACTTGATAGGCTTAAGTAGAGCTTATATTTTAATCCATACCATACAGTTAAGCCACAGATACAAGAAACTGTCCTTCGTTGTTCTAAAAAATGGACTTACTGATCCTGCTCGAATTTCGGGCAAGATTGCCCCGTGTTTCTATTTTTGTCGGGATGGCAAGCCTGACAGCGAGTCGCCCTTAACGATCGTGTGTTGGCGGCACTTGCTCGAGGGTCATTGCGTAGAAAATTCGGTTGGTAACGTTTGTAATCCTCAAATTCCAGTCTGACCAATGTAATCACTCGATTGGGAAGAAATACACCTTAAGTCCATCAAACGCGTAGTCAGTCTTGTAAAATCTGCGGAAAAAAATCAGTTAGTTTCACTTGCCCCCTGGGACAAAAAAATCCCACTACGCCTATGGAGACATATGTCAAATATTTTTCTAGACTTTTTTCTTGACCATGAAAATTGATTCCATTAAACCAATCGATTGACTTACTTCAGGCGTTATCCCCGTCCCGATTACCGCAACATTTGCCAAAATTCGGTTTGATTTGCGAGAAATTACAGTAAAACGCACACGCAAATTTCGCAACGAAAGACTCGACATTTCAGGGGGGAAACCACACGGGACTGGACGACTCCGTAACGACAATCTCCAGATTACGTAATTACGCAAAATTAACGCTAGAATTCGCCAAAAACTTACATTTTTTTAATGAAAATTGACAACACCCTCAATAACGAAAGAACACTTCACAGTGGGCCGCTAGGGAGCGCTTCGATTGACACTTTCACGCTAAAATCCCCAGATTTCTGACACTTAACCTCAAACTGAGGCAAGAAAATTCGCAAAATACGAAAAAATGACCGGTTTTCATGGACTCGTTCGGGAATTATACCTCCACGACGACGACAGGAGCCCCAGACGTGGCCCCGCATCGTGATTATAAGTTCCTCATTGTTCCTCTGGTAGTGGTGTTTGTTATCCTCTTACTGTCGGCCCTTGTAACGACAGCCCCCTTGCACGACCCCAAATCATTCGCATTTTGCAGGTGTATTTGATGGCGCGAAGGAAACGGCGACTCGACCGCTTGAGACACAGTCTTATGGTCTTGTACGAATTTGATTCAAACGAACACGAGTGGGAGTCTTTGAACAGCTCAGACAACCCCAACTACACCCAAATCAACAACACTGCTGTCTAGATCGTTTATTAACCAACAGTATTCGAGTCAGTATCGCTGCTAAAGTAACCCCCAAACGTCTTTTCAAATAAATCGTTTTCAATCATCTCACTCACAAAAAAGCTACATTCTGCCAACTTCTGGGGCACATAAGTGGGCAAGTCCCGCTTGATGATGTCGTCGACAATGTCAGACACCTCTAAGTCATCCTCGTCGCCAAAATTCGACTGGTCGAGGTCGAAAGACACCTCAGGGGCCCCCTTTCTAGGAGTCGAAACCTTGCACACGAACGACTCCAAAGTGTGTGGTTGATTTTTCCTAGTTTTCTTCTTCACCGGTGATTTCATAGTGATTGAAATGTTTTGCAACAAACCGTCAATTTCATCAACTGCACATTTCTTTTTCCTAGCCTTAGGTTTGGGCTTTTTTGATTCAAACTCTTGCACCAAGTGAGGGAAGGCCCTTTCGACCAGGTTTTGGGGCTCCACGGTTGACCACAACTTTTCCAAATCGCCGAATTGTTCCAACTGTTCTTCAGGGATCAAGTCACTAAAACAACCCTTGTCTTCCCAAACTATCTCATAACTAGCGATTCCTACAATCATTTTCACCTATTTATTTATTCATTTTTCTAATGATTTTTGCACCTTTTAAAGTCCGTCGTTTCTTGATAAATTTTGGGGAAACAATTCCTTGCGTCTTGTCGTTGATTTGGTCGTAATGTAACAATTGCCATCTGGTTAAAATCGGGAAGAACTTTTCAAAACCGTAAATCTCCTCCCAAGTCAGGTATTTAACTGTAAATTTCTATCAAAAAGTTAATTTTTGGCGACTTTTAACAACTCACTATGAAATTGGCCAAATCGGGCTTACGCCATCTCAGGTCTAGCTCCGAAACTGTGCTTTTCTGGCCCAGGAATTCATTAATTAAATTCTCGTCGGGGAAGTTGGGGTCAAGCAAAGCTTTGCTCCTCATATTTAGCTCATTTTTAATTTCAAGTCTTTCGTTTTTGTAACTAGAACCGCAGCCTTGGTTTGTCTTGCACACAATGCAGCCTTGAAGCAATAAATTATGTAATTGTTTGACTGGTTTTTTAGTGAATTACCCTTTTTTGCATGCGCTTGCACTTTGCCTGAATGACCACAAGACGTGCATCGATTTTTGTCGCAAATTTTTGCCTCCAAGTCGTCGTAAATCGAGGCGTGACGCCACGATCTTAAGCGTTGCAAAATTTCATCGTCTTTTACTAAATTGAAGAATTTCACGACTGAATCTTTGCCAATTCCGTGGACTCCGTCGCTATAGTCACTGCCACAAAGGAGCGCCAAGGCAATGATCTTATTCCTGCCAAAATCTGCGCACATCAAATTATTTCTCAGTTATCATGAAAAATCAAACATTCACATTTTCTCTCAAAATGCACTTCAACAAAAAAAATAAAAAATAGATAACGTAATTTATAATTTCAATTAGAGATCTAATCATTAATAACTATTTTACAATTTTTTAAATCTTATTTAAAAAAATTATTCGGTAAAATGTGGTAAAGGTTTACCTTTTAGTACGGTAGATAGAACAGAGTAAGTTTCAAACGAGGCTTTAATAACAATAGTAACAAAAATTATTTAGTAAAATGTTCGTGAGAGTGACTGGGAACTAATCACGACTACAAATAATCAAAATATAAATAATAACTTAAAAAAAATTCATTTAATAAATCATTTAAAAATATTACAATTAGTTAAAAGCTTTCAATAAAACCTTTACTAGAGTTACGTAAAAACGAATTAAAAAAATTATAACAGAAGTAGAAAGATTATTAACTGAAACAGTTAATAAACAAAAATCAGCTTGGCAATTATTAAAAGAAGTCACTGAAACAAAACAATTAAAAGTAAACGACAATCTTATGGTGCTATTTTCTAAGAAAAAATACATACTATACAGCTATAACTCTTTAAACTTTAACTACAGACTCTAAGCAAAAATGAAATTCTTAAAAAAAATATTTTTCTATACCTTAAATTCCATAAACTTGAAGTCTCTATAAAGTTATGGTAAGAAAAATGGGCACCGTAAAGACTTTGTAACAATAAACTGTTATGGTAACGGTGTTAATCCTCCTGCTAAATATCTTGGTATTCCTCGGTATTTTGCCAAGTCCTGTTACGTTTTAGTATTGAGTTCTTTCACTCTGATTCAAAAATTTAATAATGAATCGTAATAATAAAATAACAATAATATAATAAAGAAAATAATAAGAATAATAACAAAATAAAGGATGGTTGTTATTCAATTCTTATAATTAATAATTATAATTCGCTATATTCTCGAGATAGTTGTTCTCCTAGAAAGCATTATTGTAAAGACATAACGATTTTTTGTGTGAGACTTATTTGTGAAGATATTGACTTCTAAAAAATTAATGAAATATGAGACACAAAGTTTTTGAAAGCTTTTATTCAAAAAACTAATGCATACCAAAATATTTAAAATAGTATTTTATATTAGAAAATTCTGTTTTTTTAATACTGAATTAGATTCGGAATTTGAAATAAAAGTAATTAAAAAAAATGGTCCAAGTTACTAAAATTCGGATTTGAAACTTCACTTCTGGTTTTCTACACACAAAAAATTCAAATTTCAAATTTGTTATTAGAGTTAATAATAATAATAATAATATAATTTATTTCCAACAGACTTATTAGTCTAAAGTGGACAAATAACAATACAATATACCAAAAAAGAACAAAATTGAGATAATTAAATTATACAAAACATTATAAATTACGAAGAAAAATATTCCAAAAGCTTGAACTTTACAGTTTTAGTTTGGAAATTATTGAAGAAAATATCTAAATCTATTGTAATATTATTATATAATTTAAAACATTTAAAAAGTGGAGAATTCAAATGATGATAGGTATTAGGGGTGGAAAAATAAGAAGTGAATTTTTTGTATAAAGCACCACTTAAAATATTTTGCTATTCTTAGAATAACAGTTTACAAAAACGTTATGCTCAATATTTGGTCAATTTTTAGAAACCAATAACTTTTTAAATAAGTCGCTCACAAAAAAATTATCACGTATTTACATTCATATCTTTTAGTAGAACAATTATAACCAAATTCCAGGTTATCTTATTTTTTTTTTAATTTTGCTGTTTTTAATTTTAATTGTCTTTCACCTAGTTTTAGCTTATCTTGGTTATTATCACTTTTTCTATATTCGGCAAATAATTCTTCGCTTATTCTCAAGTAATAGACTGATTTTCTCTAATAGATAGGTTCTTTGTTGTTCCTTTATGTGTTTGCATTGCTATTTACTATTTTCTGGTTCTGGTTCAAGAAAATTTTCAGGTGTTAGATCTCTCTGTGTTAGGAACGGGAATTTTTCTGAAATTTACTCTAACGGAGCTAAATGTAAACCTTACAGAAACCCATTACTTTTTCCCTCTTCTTGAGGAGGCAATTTTTTTTCCTCCTCAAATTGTCCTATTGCCCTAGTGTTGTTTTTCCAGTTGTTAATTTTCTACTAATTACTTACTACGAAAGTTTATACAAAATAAATTGTTCATCCATACTTTCGACGATCTTTAAGAAATTTATTTCTTAGCTCTCTTAGCTATGAAATGTAAAGAGTTATAGGCTGTAGCAGATTTTTTGAGAATATCCCTATTAAAGTGGGTAATTTATAAATTAGCAACAGTGAAAAATTAGCCAATTATTTTGATAAATATTTTTCTGATGTACCAAAAAAATTGTAAGTGTAATTAAAGTAATCTTTCTGGTAGGTTCCCAGATATTTTAAAAATTGTCGAAATAATTCCTGTATTGTATATTTGGATAATAAATTGATGGATTGATCAGAAAAAAATAATAATAAAATAAAAAAATCAAACAATCATTCGCAATTCGGGGACTCACTCAGTCGCTCATTGGCCACACTGATGTCATAAACGTCCACAGAGCCCCCTTTGGCCGCCTGATTGCCCTGCTGCGAGATGGAAAAATTGCGATAAACGACACGTGCCCCATACGCGAAACAATCCGAATCCTGACTAATAATCCCATCGACGAGCTAAAACAACCCCTTGAACCTTAGAAAAAAAAATATGTTTTTACCCCAGTTTCATTCAATTGTGCGCACAAAGCCTCGGCCTCGCCCTCCCCAGTCACACACGCAAGCCCCAACAAACTCAACATCTCCTCGCACCGTTTCAACGTGTGATTAAACCTCGACCTGTCCTTGGTCTTGGCCCCATTTTTGGGCTTCGCCCCTTTGAACTGCAGGGCATTGCGGGCGGCGATCGTCTTGTATTTGAGCTCGGGGGCGCGCCCCTCGAGCACAAACACCACATTTACGTCCATTAGGAGCAAGTAACAAGTGCGGAAATACAAATTTCTGGAAAAAAAAATCAAAATTTTGAACCGGTGTCAGTCACCTAACCTCAAGTACATGCGGGGTTGCACCGTGTATTCGGTCACGTTTTGCGACTCGCACACCCAGCACGACAAGTCGATGGCCACGGTCTTGCCCTGCAGCTCGTAGAGGGGCTTACGCTCCCCGAAAGGGGCCAGAAGCGTCCACAGGTCTTTGATGCCCATTTTCAAACTTGGGGATTTTGGTTTTGGAGTTGGTGACAAAGTCTCGACGAAAATCGGGGGATAAAACGCTTAAAACAGACTCAAATGGGCAAATTTCGTCTTTATTCTCAAAAACAACATTGCGTCCAGAGTTTTATTTGTGAAATATGTTCTGTAATTAATGATAATAATCTTTACGACAACACCATTTCTTAATGGGTGTTTTTGCGTCGTTCGGTTGGTAGTGAGGCGCAGAAACGTCACGTTTGTTTGGGGGCTGTTTTATCAGAAACCACAATGGGGGCTATCCGGAAGCATGCCGGAGGATAGGTTTTGGCTGACGAAACGCCTTGTTGTTATAGTTTTGTTTTTGTATTTTTTGTACGTGTGGAAGGAGCTATCGGCGTGATGTCGAAGCACCGAGTGTCTTACTTCTTCAACCCTGACGTGGGGAACTTCCACTACGGGACGGGGCACCCCATGAAGCCCCACCGCCTGTCTGTGATCCACAGCTTAGTGTTAAATTACGGGCTGCACAAGCACATGCAGATTTACCGGCCTTACAAGGCCAGCGCCCACGACATGTGTCGCTTCCACTCGGACGAATACATCGGTAAAGCCACCACGGTAATTTCACTTGCCTTAACCCCCACACTTGTAGATTTTCTGCAAAAAGTCACGCCGCAGAACATCCAAGCGTTCACCAAGCATCTGAGTCACTATAACGTGGGGGACGATTGCCCGGTCTTCTGGGGGCTGTTTGACTTCTGCTCCATGTACACGGGGGCGTCGCTCGAGGGGGCCATGAAACTGAACAATAACCACTGCGACATTGCTGTTAATTGGTCAGGGGGGCTCCACCACGCCAAGAAATTCGAAGCCAGTGGTTTCTGCTACGTTAACGATATTGTGATTGGGATTTTAGAATTGCTCAAGTACCACGCGAGGGTTTTATACATTGACATCGACGTGCATCACGGAGACGGCGTCCAGGAAGCCTTCTATCTCACTGATCGGGTCATGACGGTCAGTTTCCACAAATACGGCAATTATTTCTTCCCGGGCACGGGCGATATGTACGAAGTGGGGGCGGAAAGTGGCCGTTATTACTCCGTCAACGTGCCGCTGAAGGAAGGAATCGACGATTCCAGCTATTGGATGGTTTTTAAGCCGGTCATTTCAAGCGTGATGGAATTTTTCCAACCCACTGCAATTGTACTACAATGTGGGGCCGATTCCTTGGCCAACGACCGCCTGGGGTGTTTCTCCCTGAGTACCAAAGGGCACGGGGAGTGTGTTAAGTTCGTCAAGAGTCTGAATGTTCCAACTTTGGTGGTTGGAGGTGGCGGTTATACGCTGAGAAATGTCGCGAGGTGTTGGACTTACGAAACTTCGTTACTTGTGGATGAACAAATTTCAAATGAATTGCCCTACACCGAATATTTGGAGTTTTTCGCACCCGACTTTACCCTACATCCTGAGGTGGTCACAAGGCAGGAAAACGCAAACAGTCGCCAGTATTTGGAGGCCATTACTAAGTAATTTTTAAATTGATAAGTATAAGGGAAAAATGACGAACGTCATTCAAAGAAAAACAACTTTTTTTAGTTAATTAGTTTTAATTTTGACTATGGAGGGCTATAACTTGAGCTAAAAAAATAGTAAAAACTACATGACATTATTAGTTCAAATTCTTGAAAAGTAGTTATTTCCTGTTTTTCCCCTGTACTCTTCAATTGAAGGTTGAACAACTATACCAGTGGCGCAGCCAGAGATAGAGTTTATGGGGGTTTACCTTCGTAAAAATATGTTTTTCATTAGTAAACTAATAACGACGCAGAAATGAAAAATGAGCTCTTTACCTGCATATGATTATTTTAGTTCCTTGTAGCACTTAAAATTAACTAAAAATAAATATGTTGCTGAATGTTTTTTCGGAAATGTTGTTCGGGGCAAAAATAATGTAAAAAAAATTGTCTTAAATTCAAGGTTATTTGTTGTATAGCTCACATTTTGTAGCTACAAAAATTATTAAGAATTTCACACAAAAAGCTTTATCTGTCTGTTTCCTGCCTTATTTTATAGGTGGTAATTGTTTTAATATTTTTGTTTAAGTGTTTCTATTTTAATTATTTTCAAAAATATATGCAAAATAATCGGTAAATAATATTGGTATTTTTTGTTTTGTGTAGATAATATTATTTTTTTTTATTTTTTTATTATTACCAGAAAGATAAGGGAGTGTACCTACTATCAAAAACAGTAATCTGTTAAAAATGTCGGTTTTCATAAAAAATAACGTCATTACTCAAAAAGTTATTTCTACCATGGTATCAGAAATGTAGCATTTATTTTACAAAAAACCTCTCCGAAGATTTTTCTGAAATATAACGAAAATATGGATTTTGTGGGTTGCTTTTCTCGGAATTTTCGGAAGTAGAAAAAATCGAATGTCTACAATGATTGTCTGGAAAGTTTTGTTTTATTACTGCAACTTAAATTATTTTGCATGATTATGTTCTCAACCCCCAACAATCTCCCTTGCTGCGCCACTGAACTATATTAAGGAGGTCTGAAGTGGAACTGAACGCAAAATTTGAAATTGAATTTTTATGAAAAGTATTGCACAAAATAGTTTCATTACAACTGGGTGTTGTTCTAACGTTGAATCATTCCCGAGTTTAAAACGGTTAGAAACGTGATTTGTTTATTTTTCTATAAAAAAATTAAGTTCAAATAATAATAATAATTTATGAAAAAAAAAACATGGCTTAAAATTAATTTTTTTAAAGTAGAAGTTATTTTTAGAACATAATCTTTTACCAAAAAAATCGCCATAGGAGGAAGCCATTTGAAAAAAAAATTAATAACACGTAGACTAAAAGAAATTTCAAAAAATTTTATTCTTAAAAAATTATCACATTTTTAAAGTAGTCGATGACTTAATAATTAGTTTTTTCGTAAGGTACATAGTTTAAGCATAAAATGCTTGGTTCCATACTTTTGCCCAACGTTGTATATGAATTTGAAAAAAAAACTTCTATGTCATTAAAAAATAAAATGAAAAAGCCCATTTTTTGGTCATTTTTTTTTTATTAAAAAATGGTACATAATTTTTTGATAAATTTTATTAGGAGTGTTGTACATGACTTATTTATGGTACTGTATTTTTTCAAGCCATTTCAACTTTAACTTTTTCCATAAAGCATTAAAATTATTAAGCTGTTTAACCCGTTAAAACTTGGTCACAAATATTTAAAGCGAAATAAGAACAAATCTGTGAGGTAATGATTTAACCTAGGAACAACAGCCAATTGTAAAAAAACGATTTTATTTATTATTTTTCTTGAAAAAATTAAATCAAAAAGTTTCAGATTTGTGCTATAATAACCCAACTTTTCATGACACTTTTTCCAGGTTTGTGTGCGACAACTTGAAGATGTGTCAACACTCGCCCAGTGTGCAAATGCACGACGTGCCAGGAGACGCAATCCCTGAAGAAGACAAAGTCAAGGAAGAAGAAGACCCTGATGTTAGAATTAGTCAAGAGTTGGAAGATAAGATGGTCGAGGCGAAAAATGAATTTTACGACGGAGATAAAGATAATGATAAGGAAGATATGGAGACATGACCTGTATTTAAGTGAATAATTTAATGAATAAGATTTTTATTTAAATTTGGCGCGTCATTACGATCGTTACCGACTAATCCCGACCTTTAATTTTCCTTTAAATTAAATAAAAAACAATGAGCGGTGGTCTAGTTCCTAGCAAAAGCACAGTTTACGTCTCGAATATCCCCTACGAGCTTAAAAACAACGACTTGCACAAGCTATTCGAAAAGTACGGCAAAATCGTCAAGTGAGTAAAAGTGAGGTTAGGTTGGTTTGTTTATTGCACCCCTTTTTTATCAGAGTCACAGTTTTGAAGGATAAAAACACACGGAAAAGTAAAGGAGTTGCGTTTATCCTATTTTTGAAAATTGAAGACGCTTTAAAATGCGTCGAAGAAACGAACTTGAGAGAGGTAAGGCGGTTTTGAATCTTCGTTACGGCTGACTTTTTTGCTAGATGTTTGGGCGAACGGTTAAGGCAAGCATCGCAAAAGACAACGGCCGGACGACGGAATTTATCAGACGTAAAGACTACCCCGACAAGAGCAAGTGTTTCGAATGTGGTGAAAGTGGACACTTGAGTTACAAATGTGCGAAAAATATCCTTGGGGAAAGGGACCCGCCCCCCAAAAAAGTCAGGAAACGCAAAAAGAAAGTGGCAACTGAGCTTACAGAGGTATTCACATGAAAAAAATGAAACAACAAATTGAGATTTTTTTAATTTATCAGGAACAGAAGGAATTTTTTAATGATTCGGAGTCCGACAATGAGCAAATTAAAGACGACGATGAAACTTTAAGTGCGGCGATTGCCTCCGAACTGGAAAAACAAGAACTTGAGGAATATCGCTACAAAGTCGCGACGGGTAATTATGACGATGAGACGGCCACTGAACCACCGAGGAAATTAATTAAGAAAAGCGCCTATTTCAGTGACGAGGAAGAAAGTGATTAATTTATTTATTTATAATAAAATGTTTTGAAAACTAGGGAATTTTTTCTCGCTTTGGTAACTTTGCGTGCGCAGCGTTGGACCCTTTCCGTCAAGTGACATTTCCCGAACGTGTCAAAAAATACGGCACGTTTCCCATCCGTTAATTTCTGACCAATCCGTAAGTATTTTTGCAAAAACAGCCCCCGAGACAACGCCCCCCGCACCACCAGACACAATTTAAGTGATAATTCCAACCCCTGGTGTTTATTTTGTTATAGGGCAAAAATGGCGATTCGTCCCGTTTACAGGCCTGAAATTGTTAAAAAACGAACGAAAAAGTTCATCAGGCACCAGTCTGACCGTTATGGCAAACTCAAAGTAAGTAACGGCGTGAAATAGGCGAATTGTGAGCGCCCTAACCTCAAATTTCAGCGCAACTGGCGCAAACCCAAAGGTATCGACAACAGGGTTCGTAGGCGCTTCAAGGGCCAGTTTTTGATGCCCAACATTGGCTACGGCTCCAATGCCAAAACGAAGCACATGCTACCCACAGGCTTCCGCAAAGTTCTAGTACACAACGTCAAGGTTGGTAAATTGGCAAAAACGTTGCTATTTTGTGATTAACAATGATGTTTTGAGGTAATTTGCGACTGAAATATCATGTCGATAAACGTGACTGAGTGTCTCACAATAAACTACAACAAACGGCTTGTGTTTTACAAAATGACAGGGTTTTTTCGTTTCAGGAACTGGAAGTGTTGTTGATGCAAAACCGCAAATATTGCGCCGAAATTGCCCACGGAGTTTCGTCAAAAAAGCGCAAAGAGATTGTTGAAAGGGCCCAGCAATTGTCAATCAGGGTTACCAATGGACACGCCAGGCTGCGCAGCCAGGAAAATGAATAATTTAAGCTTGTAACACTTAAATAAAAACTGTTTCGTAAAAAACGTCTTTTATTTATTTGAAAAACCGTTGTGGACAAAACGTGTTTGCAAGAAAAACAAACGCTTGTTGTAAACAATGTGTCTCGGAGTGGTGGGGGTAGACGCTTTGCCGGTTTTAAACAGGGGGGTGAAAGTGTGATCAATTCAGGCATAAATCAATTTCTCAAGCTAGATTAAGGGTGTCTTAGGGCAAAAAAATCATTTTAAAAGAAAAACCGTTAAAATAAAGAGGGATGGTGTTTTGTTTATTTTCCCAACGGCGCGTTGTGATTGGCTGATCGGTTTTGGCGCGTACATGCAGCGCCGCCACCGGAACGCTTTCGAGGTAGAATCACAGTTGACTGCAGCGTTGTTTCGGTAAGTCGATTTTATTTCCTCTCAAAAAAATTAATATAAATTCGTAGAAATTTTGTACAAAACCAGTTAAATCATATAAAAATAATAGTTTTTTCGTGTGAATTTACCGTGCACTCGGTTTGAGCGTACGTTTCGTAGTATCAGAGCAATTAATTCCCGAGTGTTATTTTATCGAAAATTCGCAGCCATGGCCGCTTCCATTTCTGCAACCCAAGCCAGGCTTGATCTCTCTCACACTTGAAAAATTATTTTCTCTGAAACTTGTGGACGCAAGCGGGCGCAGATTGCACGAAATTGAAGCGAATTTTCGCCCCCTGGCCCCGGTGGGGCCCCTCGCGGGCGCCGGGGCCCCTTCGCGTCGGAAAATATTTGGGTGTAGCCGGGAATTTTAATATTATATTATTTTGAGTATGGCGCGCGCGGGTCGCCACTCTTTCGAAAGTGAGCGCCCCCCTTACGCGGATTTGTCCCGTTTCAGGGCGATTTATCCAAGTTTGAGGAAATATGTCGGACGACGCAGCTCCAGCGAAACGCGGCCGCAAAGCCAACGCCGAAAAGGCCGAAAAGAATGATGCCAAAGTCGAGTCGAAGAAGCGCGCGAGAAAAGTAAGTTGAGTTAGTTGTGGCGCAAAATGCTGATTTTGTTCAGGAGGTGAAGGCCGCCGAGGGCGACTCGAACGACGAGGGGGCGGCGCCCGTGAAGCGGGGCCGCGGCAGACCCAAGGGCTCCACGAAAAAGAAGAACTCGCCCGCCAAGCCCGCCAAGAAGGGCACCGGTCGCCGCGGGCGGCCCAAGAAGGAGGAGAGCAAAGACTCGGCCGATGAGGACGGCGAAGAGAACGACGCGGCTGAAGAAGACGACGACTAAGTTAATTTAAGCGCAAAGGAGGTGACCTTCGATCGTTTCTCCGAACATTTGATTTTAAATTCATCATTCCATTTGTCGGTCGTGCCATTTTATGTTTGTCCCGTTTGTATTGTTCATCGCTAGGATCACCTCTTCTAACAATAAGATAATTTTAAGTTGTGTGTATGATATTAAAAATTAGAATATTTATCTGAATTAGGATGAATCTCATGTAACCACACGTCTCTTTGGATTTTTGTGGAATTAGTCTTGTGGATGGTTACTCTTACGTTTCAATAAAAGACTTTCAAATTAGTGTCTCTGTGTAAAACTCCTAACCCGGCCCTGGGCCCATTATACAAATGGCCGATCTTACTAACCTTGACTTGGACGAATCTATTCATTGGAGGCACACTTTTAAGTCAACACAGTCACAAAGACGCGCTTTTAAGGCAATTATTTGGGGCTAAAACCGGGCCCAACTCACCGGTAACAATTGAATTTGGAACTAGCGGTGCCAACCTTGCGCCACTCACGCCCCTAGAATTTCGTGCGTAAATTGCTCAAACAATTCGAATTTAATTAAAATTGGGTGAGTACGGTGGTGATTGTCCCTGGGGCGTGTTTGGCCGCCGTGTCCGGCTGATTTCGGCCGTTTTGGCCCCCCATATGTGACTGTAATTAGGGTTACGTCACTTGGTTTAAAAGATGGACGACGTGTCATTGTGAGTACCAAATAAAAACAATTCTGGTACCAAACTAGCGAACAATGGGCGACGTATCGACGACAAAGTCCACCCTGGCCCAGAACGAGCCAGCCATGAAGGGCTGGTTGTTCAAATGGACCAACTATCTGAAAGGTTACCAACGGCGATGGTTCGTCCTCCAAAATGGACATCTGTCATACTACAGGTATTTAGATTGTTATTTCGGGTCGAATGGGGCCCCTTTAGGCATACGTGTGTTGTTGTGCAGGGCCGAGAATAACGGAGGGGTCCCCACTCTGTCAATTCGGAGACGTAGAAGGTTCAAGGGGTGAGTACGGAGGCCCTGCACAACACCCCGCAAATCGTAATGACTGTCTCTCACCGGCCCCCTTTGCAGGAACCAGGCCGAGATGGCGCACACCTGCCGCGGGAGCATCTCCCTGCACGGGGCCCTGATCTACACCGTGGACGCATGCACGTTCGTCATTTCGAACGGGGGCACCCAGACGTTCCACATCCGGGCGGCGTCCGAGGTGGAGCGCCAGTCGTGGGTCACGGCCCTGGAGCTGGCCAAGGCCAAGGCAATGTAATGCCAATAACCGAAATTAGGGGGTTATACAGTAGTTTCAGTCGCAGCATGGAGTCGGAGGACGACGAGGAGGAGACTGATGAGGGGTCCGGCAGCCCCGAAGACTGGTCCAGTGTCGTGCGCAAGTTGGAGGCGCAACTCAACGACATCCAGACGTGCAGCGACCTCATCCAGAGGCACTGGAAGTCGCTGGTCAAGCCTCTGACTGAGATGGAGACGAATCTGGACCCCGATAGTGTCCAGGCCAAGTCGAAGGAGGTCAGCGAAAGGGCCACTCTCTTCCGGATCAGCACCAACGCTATGATAAACGCCTGTGGCGAGTATTTGAAAACAGCACAGACACACGGCCACAAGTGGATCAGGCTTTTGCAACATGAACGGGAACAAAGACAAAGGTTGCAAGAAATGGTCGAGACCTTAGCCCAGCAACATTCGAAGTTGGAGCAGGCGGCTAACGCCCACACGAATCGGCCCACAGGTGAGCCCCTCCAGTTTTGACAGTCTAACCTCTTTCCACCAAATGTCACTTTTGACATTTGATACAACATTGGAGCGTTTTTTGGTGAAATTCACACGTGTGGTGGCGAAAACGGGTCAATTATGCGAAAAACGAACAATTTGGGGCGTAAGTAACGGTCCGGGGTGAAATTCCGCTCGTTTAATCGATAGGAAAGTTTGTTGACATAACCTCACTTTTTGGATTTTGATCAATCCAACAAGTGTCGAGGCAACAAATTTCCAGTGTCAGTTTTGACGTTGTTTTTTGTTAAAATTTCAGTGAATCCGAGCGATGGGGAGGAGGAGGACGAAAATGAGTTTTACGACGCTGTAGCTGATAGTACAGCGGGTGTTTCAGACGGGCATTTTACTTTGAATATACCGACGGGGACGGGACATCGTAGGAACAGTTCCGATAGTTCGAGTGAACCAGATGAAACGACTGAAACTAAACAAGTTTGTATTCATTTTATTTCATTAATTAGGTGATAACCAGTTTCAAGGTTTCGGTGTAATTTTTTCCCCATCAAATTTAAGTTATTACTGTTTGTTTATCCCAATTACGTCACAATAACCTAATGAAATCGTAATTATTTAATTGGCTACCATTAAATGACCATTGTTTAAGTTTTATCACAAAATAACAGTTTAATCAACGAAAATCGAATTATGCTAAAGAAAAAAACTATTAAGTAATGTCTCCTTTTATGCAATGACAAGGTCAGTTCTCAAGGTGAAAATTGCTAATACATTTATTATGTTATTTGGCTATTATGAGGTGGATGACCTACTCGCATTGTCAAATCAATATCATAATTATTTTGTACAAAAATAGGCACACGTTTGTTTTTCATAATTTATCGTGTCTTTGTAAATATTTGTTTTCTTAACTGCTTGTAAATGAGTCATTTTCTTATTATTTGACTGTGATGTAATTCTATTAAATCGATTTTACGACTATTAGTTAAATTTTTATGTCTTCAATGACACCAATTTGTTTGCAATTGGTGTAAATTTTAAAAGAGAATTTTCCGTCGTTTAAAAATAAATAAATTGGTCAAATGTATTAGTTTAATGATTAATGAGAGTGAACCTTTGGTTATACGGTGATTACTGCTAATGAGCTAAAATTAGTACTTTGATTTTTCGATAAATAAATATAAAATAGAAAAAAAAACAGTTAAAATTCTGTAATTAGAGGTTGGTAGAGAATTGGATAAATTATAAACAAGCTTGATTCTTACACATATTATTTATTTTTTAGTATCACTTATACAAAGTCTAGATAATTTATTTTTATAAAATAAATATTCTTATAATGATTAATGAGAATGAACTTTTGGTTATCGAAATGATTTAGGATTACCTACCTGCCTTACAAAATTTAAATTACATTGGATTCTCCTCGAGATTCACAAAGCTAAAAAATTGAATCAGTGGAGAATGGGTTTTAAAATCATCAGAATTCTTACGTCCATCTCAAAGCTCACGTAAATAATTAATGTCTTATTATTAAACGATTTTTTAATGAGACATTCGGTTACGGCGTTGCTGTTGTGTCATTTTTTAAAAAACTTGCAAATTATGGCAAAAAATTTGTTACTAATAAATCTGTTTCTCTCTGAAAACAATGATGATACACTAGGGACCGATCTGCACACAGCGAATTGAAATTTAATTCAAAATTAAATTAATACAAAGTTAATAGCGATTGCAATAATCTTCTGTAAACCAGCTCCCGATTTCTAAAATGTTGGAAATTTATTAAGATTTTAGTGTTGAATTAATTGCTACAGAAAGCAAGCATATACAGGGTGATTTGTGGCCTACATTAGAAACTTTTTAACGTCTAATATAGCTAGAGTTTTAAAATTTTGTATACGATCCAAGTCGGCCATTCTAACCTATCTTCAAAATAGCTGAATTTTCGGAACTACAAAAAATTGGCACCAAGTTTGAAATTTTAAATAGTAACCACACATTTTTATTGCATATTTCAATTCACTTTCTTAAGCTGAGTAAAATTTACCCGAGTTGTTGGTACTTCTAGTTTTTGACGTATGTCAATTTTTTTTTTGTAAACATTTTTATTTGCCCGTGAGCGCTTTGCGATAAGTGAATAATTTTTTTTGCATTCGATAACCGTAGGTTTGAAGAGTCTTCTAGAATTTTTAAAATTGTCAACTGTCAAAATTCATGGCTAGTATGATTTTTTCAAAATGGTTTTTAAAAAACTGCTATGACTCAGTTTTTTTAAATGGAACGAGTCTATTTTCTTGACGGCAATCGAAAGAATATCGATATTTATAGTGACTTTTATCAACACGTCCTATACCTATCTCTTGCAGTTTTTGAAAAAAATCACAAAAAACGGATTTTACTTCGTAATTTTTATAGTTAATCAAGTAGACCTGGCAACAATTGTCAAACTTCAATATTTTATTTATTTTTTAACTGGTTCATTATCGAATAAGCAGTAAAACATTAATATTTAATTATGATTTTTTATAACATAGTGAATTATGTAAAGTAACTCAGTCAGTGTGCCATCGAATTTTGAACTTCTTGAATGAAAATGGTGAAAAAATCTACATTTCTTTCAATTAATAGCACAATTTTATCGTATTTTTCGAAAGTTTACTTGATTAAATATGAAAATAATGAGCTAAAATTCAGTTTTTCGCGATTATTTCAAAAGCTGTAAGAGATAGATATAGAAGATGTTAATAAAAGTCTGCCTTAAAATTGATGTTCTTTTGATTGTCATTGAAAAAAACAGGGTCACTTTATTTGAAAAAACTGTTTTATAATAATTTTTTAATCGTCACTTTCAAAAAATCATAGTAGCCTTAGAATTTGACAGTTAATAATCCTAAAGACTTGAGAAGACTTTTTGAACCTTTGGCTATCAAATGCAAAAAGAATTATTCACTTATTGTAAAGAGTTCAGGAGCTGTCATATTTTAAATGAACCCCTGCAAATAAAAATTTGCATAAAAAAATTGACATACGTTAAAAACTATGCCAGATAAGTGGGTATATTTTACTCAGTTTCAAGAGGCGAATTCAAAAATGCAATAAAAATAGGAAGTTACTATTGAAAAACCATTTTGAAAATAATTTAGTTGAACTCAAAATGGTCGATTTAGATTGTACACAAAATCTTAAAACTCTATTTATATTAGAAATTATTTTTTTTTAATGTAGGCCCTAAAAAAATCAGCCTCTATTTATTACAAGTGATAAAAATAATGATTTCATTGAAATTGGCTTGAAAAAAAGTGTTACCAACGTGAATTTGTGACCGGTTGGGTGTTCGCAGGTGGTGGTGGTCACTGGCAAATCGACAAACCAAGCACGCAAAGTCCAACAGAGCGACAGCCACGTCGCCACAATTTCCACCAGCAAAAGACAGAGGCGGACTCGGGTCCCCGACAAGCCTCACTATCCACTCAACCTATGGAGCATAATGAAAAATTGCATCGGAAAAGACTTATCGAAAATTCCGATGCCTGTCAATTTCAGCGAACCTCTATCAATGCTCCAACGTCTCACCGAAGACTACGAATACGCCGAAACGCTCGACGTTGCTGCAAAATGCACCGATCCGTGCGAACAACTGGCATACGTTGCCGCCTTCACAATCTCCGCCTATTCAACGACCAGTTCGCGAACTGGTAAACCGTTCAACCCCCTCTTGGGGGAGACGTACGAGTGCGATAGGAGAGACGACTTGGGCTGGAGGGCTTTCAACGAACAAGTATCGCATCATCCGCCGATGGTGGCGCAGTATTGCGAAGGCCGCGACTGGAAGTGTTGGCAAGAGTTTACGATGACGTCGAAGTTTAGGGGGAAGTACCTGCAGGTGATACCGCTAGGGACGGCACAAGTCGAGTTCGATAATGGTAATAAGTTTTCGTGGAGGAAAGTCACCACTACGATACATAACATCATCGTGGGCAAATTATGGGTGGATCAGCATGGTATAGATGATTTAAGAGTGTGAAAATTTGTTTTGACGACACTTGTTTAGGTGATATGGAGATTATCGGGAAAGGGGCTGCGGCCGGGATCAAGTGTCATTTAAAATACATACCGTATTCGTATTTCACAAGAGACACGCAGAGGCGGGTCAAGGGGGTCGTGATGGATGTGGGGGGGAACGTCAAGTGGATTATCAATGGTAATTACAGGAAACTGTAACATGTTTTTCGGGTGATTTCTTTTTAACTCTAAATCTTGTGTTCATTGTAAATTGTGGCTATAATTAAGTCATTTGAAAAGATATCAACGTCGTTTCAAAACTCAATGTATCTTAGAAATGATATTTACAAAATGACCTTTAGAAAATTAAAAAAAAAAACTAGTGCTTTATAAATTATGAACACGTTTTCGGACTAAAACACGTATAAAGACACCAAGGCTTCAAAATGAAAAAACTCTTCAGCCAATCGATAGAGATTTTTATTTTAATTAGCTTGGTATTTTTAATTTTTTTCTGTTATTAAAAATAAGCTTGATATCACGACAATTCTAATTCGTTGGAAGCACAAAATTTTTTGGATATTGATTTATAGCAGATGACTAAACAAATCTGCAGGAAGATTTACAATGCGACCGGAGGGTCTGAGTAACAGACCCAAGAGCAGGTACCCTAATGTAATTACAGGAAACTGTAACACATTTTCGGAGGATTTTCAATCTATTATTGCAATTGCTAGCTACAGAATGTTTTTTAACACCAAATCTTGTGTTCGAACTGTGGCTATAATTAAGTAATTTGAAAAAATATCAACGTCGTTTCAAACTCAATGTATCTTAGAAATGATATTTACAAAATGGCTTTTAGAAAATTTTAAAAAATCTAGTGCTTAATAAATTATGAACACGTTTTCGGACTAAAACACGTATAAAAACACCAAGGCTTCAAAATGAAAAAACTCTTCAGCCAATCGATAGAGAGTTTTATTTCAAATAGCTTGGTATTTTTAATTTTTTTCTATTGTTAAAAATAAGCTTGATATCACGACAATTCTAATTCGTTGGAAGCACAAAATTTTTTGGATATTGATTTATAGCAGACGACTAGACAAATCTGCAGGAAGATTTACAATGCGACCAGAGGGTCTAAAAGTAACAGACCCAAGAGCAGGTACCTTAATGTAATTACAGGAAACTGTAACACATTTTCGGAGGATTTTCAATCTATTATTGCAATTGCTAGCTACAGAATGTTTTTTAACACCAAATCTTGTGTTCGAACTGTGGCTATAATTAGGTCATTTGAAAAGATATTAACATCGTTTCAAAACTCAATGTATCTTAGAATTGATATTTACAAAATGGCCTTTAAAATTTTTTTAAAAATCTAGTGCTTAATAAATTATGAACACGTTTTCGGACTAAAACACGTATCAAGGCACCAAGGCTTCAAAATGAAAAAACTCTTCAGTCAATCGATAGAGATTTTTATTTCAAATAGCTTCGTATTTTTAATTTTTTTTTTTTTTTTTGTTATTGAAAATAAGCTTGATACCGCGACAATTCTAATTCGTTGGAAGCACAAAATTTCTCGGACGATGATTTATAACAGACGACTAGACAAATCTGCAGAAAGATTTGCAATGGGACCGGAGGGTCTGAGTAACAGACCCAAGAGCAGGTACTTTAATGTAATTACAGGAAACTGTAACACATATTTTCGGATGATTTTCAATCTATTACTGCAATTGCTAGCTACAGAATGTTTTTTAACACCAAATCTTGTGTTCGAACTGTGGCTATAATTAAGTCATTTGAAAAGATATTAACATCGTTTCAAAACTCAATGTATCATAGAAATGATACTTACAAAATGACCTTTAGAAAATTTTAAAAAATCTAGTGCTTAATAAATTATGAACACGTTTTCGGACTAAAACACGTATAAAAACACCAAGGCTTTAAAATGAAAAAACTCTTCAGTCAATCGATAGAGATTTTTATTTCAAATAGCTTGGTATTTTTAATTTTTTTTTTTTTTATTAATAAAAATAAGCTTGATATCGCGACAATTCTAATTCGTTGGAAGCACAAAATTTCTGGGACGATGATTTATAGCAGACGACTAAACAAATCTGCAGGAAGATTTACAATGGGACCAGAGGGTCTGAGTAACAGACCCAAGAGCAGGTACCTTAATGTAATTACAGGAAACTGTAACACATATTTTCGGATGATTTTCAATCTATTATTGCAACTGCTAGGCTACAGAATGTTTTTTGCAATCTTGTGTTCGAACTGTGGCTATAATTAAGTCATTTGAAAAGATATTAACATCGTTTCAAAACTCAATGCATCTTAGAAATGATATTTACAAAATGACTTTTAGAAAATTTTAAAAAATCTAGTGCTTAATAAATTATGAACACGTTTTCGGACTAAAACACGTATAAAGACACCAAGGCTTCAAAATGACAAAACTCTTCAGCCAATCGATAGATATTTTTATTTCAAATAGCTTGGTATTTTTAATTTTTTTCTATTGTTAAAAATAAGCTTGATATCACGACAATTCTAATTCGTTGGAAGCACAAAATTTCTCGGACGATGATTTATAGCAGATGACAAGACAAATCTACAGAAAGATTTACAATGGAACCCAAGAGCAGGTACCTTAATGTAATTACAGGAAACTGTAACACATTTTCGCATGTTTTTCAATCTACTATTGCAATTACACGTTGCGTGCTTTGATATGCCTATTAAATCATCAAAATAGCGGCAAATTACAAAAAATAAATTACAGTTTCCTGTACTTGTGGCTTTGTCTCCAGGCACTTGGGACAACCAAGTTGAGATAGCCCCCGTGACGGGTAGTACAGGGAGCTCGAGTAATCCCGTGTACGAGACGGGGCCGTCGGTGGTGGCGTGGAAGCGGCGCATGCCGCCCCCCGACGCGGATAAGTACTACGGTTTTACGCTTCTCGCTGCTCAATTGAACGAACCGGAGGAGGGCGTAGCCCCGACCGATTCGAGACTGCGCCCCGATCAACGACTTATGGAAGAGGGGCGTTGGGACGAGGCAAATACCGAGAAAGTGCGCCTTGAGGAGAAGCAAAGGGCCGTTAGGAGGCGGCGCGAGGCGGAGGCGGAGAAGGCGGCGGCAGAAGGTGTCCCTTTTTTGTGTTTTAAAATTTTTTGAAATGTTAGTTTCAGGGAGGCCCTTTGAGCATTATAAGCCGATCTGGTTTGAGCAAGTCACTGATGAGGATGGGGTTGTTGTTCATGTCTATAAAGGCGATTATTGGGAGTGTAAGGATATGCAAACGTGGGATCGGTGTCCTGATATATTCTAGTAATAAATGAAGCTTGATTAAATAATTTTTTTAAACCGAGGCTGAGGTTTTTTTCCCGGGTACGGTATTTTAAGTTTTATGCTACAAGTCAATGTTGGAAACAATCATATATCCTCCTTGTATATATTCGTTGTATTTTTAGCCAGTTTTAGAATGTGGAACAAGAAATTTACTCAGTTTTTTTTTTTTGTAAAAAGTCACTTTCCGCAATTATGTGATACCAGAGAATGTACATAACGTTACATTGTTTTGTGTAGTGGTTTTGAGAGTATGGAAAATCAGATTGTTGTATATATTGTATCAATCAATGCTTTGCCCGATGTAGAATTCAATAAATTTTCTAATGCATCCAAGTGTTTTATTTCGAGTGTCAAAGCTCGCAAGGTGTGAATGAGAGCGTCTGATTGGCCCAATTTGGTCAGGTGATCAGGCATTTAATCGCGGATTAATGAGTTATTGATGCTTCCATAAACCCACCCTTTAACCTTGTAAACTTATGACCTTATGAGGTAACAGAACTACTATGGAGAACTTTTTATAATTTTTTTATGGCAAGACTTATTTTTTTGTTTTTGCCAATTTTAGCGCATTCTAATAAATTTTGAAGAACTAAGCTCAGAGCACAGATTAATTTTTTTACAGAGAATTTAATAATGTTATCAGCGATTTTTTTAACATTCGTTTAGCTGTAATAACAGTTTTATTTTTTAAATTGGAATCATAGGAGGCTGTGATATTTTTGAAGTTTATTTTTTCTGATTTGATATGTCTATTTGTGTAACACATTATTTTTACATATTAAAAAATAACAAGATTTCGCTTTTTCTTTACAGTAATGTCGGAAAAAAAATCTTATTAATTGTATGATTGCCTGTCAATATATAATATAATAAATTTTATTTATTTATTATTATTTTATTTTACAAAAAAATCTCAATCCAAACACCAAAATTAAATCTCATCTGCGGTAAAAAAATACTACATTGCACTTCACTAAGTCATCAAATGGTAGTGACACATTGTTTTCAATTTTTTTGCTTTTTTATGTATTAAATTCTGCAACGATCGTATTATTTGTTCAATTGGAAATAACTTAAACATAGATTATTTTCATAATTTCACATTTTTTTACTTTAATAACCGTTCACAAAATTTCTAGATTATTCACACCTTTTATGTGAAATAATTTTTCCATGGCCAACTGCTTTCAAATATTTTAAATATATTTTTTATCAAAAATATATAAAAATATCAAACTGTATTTATATTATTTTCAGTTTAAAAAAAAATAAGCTTTTCGAAAATGTCATAGCCAACTATGATTTCTATTTAAAGAAATACAACTTTATGTTATTACAGCTAAACGATTTATTAAAAAAATTCACTGATACCATAATTAAATTCTCTATAAAAAAAAGCCATATAACGTCTTTGTTTCAAATGTCTATATTTTATAATAAGGAAGATATAAATTTTTTAACATTTGGCCAAAATATCAACTTTTGTTTATAAGTCGAAAACAAAAAACTATAGCGAGATGCGGTTTTGACCAAAATTATTTTCTCAAAAAGCGGACCGGAAAATGTGTCTTGTTTTTCTCTAAACCTTTTAGTTTCGGAAATCCCCTATTTGTGCATAAATTTTTTATCTGTATTTTTAAGTGGCCTAAATTGTTATTTTTGCTCTACTTCTGTATAAACACACTCAGTTAACACCAAAGTAGCCGTAAAGCGTCTTCTAATCAGTGATTAAAATTTAAACTGGCATTAGTTCGTAAATCTGAGCATCTGATTGGTCCAATTCCCCTGATCTGGAAACGACGCTTCTAAAAACAGTCCCTTATTGTCAATCGAATGCTGTCCATTAGGACGCATAATTTAATTATTGTGGCATGCAGTGTGTGAAAGATAAGCAGGATTAAATAATTATTTATTCAATTTGGCGCCATTGTGACGTGGGCCGGAGGCAGCCGATGTGCGTCCGATCGCGTTCGGGTTTAGTGTGGCGGGCGCGGCCATATTGGCAGTACGTTGAGTGTCTGTGTTTTTTAGTGTTGTGAAATTTCTATCGATAATCATCGCAAAATGTCTGAACGGGAGGATAACGTCTACAAGGCGAAATTGGCAGAACAGGCCGAACGTTACGATGGTGCGTATATTTCCCCCCGATTCGGCCTCCTCCCGGCCCAAACGGCCATCATCTCGGGACGCTCCTCCATTTTCCGCCGCGGGGGTGCCCCGCGCCCGGGCGGCGGCGGGGCTGCGCCCCCGTGTGCATTCCGCGCGGGTGACTCATCGATCGGCGCCCGGCCCCGCAGCCCCCGCCGGAAAAAAGCCAAATGTCAGAATTTTCGCGACACCGGCCCACTGCCTATTGCGTAACTTCCGGTTTTGCACGTGCGTCACGTGATGGGGGTGGCGGATTCTGCCCCCGACCTTGTCCCATTTGCGGCGGAATTTTACGCTGCATTTTTAAAACGGGATTGATTTTTGAGGGCGGCCTGCACAGGGGTCGGGGGTGGCAGCGCGACGGCGGCGGCGAATGCCAATCGATAATCGCAGAGAAGAATGAGGATTTACCGAAATTACCAACAAAAGATGCACGTCGGGGGCGGGTAACTTGACTGCGAAATTTAGGGGGTTTGGGGGGTAAACATTTTATTGAATTATTTGTTCGCTCACGAAACGGCGAGACGTAAAAACGGGAGAGTTCTTGCCTAAATTTTTCATCGCGTCAATTTTTAATACAAACGGTGAATTTTTTACGTTTTACGTTACACAGTTGGCATTTAAAAATCACTAATAAGTACAGTCAGAAGGAGTGAAATTGTCGATACAATGGCCTACTTGTTTTAAAATTTAAATGCAACTAAAGTTATTCAATTTTTAATTTTACAAAATAGAAAGTAAACAAAGTCGATGGTGTTATCACAAACAAACACAAACTGTTGACAGTTTCGTATGTCGTCAAGTCCTTGAACTTAAATTATTGCAACGACGAAATTAGTTTTTTTACTTTGTCAACAGTTAACAAAAAATGCGTCAAAAATGTCACCGGCTTTTACATTCAACATTTGTGAAATATTAATTAAGCCGGAAATGTACCAACATTGCGTTTGGCTGGTGATTCATCCACCTCACCATTTTTGTCGAAGTTGATAGATATCGAAAAAATGTGACAAGTTGCCATGTTTGGACAATTTTATTGCATTTGATTGTACATTGTTTTATAACAGGTTGGATTAGTTTGGACAGTTTTATAGATGTAATTTAATTCCCGGTAATTCACCGAGAAACGATAATTCATTTTTATCAACTGATCGATTCTCTTATCAATAAGGGAAGACTGAGTTGAATGTCCTGTTTAAATTTCAAGTTTGTGTTATGCTCGATGAGTAATCAAATAACGTGATGTAAATGATGAGAAAGTACAAAACGCATTTTAATGAACAAATGTGTTACGAAAGCGAAAAATTCTATTGAAAATTGAAACACCGATTAATAAACGCCTTTGCTCACTGGAAACCAGCCTTCGTTTTTTGAGAAAATAATTTTAAATCTCAACAGAAGTTGACATTTTAGCGAAATCTTAAAAAAATCATATCTTCCTTATTATAAAAGATACACATTTGAAAAAAATACATTATACAGGCACTTTTTTTCAGAGAATCTAATAATGTTATCAGCGATTTTTTTCAACCATTCGTTTAACTGTAATAACATAAAGTTATATTTTTTTTAAATAGGAATCATAGTTGGCAATGACATTTTCGAAAAGCTTATTTTTTTCTGATTTAATGTCTATTTGTGTCATACGTTAAATTTAAATAATTAAGAAAAAACAAAACATTTCGCTTTTTCTTTATAGTTGGCCATGAAAAAATTTTGGATTTGTAATTAAAACTATGAAAATTGTATTACCTAACAGTAATTATAATTTGATGATTTTTTAAACCCTAATTAATTCAAAAACAGCATAATAAATTTTTATTAGATCAAATTTTTGCAATTAATAAAAATTATTTGTTTTTATATAAAATGGCAAGCTTACGTTGTATTTCTACATATTTTCAAATTTTAAACATGCAATGACGGAAGAAGAAAAATCTTATGATTGCGCATCAATAAAATTTTATTTTACAAAAAAATGACAATTCAAACTCCAAAATCAAATTCCACCTGCAGTAAAAAAATATACAACATTATCAATGTCACCTCCATTGCACTTTACTAAATCATAAAAAAGTGACATCAAATGGTAGTGACATATCGTTTGCTATTTTCTGTACATTTTTTATGTAATTAAAATCTGCGACGCTCGTATATTTATTCAATTGAAAATAACTTTAACATAGCTTATTTTGATAATTTCACATTTTTTACTTTAAAAACCGTTCACAAACTTTCTAGATTATTCACACCTTTTATGTGAAATAATTTTTCCATGGCCAACTACTTTAAAAAATTTAAATTTTTTTTATCAAAAATATATAAAAATATCTCACTATATTTATGTTGTTTTGAGTTCAGAAAACAATAAGACAAATAGACATATCAAATCAGAAAAAAATAAGCTTTTCAAAAATGTCATAGTCAACTATGATTCTCATTTAAAAAAAATACAACTTTATGTTATTACAGCTAAACGAATGATTAAAAAAAATTGCTGATAACATTATTAAATTCTTTGGCAAAAAGTGCCTGTATAATGTCTTTGTTTTAAATGTGTATCTTTTATAATAAGGAAGATGTTTTTTTTTTAAGATTTCACTAAAATGTCAACTTTTGTTTATAAGTCGAAAACAAAAGACGATAGCGAAATGCGGTTTTGACCAAAATGATTCTCTCAAAAAAAGGACCCGAGAATGTGTCACGCGTTTTTCTCTAAACCTCTTAGTTTTGGAGCCTATTCGCCCATCCAAAATGCAACATCCTGTACAGTACTGTCAGTTTATCACTCAAGAAAATTGGAATAGATTTTAAGTATAAATAATATAATAATAATAATAAAATAAAGGCAAAGAGCTTTAAAGTTTGCAGCAGGTGTAAAGCATTTACAGTATTTACAAACAGATGCTTATTTAGTTTTATTGACATAGCGTACCGCTTAAAAAATCTGGAGCTAGAAACTTGTTTTGTTAACTTTTTTAGTTTTTATTATTTTTTAATGTTTTTATGTTTCACACTAACACAATGTTGAATAATTATTTTTAATTTATTCTCGAACTTAGCTGTTTAAAATTTAAAAAAATCAAATTCATCAAAAAATCGGAATTTGTAAATGTTCCAACACTGGAAATTATTTCCTTAAAAACGGTTTCGAAAATAATTTTTTCTACAGCCGTCAAAAAATCGTGACATTTATGCATGGTTACCTATGCGCGAAGTTTGACGTTTTTTCACTGTGAAAAAATATTATTTTTTCACGGTTTCACAGTGAAAAAATAATATTTTTTAACTGTGCAGGCAACTCGATTTTTCAGATCATTTTGTTCCAACTTATTTCTGTTACAATTTTAGTAACACGAAAAGACATCAACAGCAACCGAAATGAAGAGACGGATCGATAATGAGAGGTAGTTTTAAAGGTTTTATAATTATACAGAACAATATTACAAAACAATAATAATAGATATTTACTTTGACATATGAAAATTAAATGTGCATGACGAAAACGTGCCCCCGTTTATCCCCAGAGGCCTGAGTGAAGACGCTTGTAAATGAAAGTTATTTTCGCCATTAAAAGAAGCCGATGTAGAAGGTTGAGTGATTTTGTTTTCTTCTGTGGAGGAAGAAGGTTGAATTTTATTGGCAATTTCAATTTTATTATTCAAAGAGTCCTCGATGTAACTTTCTGCCACTGTGCTGCTTCTCCAGCCCCCATGACGTTTAATTGAAATTAGATCACCTCCAGCATTCGCCAAAAGAGTGGCAGAGCTTCTTCTGAAGCAGTGACCAGTATATTTTTTAGGTTCGTCTTTGTTAAGCCACTTTGCAATCAAACTTGGTATCTCTCCGATTTTGTTAATTCCAACATTTTGATTCACACATTTTCCGTTGGTATACTTTAAAAATAAACGGTCACTAGTCGCCCGTGGAGGCCGCAAAGCTCTATATTTTCTGACAATTTCTATATTTTCTAAATTTGAAACAGTAAATATTCGTTCGCAGTGGGTTTTTGTATCAGGCACCTTCACAATTAAGACAGACTGTTTATCTTCTATGTCAGTTAGCTTCATTTTAACTAATTCTTCACGTCGAAGGGCTCCCGATATACCCAAAATTAGCACAGTCTATAAATAAAACGAGTTGTTTTGATTTGTATTACACTAATATGATAAGTTTACCTTCATCAGTAAATATATCTTGTCATCTGCTTCATTAATAAACTTGCTAATGTCTTCTTTGTCTAAAATTTGCGACTTCTTGCTTCTGTAACCTACGCTTTTGCTTTTCAGGTAGGGCACTAACTTCGGAAACTTACGTGTATCGATATTCTCTTTAACGTTTAAGGTGGCTTTCAACATCGCATAAAGGGCCCAGAGTGTTGGTGGCTTTAAGGTGGTAGACTTTTCTTCCAAATACGCCAACAAAACATTTTCCGTTACTTGATCAATCTTTTTCATAGAACACCACTGCCGAAACTGAAGATACGTTTTTTCGTACTGCGGTCTTGATTTAGCAGGCAAAAGATTCGACACTGCCGCGCTTGCAATTGCATCTATTTCGTTTTCGCTGCTAAAATCCATCACACTTCTTCAACAAAAATACCTATTGTGACAAATTTTTCGCAACTATCACTTTTATTTATCATCGTAACCATGCAAGCAACTCGATTTATCAGACCATTTTGTTCCAACTAATTTCTGTTACTTTTTTCTTCATCTGGAGGCTGTAGAAAAAACGTTGTTTGTATTTCGTGGCGAAATTCATGTTTTAATGGCGCCTTCGAATGTCTTTTAGGTCTCGACCTGGCGGTCTCGACTAAAATAACATTCTCAGGCGCCATTAAAAAAACACTCATTTCGCGCACTTAATACAAAAATTACTATATTTTTATTGTTGACCAAATTCCATTGCGATCACGATTGTTAGACAACGTTGCCACATATCATTATTCGTTATTTATCAATATTTATCAATAAATTGATTATTTATCAATAATTTCATTCAAAGATTTTTTTACCTTTACACTTTGCAAACATTTCCCTACCACATACAACATTTTGATAAGTTAAACAAAAACAAACAACAAAAATAGAAAGTAGAAAAAATAGTATATTTCACTCATTTTCACTCCTTCGTCGCGCTCCAAAACCATTCGTGCCACAACGAACGTCTTATAATAAGATACTATAATAATTTGTTTTTTATTGGAACATCTTCCAGTAGTCTGAATAACAATATTCCAAATTGCCTTGTTCTTACACTAAATTATTTTTGTTTTTTTCTGGAGACTTGTGAATACGAACTGATATTAACAGTTTGTTTGAGTAAAAGTGTAAATTTACTAGGAGTGACGATTGAGTGACGAGCTGCAGACGAGTGTTGTAACTCTTCAGTTATAACGTTTGAATTTTTTTTTCAGAGATGGTCGACGCCATGAAGAAGGTGGCCAAGCTGGACTTGGAGTTGACCGTCGAAGAGCGCAATCTTCTGTCGGTGGCTTACAAGAACGTGATCGGTGCCCGACGAGCGTCCTGGCGTATAATATCGTCAATTGAACAGAAGGAAGAAAGCAAAGGCACCGACGACAAATTGGAAATGATAAGACAGTACAGGTCACAAGTCGAGAAAGAATTGAGAGACATCTGTTCGGATATTTTGAACGTATTGGATAAACATCTGATACCGGCGGCGTCAACCGGCGAATCGAAAGTCTTCTATTATAAAATGAAGGTAAATTTATTTGTACCAATAGACGATGTGACAATATAATGGTGGGCTTGTTGTTGGAGTAATTTCCATTCGATTTCCTTCAATCGAGCGACCTTCCATGCATAATCGGGACAATTTGTGTCGTTTTATAACTTGTTATATCGATTTTTTTTCACTTATTAATGAATCATTAGCAGCGGGTGACGCTACTTCAATTGATTAGTTTTTATTGAAAAGTTATAAACATAAATCTAGCGCGATAATGGCGAACTTTGCTTGGTGCACACTTCATTCCTCCGCATTTCGAATTAATTATTTGATCAATAAATCAGTGACAGGTTGGGGCGATCTATCATATTGATTGATTCTGTAGGTTGGAGTGAAATATTTCACAAGTTGTTTTTTGCAGGGTGATTACCATCGATATTTGGCCGAGTTCGCAACAGGCAACGATCGCAAAGACGCCGCCGAGCATTCGTTGGTCGCTTACAAGTCAGCGAGCGACATCGCAATGACGGAACTCCCGCCCACGCACCCGATTCGGCTCGGTCTGGCGCTAAATTTCTCGGTATTTTACTACGAGATATTAAATAGCCCCGATAGGGCCTGTCGTCTGGCGAAGGCGGCCTTCGACGACGCCATCGCCGAGTTGGACACGTTATCCGAAGAGAGCTACAAAGACAGCACGCTGATCATGCAATTGTTGCGCGACAACCTGACGCTGTGGACCAGTGATATGCAAGGAGACGGTTAGTATCAAAAATCAGTCAGCAGCTCGGTAATAATCTGTCTGCAGGCGAGGCGGAGCCCAAAGAGCAGCTGCAGGACGTAGAGGACCAGGACGTGTCGTAACTGTTTAGCTGATCTCCAGCGACTACGAACTAACCAGTGCTGTGTAGTGCGGGCCAGGCCCAGACATTCGAACCGGAGGCGGTAACCGTCTCGATCCCAGTACATACTGTATTATTATAATTATCTTAGCCGTAACTCTATATTGTATCTGTTTGTCTCAAAATGTGTGAATGAGAGAGCCTCTCTACGAGCGACTGTTCTCTGATTTCTCTCCTCTCTCCTTGCCCTGTCTCCTCGGCCATTGTCCCGGCGCACGCAATGTTAATCTTTTTCTATTAAACATCAAAAATAAACAAATTAAACGTACTCTCGGTCTAGCAGCTTGGCCTCCCCCTTTATACTCCCTCCCAGTGAGAGTGGCGTGTGGTGCGAATGAGGCGAGTGTCTTGTTTATTTTCCCGCTTTATTTATATTGAGTTTGAACGAAAAAGGCAGCCTTTCGAGGGAATTGTAGTATTAGGTGATTGATTTTTGGCAATAGAGCAGTATTTTTGTGGCGAGCAAAAACACGCATATTTCCGTACAAATGGCATTCCGCTATTTTCGAGTACTTACAGTAGATTTTATGTGATGGTGATTGCATGTCGAGCAATAAGTTTTTTCTATTTTGTAAATCTATTTTTTTACATCACTGTTTTATCGGAAAACTGGTGAAATTTCAGTTTTTCGCGGTACTTAATGTCACCACTGCCAGTGAATCTCAACGGAGCGAAACATTACTAAGGGTTGGTGCAGGATTTTACCAGTTTTTTTGTTTATGACAATTATTTGGCTGTTGTGATTTTTTAACTGCATTTTTAACGTGCGTATGAATGTGAAGAAAAAAAACAATGCTGTGTAGATTGATTTAAAGAAATTGATGTATTATTATAAAATTATTTAAAAACAGACGCAATCTTTGTTGTTACACAACCTACAATAATCTTCCTTTACACTCCAACGAGCCGCAGTGACAGTACAAGACCCGTCCTGGAACACTCCCTATGTCGTAGTTGTAGTTCCATGTTAGTTCAGTGCCGGCCCTGATAAACTGCGAACAGAAGAAGGCGACCCACGGGAACCTCAGATCGTGAGTATCCACGAACACGTTCTGGACGAAGACATTGGGCGAACACGAGTGCTGAAATTGAACGAACGTGAGTCACATTTTTCTCCTACTACTACCACCCTACATTTAAAAACCGGCCAATATTTCCCGCATTTTTCGTATCCATGATGTAGGGCTCCTCCTCCCCAAAGAAACTGCGCACTGACACTTGACTCGGCTTGTTATCGTCCAGGTCTGACCCCGACTTTGGATTAAAACTCAAAACTTCCTTTGGATCTAGTGAGGGAAAAACGTAATCACATACTCGGCTCCGCCTCGCACTTACCGTCCTCATCGTCTGAAATCGTGACGGTTTCGATCTCAGTGGTAACACTCTCGAGTGGAATTTTCTCTTCTTTTTTGAAGAATTTCTCCTCGACTTTCGGCTCCTCCTCCTTCCGGCGCCTCAACCTCATTGAATTCTCGAAGTCGCCACTCACGAGGGGGTAACTGGGGGTGAAATCGTTGTCTTGGGGGTGTCTCTGCCAACGGCGCCGCCTCCCGTCCGGCCTCTGCTCCTCTTCTTCGTCCTCCGGAGTCGCCGAACGGCTCCGGGGGCTGTCCGGTTCGTTGACATCGCTCTCGTAGTCTTCCTTGTGTTTTTCGCAGTTTTCGATGTAGTCCAACTCGGCGAAATACTCGTCGCCGTAGGTGACCCCATCCTGGGGGAAAAATTAAATTAAACGCTGAGTGGAGTTACAATTTGTGTCAGAAAAATTGTTAAGATTCAAAAGCTTACAGATTAATGCATGAAGAAAGTAAAATTGTGAAGTTACGTTTGAATAGTTCAACAGTGAAGAAAATAACTTCAGCTAACGAAGATGAAGAAATTTCTGGTTGTTTTCTTGATGGAAATAACCTTCAAGAAAAAAAAAGTAATCTACGAAGAAAAAGTGTCAAAGATTCAAGACAAAAAGATTTTGAAATTCAATAGGCTATGCATTAAGATAGCAATGCAAGACAAAAGAACGTGAACATTGAAGACCTGTAAGATTTGGAGATTCCAAATTATTTAATGCATAATAAATGTTCCAGGCACCGCAAATCTCGACGAAAAGTGGAACAATTACGGCGAATCTATAAGACTTCGAGCAAAATAGGCAGACAGAATAGTTTTAGCCATTTTTTTTTTTCAAAATTTTGAATACTGCGGAGAAAGTATTAACAATTATTTTTTTATTTTTCCAATTATAGCAAAAATATTCGAAAAAGTGAAACTATTTTGATTTTATCTTATGTAAGATGATCCGGAAAATCGATTGGTTTTAAGAAAATTGCCAAATTCTCAATAGTTTTTTAATTTTATTTTTTTTTATTTTTTATGAGCAATTTACGAGAACAATGATCAGAGCTTTCCAAAGATAATAAAAATTTCATGGGGTTACAGGCTATCCCAGCGAGTTGGTAAAGTCCATAGTCACCTCTAAATGTTAGAAAAGTAATAACTTTTTCTTCCTAAGCCATAGATACTAATCCCCTGCCCCACATAATTTTTTTTCAAATATACAGGTGTTCCGGAAATGAATTACAATACAAACTCACGTTTTTTTAAATGGAACACCCAACATTTTTTGCATTTTTAGATGTAGCATTTCAAACTAATGATTTTGACCTAAACTTTTATTGGTTGATTTTACTTAGTTTCTAAAATATTTTAATTTTTTTTTACAAAACAAACTCTTTTAATAATGTGTAACTCAGAAACTAAGATAAGACTTCTAGAAAAGTCGGACTTTCACCACTTAAAAAGATGAGAGTTGAATTGATTGGCGCATTGCAATGAGGGACGTAAATAATTTAAGAAGTTTGTTAAAAGATGAATAACTTGAAAAAGTTAAGTGGAACGCCCTATTTTTTGTTTTTGCTTATCAAAGATCGTTAAACTGTCTATCTAAAAACATACTTTCAAATGCCTAAAGTTAATAATTAAAAAGATAATTATTAGCAACAATGGAGATTATTCATGAGCATTGTCGTTACCATAGTAAACCGTACCATACCCATAGCAACTCCACCGCGAATCATTTGATGGAGTTTGTACGGGGATTTAAAAATTCGCCATAAATATTAAAATTTTAATTATTTCAGTGTAAAAAGTGACCAATAATGGCCTAAGGGTAATATCAAAGTTATTATTAGCCGAAAATTTAACTTTTCGACACTTAACTGTTAGTGTTTTTAGATAGACAATTTAAAGGTCTTTTAGATACAAAAAAAAAGGATGTTCCACTTAAAAGTTATTTAGTTATTTAACTTTTAACAAACCTCTTAATTTTTTATTTTTTTGAGCGAAGTGAGCTAAGAAAAAATAAATTCTTAATGTTTGAACATTTTACTTAAAAGTGGTGAAAGTGCCACTTTTCTAGACGTCTTAGTTTTTGTGTAATAAATTTTTAAAATAAGCGTGTTTTCGCTAGAAAAAATTGAAACCACAAGTTTAAGTCAAAATCATTAGTTTTAAAAGCCACATCAAAAAACGCAAAAAATATATAGTGTTCCATTTAACAAAAAAATTTTTATTAAAAAAGAAATTAAAAAAAAGTTTATATTATAGCTCATTTCAGAAACACCCTGGATATTTGAAAATAATTTTAGGTGAAGTAGAGGGCTTAGGAAAATAAAATTATTACTTTTCCAATGTTTACCTAAGCGCTGGGACACCCTGTCTGTTCCATAGTAAGGAGCAGATCAAAATCTATAAAACAGAAGGGGTTTTAGCAATTTTTTTTTCTCAAAATTTTGAATTTCTTGGAAAAAGTAGACAAATTTTTAGTTTTTTTACCATTGCTTGGCAAAGAAAACTTCAAGAAAGAAAGTTTCCACACCTATGGAAGCTGGCAAGAAGTTAAGTAAAGAGATAAAATCGAAGATGTGTGTAGTCAGTTGCGAGTATTGAAAATAAAGAAGTTACTCTCACCTCATTGGCCATTTGTTCGGTATGAATAGTCCCCGCATAAATGCATATAAACGTGCCTTGCGGCACATCGTTGACACACCTGATCCCCCAGCCCCTGTTATGCGTCCGAAACACTTGCAATTTAATCGACATCGGGTTCTGAACCACTCGGTTCAGACAAGTCGCTGCGCATTTACACCGCGAATTGCACTCGTAAATCCCGGTTAAAACCTGTTCGTGTAACCGGCGATAGACATAACCGATCGAGTTCGGATCAACGTTCTTCCCCATATACTTGGCGCCCTCTAGCGTCAGCTGCCAACACGCGCATTTCATTTTATCGGAACAATCGTCCGTGCAGTCGCACCCGATCAAAAACTCCGGATCCGTGTTCAACGGAACATCCTCCATGGGCACACGTTTCGTGGCATAATTGCAAAAATCGAGCATTTCGTTGTTGATCCCGTTGATGACCGGGATCGGGACCTGTTCCAGGCCCTTGGACAGATCCTTCGGGTCCGGGTTGCACTCGACGCTGAATTCGGCCAAACACCGCACCATGTGGTTGAAATCGAACAAATCGACCGTCATTTCGCTCTTAGTCACGCGCAAATATTGGTGCACCTCCTTCATGTTGCGCAAAATCTGGCTGCACGGAGCTTTATACACGATTTCTTTCCGCCCTTTCACTTTCAGAGTCATTCGGGCCCACCCGCACAGCAGCGGCTTCGACAGGGGGTTGTGGCCGCGCAACTTGCCCAGACTGTGGCGGACGTAGTCTTTGCAGGCCGGGGAGCAGGTGTGGGGGCGGTAGAGGCGCTGCGTGATGACTTGGTCACGTGGTGTGAAGTACTGGAATTGCATGGGTGAGAAATGGCGGTGGAAGGGGGAAGAGCTTACCATGATTTTGCTGGTCGGTTCACTGAAGACAGGGGGGATGTTGTTGACTTGGGGAAGGAACGGCACGAAGCCCCCGGAAGTGGTGTTCTCGGGGCGGGCGGTGCTTTTCCGAGCCACGGCACGGACGGTTCGGCTGTTTTCGGCCGGCTTCTCGAAGTCGGAGTTCTTCGTGTATTGCACGATGGTGGCAGATTCGCTCTAAGGCAAAGGTGAGTTGAACTTAGTGAGACATGTTTTTCAAGTTTTTTACAGGGCCAATGTAAAGGTTTAAAGCACTAACTTACAAACGCTTGATAATTTTCGTCATCGTATTTAACTTTAAAAATTTTCAAAATATTCTTCAGGAAGAATAATATAATAATAATATTTATAATAATAATAAAAAAGTATAATATAAATATAATATATATAATAATAAAATATAATAAAAAATAAAATAAAATATAATATTTTTTGAATTCTCTCAAAACGACCCTTTTTTGAGCAATTTTTTAAATTAAGTGGAATCCAACGCAAACAAATTTTTTTCCCGTTCAAATATACTTTTGAGACAGTCTTTGTGAAAGATCTCTTGTTTAGTTCTTAAGACACAAAAGTCTCATAACTTTACCATCATATAGAACATCAATTTTTCGCCGACATTAAAAAATTCTAAAATCAGCAATTTTAAACATAAATACAAAATGTTTCTTACAAAATGATTTTTCTATTTTTCTTGTGTTTTTTTCTTCTCTATAATTTTGTTAAATAGAATTAGATATTTTTTTATATTATTATATTTTTTATTTATCTTCAATCACATTGTTTTTTTATTTTTTGTTATTTTGCATTTATTATCTGGGCCAAAACCTTTATCAGCTTTGCTGCCTTTTGGACCAATTTGTGATAGGAACAACTTGTAGAAAATTTTAATTTTGTTATCGTATTTTTTTCTTGTTGTAACTAATTATATTGTAACTGTTTTTACTGCCACAAATAAATTATAATTATTATTATTATTATTAAGGTATTTTTTTATATTAATAATAATAATAAATAGTCTTTATTATGGGCGAAGTTTAGCCCAAGCTACTTCGACTTAACCCAAACAAAAAATACAGGAAAATAAAATAATTATAATCGTGCTTAAATAATAAAAAATAAATGTGATAATCAAAATCAAAATAAGAAAATAAAAGAGGAAAGTAAATATTAATAGTAAAAGAAAAATAATTGATTTTTATTAATATTCAATGTTTTGTTATACAATTGTGTCTAACTTATAAAAATCAAGTCCTGTTTTTTTATTCATCTACGACATTGTCAAGAACAATTATTGGAATATTTTCTGCACTCCTCAGAGCAGTGATCTCTTTTAATTTGCTTCTGTGGTAACTATTATAAATTTTTACAAGTGAGACATTCTCAGGTCCTTTTTTAGAGAAAATATCGTCTTTTGTTTTTGACTTATAAACAAAAGTTGACATTTAATAATGTTATTAGCAGTTTTTTTAATAATTCGTTTAGCTGTAATAACATAGTTTTATTTTTTTAAATAGGAATCATAGTTGGCTATGACATTTTCGAAAAGCTTATTTTTTTCTGAACTCAAAACAATATAAGTATAGTTTGATATGTTTATAAACTTTTGATAAAAAATATATTTAAAATATTTGAAAGCAGTTGGCCATGAAAAAATTATTTCACATAAAATAAGTGAAAAATCTAGTAATTTTGTGAACGGTTACTAAAATAAAAAATGTTAAATTATCAAAATAAGCTATGTTAAAGTTATTTTCAATTGAACAAATAATACAATCGTTGCAGATTTTAAATACATAAAAAATGTCCAAAAAAATGGAAACGATGTGTCACTATCATTTGATGACACTTTTTAATGATTTAGTGAAGTAAAATGGAGGTGACGTTGATAATGTAATGTATTTTTTACCGCAGATGGGATTTTATTTTGGTGTTTGGATTGACAATTTTTTGTAAAATAAAATTTTATTGACAAGCAATCATATAATTAAAAAGATTTTTCTTTTTCCGACATTTCATGTTCAATTAGAAAATAGAATAACAATTTAAGCTGCCATTTTAAATCTAAAAACAAATAATTTTTATTTATTGCAAAAATTTGATCTAATAATAATGTATTATGGTGTTTTTGAATTATTTATTGTTTCATGGGCTACTATGTTTTATGTTTTAAAAATATCTCAGCCGCCTATGATTCCCATTTAAAAAAATTAAACTTTATGTTATTACAGCTAAACGAAAGGTTAAAAAAATCACTGATTACAATATTAAATTCTCTGTAAAAAAGTGCCTGTATAATGTCTGTTTCAAATGTGTATCTTTTGTAATAAGGAAGATATGAATTTTTTAAGATTTGGATAAAATGTCAACTTTTGTTTATAAGCCGAAAACAAAAGACGATATCGGGATGCGGTTTTGACTAAAATTATTTTCTCAAAAAACGAACCCAAGAATGTGTCATTTGTTTTTCTCTAAACCTCTTAGTTTCAGAGATCCCCTATTCGGACAAAAAAATGCAACACCCTGTACAAAGGCGAGCAAAAAATTTCGGTCACTTTTAAAATTCCATTGTCATAAAGGATAAGGAATTACACACTTATAAAATGAGGAAATTTGCAGCTAGCTGACTTACCGGCCCTTGCTTCCTATTGGACGTCCGTCCACCAGTGTGTCTTTTCGTCGCATTTTGCTCCTCCTTAAACATCGGACTCAACCTAGTCGATCCTCTGTAGATCCACTCCATACGATTCAACGATTCGAAATAAACCAAAACGAGTGAACAATCGACCTCCATAATTTTACACAAAACCCACTTTCCTATTGGAAATTTATAAATTTCGCCCAAAATCACAATTTTTCCTTACCATTATACTCCACCCTAACGGTGTGCCCCTTCGACAGCTTAACCATCGGCCTATCGGCACTCTCCAGGTACTTTTTAATAAACGGCCTCGAATTCACATGCATATCCTCCCACACGTTCTTACTCGCTTCGAAAACAACATGCACATTGGTGTAATTCACATACTGCGAATAGCCAATATCGAAGAAAATCAAATATCGGTACTTGTTTTGCGCCACCGGCGGCTCCGCCACAACCCCGGGATAGAACGGCTCATACCTAATTTTTCTCGCCTCTCCCGTGGGCCCTATCTCCTTGAAGACGGCAATAACGCGCGTGCCGGTCTCCAGTCTGATGGTGGAGTGTTTCATGGACGCGATGTTTTTCCCATCGACGACGCGCTCGACGTGCTGCTTCAACTCCACCATTTTGTACAGGGTGGTGGTGCAGGGGTTGTCGTTGTAGACCGTCCCGGGGTAGAGCACGCGTTTGAGGCGCGCTTTGATCCACGAACCGGACGAGTTCTCGCGCGAGATGTAGTACATTTCGTCGATGCGCACCACCAACGGCTCGGGGTTGCCCACGGCGGGCACGTCGTCGGGCTTGGGGCTGTCGGAGGGGCTGTCCACCTCGGTGTACGACACCTGCTTGGAGGCCGTGCGCTGGCTCTTGCGCGTGATGGACGGCAGGACCGACTCTGGAAGGATTTTTACAAAACTTTGATAAAACTAAATTTTATAGCTCAGTCAAATTAGACAAAAACGTGGGCGGTATAAACATACAGGCTGTCCCAATGATGCATAACTTGTTTATTACTAATTAATACTGACTAGCACTTGCGCACGGCTTCGCGCGCATATCCACGACCATTTTGAAAAACAATGAAACACTTAGTATAACACAATTTTATTGTGAACTTTAAAGCCATGACTCAATGCGAACCCGAGTAAATTTTGCTTTTTTTCATAATTGCAAACAAAGTCATTCCCTGTTTAACCCACTTGTGGTCGTAATTTTCAAAAATCATGAAACACATTTTCTTTCTTTTTAACCGTAAGTCCGTATGTCAATTCTCTTGGATATAACTTCAAAAATGAAGGAATTTTGCGTTTAACTCCATTGGGGGTGGAATTTCTAAAAATGCTGAAATATACGCCTCTTCCTTTTTAACCGAATGTTAAAAAATGAATTTGAAACAAAGACATTATACAGGCACTTTTTTACAGAGAATTTAATAATGCTATCAGCGATTTTTTTTAACTATTCGTTTAGCTGTAATAACAAAGTTTTATTTTTTTAAATGGGAATCATAGGCGGCTGTGAAATTTTTGAAACGCTTATTTTTTTCTAATTTGACATGTCTATTTGTGTAATACATTAATTTTAAACATTTAAGAAAAAACAAAACATTTCGCTTTTTCTGTACAGTAGGCCATGAAAAAATTTTGGATTTTTAATTAAAACTATGAAAATTGTATTACCCAACAAGTATTTATAATTTATTGATTTTTTAAACTCTAATTAATTTAAAAAAGGCATAAAAAATTATTATTAGATCAAATTTTTGCATATAATAAAAATTATTTGTTTTTATATTTAAAATGGCAGGCTTACATTGTCATTCTATTTTCTAATTTTAAACATGAAATGTCGGAAGAAGAAAAATATTATTAATTGTATGATTGCGTCTCAATAAAATTTTATTTTACAAAAAAAATGTCAATCCAAACACCAAAATCAATTTCCATCTGCGATAAAAAATACACAACATTATCAACGTCACCCCCATTGCACTTCACTAAATCAGAAAAAAGTGTCATCAAATGGTAGTGACACATATATCGTTTTCAATTTTTAGCACATTTTTTATGTAATTAAAATATGTGACGCTCGTATATTTATTCAATTGAAAATAACTTTAACATATCTTATTTTTATAATTTAAAATTTTTGCTTTAATAACCGTTCACAAAATTTCTAGATTATTCACACCTTTTACGTCAAATAATTTTTCCATGGCCAACTACTTTCAAATATTTTAAATATATTTTTTATCAAAAATATATAAAAGTATCAAACTATATTTATACAGTTTTCAGTTCAGAAAAAAATAAGCTTTTCGAAAATGTCATAGCCAACTATGATTCTCATTTAAAAAAATACAACTTTACGTTATTACACCTAAACGAATGATTAAAAAAAACGTTGACAACATTATTAACCATCAACCCTCTTTGGGGGTGGAACTTCTAAAAAATCATGAAACACCAACTGCCAAAATACCAATTTTCATAAATATAAGTTAAAAAATGACAGATTTTTATATTTAACTCCCTTCCAAATTTTCTTAAACACAAGTTTTTTCATCTGTAACCAAAAGCTCAAGTACCAATTGCACAGATCCAAATTAAAAATCACGGATTTTTATATAAGTTCCAACCCCTGTTCAACCCCCCTAGGGTTAATATTTCCAACTAAAACAGTGTTTTTTCACTTTTCATTGAAAGCCCAAATACCAGCTTTAATTAATGTAAATTCAAAAGTTACGAATTTTCATACAAATTTTATTACGCCATTTAACCCTCTTAGGGGTTGATTTTTAAAAATTCCTGAAATACGTCTTTCATTTTCTTTAACAGAAAGCCCAAATACTAATTTTCAGGAACATAACTTTGATAATGACGGTTTTTATTCAAATTTTAACACCCTTAGGGGGTGATTTTCCGAAAATTCTGAAACACGTCTTTTTTCTTTTTTTAACCGAAAGCCCAAATACTAATTTTCAAGAATATAACTTTAAAAACTTTTATTCAAATTTTAATACCACATTCAACGCGCTTAGGGTTTTTTTTCAAAAGCCTAAAACACGTCTTTTTTTTTAACCAAAAATCCAAATACTAATTTTCAAGGATGTAAGTTCATTGTAACTTTAAAAATGACGGATTTTCTAAATTCAACTCCCCATTTAACCCCTTTAGGGGTTGATTTTCCAAAAATCCTGACACCGTCTTTCTTCTTTTTTAACCGAAAGTCCAAGTACTAATTTTCTTAAAAATGACGGATTTTTATTTAAATTTTAATTTTTAAATTTTTTCAAAAACCCTTTCTTAGTACATGCTTACGTTATAAAAGCTACCTATTGTGAAAATTTCAGGTTTCTATACTTAGCCGTTTAGGCTGTGCGTTGACAGAGTAGTCAGGACAAGCAATTTTATATACATGGTATTTCAAGTTACAGTTCCAGTCAAAAAATAAATACTTCTACTTGTCCAAAAGAAAAAAAAATATCGCAAACGATACAGTTTCTAACACGCTTCAATCTGATGCTTTAATATTATTCCAAAATTTCATTAAGATCGTGGAATGCAAAAAACTTTATCAAAAAAAAAGTTTTTTTCAAAATTATTGCAATGACTTTTTCATAATAAATTCTTATTTTTTAAAGTGAGAATTCCGAAATTGAAATAGTAAAAAACCCAAGGCGTTTTGAGCAAATAAAAATTTAATTTTATTTAACTTTGACAGAAAACAGACTTCGAATCTTTGCTTGATTCACAAAAAATTGTAACGTCATTAACTGTCAGACTAAAATTTGACTTGTCAATCATTATCTAACTAAAAGTCGTCTATTTGCTAAAACTATAAGATATTCTGAATTTTTCTGTTGCAAATTTGCCGAAAAATATACATAGGCGAATTCATAGTGATTTTTCAAAAATTGGTCTTTTTCTGTAACAAAAAGTTAATAATTCCAAAACGACAAGAGATAGACTCGTAATAGTTTATATAAATTTTAAATTATAAAATTTTGCAAAAATATAAATGGTGTTCAATTTAAAAAATGTACCTGTCTACAACACCCTGTGTATAATAAAAATATTTTTAGTTTGTGGACTAAAGTCCACAAACAACATGGCAATATTTCAAATAGCAAAAAAAATATAGACCGATTACATATCCCTGGGTCAGCCTGTATATCAACCCAAGTGTTATGAAAAAATCCAATTCTCTAGAATTTTTTTCCACAAATTTGTCTAATTTGCCTGGACTATCAATAAGGTGTCCCCACCTGTGCGCACGATGGGGCCCGTGGAGGTGAAGTGGTCGTCAACGATCGAAATGATGCATTTTTCGACCGTTTCAGGCCGACACTCCTTGTACAAGTTGAACTGAATGCTATCAAGCGAGTTTCTCGTCTCTTTGATCATGGTCTGTAACTCACTCAACTCGCCATTGATCTTGTTGTTCTTCGCTTTGAGGAAATTCACCTCGTTCTCCGCATGCGAGACCACATTCAGCCGAGCCATGGTCTCGCTTAACACCTTCTCGAGGTTCTCCTCAAAAAAGCGCAAACTGTCGTCCTCCAAAGGGGGCACTTGTGCCGCCTCCTCCTCCTCGTCCGAGTCGTCAATCTCGACAGTGTCGTTGCGAAAGGGCACCTCAACATTGCACAGAATATTCCCCGCCTCCAGCTCGGATGCCAGCATGTCGTACTCCCGTATTGCAACCTCGTAGCATTCACTACACACTTCCTTGTTCCCCTTACCCGAATTTTTCACCCGGTAGTAGCTGAGGCACAGGTTGGGGGCCACGAGCAAGTCTTTGCCGCTCTTGCAGGCGTAATTGATGCACTTGCTGTTGACGGATTTTTGCACTAGGTCTATCACCTCGACGCTGTCTTCGCCCGTCTTTGTCTTTTTCGACGGCGGGATGGGCTCTTCCTCGTCGTCGTCCAGCACCACCACGTCGGGGTTCTTCGGGGGGCCCGCCTTTGGGGCGGCTTCTCCCGCTTGGGAAGCGTCGAGGCTGGGGGGCCCCCCGATTATTTGGACCCCGGTCGATTCCCGGATTATTATCTGGGCGCTGGAAATTGTCTCGTCAATGTCCATAGCGTCGTCCTCCTCCATTTTCGCACAAATAAGACGCTTTTAACCGGCAAACCTAACCTCAATTTTTCAACAACAAAATTGCAATTTCTGCGTAGAGGCTATTCTGAACTTGATAAGGGACAATTATGAACACTCTAAACAACTATTCACTACTTCTCGCCGAATTTAAGGCCAGAAAACACCTATTTAATTGTTAAAACGTCAAACCTTCATTTGTTTCAAGTATTATCATCGATTAGGAAACTTTTCAACCAAATAAAGGCCTGCAAACGTATATATCAATAAATTACACTGAAACTGAGTCACATTACGTTTCAAATTAATAAATTATTTACAATTTTTGAATTGGTTTACAATTTCTCAAACACCAACTGCGCATGCGCCGTTTTTGCGCAGGATTGTATTGGGTAATTGTGGGCCTACCACAGCAAATTCCCGTTGCAAAAAAACATGGTCATTAAATTTTTTTATTGAATCTTATGAAATGCCATGGTTAATACCACGATAGTACCTACTGTTTCTGCAATGGTTGCAGAAACTAGTACAAAAATTACGTTACGAGCTGAAGGCGAGTGTCGCAACAAGCCTCCACAAAAATTAGTAATGAAAAAGTAGTGTTAGGATTCTCTTCTGCTCGTTTAGAGCATTATTAATTATTACAGAATATACAGGCTTGTTAGAAAGTATGAATACAGTTAAATATTTTCAGAACGTTTTAACAGAAAATTTTGAAATTTGGGAAACAGTTAACAGTGTTTAAATTATATCATCTGAGAACTTTTTCAAATTTCTATCGTTTAATTATTTTGAAAATACAAGGCTAGCTTGATTTTTTTAAATACCACGAAGGGTTAAATATTGTCATTTTTAAAAGAACATTTTTTTCTGAATTCAGTGATGTTACTCACCTTTACTTTAATGAAAAGGTAAAAAAATTAAAGTTAAAAAATTTAAGAGTAAAACTAAGTGAGCTTTGAAAATATTGTTATTAGCGGTATCTGTCACTCGTATATTAGTCAAAAATTAAACTGGGTGCTATAATTAGTTTAATAATGGCACATTTAAGTAAAACTGAGCTAAAAAATTCTCATGTTCATCATCTTTTGTAGCATAAAAATTAAGTATTTTGTGTCTAATTTTTTTAATTAAAAGGTTTTTTTTCAGTTAAAAGTGTTATATTAACAATTATTTTTAACTTAAACTTATTTTTTGGTCAATGTTTAAACAGCAAAGAGCTAACGATAGATAAAGACAACATTTCTAAGGCTAACAAACTTTTACATTTTTCAAAATTTTTAAATTTGCGTTAAATTAAATTAAATTAAGATTAAATGCTCTTCTCAAAAATATAAAATTTGACCCTTGTTGCTATTTAAAAAAATCAAGTTAGCCTTGTATCCGAACAAAATGGTTAAAAAACATCTGAAACGATATAATTTATATACTTCTTAGCATACACCAAATTTCAATAAGTTTTGATGAATAGTTTTTTTAATATTTATTTGTATGCATACTTTTTAGCGACCCTGTATAAGGGCAGACAAATCCCCCTTGAGTCAAAAACGACATAAATTTTGCTGCTATTTATAAAAATATAGGTAGGAGCCAAATTGAACTTCTTTTGACAAACATTTTGATAATAAAGGTCGTTTAATCGTAATACATGATATCAAAAGTACATGAGTTAAGTTTACCACATAATAAAGTACAACTTAAAAAATAAAAAATTGGCAAAATTCTGATTTATTATTTTCACTTTTGTCCTCCTTACCTCTTGTGCAATATACAGAGAATACAGAGAAAAAGAGACTGATCGAAGCGATGAAAGAGCACAGAAATAGGAAGAAAATAGTAAATAAAAAAAAACATCAGAAAGAATCACAGAAGTAGGATTTAAGAAAAAATAAGTAGTAAGAGGAGGACAACAAGACTGAACAAAGAAGAGGGAAGAGGAAAGACGATAAAATAAAGATACGTGATCCAAGAACAGGAAAAAAAGAAGGCAGAAAATAAAAGATATAATAGAAAAAAATTGCTAAAACATCGAACACCCCACAGAATCTGTAAAAATCAATATTCAAAGAAATAAGCTTCATTAGCGGTTAACAAGACTTTAGATTTAAATAAATATTGTAAAATATTGAAAATAATTGGCTCCAGAAATGCACTGATCCCGAAAAGGTCAAAATGATTATTGTAGGAACACACGTTAAAACGCCCTAAAAATGCTTGTTGAACATTTTCCGTGTCTGTATTATGACCGAAGCCGTAAAACGCATGAAAAGCTTTCAATAGAAAATACGCCACCAGTCGTAAGTCTTCATCCGTTCGTAATACGCGATTTGGTGGTGGAAAAGCGTTGGAAAAGCCCGTCATACCTGAAAAATGCCCTAGCTATGGAAGAGAAAGCCAGTCCCGGCCCTTCGTACGCCATCAACACCTTCCTCAACAACTTGGATTTTGAGAAAGAAGACCGACAAGGTGAGCGACTGCAACACCATTCCCAAATCGAATTAGCCCATAATTAAATCTAGTAATTAGATTTGTGCTTATTTAATTTAAACGCAGATTATCACAATTACGCCGAAGATGACGCCAATAACGCCTCGAAACGCAAACAGCGGCGCTATCGAACCACCTTTTCCAACTATCAATTGGAAGAGTTGGAACGCGCGTTCCACAAAACCCATTATCCGGACGTCTTCTTCCGCGAAGAACTGGCCTTGAGGATCGACCTAACCGAAGCCAGGGTCCAGGTTTGGTTCCAGAACCGGAGGGCCAAGTGGAGAAAGCAGGAAAAAAGCGTCAAGAACGCCCAAAATATCAACATCCCTTCAGGTTTCATTTTTATTTTGTCAGTGTTGCCAACTCAATTTCGGAATATTTCAGCCTGTTCTACGCCTCTGGAGAGCCCCCTGTTGAATTTCCCCCCCGAGCAAAGCCCCACTAACTTGTTCCTGGGCCTGGAGTGGCCCTCGATAGTCCCCCAAGTCCCGTATCAAAGTGTTGATAATATCAACGAAACCGTTTTAATAGGCGACCGAATCGCGGGCATTCACACCAATTTAATAGGGGACGGGATTTTGTTGGGGGAGGAAGGGAATCTGGATTTGATCCAGAATGATCCAGAAATCGGGATCGATCCAGACTTGCTGACCTTGAAGCCGGCCAGGCATAACAGGAGCGAGGACTGTTGAAAAATCGGATTGCTTGTTTGGAAACCCCTGTTTTTGTTGTCTTGTTATGTATTCCGAAATTAATCAAATAAACAGTTTTTTGCAAATAAGTATTGTTATTCACGGATATCTAAAGGTTAGGATAGTAGGAAATGAAACGACATAAATTTTCATAGCAATGAATTAAAAAAATGGTTACTGTTAAAACATAGCAAACAAAAAATACACGCAGATAGAGCATTAAATTCTCAATAGTAAGACATAAACACAATGCAATAATTTTATCGCAAAACTATATTTAAAAAAGTTTCATACTTTTACCAATTTGCACTCTGTCCCATATTTTTCAAAACGCTGCAAATACGGTTACAGTTGAAGGAAACATGTTAGGAAGAAAGTTGTAGAGAATTAAATTTTCTACAAAAAAGTTTCCGAGTCCATATCACTATCTTCAACCATTTAGGTCCCAAAAACGTTCAAAGACGCACAAGCGGTGGATTTGCTTCATTTTGCCGGTGGTCAAGCGTTGGAATGTTAATTTATACCTAAACCCTTGAAGACAGAAATATAGTGTCGCAGACCTTTTTATAGAAAATTTAATTTTCTACAACTCTGTTTCTTACACTTTTTTTGTATCTTTAACCGTATTCTCAGGGTCTTAAAAAATACGGAATAAAGCGCAATTTTTTTATAATTTTTTCTCGTTTCTTATGAAAATCGTAGTCATCAGTTTTCTCAATCTATTAAGAGTGCAAATAAATTTAAATTTATTTAAAGCGCTCTCATTTTTACTCTATCAGACTATTTTTTTAAGTTCAGAATTTGTATCCCGTTTCGTCTCCTAACTCATAGTCCTCCGTATTGTTATTATCGTTGTAAGTGTCGCCAACCTCTGGTGCTAAACAAATTATCAATTTGAATAAGAAATTATTTCTGATTAACCATGGCTTAAAAAAGACACTAAGGGGCACAGTGGGTCTGGGCGCATTAATTAGGTGTTTTTATTTAATTGTATCTTCCCTAATTAAAAATTGTCGCAACTACCAATCTCTAATTCCAAAATTCCCAGTTAGTGTACTGCTTTCAGAAAATTATATTTATCAATTTCATTATTATTTTTAGGACTAGAATATTAAAATGTTATCTGTTATCAACGTTTATGACAGTATTATTTATTTTTCAATACGAAAATCGGTGATTTGGATCCAACGTTGTACAAGTCAAACAAATGACGATCTACTGGTTCCCTAGCAACGAATCAATAAAAATCGTGGATCAAACGTCAATCATTTTGCTTAAACGTTTAAAATGTTTTTTTTATAAACTAATTTAAGTGTAAAACGTGTGTATTTATTGTGTGGGCCATGTCTGACATGGACTTGGACTTACCAATTTGTGCGCGCCAGCCCGAGATTCTCGAACGCCAGGCAGCCCCCCTTAGTGACCGAGTGTGGCTTTGGAGCCCCGAAACCAGCTTCAATTACACCCCTAAACGCGCGGAAAAGCTCAAAATAGTTCAAAGTTTAATCGCTGGCATCGGTATGTTCGCACGCATGTGCAGTTCAAACTAATAATTTAATCAACAGAAAACGAGGATTTTGACCATGAAACAAGCGACGCCAGCAGCGAAAAACCCCCAAAGACCGACTCAGGCATCGAGTCGATGCCGTCGATGGATACCTTGTACTGGGAAGTACCGAAAATCGAAATTGGAATGACGTACTTCGTGCCCAACAAACGGGGCAAATGGGTCAAAGCCAAACTTGTCGAAATCAAAAACTCGCAGTTGTATTTGGTTGGTTTGCAAAGCCTGGAACGCATTGTGAGCGATTTCCTGTCGTTGGCGCACCCCGAGCCCGTCCTTGGGTTAGTACCGGTTGGCAGTCGTGTCGTGGCGCATCAGCGCGGTATTAAACCAACGGGGGAAATTAAACGAAACGGACGGCGGAATTTTCAATTGGGTGTAGTGGCAGAACTGCCTTCGCAATTGAATGGGTCGCGGTATTTAGTGATTTTTGATAACGGCGCGTGGAATTATATCGAGTCGAAGTTGGTACACCCTGGGTATTACACTAGTGAGAAAATCTGGGAAGTGGTACCAATACAAAATCGTAAAATGGTCCAGGATTTTTTAAATGGGCACTACGAACATGTGATTGAATGGAAGCGAGAGGACCAGATTTGGGTCAAGACGGATAGTGACGAAGGTATCAACTGTTTTCAGGTTATCCAACTGTAGAGATTTTATTTTACTAGATCAAAATGGCCTCATTTATGAAATTCTTTGTTTACGAATTGTTTCATGTTTCAGAGTATACTGAATGTTTAATACTAGACATTGACGCGAATTTATTGCTGGTTTGGTTCAGGAAAGAGGGAAAAACTGATTGGTTGTACAAGGGGTCCCCCCACATTCTAGTCAAAAGCTAGTTAAGTTTTACTATATCGTGTAAATACATCTAACTGGATATGTACATAGTTAGACGAAGTGATTTTTATGTATTTTACTCAAAATGACTTTAGTAGTTTTGGATTATGAAAAATCGAAAACTGTACTTTATGTAATTAACTGGTAGGTTGTAGGTAGGTATAAGTTAACTCTCGCTAATAAAAACGCAAAATTTGATGCTTATCACTTATCTAAAAATAAATTTTTGCAAAAAAATAGTGGCGGAATCTGTGGCTGTTTGGAGTGCAAAAGGTAACGGTTGGAAAAAATAATGACCTTTTGGATAACCAATTTTTTTTTCAGATAGTGCGCAAACAGCCAATATCGGTAAGTCCCCGCACACATGTGTACTCCAAATATTTTCAATCAGAAGAAAACTTTTTGTACTGGAAAGTCCCGAAAGTCAAGACAGGACTGGCAATATTTCGTTCCCAACAAATTCGGTAAATGGGTTAAACCCAAGCTTGTCGAAATAAGAAGCTCGCAGTACTATTTAGTTTGTTTGCAAACACGATAGTATATTATTATAAGAGGTTTATAAGACGTTCTATTATGGCTCGAATGGTTTTGGAGCACGACAAAAGAGTGCTCCTAAGGAAGGAATGAGTGAAGGGTTTGATTTGGAGGTCGGCGATCAGATTTTGGTGAAAAGCTATTGTAGAGGTCACCAACATTAGAAATGTAAGTTTATTAAACCACAAAGTTACATTTTTTTATAGTATACAATGTGTTCAGTACTGGGGACTGACGCAAATTTACATCTGATTTTTTTTTGATTTTGGAAGGGAGAAGTGAGTGATTGCACAAAGGGTCTCCCAAAATATTAATAAAACTCTAACAAGTGGCATCTGCGAAACAGATGAAGACATACATACTATAAAATTAGTAGTATTAGTACATAGCTAGGAGACATTCTGAAATGACTTTCATGTATTTCTCCCAAAGTATCTTCATGGGGGCCGAGTCCCTGCAACAAGCAATGAGTTTCGAGCGAGCAAAAAATCGAAAATTGCCTTATAACGTCAATTTCCAGTCCACATTGCGTATAACCGTTGAGGAAAATTTCCAATTCTTGTCCGCTCCAATTGGCTTGTTTTAGAGAATCTGAGAGTGAGTTTAATTCGAGGAACATGTTTTTGACGTCTCTGGGCCTATGCATGTTACTGGCGGGTTGTAAAAGTGCGCGATTGTAGTTTTTAAAATTTGCGTCCAAGTCGGTGTAAGACTTGTGCAACAGTGTGGCCTTGAGGGACACGCACACCAACCTATGAACAATAAAATAATTATTTAGTGATTCGCTTTGCGAGGCTTACTGTTTGTGTTCTCGTTCCTTCTCAAACATGATTTTGATGTCTTTCAATTCAGTGAAGAAGTCTTTGTCGAGTTCTGTATCAAAGTTATCAACCCCGGCTAATTTATTCGTCCAGTTGTCCATGATTGCCTCAGTGCAGCGTTTCCAACACGTGAATGTAATGTGGTTGAGCTTCCGTTTGGTCTCAAAGCGAATACAAGCAAGAAAGACAATACACGCGTATTTTTTGGCTAAAGGTTCACTCAAGTAGAAGTGATTTTGTATGTTTTGCACAACGGGGCCCGGCATATCTTCCACCATTTTGTAAATACGTTTGACATTATCGAATTGGCGCCGACACGACTTGAGGGGTACTCTTGTCTTTTCGGCCACTTCGTCTAAATCCTTCCTGTGTTTACTTGACAATTTTTTCCCTATCAGTTCCCGGACGACCACATCGTCAAAATCGTAGTATTTCTCGATCAATAATTGCCGAGTCTGAGGCTCAATCTGGAACGCCAATTGCTCCTGTAATTTATTGGGGTTACTGAGTAGTTTTTCCAGAAGAGAGTAAGTACGGTAGTGGTCTAAAACATCGCTTGCGATCAACTCGAGAGAGGCACCAGTGACCTGTCCCAGGCCCCTCTGGTTGAGAATCGAGACAGCTTCGCTTGCTGGAAGCCAGAGTTAGCCCCCAGGTTTGAGGTTAGGTTAGGTTACCTGTGTGACCCTCGACCCATAACTGATAAATCTCGGGGTCCACGAGCGTGTAATTACTGATAAAAACGTCGATTTCGGTGCCCATGGGGCTAAATTAAACTCATTTTTGCCAAAAATTGATCGCCGATTGTGGCGCCATCTGCTCTTTTTGCGCAAGAAACCGAACAGGCAAATGGGCTAAAAACTGTATTTATATTTATATTTCGGACAATAAAGTGTGGTTATTTACATAAAGTGACTTTAACATATTACGCATGGTTTAGCGACTGATGGTATTTTTTTTGTACGTTTTTTAAGGGACCATGCAACAATTGTGATGTAATCATGGTGCGCCATGCTTCGACGCAGTCAGTTGTTTTGCAGCAGCCATTGTGGTCGGAGTTCAGACGCGTTTCATTGTGGTGTTAAATAAAAGAGTTTGTAATTAATTACGTTGCGTTTTACCCTCTAATTAATGATACAGTCGCGTTATGGTGTGTCTCAGATAAGAAATTTTGTGCTATCGGTGAATTATTGTAGTGGGTGCAGAGATTTTGTGCAAGTGCTTCAAATGGAAGGGCTGCTGCAAATTTATTTGATTTTGAGCAAATTGGGTAATTAATTTGCTTTTTACATCAATTTCTCATTTAATTTACCCAAAAAACGCTTAGCTTCCACATCGCAGGTGTGCTGACGTCATTTCCGCCATGTTGATTTTTTTATTTCGATTTCATTTACAGTTTTGGAATTATAGAATGCCTTTAAGACGATATAATTTTTTTAAATATTGCATATTTTAAAGTCCGTGAAATTCGCGATTAAAATTCAATTAAAACTTAAATAAAATCACGGTGGTTGCGCCCTCTGGTGGTCAGTGCTGAAATCGTTCTTCTGTGATGTTGCGGGAAACTTAATATTACACAATTTAGAAAAAAATAAATGTTTGCAAGTTTTTGCCTTTATTTTATTCTTTTTCCAGACAGGAACATTTTCATTTTTAAATTATTCCTTTACTTTTTTCTGTTCTAGGTCCGTTTCCGGAAGAAGAAGAGAACCTGCAGAGGTGTCCTGGGGGTGAGTGTGTGATGAAACGAGAGTTGTTTTAGTTTGTGTTTATTTTGATACAATCAAAGTTACACGTAGCTTACTAACAAATATTGCAATAAAAAATACTGGAGGACGTCCCCTAAACGAAACAATTTTCCAACAATATCAACAACAAAAAAACAGAGAGAGAGAAAAAGGAAAAATTGGGACGCGTCTCGCGAACTGAAAGAAACAGTTCTATTACCTATTCGACCTAATTTAGTTTCTCTTAATTACCTTAACTATGAGTATTTAGCGTATACATATAGTCACAAGAAGCTCACTTATCTATCATGGATCAAGCCGTTACTAAACGCTTCTTCTTGTAATGACTTTCGAGCAATCGTTAAGTTATCACAGACCGACATAGCAAAATAATAAACACGGATATGGGGGCACATCACTGGATTTTATTGCTTGGATTTAATCCAAAGATGTGATCAATCACGCACTACAGCATCTATAAAAACGTATATACACTGCTTTACGTATACATGAGTTGAAAAGAAAAGGAAATGCCCTCGATTTGTTATTACACGTACTATAGCTTTAAATATGAATTGGATGGAAATTTCGGATATCTTAGACTATTTATTGTATAATTACGTATATTAGTTCCAAGTAGTATACTTTTGACGAATGCGACGTTCCAAAAAAACCAATTTTGGTTGGAATGTACTTTCGTGTTTTTTCCGAATGTCGCATCAACAACATCTTAATTCTAATACTGTACGACGATGAGAATCTTACAACGATTTATACAACGACGAAAACAAAGAGAGATTGAAGAGAGAAATGTTTCAAGTATATAGAGGGCCGTATAATTACAATATTTCTTTTATACATAATACTGGAATGAGCATTAACTTGAAAAATGCGTATACATTTAAAACGTAAATTGAGGTATATATTACGTATACAGGTTTCGATAAAACAATTTAATTAAAATTCAGCCTTATTAATGCATTTTTTTCGAAATCAAAGTGTTTTATGGTCGTTCCGGGGCATTATCTGGGCTGCTAGAGTAGCTCAAAGGATCGACCGAATGCCCGTTTTGGTTGATCTCGTTCTGGGCGTTCGAGTCAATCACGAGACTCCCCTCCTCACCGTCACTGCTGTACGAATCGCCCTCATCGTCCGAACTCGACAACATACCTAAAAAAACACAAAATCCGTCAAAAACAATTAATTACACCAGTTTACAAAATTTCACTTTTGCCTGTTGCCGCAAATTTAAGAGTGTATTCTATACAGGGTGATTCTTTTAGGGTCTACATTACGAACTTTTTAGCTTCTAATATAATAACTAGAGCTTTAATTTAATTTAATTCTGAGTTAAACTAAATTATTTTCAAAATGGCTCAGCTTCCAGAACTACAACAAATTTATTGCATATTTGAATTCATCTACCAAGTTGTTGGTACTTATCTGTCATAGTTTTTGACATATGTCAATTTTTTTGATAAAATTTTACAAGGGTTTATTTAAAATATCACATTCCTTGAATCCTTTGCGATAAATGATTTTTTTTTGCATTTGATAGCCGATGGCTTGAAGAGTTTTTTAGAATTTTCGAAATTATCAACTGACAAAATTCATGGCTAGTATGATTTTTTCAAAATAATTTTCAAAAAACTGCGATAACTTAGTTTTTTCAAATGGAACGACCCTATTTTCTTGACGACAATCGAAAGAATATCGATATTTATGGTGACTTTTATCAATAAGTCCTATACCTATCTCTTACAGTTTTTGAAAAAAATCACAAAAAACGGTTTTACTTCGTAATTTTTATAGTTAATCAATAGACCTTGCAAAATGGTCAACAATTATTGGCAAACTTCAATATTTTATTTAGTTTCTAGCTGGTTCATTATCGAATAAGCAGTAAAACAGTAATATTTAATTATGGTTTTTTATAACTTAGTGAATTATGTAAAATAACTCAGTCTGCCATCGAATTTTGAACTTTTTGTATGAAAATGGTGAAGAAATGTGACATTTCTGTTAATTAATAGCACAATATCGTATTTTTTGAAAGTTTACTTGATTAAAAATAAAAATAATGAGCCAAAATTCAGTTTTTTGCGATTATTTCAAAAACTGTAAGAGATAGATATAGAAGATGTTAATAAAAGTCTGCATAAAAATTGATGTTCTTTTGATTGCCATTGAAAAAATAATACCATTCCTCTTGAAAAAAACTGTTTTATAATCATTTTTTAATCGTCACTTTCGAAAAATCATAGTAGCCTTACAATTTGACAGTTGACAAACTTAAAGACTTGAGAAGACCCTTTGAACCTTTAGCTATCAAATGCAAAAAGAATTATTCACTTATTGTAAATGGTTCCCGAGCTATAATATTTTAAATAAACCCCTGCAAATCAAAATTTTTCATAAAATTTTATGTAAAGTAACTCAGTCAGTCTGTCGTCGAATTTTGAACTTCTTGAATGAAAATGGAGAACAAATAGGATATTTCTTTTAATTAATAGCACAATTTTATTGTATTTTTCAAAAGTTTACTTGATTAAAAATGAAAATAATGAGCCAAAATTCTGTTTTTTGCGATTATTTCAAATACTGTAAGAGATAGATATAGAAGATGTTAATAAAAGTCTGCATAAAAATTGATGTTCTTTTGATTGTCAGTGCGAAACCAGGGTCATTCCATTTGAAAAAACTGTTTTATAATAATTTTTTAATCATCATTTTCAAAAAATCATAGTAGCCTTGCAATTTTGAAGTTGACAATCCTAAAGACTTGAGAAAACCCTTTGAACCTTTGGCTATCAAATGCAAAAATAATTACTTATTTGTTGTAAAGGGTTCACAAGCTGTAATATTTTAAATGAACCCCTGCAAATGAAAATTTGTATAAAAAAAATTGACATACGTCAAAAAGTATGACAAATAAGTACCAACAACTTGAGTAAATTTTACTTAATTTGGGAAGGTGAATTCAAAAATGCAATAAAAATATTTTTAAAAAATGGTTACTATTTAAAATTTCAAAGTTGGCGCCAATTGCTCGTAGTTCCATATATTCAGCCATTTTGAAAATAAGTTAGTTGAACTCAGAATGGTCGATTTAAATTGTATACAAAATCTTAAATCTATCGCTATATTAAAAGTTAAAAAAAGTATAGCTGCTAAAAGAAATTTGTTGGTTGTTTTAAAATGAGCATCCAATTTTTAAAAGAAATGCTAACTTGAGATACCTCTATACCTCAAAAACTAGAGCTGATACAAAAATCTGAGGCAACAGTTATACAGTAAACTAGTGTTATTTACCCCCATCGATTTGCGGCTGCATATTTGCGAAATCCTGCGTCCAAAACCTCCGATTATTATTCTGGTTCTTCTTCTTCTTATTGGTGGGTGAACCCCCGACCGCGCTGTTATCCTGCGGAGCGCTCGCGTCCAACATCGGCTGCAGGATCCTCCTCCTCGCGTTAATAAACCAATTATTGACTTGCAAAAGTGTAAGATTCGTTTGTGCGGCAATGTGTCGTTTCTCGTCTTCGGTCGGATACGGATGCACCAAATGTTGGAACAGCCATGATCGCATCACACTCGTTGCGTGTTTGGGTAAAACCCCGCGTTTTTGTTTGCGTCCCCCGCGACTTGTAAAATCGCTATCGCAGTCGTCGGCCGATCCTCCGGGGGTTGTGGGGGCCGGCGAAAGGGGCCCCGAACTTTCGCTAGGTGGGACTGAACAAATACTAGCCCCGATTTGGGACAGTGGCGTGGAACCGTGGACCACTAGGCTGTCGCAAGGGGGCTGCGGGGGCGCGGGGCCCGTGTATGGCGGGATGTAGGGGTCTATTTGGCGGTCGACCACACCCGAAACCACCTAATTGTATAAATAAATAAAAACGCGATCGGTTATTTTATTATATACGCTGTTTCGTCCAAATTCCACATTAGAAAATTTCTGTACTATGATAATCTGTTAAGTCGTCACTTCTCCTCCATGAAAATATTTTCAAGATGGCGACACGTCCGGTTATATCGCTGTCAACTTCCTTATTTTAAATGGAAATAGGCCACCTTTATTAATGCGTTTTTAAATTACTGGAGTTAATTTAGGGTAGTTCTTTTGCTTTTAATTTTTTATTTGCACCTTTCAAATAAAAAAATCGGTAAATTTGATATTTTTAAAAACTTTGAAATCTTATTTGGCTCATTTAAAAGCGAAAACCTATATCTTTCTTTTGGCGTTTTTAGATTTCTAAAAAAAATAGCAAATGTTTAGGATTAAGTTTGCAGAACTTTAAAAACTCATAACTTTTTTTTTTCAAATGAATTTTCTGCATCGATCTTTATTATTAACATTAGTTAGCACATTATATTCTTCCATCCTTTAATTTTTATACAAAGTTATTATGGCACATAAAATTAAGAAAACGTATGTTAACATGAAAAGAAAAAAAAAACAAAATAAACGGACTACGAAATTTACAAAGGAATGTGAAATAGGAAAAAACCCAAGCAGCAAATATTGATAAAAATAAAGATAAATGGTGAAGAAATGGGATGGAAGTGAAAACTTCTGTGAAAAAAAAGTTTTTTGAAGACGGCAGCATTAAAAATACCAAAACATTTATAATAAATATAATTATAACCTGTGTTATAACCAATAGCAAACTCCAAATGTTTAAGATTAAGTTTGCAGAACTTTACAAACTCATACCTTTTTTTTTAAATGAAATGTTCCGATTTTTAAATTCTGCATCGATCTTTATTAACATTAGTTAGCACATTATATTCTTCCATCCTTTAATTTTTATACAGCGTTATTATGGCACATAAAATTAAGAAAACGTATGTTAACATGAAAAGAAAAAAAACAAAATAAACGGAGTGTACGAAATTTACAAAGAAATGTGAAATGGGAAAAAAACTCAAGCAGCAAATATTTTTAAAATTAAAGATAAATGGTGAAGAAATGGTATGGAAGTGAAAACTTCTGTGAAAAAAGAATTTTTTTGCAGACGGAAGCATTAAAAAAAACCAGATCATTTATAATAACTGTAATTATAACCTGAGTTATAACCAATAGCAAACTCCAAATATTTAAGATTAAGTTTGCAGAACTTTGGGAACTCAAAACTTTTTTTTCAAATGAAATGCCCCGATTTTTTAATTCTGCATTGATCTTTATCAACATTAGTTAGCACATTATATTCTTTCATTCTTTAATTTTTATACAGCGTTATTATGGCAAATAAAATTAAAAAAACGTTTGTTAACATTAAAAGAAAAAAAAAACAAATAAACGGAGTGTACGAAATTTACAAAGATATGTGAAATGGGAAAAAACCCAAGCAGCAAATATTGTTAAAAATAAAGATAAATGGTGAAGAAATGGCATGGAAGTGAAAATTTCTGTGAAAAAAAAAGTTTTTTGCAGACGGAAGCATTAAAATACCAGATCATTTATAATAACTATAATTATAACCTGTGTTATAACCAATAGCAAACTCCAAATGTTAAGATTAAGTTTGCAGAACTTTAAAAACTCAACTTTTTTTTTTCAAATAAAATGTCCCGATTTTTAAATTCTGCATTGATCTTTATTAGCATTAGTTAGCACATTATATTCTTTCATTCTGTAATTTTTATACAGCGTTATGGCAAATAAAATTAAAAAATCGTGTGTTAACATTAAACGAAAAAAAAATAAATAAATAAAAAAATAAACGGAGTGTACGAAATTTACAAAGAAATATGAAATAGGAAAAAACCCAAGCAGCAAATATTGTTAAAAATAAAGATAAATGGTAAAGAAATGGCATGGAAGTGAAAACTTATGTAAAAAACGAAGTTTTTTGAAGACTAGTGGATTAAACATAGATCAATTATAATAATTATGATTATAACCAATAATAATTAGTTTATAATTTATTATAATTTATACAGTTGTCGGGGTGGAGTTTGCGGAGACTTTAAGAAATCAAATTTTTAGAGCATCTGAAGAGCGGATAGAAAAATTTTGAATTCGTCACTATATGCATTTTAAGTTACATTTCTGCTAAATCTGTATTGATGAACAAGATATGGCAAATTTTAAAGAAAAAAAAATTCCCAAGAATTTAATTTGAAAAAAAATTGTGCTATGGGTACTTGAAGTTGTGCATAAAATTAACCATAAAATTTTGGAAGTACTGAAGGACAGATATAGACTTTCTCTTTGAATTTTACAAATACAATTTCGAAATTTCTAACACTAGGAGAGTTTCCGATTTTTTAAAATTTTCACAAAACCTTAAATACCTCGAAAACTGTTAAACTTAGGTGTAAGCAGAGCTGATGAAAACTTCCTTAGAATAACTTTAATGTAATAATTAATATTGAGTCTAATACAAAAACGCACTGAAGGGCGAGCTTTCTATTTAAAATAAGAAAGTTAATAAACAATATCGCTACTAGAACTCCCAATGTGGGGTTTAGACGAACCACCTGTATATTATTATTACCGGTTGAGGCGGGCTGATCGAATATTGCACCGGACTGTTGGAGGCCGATCCACTTTCCGAATTTCCGTGCGACATCATGCTGTTATTATTGTTATTTTCAAGGTTATTCATTAATCCAGCAGCTCCTAAAACGTCTAATTCCTAGCTAAAATACAACGTTCATCTTGGCTCACCTTGAGGATAATCCGAGCGTAAAAGATTCTCCGATTGCATTTTGCCTTTAAGACAGGTGATGTAGCGATTACAGAAATCCTTGCACAATTCCTGGACTTTTTCCAGTTCCAATAAATGTATCCGTAACACTTGTATTGCCTTAATCATCTGATAAAAACAATGACAATAAAAAAATAGTTGTTGTGGTTATTTGTTATACCAATCCGTCAATTTCGGGTTCGTTGGCTAGAAAGGGTTTGCGGTCGCGTTCCTGATGCTGTACGAAGGCTTGAATGTCCAAATTGAAGGCATCGCTGGATTGGGGATCCGAGGATTGAGTGGCCAGTTCGCATCTTTCGAAAAGTAGCGCCAAAAGTGGAAATAGCGGATGTTTATAGACGGCCCTTTTGTCGGCCTCGAATTGCGCTTGGTCGGAATCAGACGGGGGAAAAACCGACGTGGCTAGACTTTGAGGAACGGAATCGCCACCAGGTGGCACGCTGATCATTGCGCTCTGGACTCCACACTCCATTTCATCTTACCTAAGAGATTAATCGATTAATCGATGCTTTGAGAAAGATAGTAGAGAAGAACAAGAGAGAGTTCTTAAATGTGCGGCCAGTAAAAAACAGCTGCTCTGGCAATATTTGGTTAAAATTAATAAAAGAACGTCGGGATGGTGGAGCATCGCCGACGATTTGTGACCTTATACACTCGTTCTATACGTCAGTGGTTCGCTACGTTCGATATGTTTAATTCATTCCGTTCTGGGGCGGGAGAAACACAATTATTGTACTACGGAATCTGTCCCTCGGTGACACTTGTACATAATGACCCCTAAAGCCGTCCTTTTTCCTGTCGTTGAGAAATCTTATGCACGCGCTTTGTCTTACGACGTCGCGACGCTCACGACGTCTCTTTCTAACGCGACACTGCATTGCACGCAACAGTGCCTCCCATTTCCACTGGTGCACATTCGACAACCAAACAAAAATTCACGACTTCATTCCGGGGCAAAAAATTTACAAAAATTTATTAAAACTTTGATTTTCGCGATTTTTCACTGTTCTGTTTATCTAACATTGAAAATGTATGTTGGATATCAGTGTTGTCAGTACACTACACAGCCAACAATGAGCTAGAATGCTTTTATAATACATTTATAATTAGCTCAAAATCAATCAGTTATGTTACTTTTTTTTCCATGGCGATGTTATGAATTACAGGGTTAGTCAATAGTCCTTAGATGCAACCAAAAATACTAATTGCACTTACCACTTGGACAATTCGTTTAGTTTTTAAAAACATTAATTGAATCAACCTTGGTTTTTTATCTTTTAAATAATAATAAGCTACAAAGAAATTTAGCGAAACTGTCAAGACAAACTTGACAATATACCCAGAACAATGTAATCGTGGATTAATTTTGAAATTTTTTAACGATTACCGATTTGGTCAGCTGGAATTAGAATTATTGGTTGCATATTAAAAAAATACAGGAATAACCCACTATTGACTCAGCCTGTATCAACTAGTGACTTCGTATTTTTTAATAACAAATAAAAAATTCCGGTTTCAATTAATTTTATTACCTTTCTGCAAGTGTTCCAATCATAAATACATTTTTAGCCTTTTTGTAAGGCTGGTTGAAAAAATTCCACAAATCAAATGTGAAATGTTTTAAGAATTTTTAACAACTCTCACGAAAATACACTGTTTTTCTGCATTTTTTTAAACAATACATAATGGAAATGCTGAATTTTTTTAATAAATTTTTAGTAAATAATTTTTAACATGAAATAAAGAAATCTACAGGGTGTCTCAAAATTGGCGAATTCCGAGTTCAGAGCATTGTAGTTACTTCCGTAGTCCACATATAGAAAAAAAAATCGGAGATTCCCCTCAAAGATACATTTGTCTTAAGATTATTCGTTAAACAGCGCTTTCTTCAAATGCTGACAAAAGTTTAAGGCTCTGTTTACAGAAAGCGAAATTAAAATTTAATTTCGAATTAAACTAATTCGAATTAAGTTGCCATTTAAAATGCATCGGCAAACGTCAAGTTAATCTCGAATTAAAAGTTATTTGCAATAAAAACGATGTCATCCGGACATAAGTGTTTATTGTTATCTATCTAAAAAAAATAACACTCATACTGAAATGCTTGAAGTTCTCGCATACGCTCGTTGCATAACGACAACTCTTAATAACTATAGCCTTACTTTGGAGTTAAAAAATTTTGAATTTTTGTAATTTGCCTTTTCATTAAAAAATACAATGATTTCCATAATAAAGCTATTTTCTCGAGGAATTGTTTTATATTATTCTTCTCTAGTCCACACTCATCTGCACCATAAATAACAATAAGCACTAAATTTTTTAGCCTGCATTTCAAGAAAACCCAATACAAAAGTATTAGCTGTCATAAATTACTCATGCACTTCAAAAAAAAAAAAAAAATAGGTAATGTAATTTACACTTTCAGTCAGAGATCTAACCCCTAATACTATTTTATCAATTATTTATATGTTTAAAAAAATGCGACGTTGGTGTTTTTATAGTTTTGTAACAGTTTATACACATGAAGTGCACCTTCAAACCATTGTATTTTTGTGGGGAAGCCCCGAATCGTCATTTTCTTTCTGCATTTGAAGTACTGAAGTGATTCTGAACGCTCTGAACTCGGAATTTGCCAATTTTGAGACACTCTGTAAGTTCAGATAATTGTGCGAGTCTTCAGGAAGAATGGGTATTTATTTAAAAAATAAATAAGTAAATGATTTATAAATTTTTTACGTACTCGTTTATTTAAAACAATATTAAACCAAATGATAAAATTGCAAATAATTGTTTGATAACAGAGCCAAGTAATAAAAAATAAATGAAACACAATGAATTATTTGGTAAACACACACGAAAAACATCGTCAAAATAAATGAAAAATCTGTCCTTAATTAAGATTTCTGATCTCTAATAAACAATGTTTAATAACAAATCAATACATTTTGTGGTGTTTGGTATTTTTATTTTTTTGTAATGACATTTTGTTCCTTTATAAATTTTTATCGACCTTTAATCACGAAAATCAGTGTTTTAGGTATTTGTCTACTATTAAAACGTGATTTAACCAAATGATAAAAATCTAAATTCAATAATTATTGTTTTCGTAATCGAAGCAACTAATAAAAAAGTGAAACAAAGTGAAGGTAAACAAGAAAAAACAAGACAGTCGCAATTATAAAAAATGTTATGTTTTATTATCAAAGATTATTATCATTAATGCCCAAATTATAAAATTTTTTTAAATAAAAGATCATGTAAATTAATCGACTCACGAGGAAAGAGAAAATTTCACAAACAAATAAAAAAATTGGACAATTATTCGTATTACACATAATGGGTTTTATAACAATAAAACCCAAAACATTGCATATAAGTATTTAATATACTGTGTGACTCGGAAACTGATTTTTGTGATAGTCACCCGGTATTTAGAACAAACCGGAATCGGAAAGAAACGTTAAAATAATAATAATATATTTGATGCAATAACTAAGAAATTTGATTTGCTAATAAACCATAAAATTCTATTTAAACATTAAACATAAGCTAGTAATAATACTAGATTTACTTTTATTATGAACTGTTTGACGTTTCAGCCCATTTCGTTTAATTTTTGGCACGATTCTGTGGATTTCCACCTCATATTCAAAACGTAACCATTATGTCAGAAAAGAAAACAAACCGAAAAAAAGAAAAGACATCCCGACGCCAATATTCCGTCTCTGTTTTCCACGTCCCTTTGCACCAGTCTGTTTTCTTTATATTTTTAAGTTGGTGCATGCTTAAAATGTTTATGGCTGCTTATATGTTATTTGAATCCACCCTTGTTTGAAATATGTTTCACTACGAATTCTGCATTAAAAATTCGAGAGGGGGGGAAACCCCGAACGGCGTCACGTGATCAAAAATCGTGCTTTTAATGGTCATTAATTTAGGGATGTTTTTTTTATTTTCAACTTGTCGCTAAATATGTACAAACAGACGCGTTTCAAGTTTAATTAGGAAAAAATCGAAACTGTTTACACACAACCTAACCTAAACCGTCCGACGTGTTAAATGAAACAGAAAATATGGAAGGGCATATCAATTTACACTGATTACAATCCAAGTGCTAACCAGACGGGTTAACCTCGTGACGTTTAAAAAAAAAAACGAAAAAAATCTTACATAATTCCGTTTAAAAAACAGCGAATTCCTCAAAGTGGTCCCCCATCAAGAACCGTTTCGAGTACACAAAAACACCATCATCAAAGACACCCGGTTCCGAAAGCCAGCAAGGTTAACTTGATCGCGCACCAAAAAAAACAACACACACACACGAATTTTCACCAACAAATCACAGATAACCGCCGAAACAAACGCGCAAAATATCGGTCAACGTTACTAAACTATCACATGTGAGTCTTCCGGTGTTTTTCAACGAAAATCAAGTGTTTACATGTCACTTTGCCTGTAACAAATGACTTTCTGTCTAGACTCGCAAGACGTATGTCAATATTCGTCAAAATCAAAATGGCTACGCCTTTAATTTTCAAGCAACGACGCACGTCCCACTTGCTCCGCCTTCCTCATAAACGACGAACGACAGAGAGGGGCATAGGGACGTACGTCTGTGATTGATCGGACTAAAACACGCCCAACGCAGTAATTACACGCTAAACAGTTCAAATTCGGGCGCCAAACCCTAATTAATTTTTTTCCCATTTATTTTGTTTTTTATTTGTTGGGTTAACGCGTTTCTTAATAAATTTAGCCTCAAGTCTTGATTTTTACAAACGCATGCGCATAAGAAAAAACTACTTTACAAGACAAAAATTTTTATTATTTTACACAATTTTTTACCAAATAAAACCAACAATATCACGAGTAGTAAAACACAAGCCAGAAGAAACTTCTCGTGTTTCTTCCCCATCATTAAATTGTAGTCTTCGATGTAGGAAAATCTGTTTTTGTACTTTTGAGGCAACTCAAATTTGCTAGGAACTGGAAATAAGGACGTGTAAAAATCAAACATCAGTCTTTTAATTATTTCATTGTTTGTCGTTTGAGAGTGGTCCAGATTGTCGTTGAGACACACAAATTTCCTGCAAAAAAGTCAAATTATAATGTGAAAAGACAAGCTTAAAGCTGTCGTTATGCAACGAGCGTATGCGAGTTGCATGCATACCTAGACACCGGAGAACTTTAAGCGTTTTCGCATAAGTGTTATTAAAAACTGTTTTTGTTGAAACATTTTAATTTAAAACACGTTGCCATGAAAAATAACTAACAAAATTAAGAGGAAATAGTTTGAACATATTTTGATAAGTTAAACTAAATAAAAACAAACAATAAAAATAGAAAGTAGAAAAAATAGTATATTCCACTCGTTTTATAAGATTTAATTGTGGCACTCATTCTATTGGAGCACTACTTCGTCGTGCTCTAAAACCATTCGTGCCACAATAGAACGTCTTATAAAATTGGTATAATAATGTACCATTAGAATCTATTAAAGAAAAGGCTTATTAAAATGTTACCAACAAAAAAAAAAAAAACCGACCACACAAACCTTTCATTTCTCAGGACATCGTCCAGCTGGTTGATAACTTGAGTCAAATTCGAGTTTAGCATCTTAAAAGTGACGAATCTCTTGTCGGAGTCTTTAATCAACTCGAATTTAAATCTGTGTTGTGTGGCGAATTGTGTTTGCAAAATTTGCGCCAACGTTGGGCATTTTTGCACAAAACTTTTCGTAACAATGAAATCCGAGTTGGAACAATTCATTAAAATGGAAGCAAAATGTTGAAAAGCTTCATCATTTAGTGGAAGATCGTACAGTTTTGTCATGGCGGCCCGAATTTCACTTTGCGACCACATTCTGAAACAATTCTTGATTTTTCGCTCAATTATTTAATATTTCGTACCCGGACAAGTCCGTATCAAAATTATCAAAAATTTGATCAATATCCGCGATTATTTTCTCGTGTATTATGTAGTAATAGTAGGAGAATGCAAACTGGACGTCGTCCACACTTCTGAGCCGGTTTCTGGCCGTTTTAGCGAAGTGTTTTTCGAATTTTCGCTGCATTTCGTTCATTATGTCCCTATCGATCATTATAGGTGCGTGTGCTGGGACTTTTCGTACGGAAAAACCGTAAAAATCGTTCAGAATTCGATTCGTGTGCTGGAGTGACGCGGTGTATGGATCAACAATTTTGACGGATTTTTTGCGTGTTTTGTGGCGTTTTAACTTATCCAGCAGGAGGATTTTTCGGTTGTGTTGTTGGATGAGTTGCGAGATGTTAATTTTTTCGATTTGGGCCAAATTTTGGCTGAAATTTTGCGCCGAATATGTGATATTTTCCAAATCGTAGTCGTCTATAATAACATCTCCGTGTGATGTCTTCGGGTTCGTGTCACAGTCGCCCCCATCCAGTTGACAGTTGGGATTGTTACAAACATTATCGCAATGACCATCGGCTACGAACAGCCAGGAGCATTCGGGTGAACAAGGGGGCAATAACGTGGATAAATAAATGAGAAAACCGCGACTTTGGGAGTAAAAATCGTCGGGGAAAAGGGGCGCATGTAGAAAAATATCGTCATTGAAGTAAATAAACCGTTTCGAAAGGCCAGGAATTCTGAAACAATTTTTTCAAATTCTGAAATTAAGTTGGCAGGATTGACTGGATCAGTGTAATTGTACAGCTGCTCAAAAAGAAAATGACGCGTTCATAAACGAATGCCAAATAAACAACTTATATAACTATACTTAAATAATTTATTAATTGGGAATGGTATTCTAAATAATATAAAATAAGAATTCTTATGTCTGTTTGTTATAATAGAACATTAATACTTTACAGAAAGCGAAGTTAAAACTTAATTCCGAATTAAACTGATTCGAATACATTGACAAATGTCAAGTTAATCTCGAATTAAAATTTGATACCAGTTAAAATGCTCTGTAAACCGATTCTTAGGACCGTCGTTAATTTAATTCGCATTTAAATGCGTGATTAAATGATCACGTGACCAAAGTGAACAAATGTGATTGGTCCATTCTCATTGTTAACTTTTAACAACGAATTAAATTTTAACAAAGCTTTCTATAAACTGACCCTTAAACTTATTCTGCATTAACTGAGTAATAAATTAAATTTGCAAACAAACCAACGATTTTTTTGACATCTTAAAGCTTCGAAAGGTCGCGACCAACTTTAAAATGTTTATGTTTTTCATTTGTCCTAAGAAAATTACTAAATATTTGTCAGTTTGAAGAAAAAGTGGAAAATTTTGGTCTTTAGTTATCTTTTGTGGTCAAAATTTTAATCAGGATATTTCTATAAATGAGTTACCCTAACGTTCATTGGTAACTTTTATTCTGGTTATACCAATTTTTTTAAACATTTAATAAACAAAAATGGTAATAAAATCTATAGTGCGATTAATAATTGAAACGATTACAAGAATAGACGTCTTTTCTTGAAATATGAAATACAATTGGATTACTACATTTTTGTTTTATCTTGTTTTATGCACAATAAGTTTATTATCGTTAAGAAATAAATTACGTATAAAGACGATAAAATTTTTGATTATTATTTATTTTATAATAAATTTATTTATTTATTTTTATTATTATTTTTAGAAATAATTATTTTGATTTAAAATTTTTTCGTGGTCTAAACCTTTAACGAAAATACTACACTAATAATAATAATTGATAGTTTTTGTTAATTATTTTTACGGTAAAAAAATGCGGCAAAAGTTAATTAATAAATAAAACTGTTTTTTAATTATCACGTTATTTTACTTTGCAACAAAAACTTTAAGAAATATAATACATAGCACTCCCAGAATACTGTAGTAAAAATTTTATTAATCTTCAAATTTTTTATTATTTTGCAATGATAATTTAATCTAAATGAAATAAGAATCCGTGTTATACCGTGTTTGTTATTCGGCAAATTTTAGTATATTTTGTATCAGCCAAATAATAAATTAAATTTGCGAAGAAAATAACAAATTATTAAACTAACCAATCCCAACAAAAAAATCCTAAACATTTCAAAGAACGATAAACGAAATGTGAACACCATTCAAAACTAGTTTACGATCTCTGATGATTTATGAACGCATCATTTTCTTTTTGGGCGTCTGTACCTACCTATGCAGGTGCATTTCGATGGCAGGACTAGAAAAACTCGGGACATTGAATTTATCTTCGAAAATCTCCTCATGGGTGACCAAACTAACCCCCTCATAATCCAGATTCAACCATGATGGTATTTGCCCATTGGTAACGATAAAAACGTGGCGAACCCACGGTGCGTACTTCTCCAGTGACCTCAGAGAGAACAAAAGCTCGTTTTTGTCATCATATCGGGAGAAATCAATCCACGAATCGCATTTCCTCACGTAGTATTTTAAGTTTTCCACAAACCGTGGGTCGGAACCGTTCACCCACGTGTACACCACGTCGATGGGGTCGTGAGGGGGACACGTGCCAAACAGGTGAAAAACCTGAAACATTTACGTGATAATTGGCCCGATTTGGAGCACCTAACCTCGAAAAAATAGACCAGGAAAATGTACAAAACAAGGGCCCCCAGACAGTAGGGCTTGAACCTGCGGTTCAAATGGAACACAATCATGTCTTTGGGGGTTCGGGGGTGCGTATTTTCATTGCGATTGCGCGGGATATTAAAACTAGCAAAACCACCAAAATAGCTTTATTTTTATCACGTTACATAACCTCGTTCTACGCCAGTCCGAAACTCTTATCAAGCTCATTTTCCGAGATTTTCCTCTTCTTGCATTTTTTTATCAGGGCGACATCTTGTGCCAATTCGGCCAAATCCTCTTCACTTAGCCCACTTTTCCTCTTTTTTTCTTTCGCTCGTTTTCGTTTCAGTCGTTTCTCCTTCTTTTCGTTTTTCTTTTGTTTGGTTAACGACCACGGCTCGCTTGGTTTTTTCACAATTTTGGGTTTCCCCGGCCAGGAACCAGTGTTTTGATAAATCTCAAGTTTTTGAAGCCTTGCTTTTTCCCGTTGTTTGTCTTTGTAGGGGATTGTGTTGAGGTCGATTTCCAGTGGTTCGAATCCGACCGAATCGTATTTTTTCAGTTCGGGCATTTTCGGTAATTGGAGTAAACCGTAACTTGTGGCCACTTGGCCGAAAGGAAACTCTTTGATTCGTAATAACAACGAACATTCGTGTTTCGAGTAGGCTCTGACGTGCGAAACGAACGCCCGTTTGGCTTTTTCCATTAAATCGCGGTCCGTTTTTTGCAAATTTTGTAAAATGTTTCGCAAATTTTCACACGTTTTTGTGTCCGAAACATCGGAAAGTGGGTCTAGTTTAACTCTTTGATTTTTTTCGATAAACGGAACGTAGGATTCTTCCGTATCTAGGAGGAAAAGTAACGACGAACCTTGACGTCCTTGACGTGCAGTCCGGCCAACTCGATGCACGAAAGCACTAGCACTGGCCGGGGGATCCCACTGAAGGACCCAATCAACCTAAACGAAAAATTAGCCTAAATCACTCATGTAATTATTAATTACCTCCGGAATGTCAATTCCTCGTGCTAAAACATCGGTACAGAGCAATAATCCCTTGGGTGAATTTTTAAACCTCTCTATGATTTTTTTGCGCTTTTCTTTCATTTTCCCATGAATTGCCAAAACGGGCAAATCGTTGAAAACACACGGAAACGTTTCCGACCAAAAATCAACGACGGCACAAGTCGGCAAAAACAGCATCGCCTTTTGCACGTCCCGACTTTGCAAAAATGCGAAAAGTGCGGCTAATTTATTATTATTATTCGCAACCACGTAATAATTTTCTAATTTTTCGGGCGTGCTGTGTTCGGCCTTGACACTGACGCTCACCAGAACGGGATTTCGGAGCCCGGCCCTGATCAAATCTTGCAATTGTTTGGTCTGAGTGGCTGAGAAAAGACCGGTACGTCTCTGTTTCGGTAAATAACTCAGGATCACGTCCAGAGACTTGCGAAAACCGTAGTCGAGAAGCCGGTCAGCTTCATCCAGTATTAATATTTCCAGATTTTTTAAGGCCAGGGTTAAATTAAAATCACTTTTGCGCGAAAGTAAGTCTTCAAAACGACCAGGGGTACAAATAATGATATTGCCACCGTTGCATTTTAAGTTGTTTAAATCCTCGTCGACTGAATTGCCCCCAACTAACAGTAGCGAAGTTATCCCCTGGAAAAATACGTAAAATCGGGATTTCCCCTACGGTTCACTCACCGATATCGATTCAAGCAATTGGTTCAAAACTTGCTTAATCTGAGTGGCTAATTCACGTGTCGGTGAGATAATTACGGCCCCAATTTCGGCTTTTTTCCATTTGTCGCGTTGTTTGAGTATTTGGAGTAGAGGGATGAGGAAGGCTAGGGTTTTCCCCGATCCTGGAAACCAGTTTTGTGTGCTTTGTGGGCTTAAAATTTAAAGTACCTGTCACAGCTTCAGCCACTACATCCTTTTTGTTTAATAATTGGGGAATTGCGGCCGCTTGAATTGGGGTCATTGTGGGGAAATTGAGAGTTTTAACAGCATTTTGTACTTCTTTGTGGAGTTTCACGCCCAGTTCGGCCCACGATTTGCCCATTTTTTCAACCACAAAAAGTGAGGTTAAAAAAGTAGGGTTATGTAATATGCAGTGTGAGGAAATTTTATGGGCGAAGGTTAGTGCATGGGCGCGCGCTTGCAGTCAGATAAACCTTTAAATCGAAATGTTGTGGAACAGCTTGCATTGTTGATATAAGTTAGGAAAGAGTATTAAAAAATGTTTAGACAAAGAATTTTTTGTTTCAACCCTCGCGAAGGGGCTGAAAAGACGTTTTAGCTAAAAATTTGCAAACACCTGAAATTGGACACATTTTGCGTTTACATACTCATATCTTCCTTCTGGATAAAGCTAGAAACTCCGTTTTTTTTGCAAACAAATTTTCAATAAATGCAGATTTATACGTAGTTTAACAAGATTGAGTTTTGATAAGGGGAAACCAAAGAAAATTACATTTTCTTGTAACGTTGCATAATTGTGTAGTGAAATTTTCGAGATGCGAGAAAGTTTTTTAATTTAAAAGATAGACTTCCACATAATTGAGACGAAATAAAGCTAATACTTGAAATAAATTTTTGGTGCAAGAATCATTTCGTTATCTGCAAGACTCACCAAGTTATTGCAATTTAAAATTACTGCAAAATGCGCCTGAGGTGTATTTCCCTCTGAAGCGTGTTCATCGCCTTTGATAACATTTCGAGAGATAAAAATCGTAATTTGTAAATAATTACAAAATAATTAATGTCACTTGTCTATTAATATTATACCTTTACTTTTAACCGCCCTAACTCTCTGTTAATTTTAATAATATCTAAAAAGTCAAAAGAACATTTTTATCTCATGTGGTTATTTAAAAAGCATAAAAGTGACCCAGTAGAACTAGATTGCAAAATTGTAATTCATTTCAAAGTATTCTTTGGTGTGACATTAATATTTTTTCAATTATTTACCATTTTTAGCCCTTGAAATGTTTTCAACCACACCACGTTTAAACATCTTCATTGGTGTCCATGTAAGATTGAGGAAATGATGAAGTTATTTTTTAACGATTATGTCAAATTAGGTGCCTTGTCAGGGTTTGAACTAGCCAAGCAGAAGCTGATATTAGCGACTATTTTAAAATTGGTTCAGAAAATAATCTCAACAAATATATCGCAGTCTTAATAAATTAGCGACTATTTTATTGCCACAATTTTTCTTGGGTACTCCGTAATTATAATAAAACAATAATATTTATGTTTTAATTAGATTTTTGTAAGCGACCGGTAACATTAATTGTATAAACCCCAAGTAAACTACGCCAATGCACACGCTGTAGCGGACCATTTCATCGATAAATATGAACATCGCGAGAGCGCTACGACGAGTCGGCTGATCGATTGTGGGTGGCCTCATGGCCATCCCATAAAATTTCCTCACACTGGTAATATGTCAGGTTATCTCTAATCAAGGTACCGGACGTAGTGTTTTTTTTTTAATGAGTGGAAACACAAATGGTTTGACTTAAATAATAATTAATTGAACAATTTGTGATTGAGTTGGGGTCAGGAATAAAAAAGTTTTTATTTTGTAGTGAAATTTTTTGCTAATTAATTTGTATTTTTTTTCTAAAAGTTTGATTGGGTGTACTGGACATGTGGGCTTTTTTTGTAAATTCGTTAATAATTACGCAATTGTTGCAAATTGGGAGTGATGAGCGGAAAAGTACGTGAAATGAAACAAGGGAGTGTCTCTTTACGTTTTATTGAGAATTTTACACATTAGAAGTTTTCATTTAAACATTTATTATTGGATAAATTGTATTCCGCCTCTTTACTGTCTATCCACATTTATTTATTTACTTTATTGTAATGGGATTAATTACAACTTCTCACATCGTAACGTAACATTAAAAGAAATAAATATTCATTATTAAATAATGGAAAACCTATGTGTATAAAGGTAAAAATTACGCCTGACACCGTAAAAATGCCAGCAGTTGGGGTAAACCCCTCGACTGAATCAGCAAAAAAGCGAACATTTCACCTAGTCAGCAAAACATTACCACAGCCAATTGAGCTCAAATCAGCAATAAAATAGACGGAATAATTTGATGTATGGCATAATTTCGTATTCCGTCTAAAAAACCGCAAGAAAAAACTCAATAAATACTCTTAATTACAAAACTTTAATTTGGAGAATTTTTTGAACAGCTCTGTTCGTGCGCTTTGTGTTTTGGTGAACTGGTCGGCGACGTATCGTCATCCTCCTCCTCCTCGAGCAATTTCCGCGCCAATTTCACCGCATAAAACTCATTATAGTGTTTCTTACGCTTATGTTCAAATTCTCGTTTTTTCGCTTTTTCCTCGGGGGTCAAGTCCTCGTCTTCGTCCGAGGATTCGTCCTGCTCTAGCAGGGCCTTAGGCGGTAGAGCGGCCCCCGACTTGATCTTCTCCTCAAGTTCTGAGAGATTTAGACCATCAACTTTGTCCGGGTTTAAATAGTTGTATGGGGTCTTGGGTTCGTCGATTTTCATGTGGCCGTAGTCCTTATCGGGCGGGTGGAGCGTTGCCATTATATTCATTTCGTCCCATGTTGTCTCCTTTATGGATTTCCTGAAAATGGGGCGATTAGTCACCTAACCAAACAATTCGGGTGGTTCCAGTTTTTTAATTTGGGGGCTTTTGGGGGGTCTAAGGGGGCGTACCGTGGGGCTGCGTGTGCTTCTTGCTTGTCGAAACTGCTCGAATTTTTTAATATGCCCTTTGAAGGCTTTTTTTGTAATTTATCTGCCATTGTTACTACCGAATTTTGACATCTTGTGGCTACAATTACGGCAATGACATTCCGGTTAAATCAATACGACGCGTCCCCGGGACTGTTTTTAGCACTCATTTACCGAATTTGATTATTTCGTGTTGATTGACGATAATTAGAATTGTTAAAGTGTGTCGGTTTGTGATAAATTTGAAAAAAAAATTGTTGTGACTTTATCAACAACATGGCGCATGCGTGATTGACGTTTAAGTGTCAGATGTCAAATTTTGTCAATAATTTCAATTCCCCGACCAATTATTTCAATTATTAGGCGAAAATTGTCAAAGCGGTGCTCAAATTTGTGTGTTTTTTGGCCGGGAAGTGGTCATTGTGTGAAATTGGGTGCGAATAATTGTAAATTCCCGGGAATTGAGTGCGCGTGCGCACTTTTTTATAAATAGCTTCTTTTAGTATCAAATTTCTGGTTTTTAGTCGTGTAGTGAGTACGTTGGGTAGTTGTCGTTTTAAATAAAAAACCTGTGGCGTGCCAAATTGGAACGAATTATTTTTGCTAGAACTTAAGGTGAGTTTTGTCCCACATTATTAAAAAAATGGCATTGGAAAAAATGAAAAAAAAAATCTGGACTGGTTTGTTGCACACAAAAATGTTAATTTTCATTTCCCCGGTCGCGAAATTATGCATCGATCGTGACAAATGAAAGGGTGTTTATGTGTCAAAAAAATTTTTTTTTTCGTATTTTTACACGTTGCACACCTATGGAAGAATTTGGCCCGAATCCAACTTTCTAAATTCGTGCGGAATATATGTTTTCGGAATTCCGAAAGCCGACACGTAACATTTTCATACTTTTATTCGCGAAAACCGGAATCACACACAGGAGGCTGTTGTAAAACAGTCGAGCGTTGCATTTCCACGGCTACTTGACCCGGCCTCACAAACAAAACGACATTCTGACCTCGTCTTACCACTCTTTGATCGTAGCATTACTTCTTTTCCATCTGACGGTCTTTTTTTTTTCGCCAATGTTCGTTTCCAACGCATACCTAAACAACCGAGAGTTTGTTGATCTCGGGACGTTCAAAGTTAATGACCCAGTGCGCAAAATTTAGATTCTCGTTATGATTGTTTACAAAATTGCAAAAAAGTGACACTTCTTGCATCTGTTTGGCTCATAATTAATAAATAGCATAGAAAAACCGCAAAATTCTAACTTGGCCGAGTTCAAAAACATAATTGTGATAACCGCGGCGTTAAATAGCGTGACCGCGGCATTTTTTGTTTTTTTTTTAGTTACCATGACGAAACAAAAGCTGGCTATGTTTTTAAGTAAAATATATGATTCTTCTGCAACAGGTGGTACTTTATTTCGGAACAAATGGTACCGGTTAACATGCACCAGATGTTCAGATATTTAATCTCCAACTAGTTTAATAATAAAATCAATTAAAATAAATAAAAATCTAGGAAATGTAAAGGGAAAAAATGAAGCGTTGCTATGCAAAATACCCATCTTTGAATAAATGAGAAACGCTGCTTTGATACAATGCAAATGTTGTGGATGTCTTTAAGAGTTTATAAAACATGTGTAGTATTTCCGTTCGATACCAGTCCACGATGAACGATGAATGATCGTCTTTTTTCCGAAGTCATAAAAGAATACTTTGTTTGAACTTATCACAAGTCGTGGTAAAAAATTATTAATGGTGGCAGGTACACAGGATGTTGGTTATAAGTTATAAAAATTGACAAAATTACAATAAACTAAACATTTTTTAAACTTTGAGGCAGATTGTTATTGTTTTTAAAACTTGTAAATAAAATTCCTGTGGTGCCTTTCTGTAATTGGATGCTCAAGAATAAATTAAATACTTTTATTTTGCCCGAAGACGATGATTTTCGCAATTGTTTTGCTCAAATAAAGTCCAAATAAAGAAAAAAAGATTCGGGGTTTCCCCGCAAAGATCACCCTTTGAATAGTGTTACCCTTTGAATAGTGTTACCCTTTGAATAGTGTTACCCTTTGAATAGTGTTTTCTTCAAATGCAGATCAAAAATTTCAGTGTTTATTGTTATTTATGGTGCTAATGATTGTGGAGAACAATAATGTAAAACAATTTCCCAAGAGATTAGCTTCACTTTTTTTTAATTTGTCGTTTCATTTTTAAGAAAAATTACAAATATTTAAGATTTTTTACCCCAAAATAAAATTAATTTTCGAAAAATTGTTTTACGTTATTATTCTTAGCCTTAATTTGAAGAAAACTTAATACAAAAGTACAAGTGCACCTTCAAACGGGGGAGGCCCCGAATCTTTATTTTGTTTCTGTACTGAAATAATTCTCTATAACGCTCTGAACTGGAAATTTGCGGAATTCGCCAATTTTGAGACACGCTGTATACATATTTTAGTAACATTGAAATACGTTGATTTGACAGTTTTTCGCTTATTTTTTGGACTAAAATGACTATTGTCGTGTTGTTTCACTAAAATACGGTGGTTTTTTAATGACTGAACGCTAAAAAACGGCTAATGTCGCTTGGGAACAGCTGAAATGATCTTAGTTCAGCAATTAGATACAATTGAAACAAAAGTACTCACACGAGAAATAGTTATTAAAAAGACAAGCTTCAAGTTCGAGGGCTGTCGTTATGCAACGAGCGTATGCGAGTTGCAAGACACTCGAGAACTTTAAGCGTTTTCGCATGAGCGATATTTAATTTTTTTTGTTGGAACATTTTAATTTAAAACACGTTGCTATGGGAAAGGTGTTTTATAATCTAGGTTTCAGATATTAAAAAGATATATTTTTACATGATTCTAGAGATTTGAAAGATGCTAAAAGAAATAAAGAAGTATTTTATTTCTTATATTTCTTTATGTTAATACTAAAACATTACTTTGATCTTTTTTTTGAATTAATTATTGAACCCTAAGGATGTCATACTCAATTCTTTTCAAAATTATGTTGAATTACTTGAAAGTTTTGAATTAAAATTAATTTGGAAGCAACTTAATTCTGATGAATTAGAATTTTTTCAAAAAAATTGTTCTTACAGATCATTTAAAAACTGTTTAAGTGAATTTATGACAGAATTTTGCAAAAACAGTAAGTTGGGACGCCGCCAATTGTTGCACACTACGTAGGCCGATTTGCCTGGAAACTACCGTCCGGTGCATGAGTGACTCACCCTGTATAAAATCGGGTGTGTTCACCTCTCTCGCATGATTCTATATCTGATTCTGTTCGACCAACATCAAAAATAGAACGCACGGTCGAATATTTGGAATTGCATTCGCCGCTTCTTTATTCTTATCTTTTTAATTTTGAGTAATAATTCGGTGTTATTTTCGTCCTTACATTCCATTTGTTTAGTGGGTAAATGTGACGCGAGCAGTTTTATTTATACGTTTTTGGGCGATAATGGCATTTTTGGACCATTTTAGGAAAGGCGACGACGTGAAGCGTTTAATGATTAGATATTTGCGTTCACCGAAAGTGGGTTAAAAAGCACAAGGAGAAAAACGTATCAAGGATCTTGTTTGTTATTTATTTATTGAGAATATCAATTGCAAACCGCAATAAGTAATAATGTTACAATCACAACACAACGCCTACGTTCCTGATAACAAACGTTCGGTTGGTTAATTGGAATTTTCGTTTTATGTGCTAATAGTTAAATAAGTGTGACCGAAACATTCCTCGTTCCAGCGCCGGATGATTCATTTAAATTTAAATGAATCATTATTTCCCTGCAACTTATAGATTATGACCAAATAATCGCGTTTATCGCCTTATTTTGTAAAAGGAACATGACTGACTTGTCAATAATGTAGGCAAACAGAGCACATACATTATGCTGATAAGGAGTTATTATCATCCATTGTCTTTTGCTTGAAGGAATTATTGCAGCATTTTTCGCATGAATCAAGGAAGTGTTGGGTGATAAACTGGCGTTTTGTTGATAACGTTTTTGGTGTTTTTTTCGACCGCGAAGCTTGACGTAACTAATTACCCACTGTTGAAGATTTTTAAAATCTCGCCTGTTCCCTGTTGCGTAAACTTGAAGATTTTAATCTCACTTTAATTAGTTTAATGGATCCGTAAATGCTACATTTCGAAGAATATTTTAGATAGCGGCTTGAATAATCCGATAACGTACTTACCTACATGCTCAAAACCACATACAACGGTTTATTTATTTTACTTTCAGATGGCCGAAACTGTAAAAAAGTCCCGAATTGTAAGTGACAACGACGACGATCTCGAGGAAGCTTTGATGGAAGAATTTAACCAGAGGCTAAAAAAATGCATGAGCCAAGTGTGTTGCTTTTTCCGAAATTAACTTAGTGTCGTGTGTGTTGTTTGCGTACTAACAACAATTTTCAGGACGATCTCCAACAAACCGCCGAAGAAGAGGAACAGGAAAACATCAACGAGAAGTTTATCCAGGCGGAGAAACAAAACGGCTATCCGAAAGATAGCATTTATGAAAATGTCGGACACCAAACGAATAAGACTGAATTAGAAAAATCGGACCAATATATCGACATGAGCGGCAATCCGGAAGTGAAAGACGAAGAAGTCGCCGTTTACGAAGACATCGACGACGATTTGCCGATAAAAGAAAAGCCAAATTTAATTTTAACCGACTTGTGTGATGTTAAGCCAAATGATAGTAGTGAAACGAAATCGGTGAAAGACCGAATGTTGTTATCAACGGATGTGGCACCGTGTCTCCTTTTCACCCAAACGGTGACCTCACCGATGCTAACACCGTCCGAGGAAAACATCGATTTTTTGAAAGGCTTTCGCCGAGAATCGACCGACGAAACGAAAGACGAAAACATCTACGAAAACACCGAGTTTCTCAAAAATCAAACCAACGAAGCGATTTACGAAAACCTCAAAGAGAACATCTACGAAAACGTGAAAGAGTTGAACGGGAAGCAGGAAGCTGGTGAGGAAATAATTTACCAAAACGTGGAGGAATTGCGCGATAACAACGAGGACGAAATCGAAGAGGAAAAAAGCGAAGTGGTGGACGAACCGGTTGATGATGATGTTACTAATCAAATCGATTTTGAAAGCGAAGAGGTAAGAGTGAAAACGGGGTCGAAACAGTAAGTCGTGTTTGAAGCATGTTGCATTAATCGAATTAACTCGAGTTGAACTGTTTTTTACTTTGATTTTAATTGATTATCGTATTTAGAGCACACAAGTGACCGAGTCGTACGTTGAAACGACGACGTTCGAATCAAACTCGTCGGAAAAAGGCATAAAAAAGAAAAAATCGAAAAAGTCGCGAAAAGAGGAAAAAGAGAATATTTCTGTTGTAAGTGTCGCTTTGTTGCGTTGGCTTTCTTTCTATTTTTGTTTTTCGTCCAGAATGGCACTAACACTGTTTGCGAGGACTCTTTTTATAACGTTAACGTGAAAATTTTGGTAAGGCTTTATGATTTTTTTTTGAGTTTTTGCTTGTGCATGAATGGCGTTCGATTTTCTAGTGTAGAAGTTTCGGAGACCTGACTAAAATCAGCGACGAGTCTCAAAAGCGAACGGTAAGGTTCGAAACGTAGTTGTGTTGTTTGTGCATGTTTTATTGTTTAGCGTACTAAATCTTTGTCCGATGCTAGTAACAAAATTGAAAACGTCTTCTTTGGAGTCTCTGTGCGAGCCTTGGTAAGAGCTTTAGTGTCTCTCTTGCTTGCCTAACTTGTAGTTTTTTGCATGTGTTGTTGTACTAACTCAGAGAGAGAAATTCTATTGCAATAGCGGCGATTGTAGAGCGAAAAGTGCCGACGGGGTAAGTCATAATAGACAATTTTGATTGGCTTTTAAATGTCGCTTGCTTATGTAAATCCTCTTCGGTCCAAATTGCGTTAAAATTGTCTATTATTTACCACTTTGTTGGCCAAAATCGAATTATATTTTTGTTTGCAGAAGTCGAGTTTTAGCAAATTCGATGCGTTGCAAAAGAAAAATGTTCTGCATATCCGCTCGTCGGACTCGTCGAAAGCACAAGAAAAATTCAATGTGAGTGTTTTACTAAAAATTATTACGATTTTCTAAATTTTCTGAAGGGTGCCCAAATCGATCCGTCGAATTGCCGATCTTGCGGAAAAGCCGTTTTCCAAATGGAGCAAATCAAAGCCGAGAAGGCCGTCTGGCATAAAAATTGTTTCAGGTGTACAGAGTGCAATAAACAACTAAAGTGCGTTTTTTGGTATTTGGTCAATCATTGTTTAATTGTTTGTTTCTAGTGTCGATACATATCAAAGTAATGAAGGAAGCCTTTACTGCAAACCCCATTTCAAAGCCTTATTTGCCCCCAAAGCCGTCGAAGACGATGCCTCTCGTAAGTATCAATAAAAGACGAATGTTTGCGTGTTGTGTTCCGATTTGACGGAATTTATCGTGATTTCAGCCAAACCTAGAAAACCCGAATTGATTATTCGGGAAAGTCAGCCGATTGAATTGCCACCTGATGTTGTTAGAGGTACAAAAATAAAAAAATGTGTGGCTTATTCTAATTCATCGATGTTATTAATTTTTGACAATTTTTACTAAAGCGAGAATCGAATGATATAAATGTTTGTGGTTTTCCGTAGCCACTTCCAAGTCAAGGAATTTAAATGTGGCTTCTGGAGATTTTTTCGTGTGAAAAGCCTTTGGCGAAAAATCTGGGTGTTGTTAGTTCTCATTGGGTCGCAGAATTAACGATTCCAGTTTTAGTAAACTGTTTGTACCTAAAACTCGACTAATCCGTTGATTTCCTTGACTAAAACTACGGACATGTAAAGGTTAGGATATGAAACGACGTACAAATAAAACGTTCCCCCGTCCTTGATAGTTCTGTTAATGTCGTTAGAGGGCGCAGCTCCATTACCGTTTAAGTTTTCAGAAAAAAAATGGTTGTATCTGTATAACGGTTAACACACAGCAAATAAAAAAGTAAAGACAGATTGAGCATTAAATTCTTAATAGTAAAACATAAACATTATGCAAAAATTTTATCGTAAACTGTATTTAAAAAAAAATAAACTTTTACCAATTTGCACTCTGCCTCCTATTTTTCAAAACGCTGCGAATACGGTGACAATTACAAGAAAAATGTTTGAAAAAGAGTTGTAGAGAATTAAATTTCCTATAAAAAAGTCCGCGAGACCTAATCTCTAACTTCAACCATTTAGGCCCCAAAGACGTTCAAGCGACGGATTTGCTTTATTTTGTCGGTGGTCAAGTATTCGGAAGTTAATTTATACCTAAACCGTTACAGATAGAAATAGGACGTCGCGGACTTTTTTGTAGAAAATTTAATTCTCTACAACTTTGTTCCTTACACTTTTTTTGTATCTTCAACCGTATTCGCAGCGTTTACGCAAATTTATTAAAAATTTGTTTTTACATTTTAATATACTGGGTGTAACGAAAAGTTGGGAAAAAGGAACCACATATTCTCCAAGTCAAAATAAAACAATTTAACCCAACTTACCTCTATACCAAGTTTCACCCTTTAAAAGTTAGAGGGCTCCAAACTTATTTCCAAAAATTATTTTTGTTTTTTTATTAGTAACTTCTAAATGAAATAATCAATTTTGATGAAATTTGGTACAAAAAATTTGTCATCAAAACCACATGTTTTGGTGTTTTTTTTTTTGATTTTATGTTATTGTAAAGTACTTACCTATCAACTATTGAACACATTTTATAACATATTTTTGTTATACGTTATCTGAAGGGTGTAATTCTTTTTTTATTTGAAAGACCTTTTAATTATGAACACTTTTTGTATATTTTCTAAAATTTTTGTATCGGCCTTGGTTTTGGAATAAAAAAATAATTATGTAAAATTGTCAACATTTCGGACGTTTGTCAATTATTATTATTGGTTTTAAAAATGCATTTAATTATTTAATTCAATTATTTAATTATTACTTTACTTATTACATTTGTAAGTTGTAACGACAGTGTTGATTTTAATTAGTTTACAATTAGTTTACAGTTTCGTGAAAAAATGCTTTTTTTGTTTAAATTAATAACTAATTACATTATTGTTATTTATTGTTATCTATCTAAAGGAACTAAAACCAAAATAAAAAAAATAATTTAAAACCCATTAATAATAAATGGTCGAAGGTCTAAAATTTTGACACGTCGACTTAAATTATTTTTTTACTCCAAAACCGAGACCGATACAAAAATTTTATAAGTTACAAAAATTGTTCAAAAAGAACTGGTCTTTCAAATAAAAAAAGGATTACACTACTCAGCTAACGATTAACAAAAATATGTCTTAAAATGTGTTAAATTGTTGATTGGTGAGTACTTCATTAAAAAAAAACAAAGTCAACAGTATGAAAATATATGGTTTTGATGGCAAATCACTTCCCAGATTCATTGAAATCGATTATTCATTAAAAAGTTATTAAAGAAAATCGAAAATATTTTTTGAAATTTGGCGCCCTTTAACTTTGAAACGGTGCATCTTAGTAAGTAAGTAAGTTGGACTAAATCGCTCTATTTTCAAGCTAAGGAATTTCTGGTTCCCTATTGTACACATCTTTTCGTTACACCCTGTATTATATTTTATTAATTTACCAAAACGCTGGAAATACGGTTGAAGTTACAAAAAAAGTATAAGGAACAAAGTTGTAGTTTTTTTCTCCAAGTAATTAGTGAATTGGTTGGATTTAAATTAATTTAAAACGCTCGAAGCGCCCTCATTTTACTCCACCGTAACAATTTTTTTGGGTACAGAAAACCCCGCGGTTTTGTATCTCGTTTCGTTTCCTAAGCTATAGTCTTCCGTAACTAAAACCTAACAAATTGTGATACGAAATGACGCAACTTCCCGTGTGTTTGATTTGGTATCTTGTGATTTATTCCAGCCAGTGACAAGCCTGACTTGGGTTTGGAGGAGCTTCAAAGTCTGAACGTGAAAGAACGTTTTCAAGTTTTCGAACATCATCAGAGTGAAACAAGTGAAGAACGAATACCGTCCCATGTCAATGTCAAACGTTCACCTTCGATTCTCTCGAAACTAGCAAAGTATTTAAATGTTGTGTCTGAAGCAAATTTTTTGTAAAACTCGTCCTAGATTTCAGGCGAAAGGAATGGATATCGGGGTCGCCGATGATTCCCTGAACGGTATCCCGATTGAAGAGAGTTCCTCCGAGGAAGAGGAGGAAGAAGACGATGGAATTGAGGGCGAAGATGCCGATTTAATCCGAGCGAAGCGAGTGCAAAAAGAAAAACCGTTTCATTTTACGGGAATGTCGGATGTTAAGAGTCGGTGGGAACAAGGGGAGCAAACCACGTCGCGAGACGAACGAAGAGAAGAAAGGAAACAGGAAATACAATCGATAAGAAACCGACTATTTATGGGAAAACAAGGCAAAATGAAGGAGGCGTACCAACAGGCCGTAATGGAGTCGGAATCGTGTACCAACTTGAAGAAGGAAACCCCAATCGAAGTGTGCGACACAAAGTCGCTGAAAGAGAAATTCGAAAAGGGCGAAGTGGTCCAAGAACGCGCCCGTGAAAAAGACGCAGAAGAGAACGAAGTGTACGAGAGCGAGATTAGTAAAAAATCGCGGTCGCTTTTCCTCGAATTGGACGCGAACGCGTCAAAACCGCCACAAATAACACCGATTACGACGCCGAAAATCGACGTGAAGAAAGCACGCGATGTAAGTATTTATCTAAGCAAAAAACTCACGTAAATAGCGGTAAAAATCTAGAATTATTTGTCGAGATCGGCATCGGAAGATGTTGTTAAATCATCGGTGAATGTCGTGGACGATGTACAAATTCGCACTTCTGATATTCAGCAACGTTTCAAATTTTTCGAAACGTACAAAGAACCGGAAAAAGAGAAGAAAAGTTTTCGGATAACGCCGCCTCGCGAGGGACAAGTCAAGGTTAATTATTAACGATTCGAGTGCCGTTAACAATACTAATTTTGCTTCGTATTAACCGTACAAGTGATTGTGATTTTTGGCAACTTGGTGTTTCTCACAATCATTTAGTCCTCGGTAATAATCAACGCATGTTTTCGCGACTGGATTTTAACCATGAATAATGCTATTGCGATCGTAATAAACAGCAAAATATAATATGTTTAACCTGTTTTTGGATAAGGCTTGTTGGCTGTGGAAATCTGTACTCAGTCTTCCCCATATCGAATTTTAATCCTTGTTATTTTGGCTCGTTTTAGTGAAATATCTACAAAGAAACTGAAAAATCTCTTACAAAATGCATTAAAAACACCATTTTTGATTTAATTTTGCTATTTATTTGTTTGTTTCAGCGAAATGTCGCGAGATCTTGCTGTAATAAGGCGAAAACAAATATTACTTTTGACATAATAAAGCGAGTTTTTGCCCCGAATTCGTGTAAAAAACCCGATTATGTCATTTTTGACTCAATTCAGTAACTTGTCGGTTCAGTTTGGTAAAATCTCGCGAAAAACTGAATGTTTACCAAAAAATATCATCATTTTCAACCTAATTTGGCTTATTTTCTACGCAATTTCCCGACATATTAGCGTTTTTGGCTGTAGAATGACAAATAAAGATAAATATGAATAAGCAAATATCGTAAAATTTAAGTTCAATAAAGTTTTTTCGGTTTTTTTATTGTTTTTTTTTTAAATAAATGCTTAATACTTTTCTTATAATATAACATGTTAAACCGTAATAGTGGTGTTATGTGTGATTCAATTTAGTGATTTTTTATTTCGATTTAAACTTAAACTTATACTCAGACTTATGGAAAATGCGAAAATAACTACATTTTCAACCCATTTTGATGATTTATGGGGTATTTTTTTTTTGTTTCTGACTCTAAAAGGGACTGAAATGCTCTAAAAAAGGTAAAAATTAATAATTTTGGACGAAATTTTCGAAAATAATCGCCGTAAAATCGCTCGAAAAAAAACGTGTTTTAATATTATTTTATTTTTGCTAGAGTGTGTTTAATGATTTTTCGACCATGATTAGCGAAATTTGGCATAAAATCTGATTTGAAGAATGTTCTTAAACCTTTGAAAAACGCAAAACTAACACTTAATGTGACTTTTTTCTGTCATATTTTCTGTGCAAGTTTTTGCAATAATCACGTTTTTCGCTGTAAAATGGCAAAGCTAAACATTATTTAATGAAATCTCCTAAATTTTAACTTCAATAAAGTTTTTAAATGTTCGAAAAAGGCATAAGTTTAAAAAAAAATTATGCAATTTAATGATTTTTCGGTTTCTTTTAAGGTTTTTTTATAAATGCTTTTCTTACTGAAAATATGTTAAAATTATATAAAAAAGGTAATAATGGTGTTGTGTCTGATATAATTTAGTGATTTTTTAATTCGATTTAATGAAATTTCCGTAAAAAAACGAGTTGTTGACTCAAAATCATACTCAGACGTATGAAAAATCGCGAAAATAACTTCACTTTCAACCCATTTTCATGATTTTTTGGGGTATCTTTACTGAAATTTTTCGAAATAATTCAGTTTCTGACTATAAAAGGGACTGAAACGCACAAAAAAGGTAAAAATCAATAATTTTGGACATTATTTACTTTATTTTAGAGGAAATTTCTGAAAATAAGTTTGAATTTTGATGAAATCGCGGTAAAACCGCTCTAAAAAAAGCATGTTTTAATATAGTTTTATTTTCGCTATATATTTTTTAATGATTTTTCGGCTTCGGTTAGCAAAATTCCGCATAAAATATGGTTTGAAGAATATTCTTAAACCTTCGAAAAACGCAAAAGTAACACCATTTTTAAAATATTTTGACTATTTTTCCTGGCATATTTTCTGCATAAGTTTTCGCAATAATCAAGATTTTCGCTATTAAGTGTCAAAGATAAACTTTATTTGGCGAAATTTCCTAAATTTTAGCTTCAATAGAGGTTTTAAATGTTCGAAAAAGGCATAAGAGTGTAAAAAATTCTATGCAATTTAGTGATTTTTCGGTTTCCTTTTTACGTTTTTTTTAATACATGCTTTTCTTACTGAAAATATATAAAACGTCCAAAAAAAAGATAATAATGGTGTTGTGTTTGACCCAATTTGGTGATTTTTTGTTCCCATTTTTAATGAAATTTTGTTAAAAAATCGAGTTGTTGGCTCAAAATCATACTCAGACGTATGAAAAATGCGAAAATAACTCCACTTTCAACTCATTTTGAAATTTTTTTGGGGTATTTTTCTTGAAATTTTTGGAAATAACTTGGTTTCTTGCTATAAAAGGGACTGGAACTGTCAAAAAAGGTAAAAACTAATGATTTAGGACATTATTTATTTTATTTTAGACTTTACTTTATTTACTTTAACTTCAATAAAGTTTTTGATTGCTCGAAAAAGTATAAATAAACAAAAAAATTCTACGCAATTTAATAATTTATTCTTTTTAACGATTTTTTTGAATTAAATACTTTTCTTGCTGAAAATATCTTAAAACATCTAAAAAAAAAGGTAATTATGGCGCTATGTTTGACGTGTTTCTGGCTGTAAAAGGGATTGAGACGCTCTAAAAAAAATTAACTTATTTTGGACGAAATTTCCGATCACAGTTTTACGTTTTGTACTTAAATCTTTGAAAAAATGCAAAATTCAATCTAATTTGGTGATGTTTTTAGCCCGTTTTTGACAAAATTTCTCAAAATAGTTGCCTTATTGCTTTAAATAGACAAAACAAATGCACATAATTGAGCGATTTTTTAGCTCTAGTTTCGTGAAATCTCTTTTTGAGCTTGTGGTTAAAAGCACGAAAAGGAAAGTCTTCTGGCAACCTTTTATCTGAATATAGTGATTTTTCGGCCAGTTTTACTAAAATCTCGTGAACAAACCCAATTTTAGTTCGAAAACACTCGAAAGGGACAAGAATTGCCCTATTTCTGACCTAATTTAATGAATTTTTAAATTGTTTTTGCCAAAATATTTTTGAATAAAAAGCGTCAAAAAAGCTCTGAAAACGCAATAATTTATGTAAATTTTCTTCAATTTGTCCCACTTAAAGAAATAAACACCACTGCAACCTTTATCCAAAAACATCCTGAATAATATTTGTCTCCCAAAATAAAAAAAAAATTGAACAACTCAATATTTTGTAGGCGCCTACGCCCGACCGCGAAGTCTACAGAGACCCGGAAATCGTCCGTTCGGAAGAAATCATCGAAGATTCGGTCATAGCTAAAGAAACGCACACCGCTACAAAAATGCTCAACAAATTTCGTCAAATGGAAGAAAACCTCGCAAAAGAACCCCAACCCATCGGCCCTAAACCTTTAAAACGGTTCACTCCACCCCCGGAACCCACTCGTCCCGAATCGAACAGTGAGGCTGAAAGCGATTCCGGCGAAGAAACCGAAGAAGAGGACGAAATCGATCGCGGAAAAATCGCCGACGAGGATTTAATCGAGGCACAAAAAGCGGCCAGAGCGAAGCAATTGCGTGCCAAATTCGAGCGATGGGAAGCCAACGAAATTAAAAAGGAGCAAAATAATAGTTCGGTGAACATTATTGAGGAACTGGGGGAAGAGCAGTCGCAAATCGAGTCGACCAAAACGTAAGTAACTTGTTTGTTAATAATTTGTCACTTTGTTTTGTCCAGTTTAAGGGCCCGGTTCGAGTCAATGCGGGAGAGCAGCACGGAGACGCGACAGCCGAGGGTGAAAGTGAACCGATTTGTGGTGAGTTGGTCGATGTTGCTCGAATTGAATTGTCTTTTTTCTAACAATAATGCGTGTTTTGTTGCACTAATATCGTGTTTTGCACCCAATGCATGGTTGTGTCGATGTTCCACCGATTTGTGGTTGTAACTCAATTGTTTTTTGTCCACAGTGAGCGAAACGAGCGCCAAAGTTTCTACCGGCTTTTCTCTCTTAATATTATGTAACATAGCTGTAGACATGTTAATGTATTTCCTAAAAATGAGCCATTTCTATTGGATTTTGATATTGATATGTTTGTTCAGTTTATTTTAACTTGTAAATTTTATAGAACGTTAATTGATGTTTGCGATTTGTTGCTATTAAATTTTCTATATTTGTAATTGTGCCAATCTTATCTGTTATTTTCTGAGTGGAATAAATTGCTGTATGTAGACGCCGTGATTTTACTGCAATCCTGAAAAAAGACAATTCAATTTTGCGTTGGGTTTTGTTTGTTTGTTACACGTTTTTTTGAAGGAGCTTCCGAATGTTACGGAAAGGTGCGAAAGTTGCAATTCGAGAGTGTATCCTTTAGAGAAAATTTCCGTACACAATCACATCTATCACAAGAGTTGCTTCAAGTGCATGGAATGTAACTGTGTCTTGAGGTAAGTCGTGACAGAGTCGCGTGTGAAATTCCTGTACAAGAAATTGAATAAAGTGTTGTTTTTGTGATTGTTCGTTTCGTAGGATGGATTCGTATTCGTACAATCAAGGTCTTTTATACTGCATGCCACATTTTAAGCGCCTTTTTATTTCCAAGGGTAATTACGATACCGGATTTGGGTTAGGTCAGCATAAAGAAAAGTGGAACGCCACCATAGCTTAGTGTGATAAAGCGCCTAATTGCCTAGCACTTGATTTCCGTACTTACGCATTTATTTTTCTATATATTTATGCAAGTTTATGATTATTATCCATTACCAGTTATGTGATTTTATCCGAATAAATTTTATCGAAACTGAGCATGCTTTAGCCTATTGATTTTTCCCCGAAAAACAGCTGATGCTGTGTGAAACATTCAGTGAGTGGACTCACAATGTGGTAAAATGGATTACATCCGCGAATTCGACATCAAACTAGACAAAGAGTATTACTACGCTGGCGAGAACATCAACGGTGTTGTGATCCTAGACACCGTCGAGAATTTCAAATTGCGAAGTAACGGAATTGTGTTGGTAAAGTCCCGAATTTTTACGATTTGTTTCAAGCGATTCGCATCCTTTTGCGGGGGAAAGCCCACGCGGAATGGAAGGTTCTGCTGTCGGGGGACCGCCGCACGGTCAAAGACGACCAGTACTTCATCGACGAACGCCAAGTCATCTGGGGGGAGAAAAACCTAGAGACCACCATCCCGATCCTCCCCAGAGGCCTCCACAAGTTCCCTTTCCGCTTCTCCCTGCCCGAATCGAGTCTTCCGTGCTCCTTCGAAAGCAAACCGTGCTGCATCAGGTCAGTGGTGTTGGAGTTACCCACTTGCACTTAATTTCAAATTTCAAACAGTAAAATCCCTATTGTTGCAATATTTTTCAGCTTATTTATGAACTCTTCACAAAAATCTGGCTTTTTTTCTGTTAAATCAGTGCCAGATATTGCAAAATAGACCAATTTGTTATTTTTAAGTATTTTTTTGTTGATACAGAAAATCACAAAACAAGTTTGTTTTTCGGTAATGGTTTCTTCGCTTATCTTGTTTTTTAACAAAGACTGCTGTTCTTATAAAAATTGCCCAATTTATCCAAAGTCAGAAAGAATTATTTTGACTCGTTCTTAGTAAGTAAAAAATGTAAAAGATTGTTCGGGAAATAGGTCCCTGATTTCCCCAAAACGTCATATTCTCTGCAAAATTTATTAAAAGAAAAATACGAATAAATAGTTAAATTTTTCGACGTTTTGTGATATTTTTTTCAGTTCCGCATTATTAATTGTGTATGAAAATAACACCAGTTGTTTGTTAGATATTTTACCTATAAACGCTGTTGTCATTTATAATAATATCGAAAACCATTTGAAGTCAAAGCCAGTAAACTTATTTAAAAAACAAATAATGTTATTATTTTTATTCTTTTGCTATTTTGTTTTCATTTTGTATTATTATGTTTATTTTTATTATTATTATTTTTTACAGTTTTTCAGTAGTATTTAAGACACATCTACTCTTCTTTTAGTATTATTTAAAAATTATGTTATTTTCTTGAATTAATATTAAGAGGTTACGTAGAGTAGCGTTAGCTAGACTTTGCTTCTTCACATTTTTTCTTGAATAAAGGCTTGAATAAGGCCAGATTATTATGTCATTTTTGACCCAAATCAGTAATTTGTCTGTTTAGTTTAGTAAAATCTCGCGAAAAACTGAGTTTTGAACTAAAATACGTACCGAAGTCAATTAAAAAAACTCAAAAATATCACCATTTTCAACGCAATTTCACGAAATATTAGCGTTTTTCGCTGTAGAATGGCAGAGATAAATATTAATTAGCTAAATCTCGTAAATTTTGAGTTGAATAAAATTTTTAAATGCTCGAAAAAGGCATAAATGTATAAAAATATATAAAAGGCTTAAATTTTTCGGTTTCTTTTTAACGTATTCTTTTAAATAAATACTTTTCTTACTGAAAATATGTTAAAACGTCCAAAAAAAGGTAATAAAGGTCTTATGTTTGACACAATTTAGTGATTTTTTATTTCGATTTAATGAAATTTCGCTATAAAACCTAGTTGTTGACTCAAAATCATAAACAGACGTATGAAAAATCGCGAAAATAACTTCACCTTTAACCCATTTTCATGATTTTTTGGGGTATTTTTAATGAAAATTTTCGAAATAATTCAGTTTCTGGCTATAAGAGGGACTGAAACGCACAAAAAAGGTAAAAATTAATAATTTTGGACATTATTTATTGTATTTTAGAGGAAATTTCTGAAAATAAGTTTGAATTTTGATGAAATCGCGGTAAAACCGCTCTAAAAAAAGCATGTTTTAATATAGTTTTATTTTCGCTAGATATTTTTTAATGATTTTTCGGCTTCGGTTAGCAAATTCCGCATAAAATATGGTTTGAAGAATATTCTTAAACCTTCGAAAAACGCAAAAGTAACACCATTTTTAAAATATTTTGACTATTCTTCCTGGCATATTTTCTGCATAAGTTGTCGCAATAATCAAGTTTTTCGCTATTAAGTGTCAAAGATAAACTTTATTTGGCGAAATTTCCTAAATTTTAGCTTCAATAAAGGTTTTAAATGTTCGAAAAAGGCATAAGAGTGTAAAAAATTCTATGCAATTTAATGATTTTTCGGTTTCCTTTTTACGTTTTTTTTAATACATGCTTTTCTTACCGAAAATATATAAAACGTCAAAAAAAAAGATAATAATGGTGTTGTGTTACGGTATAACCGCTCTAAAAAAAGCATGTTTTAATATAGTTTTATTTTCGCTAGATACTTTTTAATGATGTTTCGGCTTCGGTTAGCAAAATTCTGCATAAAATATGATTTGAAAAATGTTCTTAAACCTTCGAAAAACGCCATTTTCAAAATATTTTGACTACTTTTCCTGGTATATTTTCTGCATAAGTTGTCGCAATAATCGCGTTTTTCGCAGTGAAATGGCAAAGATAAACATTATTTCGAGAAAACTCGTAAATTTTAACATTAATAGAGTTTTTAAATGTTCGAAAAAGGCATAAGTGTAAAAAATTATATGCAATTTAATGATTTTTCGATTTCATTTTAAAGTTTTTTTTAAAATAAATGCTTTTCTTACTGAAAAAATGTTAAAACGTCCAAAAAAAGGTAATTATGGTGTTATGTTTCACCCAATTTAGTGTTTTTCACTTTGTTACTGTTACTGAAAGGGAGGTGTGTTATATTCTAGAGCTGAACCAGGAGAAATTTGATTATTAATTTTTTTTAACTGATGTAATTTTCTTTATTTTCCTAGAAATAATTCATTAAACTCTTCTTCCCCCATTTCAATAAATCATTGAGATAAAATCTGAGACCATAAATGTTGTATATTTAAAAAATTTGAGAATTCATTTCGTTTATTAAAAAAATCATTATTTTATTTAAAAAAAAAACATCATTTTAGCATCTACCTTACGTCGTGTTATTTGCTTTCCAATTCATCAAAACAAGAAATATAAAAGAAATTAGTTGGCGTACGTAAATTCTAACGGATTTGCAGGGGCTATGATTTTTTTAAACAATGTCTTTCGGGATTTTCCTGGATTTTTTTTAGATACGTGATGATTGTCAAGTTGGTGACTTCGTTTGTGCCATTTCGTGACATGTTCTCATGACACTCCCTTCGTTTGTGGCATTTAGTGATCTCCCTGTTCAATATCTGACATGTTCTCTTGACACTCACTTCGTTCGTGCCATTTCGTGACATGTTCTCATGACACTCATTTCGTTCGTGCCATTTGGTGACATGTTCTCATGGCACTCCCTTCGTTCGTGCCATTTAGTGATCTCCCTGTTCAATATCTGACATGTTCTCTTGATACTCACTTCGTTCGTGCCATTTCGTGACATGTTCTCATGACACTCATTTCGTTCGTGCCATTTGGTGACATGTTCTCATGGCACTCACTTCGTTTGTGTCATTTCGTGACAGATTCTCATGACACTCACTTCGTTCGTGCCATTTCGTGACATGTTCTCATGACACTCACTTCCTCTGTGCCATTTCGTGACCTCTTTCTTCAATATCTGACATGTTCTCATGACAATCACTTCGTTCGTGGCATGTTCTCATGACACTTAGATCGTTCGTGCCATTTCGTGGCCCACCTTTAATTTTATTTTTTATTTTGGATTTTATAAATGATTGATTTACTGGATAGTTGATTGAAGTTTTTTTTCCCCAGTTTCGATAAATTAATGCGATAAAACCTGAGAGCATATATGTTGCACATTTAAAAAGTTTGGGGGTTTAGTTTTTTTATTTTAAAGATTATTATAGCATCTATCTTACACGAAACAATAAGAAATAGGATGGAAATTAAATAAATTGCAATCAATTAACAGGTATTACTTCAAAGTCACTATCGATATCCCGTACGCGAGCCCCCCACAGGGCATGAAGTACTTCACAGTGATCGGCCCCCACATCGACTGCATGGACGAGCAATATTTGGTGATTTCCCCTAAATTTATTTCCAAAAATTGTAATTTTCTCCCACTAGAAACCGCTGGTTTACGAAGACAGAAAAAGCACCTGCTGTTGGTGCTGCAAAAAGGGCACCATCAGTCTAAGATGCGTGTTGGAGCGCTCAGCCTATGTTTGCAAAGAAAGTGTAAAACTGAAAGCAACAATCGACAATCAGAGCGACGATGAGGTCAGATTACGGGTCAGGTTGGAGCAGTGTTGTGAATTTTTTATCGATAGAGGAGTGTTGGGTGTCAGTAAAGATTTGAAACATCTCGTTTTTGAGTACAGGGGGAGCAATGTAAAGCCACACTCGAGGAGCAAGTGGGACAGTGCCAATAGCCTTGTTTTACCTCCGATGCCTACGACGCTTGTTGGAATTTGTAGACTAGTACAAATTTACTACGTGCTTTCCGTAAGTTCCACAGAAAATAAATATCTTTTCCACCCTCCAAATATCCCATGTTTGAGTAAGAACTCTGGGCTAAGTTCGATACTCAAACATATGGTCCTCCGAGCCGGATATGGAATATTCGGAAGGCGGGAAACGATATAACACTGTCATTTTTTGATTTTAGGTAAGTTTAGACAGTGATAAAGACGTAGATATAGTCCAGGTCAGTTTCCCGATAACTATAGCTACTGTCCCTTTTCGAATACCCAACACAAACACGACACCGGCTATACAATACGGTAAGTTATTGATCAATTGAGTTTAATTGAATTAATTGACCGAAAACCAGAACATGCTTGTTCCCACGTCGAAGGCGGGCAATACATAGGGCCGGAGTTTCTCCTTGGCCAAGTCTACGACGGAAACGAACACCACATTAGGTGAGCAATTATGAAAAAAACCTTAATTGATTGTTTTTTTTTAGAGAGCCTATCGTACTGTACAAACCTTTATATGTAACTGTAGACAAGTCTGAGACGAATTAAGGCAATAATATTGACTTTTATTTGAAGCAGGGTACGATAAAATATCACTCGATTTGTTTTAATCACCTCAAGACTGATGACAGAAACACGAGTAGTCAATTTTTTTCATTTTTTCTACCCTGAATATAAGGAACTAGTTAAATGTGATTGTTGATCCGGAGCAGATTTAGCCTAATATACGAAACGACCTCAGTATTAATCTTCCAACTGTGTCAAACAAAGCACCAAGAAAAAGTTGAATATATTTAGAACACGATTTAAATGTCACAATGTTTTAGGTGTTTAATCCCATGTGTTGTTCATTTGCTCAAATTACATTTAAATGTTGTTCATTTCTGACTGTATTACTTACTGTTGAGAAAAATGTGTACTTTAGTACAAAAATGATATAATTTATATTTATATATAACTGTTATTTGTTGTACAAATATCTCAATAAATGTTTATCAATGAGGCGTTGGGACCCAAACAAAAACCCAAGTGAGTACCATTACATCTTTATATACTTAATAACGTCTATATAATATACAAATTTTATGATATATTCTACAGAAAAGTTGTATTTAATGGTTAAAAAAAATATATAAATTTTCTATTTACTATAAATAATTAGCCTACAACACAGAACACTCGATATTTAATAATAACAAAACTTAACTTGAGGAAAACCTTTACTGCCGATACGAAATTCTCTACAAAAGCAAAAAGTATATAATAAAAATTCCTTTCGTTCAACAATTGTATTTACACAATTCATGTAAACCAACAATTTCGGTGAGTTTGCGAAAACCAAAGTAATAATAGGAGAAAAAAAAGTTATATCACATTGAGCAGAAAACCCAACCTAACATGCGCAAGAATCTCCGTTACTATTCGGCTTATTTGTATTAGTAAGTTTGATTTGATCGGGAAATTCATTATAAAGATCAACGGTCGAGTTTTGTTGAGCTAGAGCGTTTTTCGCAATTGCCAAAAACGCCTGCTCCACGTTGAGCCCTTCTTTCGCGGACGTTTCGAAATAGGGGATGTTGTTCTTCATCTGGCACCATTGCTGCGCCCTCTTTGATGATATAGCCCGCGGCTCCAAGTCCACTTTATTGCCCAAAAGCACAAAGGGGAAGTTTTCGGGCTCGCGGGGCGACGCCTGGATCAAAAACTCGTCGCGCCAACTGTCCAATGATTTAAACGTGTTAGGCGCCGTAACGTCAAACACTGAAACAATAAGACAGTATTTGGCGCTGCCAACCTATTGAACACACTGTATACAGACTGGTTCTTTTAAAGCCCAAATTAAATACTTTTATTAATATTAAAATAGCTATTAATTAATTAATTAATTAATATAGCTATTATTTATTAATATAGCTAGAGCTTTAAAATTTTGTGTACATTTTTTGTGTAGATTTTGTATAAATAGTAACCACACATTTTTATTGTATTTTTGAATTCACCTTTTTGAAATGAGTAAAGATTACTTAAGTTTTCTGTCAGAGTTTTTGATATATTTAACTTTTTTGTTAAAATTTTGCAAGAGGTTTATTTAAGATATCACAGCCCTTCAACCCTTTGGGATAAGTGGTTAATTTTTTAGCATTCGATAACCGAAAGTTCTTGAGTCTCCTTGAATTTTCAAAATTGTCAACTGTCAAAAATCAAGGCTAGTATGATTTTTTTAAAATAGTTCTCATACGTCCTATACCTAGCTCTTACAGTTTTTGAAAAAAACTTGCAAAATGGTCAACAATTGTCACACTTGAACATTTTATTTAGTTTTTAGCTGACTTATTATAGCGTAGCAATAAACCATTAATATTTAAGTTTACTTGGTTAAAAATTAAAATAATAAAGTAAAATTTCGTTTTTTGCGATTCAAATGCAAAAGGAATTATTCACTTATCTTAAAGGATTCACGAGCTATGATATTTAGAATGAACCCTTGCATAAAAATTTTCCTAAAAAATGTCTTTCGTTAAAAATAATGACAGATAAGTATTAAAAACCAGGGTATTTTTTACTCAGTTTCAAAAGGCGAATTCAAAAATGTAAAGAAAAATAGGTGATTACTATTTAAAATTTGAAAGTTAGTGCTATTTTGAAAATTATTTAGTTGAACCACAGATTATAGGTTGCACCAGATATGACTATCATCTATTGCGCGCTGTGAGGCTCATTGACCTTGAACATGCGTATTTATTCATGAAGTATTGAATGCTATTAGTCACCCTTGCTGCAACGAGAAAAATATTTTTACGTCTGAAACAATAAAGGTTTTTTTGATAATATAACTACTTAAGTGTTGTTATTTAACTCATTTCTGATGGTTGTTTTATACAAAAAACGAAATATTTCAAACGATTTGTTTATGTGTACTTGTCCTGAGGTACAAGTTAGTTGCTTCCGCAAAAATCAAACGAAGTTTATGAAAGGCCATACCAAAAATTTTTTTGCAGCCGAAACGAAAAAGACCGTTGTCAATGTCTTTAACAAAATGATAGAGTTTTCGCCCTGATTTTCATGTAATGATACAGTTGAATGAAAAAAAAAATTTTTGCGAAAAAAAAAATCAAATCATAGCACTTTTGACACATCATTGTCAAAAAGAATAAGCAATTACACACATTTATTACGTCAACGAAATGTCAAAGATGTCCAAAATTTTGCTCGCCACCGTTCAATCCGCTAACTTCACATTTAATCAAATCTAAGATTGCCGCACTTTTATCTTTTACTGGAAACTATTTTAAACGCAGCAGATTTCATTTTTCTTTTTTCTAATAGTGTAACTAAACTATTACACACTTATAACATAATTTGTAATAATAATAACAATAATAAACTGTGTCATAATAGTATATTGAGAACAAGTTTTAAGGACTGATTTGGCGCACGAATCCCTAAACTCTTATAAAACGATTGTTATGCTATTTTTTTCTTCTTTGCGCCCTTTTTTTATTGTAATTAAAAAAAATTGTCATCTAAGGTATTATGTGTCAGTTGGTAATGGTAATAAAAAATAAATAAAGAAGAAATTATCATCAAATCGATCGTACGTGTATTCCACGCATTATGAAAACTCTTAAAAACTAAATATAAAATAATAAATGATAAAATAATTAATAATAAAAAGTACACTGTACTTTAATGAGTCATAAACGACTCCTAATGATACACGTTAATAAACGTATCATAAACGTAAAATATAAAAACAATTACAAGGTTACGTTCAGATTTTATTATCATAGTGCGCCCTCTGTATTTTCATTCATAAATAGATAAGTGTCGTATCTGGTGCAACTATCTAATCTGTGGTTGAACACAGAATGGTCGATTTCAATGTAAAATTTTAAAGCTCTAGCTTAGAAGTTAAAAAATCTTATAAAAGAATCACCCTGTACAACTTTTGGTAAAAATGGCAGTGTTGCCACCCCAACCAGCCATTCGCACCCACTCGGTACATTGTTTCTTACCCAAGACGCAACAGTCTGCGCCCCTGTAAAAGGCCACCCCGAGCGATTGGAACCGCTCCTGTCCGGCGGTGTCCCAGATTTGCATCGTTACGGACCTGTCATCGACTGTTACTTCTTTCGTAAGGAAATCAGCACCGATCGTTGCTTTGTATTGATTGGAAAACTTTCGATTAACATACTGATTCATGAGAGAGGTTTTTCCGACACTTGAGTCGCCCAAAATGATGACTTTCAACAAGACTTTTTTACGACTCGCCATCTGAAAACACAATTTGTTGTTTAATCTAACAGTAATGAATCATCAACCAAATACAAAGAAATGTCAGCTGATTACATTTCACACTCGGGTTTCGCGACCCAACGTAACGACAGTCGCAAAAAACGGGCCCCTGGCGCGAAATTGCGTTAAAAACGGGTTAATTACCTTTTTTGAGTTTGAATTTTCTTGAAATTTGGGGAAAAATACACTGAGTGATTTATTGCGTACAACTAACGAAAATGGCGTCGTCACTTGGGGCGATCTGGGGAGTTTGGTTTTATCTGAGGCGCGTCATTTAAATTTTGTTATTAAAAATTAAACCTTGCGCAAATTTAAATGTACTGTGGGTGGAGTGATCGAAAACGGGCCAAACCAGACGACTGGTGCCCCAAAACCCCTAATTGTATCGCGCGAAAACGCGCAATTTAATTTTAGTTTGGGGAGTTTAATGCACGCGTCCGGCCGTTAGTCAACAGCTGATTTTTGTCAATAATTGAGGTGTTATTTACACGCAAAATTGCAAAACAACAAATAATAGACCATGTCGGACTCGGACGACAACGCGAACAATTTGCCCGACGGGCAGATGGAAAACGGGCACATTTCAGTCGACTCGCAGTTCAATTTTTCACGCGAGAGACACTCTGGTACGTGGCCCCCTTTTGTTGAGTTTTAGTCTGATTTGGTTTTCAGGCACGAACCAAGCGTCCGACCAGTTCGATATTGATTTACCGACCTCGCACCGTGTAAGTATTGCTGGGAAAGTTGTCTTTTCGTAACGAAAATTTCCAGTATTTGGGCAAGTTGGACAATGTCACAGGTTACACGTTTTACGACGACGGTGAGGTCGCCACTTTGGCGGCCATTCAGACAAACACGCTGGTTTTCCCCGGTTTCACGTTACCGCTAGTGTTAAATAACGATCTGGAGATAAACATGCTACAGAGACACACTTCGAAGAAAAACGCCTTTGTTTTACTGACCCCTGAGTAGGTTTTTGGCGTCACTTTCGCTCGTTTTATTCTGAATTTTAGCAAAACTTTTAAGGGCTTTTTCACGTACGGGGTCATTATGGAGATTTTCGAGACGCATTTGCGCAACAGTGTGCTCTATTTGAAGGCGAGGAGTCGGCAAAGGTGCCGATTAGTTCCCGGGAAGGAGATTAAAACCCTGATCGGTGACTTGTATCAAGTCACCGTGGAGGTCATGCTGGAGCCACCGCCAACTTCGCCCCTTTGCAACACACAGCTGAACTCGCTTAAAATCCGCAAACTGTTCAACTGTACGGAATATAGAGAGTTTTACAAGTACCGCAAGTTCAGATTGTTTCACCTCAGCCAGTTTCCGCTAGCGAGCTGGGTTTATGACAAACACGAGATTTGCTTTCTCCACCATAAACTTGTAAACGCGTTGTCTAACTATTATTTAATCGAGTTTATTCCGGACGATCCGGTGCAGTTGTCGTATTGGTTTGTGCAGAACTTTCAGTTAAGGCACGAGGAAAGACTGAGGATTATGGTGTTGAGGACGGCCGTTGAGCGGCTGAGGCTTGAACTCAAATATCTCAACATGGTATTAATAAAAAAAAATGTTACACTGTAATAATTGTTTTTTTCCAGAAAAGACTGATTTGTTGTGCGAAATGTGACGCGGAAATTGCGCAGCATAGTAACGTTTTTCCAATGTCGAAGGACGGCGTTCAGAGCAATTACTGCAATCCGGAAGGATACGTTTTTGAGACGGTGACGGTCTCAAAAGCTACAAATTTCACACTTTTTGGGTCGCCTTCGGCTCAGTTTTCGTGGTTCCCTGGGTATGTGTTACGTGTGAGAGAAAAAAAAATAAGTTGTGGAGAATTAAATTTTCTCTTTAAAAAAGTCGGATTCAAATCGGAAAATTAATTTAAGTCTAAACCGTTGGAAATATAAAGACAGGGATGATTTAAAAGTCTCAGACCATCTCTTCGACATACAACTGAGTTGAAATTCTTATAACAAAAAATCGTTTGAGCATTTTTATTATTGTTTTTGAGTGTTGTGTTAAGTGTTTTAGTTAAATTTAGTTACGTTATCAAAGATATAACGTGAAGACCACTTTTCTTAATTATGAGAACATTATCACTTGCTTGGAATTTCAATTTATTTTATCAAAATGGAAACTTGTAAGGTATGGAACCTTGGAAGGATGATGTAGGACAACCGGCCTACCTACTATATTATTATACGAGTTTTATAAGTCGTTCTATTATGGTACGACTGGTTTTGGAGCACGACGAAGGAGTGTCACAATTAAGTCTTATAAAACGAGTGTCATATACTATTTTTTCTACTTTCTATTTATGTTGTTTGTTTTTGTTTAGTTTAACTTATCAAAATCTGTTTAAAGTATTTCTTCTTTATTAATTATTCGGGCTATAATAATAAAAGACTTAACGCTTTTGAGAGATCAACTAAATGGAGTTGTACAAAAGTTCTCTTTGTGTAATTACCAAAGTTTTTCGTATCAATATCTGTATAAATTGACAGAAATAAATAAATTATTATTAAAGTAGAAAAATGTAATTTTTGACCAAATTTTATGATATCTCGGCTTGTTTTTATCAAAATTTCTCTAAAACAAGTTCGCTATTTAAAAACGTGCTTAAATGCATAAAAAATCATTCAATATGACACCAGTTTGTTTCTTCTGTGGGAATTTTTTGACTAATCTTTGTCAAATTTTCGGGAAATTATTGAGTTTATGTGTGAAATACTTGCTAGAACACTCACATAACGACAAAAAAATTGTCATTTTTTATTCATTAAAATGATAATAGTCTTAAAAAACATAATTTTCAATATAATTTGATTATTTGACATTTTCTTAAAAAAATTCACCAAAATAATTGCAATTTTTGGCCTATTTTGGTGTTTTTTCAGCTTATTTTTTATCAAATATTGCAATAAAATTGAATTTCTGGTTAAAAAACCTGTCAAACATCGGTGAAAACAAAAATAATATTATCACCATACAATTTGATAATTTTTCGGTCTGTTTACCAAATTGAACACCTCTATTATAACATACTTATAATTATAACCTTGCTTGTAAATTCAAATTAAAAATTAATTAACTAATTTTCAATGGGTAGAAAAAATAAGTAAGGTGTTAACAAGCCAAAAAAAATACATTTTTCGGATAATTTCGTTCGATTTAAACAAAAAAGCATTGTTGATTTATGCAAAAAGTTGCATATTTTTCTCTCTGTGTTGACTGAGGGACACACATTTAGGTACAAATTTTATTTTTCGATATGTTTCATCATTTGACTAAACTTATTGTTATTTTTTATAAAATTGTTTATATTCTGTTGAATTTGTACCAAAGTTTCACAATAATAAAAATCTTTCTTATATGAGATATTTTAAATGATGCAGAAAGTTGCAGACAATGTTCGAAATTTAATTTTTCAGTTTATTTTGTGTTCGATTTTACTTGTTTTTCAACGACAATCGTGTGTATTGTTTGGTCTTTTTCTGTTAAATTATAGGGCAAGATATCGCCAAATGGCTCAGTTTGTTAGAGAATAATTTTATTTTAAAGATTATTTGTCGATTCAAAAAAATTAAAAAACAAGCTTTAATTTTGTGTTTTTCAGCAATTATAATATGTAAGTTTTTTCGATATACCTTATTTTTTTAACAAGGACAGCTGCCGTTAATAAATAATTTGATCATTTTATGGAAAAATAAGAAATTATATCTTGATTTTTTCAATCTGTTTTTTTTAGAAAGAATTTTGGAAAAGTTATAATTTCATTGAATTAATGAAATTTAATGATACCCATGTAGTCGGCGCTGGTGGATATGTTATTTCTTCGGTTCGTTTTTGCAAAATTTCACGAAATAATTGAGTGTCTGATTAAAAAACGCTAATTTCTGAGATAATTCGGAAATCTTAAGACAAAGTGTAAAAGACAAAATGTAATTTTCGACCCTATTTGATAATTTTTCAACTGATTTTTGACGAAATATTTGCATTTTTGTCCGAAAATGACAAAAATAAACTCATAGTCGACTCAATTTGATGATGTTGCATGTCTTTGATTGAATTTTGAAAATAACTACGGTTTTGCTTAAGAAAATTTTCTGATCCGCTAGAAAATTGCAAAATAATTTATTTCTAGGTATTTTCAACCAAATGTGGTGGTTTTTGTGTTTATTTTTCATGAAATTATCAGCTTGCTATTGACGATATTTCGGCAAAAATGAGCTGAAACTCTCATTTTTCGACACAAATTGGATATTTTTAGGCTTGTTTTTGACGAAATTTTGCGATTCAGCTTAAATTTGATGTAATTTGGGTGAATAATTAAGTTTTTGCTCAAAAACGTACTAAAGCGCCTGAAAAAAGGCAAAAGATGTCATTTCACTAATAATTTAACAATTTTTGGGGCTCGTTTTAGCAGAATTGCGTGGAACAACACTGAGTTTTTAACTCTAGCAATATTACGCATATTATTTTTTGCTTTCGAAACGTATTCTAATGTTCAGGTACCCATTGTTAAAGTAACGAAGCAATTAACCCGTTTTTTGCAGGTATTCCTGGACTATCATGCATTGTAAAATGTGCAGTTCGCACCTGGGGTGGAAATTCTCGTCGGTGAATCTAAAACCGGCCGTTTTTTACGGCCTTGCCAAAAGTGGTTTCGATATTAAGATCGTGAAAGAGGAATCTGAGGTTTTGTAATTACGAGTATTCGTTGAATGGTGATGATGAAGTAGGGGCTGTGAAATGCTATTCATTGTGTAATTCTCACCTAATTAGGAAACACGTGTATTTAGGTGTAAGGTCGCAATAAGAGAACAGTGAGTATTTCAAGATTTATTTTAAAAAAATAATAAAGCGCTTATGTATATAAATATTTGCCATCTAATAATAACGAACCTGTTCAGCTCTCTCTCCGGTAAAAAAATAATAAAGGTTAGATTAACTTAACAAAAATAAATAGTTTCCATGCGAAATAATTTACAAGGAATGATAAACCTTTTATTCGTAGGAATATTTACAAAAACAGTTGAAACAGTTTGATAAAAAAACCGTGATTGAATTATTTACAAGCCTTTCAGTCTTTCGAACGTTAATAAAGAACAAAGTATGTATATCCTATGTACAGAGTAAATTTTGAGCGTGTTAACTAATTGGCAACTTAGGGCGGCGTGTGCCCTCTATTCCTGTTATTCCTATTCCTAAAATTCCTATTTCCGTTATTCCTATTAAAATTGTTCCTTCCTCTTCGCCGATCGCGGTTAAAATTCCTGTTATCCCTATTCGCGAAGTTATTATCCTGCGGATAATAATCATCAAACCCCCCAAAATTATTATCCGGCGGGAAGTTCCCGAACGGCGGCGGCGGCCCACTATTCATCCTCGGGTCGAAATTCATCGGGAAATCGTTCGGCATGTTGGGAATCCCCGGCGCCGCCCCCAGCAGCCCGGGCTGCACCGCCATCATGTTCGGGTTCTGGCGCATGACCATCGGCGGCGGCGGATTCAACTTATTCACATTGGCGAGGATATTCAGCGCCGCCCCCATATTGGGGCTGTTCATGTTGCTGGTGGGGATGAGATTAAGCGTCGACAGCATGCTGTTCAGCACCGGGTCGTGGAAGCCGTTCTGGTCGCTCCGGGCCAGCTCCTGGTTCAGCAGCAGCTTCTGGTTGCTGGTCAGGCTCTGGAAGAAGGCCGAGCTCTGGAGGATGTTCAGCTGCTGGTTGTAGGTCAGCGTGGAGGAGTCCTGTTGCTTCTCCTCGATTTTCTTCAAGCGGGGGTCGATGCGCGCCTTGGGGCTCGCCTTCGGGCTGGCGGGGCTGTCCTTCTCCTCGCTGCTCAAGCGGAAGATCTTCTTCAAGCGGGGGTCCCCCGTCTTCTCGGCGTCTTGGACGTTGAGTTTCAGGCCGGTGTAGTCCGGCCGGGGGATGTCCACGATTTCGACTTTCCAGGCCATGGGCGGGTGCGAGTTCACGCTGGCGTCGATTTCCTTGGCCGGGGTGTAGTTCAGCATGCCTTTGAAGGGGAGTTGGAGGTTGCGCAGGTCGACGTCGGGGCGTCCCCGGAGGTCCGACTCGATCACCTGGTCGGGGCTTTTCGGCTCGTCGGGGATTATGCTCCCCTGTTCGTAAATACTGATTTTTTGGTCGGTTGAGGTCGTGCGTTGGCGGGGGTCGCGGATTATCGGCGATTTTTGCGTTTCTTTCTGTTGGCTCATTGAGGTTAAGAGTTTGGTGACTTCGGCTGATATATCAATTTTTGATAAGTCGCCGAGTTTTTCGACCACGTCCAATGGTTTGACTTGCGGTGGGCTCATGATGTTGTGGTCGCTCTCTTCTTTTTTCTCTTCTTCGGTGTCCACTTTGATGGTGAGGCGGTTTTCGTCTTCGTCGTCATCGTCCGAGTACCAGTTGATGTTTTCGTCAACTTGCACGGTTTCCGGTTGTTGTTCCGGGAGGTTGGTTTTTTGTTGCGATTGTATCCGCAAGTACAACTCGCGTTGTGTTTTGGGTAAGTCTGGAAGAACGGGTTCGGTCACTTCTTTGTTCTCCTCAAAAACGGGCAAAATCTGCCGGATATCGACGTCTTTACTCGCCAACATCTGCTGCCTGATATCCACGTCTTTCGTATCAAACTGCAACATGTTGGGGTTCCTGATATCAATATCCTGGGTGAAGTTACTCCCCTCGGTATCCCCCGCCTGTTCCTCGGCTTGCACCTGGGGCTGGATCTGCCCCAAGGGCGGTAGCGTCCTCATGTCAATATCCCCGTTACTGTTCACCCTCATGTCCTGGTCCAGGCCGAAGGGCTTGATCACAGGGTCGGGGTCCTGCCAGCGGGAGGGCTTGTTCCGTTTCTTGTTGCTGTCGGCGAGTTCGGGCGGCACCCCCATGTTGACATCCAGCGTGGGAACGCCCCCTTTGTCACTCTTCTCAATCCCGTACTGGACCATCAGATTCTGTTGCGCCACGTTGATTTTATTGAGCAGTTCCTCGCGGTTCATTCGGGGGAAGCCGCCCAGAATCTCCCGGGGGGCTGTTTCAATATGCTTGAATAGAATTTGTTTGCGGTGTTCGTCGAGAGGTTTACCGTGCGCGAATTTGCAATTGTCGCCCTGGACGCACACGAGGCCCGTGTGGTAGAGTTTGCAAGGGAATTCCGAGTGCATGTAGGAGCATTTTTCGCCTTTGGCGCAACAATCTTTAAGGTAGAATTTGCATAGTTCGAGTTTCATGGGCGGGACGGCCTCGTGGGAGTAGGGGCAGTCGTTCTGAAAACAAAAAAAATTATTAAATTTCGAAAAAAATAAAACACCTACGCCACTGGAAAAGTTGTAGGTTTTCGTTGCGATCACGTTTTTTTTTTTGTCGCTAGCGAAACATTATGTATAATTTGTGTAACTCTATCTTTGCACGTTTTATTCGGAAGTAAAATTATCGTTGGGGCCACCACTGAGCTAGGTCGAAAACAGTAACCATAAATGGCGGGAAAATGTTTATTCGGATATTTTGAGCGTTGTACGAATTTTGGGGCTTCACAATTATTACATTGCCTATGCGGAATGATTATTGCATCTTTGATGCAAGAAACTTATGTTGACAAATGAGAGATGACGAGGAAAACACGAATAACGAATGACTGTTTGGTTCATTTTCTTTATTGGAAAATTATTACAAAGACATTGAAAAGCCTACCTTTTAGCATAATTTACGTTTAAATGTATCAGCAGTTGTTAATCTTTATTGTAGTTTTGTAGATTAACCGCAGCATTTCATGATTTTTTCAGTGGAAAATTCTAACCTAAAATTCATAACACTTCACTAATTTATTGGTTTCTTAAGCCAAACTTTGTGTTCGCTGTGATCCATTACTTATAATCTTTAATTAGACAACTGTTTGATAACACTTTGTAATCAAAATTTAAATATTTTTCACTTTTTATCCACTTTCAAGTTCCAACAATAAACACTTTATACCACGAAAAACTACAGAACCAAAGTCAACGTTAGTATTTACCACCACGTACTTTTAAAGTAATTCTTTCTATTGTAAGTAATTAACACTATACACGCAAAATTATTGAACAATTCATTAAATGTCAGTTAAATGTGGCATTACGAAAATTTCTTTACTGTTTTCGACATAGTTCAAAAGTCATCACCAGAGGGCGTCTAGTTAATTTTATTTCCGAATAAACATTTGTTTAAATATTATTATTGCCGGACATTGTCGATGCTTGATAAAAGTAATAAACATTAGGTGAAAGTCAGTCGATTTACACTAGGGCTTCGCCCCAAAAATCGGGGGCCTATAGAGCTGCAGGCATTTGATTTGACTTGAATAGGAATGACATCAGCGGAAAGACGTTATTGAAGTCTCATGTTCGATAAAACTTAAAATTCTATTGATTTCTAACACGTTAACAATAAAGCACGTAATTCGTTGAGATTTCTTATCATAAAAACCTCGAACTTAGTCTCGGGTGTGGCAATATTCACAAACATAAACAACTTTATCCCAAACTTCTCTTTAATTATTATTCAAAAGTTTTTTTACAATCTTGCTACAAATCAATTTTCTAATGAAAATAGTCAGTATTTATCCAAAAACACGTTTCGTTGCAAAATGTTTTTTTATTACTTCAATATTTTAAAAAAGTCAAGCGATTGCGCCCTAAAAATTTATTGATCCCTAATACCTTTAGTTTAAACAAACATTGCTACCACCTTTCACAAATGAGGTAGAAAAAATTTATAAGAGAGCCAACAGAAATTTTGGTGAAAACGCAAAAAAAGTCTGTTTATCAAATAATACTAGATTTATATTGCGAGGTTACTTCCAGTTATATTTTTTGCTCAAATAAGAAAAAAATAAAATAAATAAAAATAAAATGTTATTATCATACAGTGTAACGCCCTATATAAATTCTCGGACATGCCATGAAAAAATAAAATTTAGCAAATCGAATATTAAAGTATAAATTGCTCTCAAAGACACTCATTTTATTTGAAAATTTATTAAATGAGTAATTATTGAGTATTAAAGATTGAATTTTAAAGACAAGCATTTGTTACAAAGCATTCTATTTCTATTAAGTTCATATTAATTGTTATATTTATTCTTCAGACACTTTACTAAAAAATATTTTCTAATAGCCTTTGGCTCATTTTGTAAATTCTATTTCAAGAAACCATTTTCAAACTACATTTAAATTTAAATCAGCTAGTGGTTGCGTTCTTTGTGTCAATCTTAAATATTTTTACTTTTTATTTAAAATGAACCGTCTGATTTAAGTACAAAGTGCACATGAATTTTATTTCATTTTTATTCCACGTTTTTTACTGGACTATAACTTGTAACCTTAAATTTTTTTTTTCCATTTTTATATTTATTGTCATTATTTTATTATTACTTTCTTAATTTTATATCTCACAAAGTGTGTTACATAATAATTAGATTTAACTAACACTGTGTGCCTTTCGTCTTTGTGTTATTAAGATGTTTTTTAATTTTTTTATTTATTTTAGATATAAGTTTTTTATACTATTTTACAGCAATATCTACATAAATCAGTAGACGTGAAGGGACTTTCTTTATTTAAAACCCTGTTAAGTTTTATTCTCTTCCTTCCAATAATTCTTTTAAATATTATTTTAATAATGTTAGTATAAACACCAATTAATAATACTTTAAATAATGAAAGGTAAAAGTAAATTAATTTTGAGCAGAGTTGGAAATAAAGAAGATTGTGTTGCTTGTGGAACTATTCATTTCGTATTTGTCACTTTTTTATTAAAGTTGCACGTAATTAGTATTGATAATTCTAATAATAAACTATAAATGTGTAATCGCATTATCTCCTTCATGCACAAAAAAAACAAATAACTAATAAGGTATAAAATAGAATTCAAATTTTCCGCCACTTGTGGGCAGCGCCATCTGAACACAGGTTCACTTCCACGGAAAAAACCGAACAGTTTGGTTCTCTATTTTTGTATAAAATGTTATTTCTTGTAAATTATATTGTTCGTAAACAGATAAACTCGCGACACTTATTTTTTATTTATGTATTTTTGAGGGTTAAAGAATATTAATTTATCAATTTGCACAATAAGAAACATTGTTGCGTCACGCGAATAGCTAATAGATTAACAAAACTACATTTGAACCAACTTTTGTGCCCGATTCACTGAAATGTTTACAGCCCGACGCGCAGCTAGGGCTTTAAAACCCCCGTTCAACATACAAGACTTTTTCCAATTTTCTTTTCGGAAAAAATCAAATCAAAATATAGTTAGTTACCTTTTGGCATTTTCCTTGCAAGAAGAAAACACACACCCCTTGCGCATCTTTGCTTGGTTGTGTCTGTTGTTCGTTGCGCCTTTCCCGACTCCTCTTCCTTGCCCTACTCCGGCCTTTGCCCTTCTTGTAGTCCTTTTTCCTGCTTCGGTCCGACTCGTCCGAATCGTACGAATCCTCCGACCGAGGCGATGCCGATCTATCGCGTTTTTCGTCCGACTTCGGACTCGCATTTTCATCGTCTTCGGCCTTCGGCGAGTCAATTTTCCGCTGTTTTCCGCCTTTCGGTCGCTCCTTGTCTCGGTTTTTCCGCTTTCGGCCTCTCTTATCCTCGTCTTTCTCCTCGTCACTAACGTGTTTGTCCTTTTTTAGGACACTGGCGATCGCTTTTTCGATGTTTATGGCGAAGTCGTCGACGGCTGCTGTAAAGTGTTTTTTTTATAATTGGGGTGGGAATTCACTAGTTTACAAAAAAAAAATTTTCTTTTACCAAGAGAAAATTAGTACTGTTTTTATTTCTGTTTACTCACTGATCACCAAAATATATGTCACATTTTTCTGATAAGTCTATTTTTTTAATATATTCATCAAAAGTTTTGAAAATTTGTTTTTTTGTTGGTAACATTTTAAGCCAATGTGTTTTAAATTAAAATATTTCAACAAAAAAAAAATAGAAAACGCTTAAATTTTTCGGGTGTCTAGGTATGCAACTCGCATACGCTCGTTGCATAACGACAACCCTCGAACTTGTGGTTTCGCTCGTATTATTAACAACTATTCTGATGCCTAGTTTGGCATTCGTTGTTTCTGTGATAAACTAATTGTTAAACATTTTATTTTCATTAAAATATCGCCAGGTTAATGTGAATTAAGCCCAAACAACTTTTTAGATGTTTGTGTTTAAATTAAGAGAGTTATTAAAATTTTTGAGATAAAAATATGTTATTCGCTTACTACTAGTCTACATTAAGATAAACTGACCCTGATAGTATAAAAAAATAATTTTGGATGTTGCAAAATTGTCAAATTTTAATATTTTGTGATGAAAAAAACTTGTCTCAATTTTTTTTTCGACTTCAGTATCAGACTTAGGGTTAATTTTATTCCACAGATTTACAGTGGTGTCATTTATTCGTAGAAAACATTGTAAATTAGAGTTATTTCTGTACCTGAGAGCGACAACAGCCTAAGTCTATTTTTCCAAAAAATAAAAGTAAACAATGATCACACTTTCTATCTGAAACAAAGCATAAAAACTTACAAACATCATTTACAAAAATTAAGGATGTTGAAATTATAAGCTCATCATTAGAACATAATTTTAATTTTTTTACGTGGGCTAATTTTCTTAGAAATTATAAAAATCCCCCTCTTACTATCTATTCAATTAAATTAGAAGACTTCTTGGACTTTGTATTGCAAGAAAAAAAATGTGAAAATGGAAACCAATTTAAATTATCAGAATTGTTTGGTTTTACTTAAAAAAAAAGCAGAAATAGAAAAATTATATTTAAAATTATACAAATTTCACAGAAAATTTTAAATGTGTTAGTTTACTTAGAAAATCAAGAAAGCTTTTGAATTTGTCTTAATCTTTCCTCCAATTTAGAAATAAAACTTGGAAATTTACAAAAATTACAGATGATGAAAATGTATAAGTTCACCATTAGAAAATAATTTTAATTTTTTCATATGAGCTAATTTTATTAGAAATTGTAAAAACCCTCTTTTAATATATATTCAATTAAAATAGAACTCTTCTTGGACTTTTGCAGCATTTATTTGAACTAGAATCACCTTGTATTTCAAGAAAAAAATGTGAACATGGAAACTAATTTAAATTAAAAAAAAAAAACAGAAATAGGAAAATTATATTTAAAATTATACAAATTTCACAGAAAAGTTTAAATGTGTCAGTCTAAGAAGAAAACCAAGAAAGTTTTTGAATTTGTCTTAATCTTTCCTTCAACTTAGGAATGAACGCAAATCCATAAGTAAAGTAAGATTTAAGATACGATAACTTGATGATACAGCTTAAATGGATACCAGAAGAATATCAGGACCATTACAGAAATCTTCCTTATGATCAAAAATGGTAAAAATTGTCTAACTTATTATATTGTCTAAATAAATATATTTAAATTCTTTAAAAAAAATCATTGCAATTTTAATGTAGTAAACATTAATTTACACCTTGGACTTAATTTAATTTAGCTTTTTGTGTATTCAAAAAAATGTTTATGACGCTTTTTATTAATTATTATTAATTATAAATCGAATAAAATCAAAAATCTCTTTGTTAACCTGCTAGATCAACTTCCAACAACAAATTTCATAACAAAACATTTAGGGGGTTTACCTGCCGGGTCCAAATTCTGCTCTTTCCGGTACTTCTCCCACTTTTCCCGCTGCATCCGCTCCCGTTTCCGCAAATGCAATATACTCTTCTCGGCCTCAGTCATGTGCTTCTTCTTATCATCGTGTCGGCGGCGCTCCGACCTGTGGGGGCGGTCCCGCTCCGGTTTTTCCTTCGGAGGCTCAGGCTCTTTGGGGGGCGGCGGCGCCGCCTCAGCTGGCGGCTCATCCTCGCCGTCGTCTTCAATCTCACCGTCTTCGAGGTCATTCTCAACCTCCGGCTTCGGCTCCTCTTCAGCCGGCTTCTCCTCGGCTTGTGGGGCCGCACTGTCGACAAACAATTCGAATTAGGCGCCATTGGCCACTCGCCGACTCACGCATAGATGGCGCGAGGGCGCTCAAGGTCGCGCCAACCAGCGAACACCAAACTGTGCAAAGAAAATTGGAAAATTTGCCGTTTTCGAAATTGGCGAAACGGCACTTTGGGCACAATTATGTACATTTGTTACAAATTTTGTACAATAGTGAGTCGCGAGACTCGTAATTGGCTGTTTTATCGGAAAATTGGGGGCAGTTTGACGGCTGCTGGTGTAGGAGAGTCCTGACGGCTGTGTCCTAATTCAAAAAAACGTGATTTGAGTCTCGATGTTTTGGAATTAATTCTAATTACCGGAAACTATAGCGCAAATTAAATGGAAAATTGATTAATTTTGTTCCGACACCATTACCTAATGTTAGTCGCTTGTGTGCGTTAACACTAGCAAAAAATAAAATAAAAAAAGGGGGAGCGTAAGCAAGGTATTAGATGCGTTTGGTGGCGTTTTAAAAGTGAAAATTTTGGCTCGGGTTGCAAAATAATTTTGAAAAATCGTGTGAGGTCAAATCGAGAATTGGCACACAGCCATCGTCCGTCGGCCATCTTGTCATGAAAATACACAAACATTTTAATCACTTTCTGGAAGAAATATGCTAATATCTCGTTGAGGACTTGTCTGGTTAAAACCTAAATGTTGTTAATGAAATTGGTATCGTTTTTACCTCGATTCGAAGTTTAGTATGTTCGTCCCCGAAAATGACGCGTCGATTTTTTACGAGTTGGGCGTGGCGTGAAAAAGTGAAATTTTCCGCGGAAAAACCGACACATCATGATCGTTCAACGACGATCTTAACATATTTCAGGCCTTTTTCCGGCGTAGACGAGTTTCCGGTCGGAAAATAATAATGCAAACCTTTCAATGTTATCAACGTCACATACGAGCGCCATATCTCTCGCAACCTAATTATATGATCACTAGGCGGTAAATTGTGATAAAATGGCATGAAAATAGTCACTCATTCACTGTTTAAATCTGTCCTGCTGGCGTCGTCGTCGGCAACGTCGGCGTCTCGGTGATTAGGACAGACATTTGTTTGGATTATTACGCATAATTTTCATGTTTTTAACCGACTGTTCGCTTTGGCGAGGAGACCACAAATGATTTTACAAAGAGGAAAGGAAGGTATTTCGATATCGAGCGAAACACAGACGACGACCAATCACGGAACAGAATACGCTGTTGCTAGGCGCCCAAACGACATTCCCTGACCCCGATTTCAAAGGCCTTTCCCGCTATTTTCGACCTTGTGCACACTGTGCACAAGAAAATTACACTTTCTAGCGCATTTTCCAGGCTATCGGGAGCGTTATCGCCAAACGCTACGGAATTTCATGCCAAACAATGCGATAAACCGAACCAGCGGCTGGAATTTCATATTCAAATAATTTAGCAAAGAAAAACAAGTCTCACTGTTTCAAAACAATGAAAATTGTTTAAAATGGTGTCGCATTACTCTACAATTGTTTAGAGTTTGGCGCCATCTACCAGCCGGTAGTCGTGCGGGGTACAGGTGCCTGCTTTACCCACCTCGTGTAGAGAAGTTCGTTTGAATTTTTTACCGATTTATTGTCATTTTTCAAAACTTGGCTTCGAATTCTAAACAAATTTAAGCAGCTGTTTTATTACGGGTGCAATAGAACTATAAATTAAAGTCGGGTTTTTTAAACAGGAATCAAGGCAAAGAAAATAGATATGACGCTACATATTGAAATGGGGGCGAAATTATTTCAAGTTTGAAGGTTTTTTTGCAATTTCTCTCGTCTTTTCTTTGCTTTTTTCAATTTTTTATATTTATAACCAATCATTTATGCCAAAAATTTAGTCAAAAATAACCCCGAAAATTCAGAAATAATATAATTTTCGCATTTTTCGGGCCGAAAGAACTGTTCGTAAAGTCTTGTAGAAAAACGTGGCCAAAAACTTTTCTAAGTTGACGTAATTTCATCGTTTTTGAACTAAAAACTTTTAGACTACGGATATCTAAAGGTTAGGATATGAAAAGACGTATACAAGTAAAACGTTCCAGTCTTCGATAATGTCGCCAGAGGGCGCAGTTGTTTCATTAATTAAAAAATTGCCCATATTTTTCAAACGCTGCGAATATGGTTACAGATGCAAGAAAAATGTTGGAAGTAAAGTTGTAGAGAATTAAATTTTCTACAAAAAAGTGCGAGACTATATTACTATCTACAGCCATTTAGGCCCCAAAGTCGTTCAAAAACGCACAAGTGACGGATTGCTTTATTTTTTCCCGTAGTCAAGGGTCAAGTATTGGAAAGTTAATTTACACCTAAATCGTTGAAAATAAAAATATGGTGTCGCAGATTTTTCTGTAGAAAATTTAATTCTCTAAAACCTTGTCCCTTACACTTTTTTAAATATAAGGTGGAACGCAAATTGATAATTCTTTACGCACCGTCGCATATTTATCAAAACGCTGGGAAGACGGTTGAAGATACAAAAAAAGTGTAAGAAACAAAGTTGTAGAGAATTAAATTTTCTATAGAAAAGTCTGCAACATCATATTTCTATCTTCTACAGTTTAGGTGTAAATTAAATTTTTGTCACTTGACCACCGGAAAAATGAAATAAATCCGTCGCTTCAGCGTTTTTGAATGATTTTAGGGTCTAAACCGTTGACCGTAGAGATATGGTCTCGCGAACTTTTTTAAAGGAAATTTAATTCTCTACAAATTTCCTTCTAACATTTTTCTGGTATCTGTAAATGTATTGTCAACATTGTGAAAAATACGAAGCGCAAATCGTAAATTTTAAATAATTTTTTTTCTTATATTTTAGCTGTTATTTTTTCTCAATTTTTATTTTTTTCCAAGTAGTTAGTGAATTGGTTGGAATGAGGGCAGCGCCCTCATTTTTACTTTGCCGTACTATTTTTTTGGGTTCATAAAATTTTGCACCTTGTTTCGTCTCCTAAGTTATAATCCTCCGTAGTTTAAACTAAAATTAGGTCTTATAACATATAGTGGAAAATATGAGTACATTATTTTTGAGCGTTTTCATACGTTTCTCAATTATAAATGCATTTATTTTGAGAAATTTTGTCCCAAATAAAACAAAAAGTTACGAATACTTTAAAAAAGTATTATTTTTATATTTTTGCACGTTCACGAATATTATAGTAAAGACTGTTGTCTTCTCTGGTAGCGATTTTTGAAATTTAAATGTACCATAAGATGAACAATTCACTCTGTTACTTATATCGTAATAAATAATAATAATAACACCTCTGTTAATACAATCAGAAACTCAAAACAAGTGGGAACTGAAAAAAAATTGCTTCATGATCGTTTGTTCAAGTATAATTTTTACACTTTTAAATGACTTTTATTGCTTTATAAATTGAATAATTTGGTATTTGGGAAAGTAAACTGTTCTTATATAGAGTATATTTACTATAGCCTTTTTGATTGAAAAAAACTATGCACCTGTCAATTTTTTAATTAAAATTATGACAAATGAATTTGCTGGTGGCATTACTGACATCTTCCTGTTTATATGCATTTGTTTGAAAATATCAACATAAAGTAGCACCACTATGATAAAAAAATCCGATATTCCATATTTTTAATCAAATCAAAGCATGTCATTGGTTGTTTTTGACAAAAATGTAGTTTTTTGCGTTGTTTTATTAGCAAACATCTGGACACCTTATCAACAAGGTTATTCAATTTTTATTAAATGGCTGATTTTACTTATCAATAATAATCAACTCGACTTTGTCTCTTGTGATAAGTTGTGGTTTAAAGGCGAATAGTTGATCAACAGGGTTATACTGTACTCACTTTCCAATTTAAATTTTATTTACTACACATGTAAATCATGTTTATTGATTTTTCGTGTTTAAAAATGAGTTTTGAATGAACTATTTCCTGTTTTTTGTGCACTGCGTTTTCAAAAATCTACGTAATTCAGAAGGTAGACTATTATTTTTTAAATAACGCAACCCTACCGCGGCAATAAATTGTCCCTTACATTTTTTTGACAGATAAGCATAATTTATATCAGTTCTAAATACCTATAGTTTGGAAACAACGAAATTTGGTTTTTAAAATAAAATGCTCAAGCTTTTACCGATTAATTCCCAATTTGAACAAATGGACATGGTTCGGTGTATAACTGGTTGCCTGCCATTCGTGTTTTGAATTATTCGTTTTTAATTAAAATAACAAAGACGAAGATTCATAAAGCAACAAGTCGTCCCGAAATTAGATTTGTAAACACTTTTTGCGTGTCACTTATTGTTTTCAAGACAGTGGCCAGGATTTGCCAATTAATTGTATCCGAAAAATTGAACTTCCTTTATGTTTTAATCGGTCACACGTTTGATATAATTAGCTTGTCCATGTTTTAATCCGTTGCACGCGTGATGACGCACAATCAGCTAAACGGGGGAAGTCCCTATTAAAGCAGTTTGCATCTGCGTCGTTCCCCTCCGATAACGTGTGCACTTTTCCCCCACATAGTTACGCAAAAAATCGCGATACGAAATTAATAATCGTAAAAATAGTGAACCCATCAGTGGTGGTTTGGAATAAAATGCCTTGGTGTTAAAAATAGTTTCGTACAGTCATTGGAAGAGTCGTGAAGGCTAAAAATACGCATTTACGACAACCTTTAGTGTTCTCCTCAGTGCATTCACACGCGTTTTGCGAAAACCAAAGTGCGGAAAATGAACGACCAAATCGAGCACGAAATATGCGGCAATTGGTGAGTTTTTCCTCGCATTACCGTAATCTCACGCAGTTTTGCAGCAAAAAGGAGATTCCTCAGCACAACTACGTTATGCACAGTGCACACTGCGCCCGCAACATCACGCTATGTCCAGTGTGCAAGGAACCGATCCCCAAAAGCCAGTTCGAAAGCCACAAGAAAAACTGCGTGGCGGTTAAGCCAAAGCCGCGGAAACCCGAGCCGCCCCCGACCAACTTGGAGAAAAGCTCGTACTTCCAAGAGCGCAAAGCGGTCGAAGACAAGAAAATCGCAGAGCGCAAGGAGAAACAATTGAAGAAATTGGAGAAGTTTGTGGATTTGGGGCACACGCTGAAAGGCAGCGAGAAGAAAGCCAGCTTGATTGCGTGCAAGTTTTGCGAGCTTGAGCTCCCGAAGCTGGAGCTGGAGGAGCATGAGAACTATTGTGGCACGAGGACCGATAAGTGTCTGCAGTGTGGGGAGCTGGTCATGTTCAAGTATAAGCAAATCCATATGGATTCGAATCACGGATTTCTCAAACTGAAAGATGGTCAGTTTTGGGTTTTTTGGTGTTTTTTTCTCTAAGGGGTTGGTTGTAGAGCCAGGGCCTCGACCATCATGGGACTCCACCACCCAGCGTTCGGAAAATTCCTACACTCCACGTCCGAGACCACCACCTTTGAGCTTTTCCAGCTTTGATGCGTCAGTCTATTCGAGCTATTCAACCCCATCGCCGATTAAGAAGGAAAAAGGGGAGAGCTACAAGGAGATTTCAAGACGGCTTGATTGTAAGTGCCATTGTTTTTTCAAAACGAAATCAACCGAATTATTCAAGGAAAAGTCGTCAAGGTTATTTACTTTTTACTATTTTTAACAAGTATCAAGAAACGGTGTTACAAATTGTAAACACAGTTTCGTTTTGAAGTTTGAAAAATACTCAAAAATTGTAGAAAAAATTAAAAGTTTTCATTATTTTGAACAGTTCAAATTGTCAATGCAACTTGGAACAATCTAGGAATTAACACGAAATTTTTTCAGAAAATCTCTAAAGCAAAATTTATTTATTGATTTATTTTTCAAAATCGGTCAACAAATCTTACAAAATTCCTCAAAATTGTCCAATTTTTCGTGGACACGTTCGGTTCTAGAAAAATACACGTCTAGAACTTCTCATCAACAGAAAATTAAATGAATTTGAAAACATAAATAAACAGAAACATTCAAAACAGAACAGAATTGATCTAGAAAAAGACATTATCAGAAACTTAATTTATACTGATTTCGAATAGTTTCGAAGTTTGAAGAACTTTTTGTGCAAAAAATATACTGTTCAGTGCATCGAAACTAAAGTTCAGTCATTTTTTGTTGTCGTGTTGGCATGAGCCACTAGTTATTTTTATGGTTGTTACGTTGGCAGTGTAAAACGAATAAATTCAAAAATAACGCACAAAATTTCATATCTTTGCTCTCAGTTATTTTTCAAAAAAATATTTAAATTAAATTTAAATGCTAGATTTTGTCACCGTAATGTCATTCGTTTTTGAGTAATGACGTCATTTTTATTTTTTTAAATGACAACTGACTAATTCGTGTTTTAGACAGTACACATTTTTATTTTTATGGTAAGTATTTAAAAAAAAACAAAAATAAGCAAAAAAAGTAAAAAAAAATATAGGTCATTGAGGGTATTACTCAAAGAGCTTTATCTTTTCCTTGTTGCTTTTTTCAAAAGAGTAATTGTTTTAATGTTTAAATAATTGTTTAAATGTAACAAAAAATAAAATAAGTAAGACAACGCTCATTATATTTAAATGTAAATTTTTTAAATTTTATTAAATTTATTTTTTAATTTTTATTTTCTTTTTTCTCTTTTCTCTTATTACCAGAAAAATAATTCTGGTAATTATATTATATTAATTTAATTATATTAAATTCGAATTTTTTTTTTGGAAAATACTAATAACGAAGATATTACCTAATTTTGAGCGTTACTTTTTGTTCGGTCTGTATTACGTTCAGCTTTTTTTTAAACAAAGAACAGACTTTACTTGAGTTTCTTCTTAAAAATTGTGTAGAATTATGTTAAATCCTTGACACTCTTATAGTGTAAAGCTTATTTTTATAAAAAAAAATTATTTTCAAATATAATTTTTATATAATTTTTCAAACATTTCACGAAAATAATAATTCAAGTCCAGGGCAATCCCCAGAATTACTGGAAAGAATAGAAAATCCAAAAGCCATTTATTTTCAGTTTTAGGAAATATAGACAAATTGTGTTAAAATGGTCATCATCTAGTCGTCTGTGTAAAATGACGGACAGGCATTTAGATATCGAATATTGCCATTATGTATTATTTATTAAGTCTCTAATTCCGAAAAAAGCTTCGATAATAAAAATGTTTTTTTGTACAATGTAACATATGTTAGTTGCTTTTTGACAAAACTTTTGCATGTAGGTTACTTACAACTTGTGAATTTTACAAGTTTTGACATTTATTGAAAATCATTTTTGAAGTTAACTAGATAACTTGTACTTCTAAAATTACATAAAAAAGTTTTGAAAATAAATTGCTGGATCAGGGATTTGAAGAAAACTCAAAAATCCTCATCAGAAATAGGAGAAAACTACAAACGATCCCAACGAATTCCACAATAATATTTACGTTTTCAAAGTTTTTTATTAGCCATTTATTTTAACAGAAAATATTTAATGAACCTGGTCATAGACTTACTAGAAAAATCCAAAAACACGTAAACATGTTTCTACAAGTCGCAGAAAATTTTTCATTAACCTTAGATATACAAGGTTTTTTATTAAATAAAACTTTATCTTTTTGTCTATGTGTGTGGTTTTTTTTAGATTTTTTTCTACAACCCCTTACGAAAAATATTAATAAATTTAAATTCCGGTCTAGAGAACGTTTAGTCGCAATTAAAATGCAAAATAAATGGCATTAGTTTAATTTCGAATAAAATTTTGATTTCGCTTTCTGTTAAAACATAATTGATCGAAATTTTACGAGTTCTGATGTAATTCTAAAACAAACGATGTTTAATTCACATTTTGATAAGAATGACAATTGTGTATAAAATTTTGATATTTGATTTTCATAGTCAAGGTTGCCAATGCAAATTTTTCAATTGTTGCCAACATGACGGCAAACGACAAGAATAACTACGTCAAATTTCTCGTAGGCCCGAAGATTTCCAAAACTCATAGATAAGGAAAAATAAAGATTTAAAAAAATAAGGATTTTGAGTTTTTTTAACATATTCCATAAAATCGCCCTAAATTTTTGCTCTTTTAACTGTTATATTAACTCTCTTAATTAAATTTTTTTATCTGTTCATTATACTACACCTAAAAAATGGCGGAAATATTGGATAAACTTGGGTGGGACACCCTGTATGAACGGTATTTGATATTGAAATCTGTGATACTGAAAAAATGGACTGTGCCGGGTTTGAACTTCTTTATTTTGTTAAATAAACATTTTGAGTAAATTATAAAAATTACCTGACCTGTGAATATGCGGGGTTGCCAACATAAACTATTATTTAACACAAAAGTTCCAAGACAATTCAAAATTCAGAAGAGAAAAAAGAAAAAAAGTCACTTGATAGAAAAAATCGTGTATAGGACACGTGTTACAACCCAATGAGTGTATTTGTAACACTTGTTTTTGACTCAAAGGCGTTTTTATCAAGTTTTTATAAAAATAACTTTAACAGGCAAGACCGAGTACATTCGTAATTTGCTGCACGATTCGGCCAGCATTACTGTACCTTTACGGCACAACGGGGCTGTCCCGAGGAATCACTTCAACCACAACAAAGGTCCGTGTAGTGCGCTGCTTTATTTCGCTCTCAAATTTCCTAATAATTAGCCGCATGACCTCGTGTTGTTTTCACTAACAGTCATTACAGCAAGGTGAAAAATTCTCAATTAGGCTCTTTGCCAGGTCCGGCCCCCCAGCCCCCAAGGCGAAGGCCCAATCCTCCGACAGAATTAACGATTCCTTGCGAGTTTTGCAACGTCCCGATACCGCACGATGATCTGATCCAGCACGAAACGGGGTGCAGGCCCGACCTGGCCAGATTTAACCCCAGAAGACGGGTGCCTTCGGAGGAGGACGACTACTTTGTGCCCCCTCAACCCAGCTCCCCTGAGGTCGAGTTGCCGTGCGAATTTTGCGCCGATATGATACCGGCGTCCCAACTTTTGCGCCACCAAGCCACCTGTATCTAAATTTTGTTGCATCGAGAGAAATGTTTAATTTAATACGCTTTCTATTCTAGCTTCGTAATGTAGTTGTTTTATTATTATTAAATAAATAAAGTTTTTTACGCCCATTCAAATTACCAGGTTTGCCAACATAACTATTAAGTCTAGTGACTAGTGACATAACCCAACTTTTTTACCGAATTTAATTTGGTTTGTTTCCCGTTTTCCTGCACTTTGCAATGATTTTAAGGGGGCTGTTGCGCCCGGCGTGGCTCCGCCCCTGCCGTTTCACGCACGCAAGTGTGCCCCAACCGAACCGTTCGTATTTTCCTCAAATAAAGAAAGTGAGGTTAGGTTGGTTCTAGTTGTAGACAAAATCCCGGCTTACTTTGAGTTGAACGAAGGCCTGGCGGGTGACCCCCATTTGGGGCAAGCCCTCGTGTCGTCAATGACCGTTCATAATGATTTTTTGTCGCAAAGTGAGGAGGACAGTCTGATTGAAGAAATTGAGCCCTATATGAGCGAGTTGAAGTACGAATTTGACCACTGGGACGATGTGTGTGGTTTAATGGGGGTGGCAATGGTTTGTAATTGTGGTTTTAGGCCATTCATGGGTATCGCGAGACTGAACGTTTGAATTGGAATGAAGCCAATACGAAAATTTTGAATAGGGTGAGGGAGATTGCCTTTCCGCCAAGTGTTGCCCAGCTGAGGCATGTACATATTTTGGATTTGGATAAAAATGGGTATATCAAGCCGCATATTGATGCAGTGAGGGTAAGTTTTATGTAAAGTCCGGATTTTTGTGGCGCCTTTTTTTTAAACTAAGACCTTTCAACGTTTTTCCTTTGGCACATTTCTTTTTATATTTTTTTCTTTATGAAATAGTTGACTGTTGACTCTAAATTGGTCAGTAGAGTGTGCTTCATTCATTGCTTTAAAAACATAAAAGCAAAAATGATTTTCCATTTCCAATTGATCAAATGTTGATTTTAATTAATTAATAATAAATAATAATTTTAATTTAAAATTATGAAATCTTATTATTAACACAATAGGTTAGCCAGTTTATAGAAAGCTTTGTTAAAATTTAATTCGTTGTTTAAAGTTAACAAGGCGAATGGACCAATCAAATTGATTGATTTTCGTCATGTGACCAGTTAATCACGCATTTAACTGCAGATTAAATGATCACGTGACCAATTGAACAAATGTGATTGGTCCATTCGTGTTGTTATCTTTAAACAACGAATTAAATTTTAACAAAGCTTTCTATAAACCGGCCCTTAGTTTATCGAAATATTAAAAATATAAATTGATCTGTTTTTTTTATTTGTTATTTTTTTTAATTATTAGCATCTAAGGGTTACCCCAAAAATTCAGAATGTGTATATTTTTTTTGTCTGTAAAATAAAATTTGGCATGCAGTCGGTTTTTTTAATAATCATTTAACATGCAATTTGTAAGATTGTAGAACATTGTTTTATAACCCAAGTAACAATTTAAGTTCTATTACAATTTTATAAAAGTTTCATCAGGATTTGTAGATAAGTTTCTGTAAAATAGTCTTGTCTACAGCCAAATGCTCCTACAAGCAAGCTTTAAAACTAAATAATAAAACCATTTTAAAATTATACACCTTAAGTTTTATTACAGTTTATTTTATCTCTTTTAAAACTCTTTAATTTTGTAAAGATATTGACAGCCAATTCGTCTCATCAAGAAATATTAAAAGCATAAACTTTTGAGATAGTTTTGTTTTAACAAAAGTTTTATAATACTTTTGTAGTTGTCTTGTTAATAAAATTTATTTGTTGTAAGAAAATAAAAGACATTCTTTGACAAATAAAAACGATTACTCTAAGGCATTTATTTACCTCAGAATTTACTTATATAATTATTTAAAAATTAAACCAACTCTACTTTGAACACAGTTATAATTTCTGACGGGAAACATTTAGGTAAATACCGGTAAACTTGTAAAACCATTGTAAAACTTCAGTGTAGAGGTTTTTTATTTTATCTAAATAATTATAGTTTTTATTATGTTAAAATGCTTTACCTATAGTTTAAGGTGTCTTATAGTGGTTTTTATAAAAGTCAGTTGTATTTACCTAAAACTTATTGTCTTTCATTGCGAGTTAATATTCTTATAAATACTTTTAATTAGAAGATATAGTTTTACACATTTAGCTGTCACATGATATTTTACTGCTGTTTGACTTAAAATTAAAAAATATACTCTTTTAAACATTAAAGAAATGGTGATACTTTGTATTAATTTTTTGCTTTTGTTAGCATCAAAACCTAGTATTATCATTCAAAAAATCAGTTAGAATCAATCTAAAAAATTATTGACGCGATTTTTTATTTCTAGAAAATAATATGATTTTTACAAATGAGGTGTATATTTTTTTCGGTTAAAATTTTACAAGTTTCCTAATAAATTTTACCAGAAAGCTGGCCCGTCGTTTAAAAATTTTCTACCTAGATGTCACCTTTTATCACTTTTTAATGTGATAAGACAGTATGTATGAATACGTAAGAATAAAAATAGAAAAATATATTTCTTGTAATAATATTGAAACATATAAATCAAGTTATCAGGTTTTATAAGAAAGACTCTTTTAACAAGTCTTAAAACTAAAAAAAAATTAAAAACCAATAAATTTTATAAAGTTTTTAAAAAGTAGACTTGACAACTTCCTGAAGGGGGGTATTTTTTGGTTTTAAGACACTCTTGTACGTGTTGTTAAGGGAAAAATATTCTAAATAATTTTAGAACTATTCTTATAGCACTGTTCATAAAACTTAAAATGTACCGTTCTCGAGTGAAATAATAAAATGTGAAAAGATATCAGCATCGACGTTTAGTTTTTTTTTAACACTTTTTAGAAAAAAGAAATTTGGATCAATTTTTGATGCTTAATCTGTGATTAAAATATTTGCACTTACTCAACACTACTTTCCTACAGGGTGAGTCAATAGTGGGTTATTTCTGACATGTCCTGAGATGCAACCAAAAATACTAATTGCACTTACCACTTGATACTTTGATTTTTAAAAACATTAATTAAATCAACACTGGTTTTTTATCTTTTAAATAATAATAATCTATAATGAAATTTAAGCAAAACTGTCAAAACAACTTGACAGTAAAATTTTTAACGATAATCCTGTATATAAAAATGAGCATTTTATTAATTGGAATTTGGAAAAAATTATATGATACACTCGGCTTCGCCTTGTGCAGCTAGACTGTGTTTTTGTGGATAAAATTTGTCTTTATTCACTTTATTCACAAGACAAATCCTTATTACTTATTAAAGGAAAAATAAAGTATAGGACAAAAAAAATGAGATTTTTTTCAAAACGAAAACGCTAATTCTGTTCGAAAAAAAATCATCATTCCGGAAAATTTATTCGGATTATACTTTTACTGTAGTTTTTTAATACCTTGGCGTTAGGTACATTATTTTATTTTTTTAACTTAATATTTTATTATTTAGTATATATAATTGTATAATTTATATTTATATTATATTATAATATAAATGGATAATTTGATTACAGTTTTGCGGTGACACAATCGCTGGCTTGAGTTTGCTAAGTGATAGTGTGATGAGACTAGTGCACGATAAAAACAAAGCAATTTATGCAAACATTTTGCTTAAAAAACGCTCCCTTTATATCATGAGAGGTACGGCTAGGTTCGACTACACCCATGAAATTTTAGCCAACAATTGTAGCAACTTCAAGGGTGATAAAATAGTTAAAGACCGCCGAATTTCGGTAATTTGTAGAAACGAACCTAATAAATAAAGAAACGCAAACAGGATTACTTAATTGTGTTTATTTATCACCATATAAAAACATCATAATTCATTTAATTAAGCGAGGCTTTAATCCAGTCGAGATACTTCGCCACATCTGTGAAAACAACATAATGCGAGGCATCACATTTGAGTTGGTTTTGCAAGGCCACACTTATCGAGACAAGGCCCCTCAATTGCCACGTCGGATTATTCAAATTCGAGTTTGATTTGGGGAACACCATACCGCCCCCCGAGTCCCCATTGCACACTGAAGTACCTTCAACGCCAACTTTTTAAATGATCATAACACGCGCCAAAAATTACCATTTTTAAATCCAGCACAGTAGGTTTTGTCCGAAGTGAAACGCGAGTAGAAATCAGGGAACGAGTAAATGCACGTTTCTTGCGACACGACCGGCATTTTGGCCTTGGTCAGCTGCTCGGTCACTCGGCCGTTTTCGTCAAAACCCCAGCCCACCACGGTTCCTACAATCAAATATATTTTTTTCCTACGAAAAACTACACGTTCAAAACTTATGAAAAAAATACTAGGGCGCAAGCAGGCCATCTACAATACGTGTGGAAAAAATCATAAAGATCGTACGGGCGGTTTCGGAATTAAAAAACAAAATGGCCGAAAATCGCCTTTTTTTTCCGTTTTATTCCTAAATGACAAGATATTTTTTTTCGAAAGTAATATAATGCTAGCTAGGGCCATTACAAAGTTGCGATATTTTTTTCAAGCAAATTGAACGTTAAGTTTTTACGTAAAAAAATAAAATTTGAATATACAGGGTGTCCCAGCAAGTAGAAAAAGTTTATTATTGACTTTCAAATGGTTGGAAAATAAATATTTTTTTACCAAAGCCATAGATATTAACCCTCTGCATTATCTAATAATTATTTAAAATATACAGGGCGTTTCAGGAATTAGCTACAATACAAAAACCTGTCTTTTTTTAAATGAAACAGCATAAACCTTATTGCATTTTTGGACGTAGCTTTTATTATTGTTGATTTTGAGGAATTTTTTTGATTTTTTTTTTGTTGAAAATACGTTGTTACAAAATGTATTATACAAAAACAAAGAATCATATAACGGTAGGACTTTCACCACTTTAAAGAAGAAAGTTCAAACTTAAATCTGTACCAATAATTGTTTAGCGCATTTTAATTAAGAACGTAAAAAATTAGTTTAGTTTAAAAAGTTTGTTAAAAAGTGGATTAACATGAAAAAGTTATATGGAAAATCTTTTTTTTTGTATTTGCTTCTCAAATTGTCTATTTAAACACATAAATTTTCAAATGCTTAAATCAATAAGAGACAATTTAAAGGTCTTTTAGATGCGAAAATAAAAAATAGGGTGTTTTATTTCAAAATTTTATTTAACTTGTAACAAACCTCTTTATTTTTTATCTTTTTAATTGCAGTGAGCTACAAAAATATATCTTTTAGGTTTGAACTTCCTTTTTTAAGGAGGTGAAAGTTTATTTAGAATTCTTAGTTTTTTACACATGTTTTGTCAAAAAAAATCAAATTATTTCAAAAACTAAGCAAAACCGACCAATAGTTAGCTTAAAAACATCAGTTTTAAAAGCTACATCCACAAATGAAAAAATATGGGGTGTCCCATTTATAAGTTTGTATTGCGGCTAATTTCGAAAACACCCTGTATACTTGAAAATAATTTTTGAAGAGTCAGAGGATTAGTACGACTTTCGTAAAAGAAGATTAATTTTCTAACACATAAGGGTCAATAATGGACTTTTTCAAATCGCTGGGACACCCTGTATTTTTCCACAAAAACTTACCGTTCAATTCTTATTAAAAAAATACAAGAACACATGTAGGTCATCCACAACATGGCCGAGAAAAAAAAATTCAGACGGTTTTTGAATAAAAAAAAACAAAATGGCCGAAAATTGCCATTTTTTTCGTTTTATTTCTAAAAACGACAATGATAAATTTTTCTCAAAATAATATACAGGATGTTCTGCCTAAACCCCACATACTTAGCCATAGTCTGTTAAGTTCTACTCGATGAAAATATTTTTAACATGGCGGCACTTTCGGTTATACCGGAAGTCGCTATCAACTTTCTTATCTTAAATGGAAAGCTATGCTTTCACTGCTTTTTGGATTAGTTGAGTTATTTTAAGGGAGTTTTTATCAGTTTTCCCTATACCTAAGTTTAACTGTTTTTGAGATATTTAGGATTTTTTGAAAATTTTTGGATATGCACGTGTCACTTAAAAAATCGGCAACTTTCTTAGTTTTAAAGATTTTAAAATCATATTTGGAGCATTAAAAGAGAAAGCCCATATCAGTTCTTTAGTGTGTTCAAAATTGTAAAAAACGTTAATAAACCCAAAAATTTTAAGGTTAAGTTTGGACAACCTCAAGTACCCATAACTTATTTTTTTCAAATAGGATGTCCCATTTTTTATTTTAATAGATGGAGGATTGTTTTCTGCATCTATTTGTATTAGCATTCCCTATACCCATCTGTGTTAATTTTCAAGTTATGTTGGTTTTTTTGACGTTGTAGAGAATTTTTTACTATACTATACTATTATAACTACAACTGTTTTTGCATAGTTTGCCATAAAAACATTTCTGATTAAAAAAAAACACAAACTTTGTTTAAAATCGTGTTGTCCGTTCTGTGAAAACAAAATAAATTCATTGAATGTTGGTTAAAAAAAAATTCTCACATTTCTTCTCTTGTTTCCATGGCCACCTATGAGAAAGAGACAATGGCTAATGAATTTCTCAATCCCAACAAAATATTATTGTAGCTTGAAAACTATTAAATTCTAAATTCTCTACCATTTAGTGAAATAAAACTTGTGGCATTTCATTTGAAAAAAAAAAAAAGAGTTATGGGTGCTTAATTTTTTACCAACTTAACTTTAAAAATTTGGGGTTTGTTATTCTTTTTTAGAAATTTGAAAACACCAAAGGAAAGATCTAAGCTTCCTCTTTCAAATAAGCTAAAAAATATTTTCAATTTTTTTAAAATAGCATAGTTATCGATTTTTGAACTGGAAAAAAATATTTCGTAAACGGCTAAATTTAGGTGTAGGGAAAGCTTATGAAAACTTTCTTAAAATAACTCTAGTAATCCAAAAACGCATTAAAAAATACAGCTTTCCATTTAAAATAAGGAAGTTGACTGCGACTTCCGGTATAACCGGAAGTGTCGCCATCTTGAAAATATTTTCAATGTACATGATCTAAGAGGTCATGGTTGTATACAAATTTTCAGATGACTATCATTATTATAACTCCCAATACTTCTAATATGGGGTTTAGATGGAACACCTTGTATATTGTAGTTAGGGCCAACACAAAATTACTGTATTTTTTTTTCACGCAATTTGAACGTGCAGTTTTTACATAAAAAAATAAAACTAGAATATATTTTTACCAGCTTTGTTAATAACAGCCTGCAATTGCGTATTTTCGTCCCAAAGACACACCGGTCGGACATAATTAGTGAGTTCTACAGGCGAAGCCATCCGAAGGATTGCAATATCGTTTGTGAAAACTTGCGATTTGTAATCGGGATGGACTGTGATTTTGTCGACGTGTTTGTCTTGAATCCCTGGATTTGACCATCTTTTCAAGTAGTATTTCCCTAAATAAACTACCAAACTGCCAGGATCGAGTTTTTCCTGAGATTTGGGTTTAGTGACACAGTGGGCTACGGTTAAGAGGTGATAACGGGTGATAAGGGAGGCCCCACAGATGTAGGTCAGGTCGATGCCAGTGGCGTGGTAGAGGGCTGCGTGCCAGGGGAACTCGCCCTCGTGGGTGGCCTGTCCGTGGGTTATGAGCGGACGTGGGGGCATCTAAAAAATACGAGGGGCAAAGTCCCGAGGCGTAAATAATAATAAATAATGTAAAAATTGCTAAACTAAGTTATTTCGGTCTATATTTTGAATGGCTTAGCTATTTTTTAAGCTAAAAAATTCCTCTAGTTTATTAGATATTAGAAAAAAGAAATAGTAAAATGAAAAGGATCTGAAGGAACAGGTAAATTAAAAATACATATTAGAATACAAGAACAACTAAACTAATCCGTAAACATTAATGAATTAATCGATTTGTTTGCTGTTATCTACTTACTTTAGGCAAAAATTCTAAGGACCTGTTTATAGCAAGCTCTGTTAAAATTTAATTCGTTGTTAAAAGTTAACAACACCAATAGACCAACCAAATTCCCTTAATTTGATCATGTGATCAGTTAATCACGCATTTAATTGCGGATTAAATTTCTGACGTTTCTATAAACCGGTCGTAAGGCTAAGTTAAGATATTTTAGTCAATTTTTATCGGTTTAGCTCGTGAGTAATGAGCAAGCTAAAGAATTGATAAAATAAAAATAAAAAATAATAAAAATAAAAAATCAAATAAAAAAACTACTCGTACTTTTGAAATAAATACGTTATTTTAATTTATTCTGCTTTTTGTTTTTTTGTCAAAAAAATTATTATGTAGTTAGTATACGTACTTTATCACTCTGATGAAAATGTCATTATGTGAATTCCGAGCTCATCACAAAAATTTCTCGCACTTTATCAAAAAAATCGTCGTGGAAAAAAATTGCATAACTTGAAAACTAGAAATAATTTTGAAAAACTTTATTTTAAAAAAAATATTATTAAAAACTCAATGTGATCATAGTATTGAAAAATAAAAATTGAACAAAATTGAAAAATAATATATTGAATATTGAAATATTGAAAAATAATAAAAATTGTAAAGTTATTAAAAATTTGGTATCTATAGTAATAAGGTAAATTATTCATAGACAGCTCTGTATTAAAAAATTTAGAAAAGTTCATAAATTATCTCCGTTAATAAAAACATTTTACAAAGACGATTTGATTTACGCTTAAACTCTTCAGAATAATGCATACTTTCACATGTTAAAAGACTACACCTTCGCGAACACCTTGTATATTCTAGTAGTACCGTTTAATATGTTTTTGTTGCAAAATAATTGTATAATAAAAAAATCTGGTTAAAATAATTAATTAAAACATGATTGAGTTCGAAAACCTCAAAATTAGTGAAAATATGTTTAAAAGTAAAAAAAAATAAAAATTGAGTTCGTTTTTGAAATTCAACAACTTATAAAAAATAGATACATACAAAATACAGTGACAATTTAACTACTTAAATAATTTATTCACTGGAAATGGTATTCTAAATAAAATGAAATAAAAATTGCAAATTTGTTTGTTATAATAGGACATTAAGGGCTGATTTACTTTACAGAAAGCAAAATTAAAACTTAATTCCGAATTAAACTAATTCGACCTTAAGGTGCCATTTAAAATGCAGTGACAAATGTCAAGTTAATCTCGAATTAAAAATTAAAATGATGTTCTGTAAACAGACTCTTATAGAAAGTTAATTGCGCTGTTAAAAGTTAACAACGCCAATGGACGAATCAAATCGCTTCAATTGGTCACGTGATCATTTAATCACGCTTTTAATTGCAGATTTAATTCTATAAACCGGCCCTTAAACTTATTTTGCTTTAAAAAAGTAATAAATTAAATTTGCAAACAAATCATTGTTATCTTAAAGTGTCGAAACGTCGCGACGAACTTGAAATGTTTTTTATTTTTTATTTGTCTTTTAATAAAATAAATGTTTATCCATTTGAAGAAAAATTGGAAAATTTTGGTCTTAAGCTATCTCTTGTGGCACTCCTTCGTCGTGCTCCAAAACCATTTGTGCCACAATAGAACGTCTTAGAAAACTCATATAACAATATTAAGCAACCGATCGTAAATTGATATTTTCGTAGTCTGGAAGTCTTTAACGAAAAACTGCACCGACAACAATAAAAATTGAGAGTTTTGTAAATTATTTCTATGGTAAAAAAATTGCGGCAATAGTTAATTAAATAAAACTGTTATTTTATTTTGCAACAAAACCTTTTACTTTAAGAAAACATATTAAACAGCATTTGTATCAGCCAAATAGTAAATTGAATTTGCAAAGAAACTAATTTGAATTAAGTTTACAATGTAAAAACTTACAACAACGGTGCCACAAGCAGCCCCCGCGTCCAGTGAGGGTTTCGGGCGATGAAAAATGGCAAAATCCCCGTGGAAAAAATCGTCATCATCGCCCGAATTTGTCGTTTGTTGGTTAAAAGCCCCTCCTGGTTTGACGCTACATCAAATCGTATTTATTTATTTTTTCCAATTTTTTTTTCAACTTACAAAGTAGTCCCTTGATTGTTGTTATTATTATTGTTACTGTTACTATTCGCCAACGGGTTACGTGTCGTTGAAAGCAAACTACTTGTAATGAGTTGTCCCGTCGTGACGGGGGCTTCGGTGGTGACCCCATTTTCGGGACACGCCAACCGCGCATTTAGCCGAAACATGACCAACTGTGGCGGTTTTTCCCCCGGGTTGTATTTGAGGTAAAATCGGAGTTTGTACGGTGTGTTGGCGGCCAGTTTGTGGTTGCGATTTTTGATTAAATATTCCTTGTTGTCTGTTGTCACAACTTCGCCGAACCAGTTCTACAATTTTGTGGTTTTTGTTGATTTTTGGTCGTTTTTTTTTTGCTTACTCCGAGTTGAATTGAGGGTTTGTCGAAAATTAAGCGCAACCAAACCCCTGATAATTCCGCATCGCTTATGAGTGTGACAGTGGCGTACCATCGGTCGTTTTCTGATCCCTGGGGCTCGTATTGGAACAGTCGGGGGCAGGGGGAGATAAGCTGGGTTTTAGCTTGGGCCAGGAGCAGCAACAAGACGATACACTTCATGGTAACGTTGGCGGATTCCTGAAATTTCAATTGTGGCTTTTCCGAGAATTGAACAATTAAAAGATGTTTACGTTTTTTGCCTGACCTTTGCGTGTTTTTGTAGTAAATATTTTTAGCGATTATTCATTCTTTTGAAATTCGCTTTTTGTTCTTCGACTTACTTGGTGCAGTGTTTTTTCGAAAATAACTCGTTTGGTAAATATCAAGGCGTTTTGCTGATTGAAAAAACTTACTTTCTGGACGATAGCCAACACTAAAAACACACCGTTTTTTATCGTTTAATCACTACGTTCATTTTCTGGGAGGCACGAGGAGCATCAGGGCTTAAGTTTGGATCTTATCTGCGTTTGTTATGACAGTGGTAAAATCTTGAAACCTGTTTTGCGTGAATTTAATGGTTGCAGTCAAGGACAAGGTAGGAATCCCCGTTGGTGATGGTCATGGGTCAATAACGGTCACTTAAAGTACAGTTAAATCGTCTTCTTTTTGAATTTGGCGCCGCAATTTAAATATTTATGTGTTATTTGTGGGTTTGGAAGACAAACAAGGAATGTTAAAGAAAAAAAGTTTTATTTTAACAATTTTCAAAAATCCAAGCGCACCAATCACCAGCCGCGTTAGGGGAAACAGCGGTGCCAACCTAGTCTAGGTTTCGCCAAAATTCGAATTATTTTACCAATTATGAATAAAACATTGCAATTATATTATCTTAATAGGGTAATTTCATGTTTTTTTTCCTACATTTTCGCCCAATGTTTGCGCTTTTCACCAATTTTCTTTGATTTTTTTTGACAAATGACGTAACTGTCAAAAGTTCGTGCATGTTTCATTTTTTTCATTGTTTTTGTATTATTAATACACAAGTACTTTGCTAATTTTTGGTGCTGGGCTTGAAATTAGTCTATTTTGTGCCAAGTTACGTGTTGTTGCTTGACTGTGCAATAATTTAAAAAAAAAATTGCTAGTTTGAGGTTATGTCATAACCTCAATCATGTCGTTTTTGTTGAATTCCGTTCCGAAATTCCTCCAAATGTGAGTTTGGATTGTCCCTTCTTATAGCTTCTAAACTAATGATTTATAGTCAAATTGGGGGACTGTATGAGACCTCAATTCGCACCATTATGCGTAACCATTTTCCCCGACCTAACGAAAGGCGGCGAATTTTACGCCACGGGTGGAAAAAACGGATGGAAACCCCCGCAGGTCGTCGTGTTTTAATGAATCGCATACTTAAGGGCAGATGGGTGTACTCACACTAACTTGTATAAAATAAAGTAGTTTAATTAGGTAATTTTGAGGAATATTAATGGTATTATTGTTCCTTGTGCCCCCGCTATCTTTAAACTTAATTTGAAAGCATGAATTTTAGGCCCCGGTTGTTGGAACTTAGTGGGCGAATCAGGTTTTCAGTTTTCATAATTCGAACTAAAGGGTTGCTATCGAAACGATTAATACTTTTTTGACCAGCAGATGGCGTGAGAATACAGAAATCGAAATTAAATACTAAATTTCAATTTTTTTGTTTCCGATAAATTCATGACTCGTGTCACTAATTGCGTGCAATTTAATGTGTACGTGCTGATTTTTAAGTTTCGTTTGTGAGTTTGTGTTATTGGAAAATGACACCTTTACTTGCCAAACTTAGAGGAATACTTGTGATGAAAAAAAATATCATTATAACAGGAGAAAAGTTAATTATGTGAAAAAAGTTTTTCTTATAAAAACACATTTTGTAGACTTTTTGGGCAAGAATATAGTGGAAGTCAGTTTATGCTGCCGTGAAGAAATCTAGTCTCAAATTACTACGTAGTGGATGGTGTCGTGCTTTCTTTGGGGTATTTTTCCATTTGAATATTATTGGAATAAAAATAAAGACTTCAATATGTAATTTATATCACTGGACGGTTCAGATTACATTCATATTTATTTTTCTTTCAGAAAAAGTGTGCTCATTACTGTTGTGTTTTTGCTTGAAAATGTAAAAAATTCTGTAGTGTTTGTGTTTCAACCGTAATTCTAACAAAAACTTAAATTTTTGTTGCACTTACACACAATCCTATGCCATTTTCTCTTATAGCCCAAGAACTTTATGATGAAAAACCACTCTCAGGGAAAGATTCACAATTGAACTCTGGAAAATCCTCAACTAATGAACTTCTTTCCACGTTAATTCACATAACGTGACAGTTATTTAATAAAATAATTTTATAGGTAAAAAAGAAATTTGATAAGTTGTGGAAATTTTTTAACCGAAACCATTCGGCTGTCCCAAGCAAAAACACAGTAACAAACAATTGTTTTTAAAATGAGTTTTTTATATATTTTGCTTTATTTTTACGCTTAGATTCATTCAAATACTTATTAACAATTCTTTGTCTAAACTAATAAAACAAAATTGTTTTGTTCATAAACAGTAACTGCATTAGAATATTTCTTTTCTCAAGGTAAAACACAGTATCTACAAAATATCTTAGAGACTATCGCTTATACTCCATTTGTTTAATTAAAAATAATTTATGTGGGTGTAAAAAGGCTATATTTTATAATTCATTTATCAGAGAATACATTTACACAATGTCATTTTTAATCAAACTTTTAGTTGTTAGTTAGATTGGCCATACCTCTGTCTTGGGTTATTACTTAAATTTATGTCGTAAATATTAATACTTGTAATATTATTATTACTTGAAAACTGCTTGAAATTATGTTTACTTAACTTTAAGTATAGTAGCATTTAGTATTTAAGTAGTAGTATTGAGTAGTATTTGTAAAAATTGAACCAATGAAAAACAGTATATGGCAATATACATTTTTCACGTAGTTTTAAATACTTTAATACTCATGTCTTAAATTGCCTTTAAAAAACGATATTTTTAACTTCAACAATTGGCTAAAGAGTAAGTTATTCAAAAAGGCTGGTTAAATAAGTTATTTTTGGGTCTAGTGAAAAAATAAATACTGCATTTTTGCTTGGGACAGACGCATTGTAGCGCTACCAAAACTGCTACTGGCATTTCATTCCAACTAAATTTTGAAAGCGGTAAATTTGAAATTTAAGAAATTTTTCTAAAGGTTATTTCTTCCTTGTTATTGGGAGTATTGTGTTCAATTTTTGCTCTCATATTTACTATGAAGTTGTGCATAAATCATGTATTTTTTCTCCCGATTTGTGAAGTATCTTACGTTTGGAACACAAGTCTCAACTTTATCAAGTTGGCGTTAAAAATTTAATAAAAAATGTTTTTTTTTTGGTACTGATCAGTGAACTATTTTTCGAGATATCAGATGTATAATAATAAAAGGACAGGTGCTATAAAACGTTATGAAATTTGTATAAAAAAAAGTAGTTTATTTAGACAATATATCACAAAATGAGTATTACAACAAAACAGATCGCATTTCTATTCCCTCATAACTTGCTTAATCCAGTCTAAATGTTTGGCAACGTCCGTAAACACGATATAATGCCGCGGGTCGCAAACCCCCTGTCCTTGGAGGGCCACCCCAACCGAGACAATGCCCCGGATTTGCCAGACGGTGTTGTGGCCACTTGTCCCCGCCTTGGGGAACACCATACCGCCCCCGGAGTCGCCGTTGCAGACAGTTGTACCTGCATCCTCTGTTATTTTTATCATTTTAAGTGAAAAGAAATGAAAATTTACCGTTACGGAAACCGGCACAGTACGTTTTTTCGAACGTAAACTGCGAGAAAAACTCGCGGTTGGAGTAAATGCAATTGACGGTGGAAACCACCGGCATCTGCGCCTGCATCAGCGTGTCCGAGATCTGGCGCTTCTCGTCGAAGCCCCAACCGACCACCGTCCCTAAAAACCAAAATTCGTCAAAAAATTTTTGAATAATTGTATTTTTGGCGGGGTTCATAGAACTACAAAAAATAGATCGCCGGTTGGTTCATTTTCAAATTCGTGTTTAATTCGCACGAATCGAGTTATTTAACTGTGTTACCTAAGCCTCTTTAGTTAGATTCAATTTTCGGGTTAATAACATTAATTAATTAATTAATTAATTTACATAAGTCAAACAGCAATCTAGCGCACTTATGTCAATGCTAGTATTAGGAATATATTTTTTTGGACGTTGGTATCGTATACAATTTTGACAGTCTTGGAAAGTGTTTCAAAAAGTGTGACTAAAAGTGTGCCGCTTCGCCCCCGGGGGGCAACTACCCTTCTTTTGGTGAGTTTTAGTCATAATTGACCGTTTTGCGCACAAATACCCACCTAACTTGTTGAGGACGTATTCAATGTCAGTGCCATCTTCCCACAAGCAGCAAGGCCTTACATAATTGTTCAAATCAGCCGGTGTTTTGAGCTTCAATACTGCAATATCGTTAAAATAGACGCTGTAATTGTACTGCGGATGTATGAAAATGTCAGTCACGTCTCGGTCTTGCGTCCCGTCGCCGAATTTTTTCAGGTGATATTTCCCTAAGTAGACTGAAAGGTCTTTGGTATCGATAGGTCGGTTGGTTTGGGGCTTGGCCACGCAGTGGGCGGCTGTGAGGACGTGGTTTTCGGAGATCAGGGTGCCCCCGCAGGTGTATAAGAGTTGGGCCCCCTGGATGTGGTACAGGGCGACGTGCCAGGGCCACTGACCTGCAATTTAATTAATTAATTAATGACCACATTCTTTTAAAGTTTTAAATAAAATGACGAGTTGCAACGTTTCGTTTATTTAGAGTGTTTTGCGAGGCCTGTGTCTAATATGCGCAACCAAACAGATACAAAAAATTAATATTTAATTATTTAATTTTTGGTAATCCATGGCAGAAGTCGTCAAAGTCGCCATGATCTGTTATTTTTAAACAGTTATTATGTGTTATTTCGCTTTTTCTTTATAGTAGGCTATGAAAAAATTTTGGATTTTTAATTAAAACCATGAAAATTGTATTACCCAACAAGTATTTATAATTTCATGATTTTTTAAACCCTAATTAATTCAAAAACAGCATAATAAATTTTTATTAGATCAAATTTTTGCAATTAATAAAAATTATTTGTTTTTATATTTAAAATGGCAAGCTCACGTTGTCATTCTATTTTCCAATTTTAAACATGAAATGTCGGAAGAAGAAAAATCTTATTAATTGTATGATTGTGTATCGATAAAATTTTATTTTACAAAAAAATGTCAATCCAAACACCAAAATGAAATTCCATCTGCGGTAAAAAAATACATAACATTATCAACGTCACCTCCATTGCACTTCACTAAATCATAAAAAAGTGTCATCAAATGGTAGTGACACATATATCGTTTTCAATTTTTAGCACATTTTTTATGTAATTAAAATATGTGACGCTCGTATATTTATTCAATTGAAAATAACTTTAACATATCTTATTTTTATAATTTAAAATTTTTACTTTAATAACCGTTCACAAAATTTCTAGATTATTCACACCTTTTACGTGAAATAATTTTTCCATGGCCAACTACAAATATTTTAAATATATTTTTTATCAAAAATATATAAAAATATCAAACTATATTTATATTGTTTTGAGTTCAGAAAAAAATAAGCTTTTCGAAAATGTCATAGCCAACTATGATTCTTATTTAAAAAAATAAAACTTTGTTATTACAGCTAAACGAATGATTAAAAAAATCGCTGATAACAATATTAAATTCTCTGTAAAAAAGTATAATGTCTGTGTTTCAAATGTGTATCTTTTATACAAAAGGAGATATGAATTTTTTAATATTTCACTAATATGTCAACTTTTGTTTATAAGTAGAAAACGTTGAAAAATTTGAATAACAAATTTTTTTTCAAATGGATCACCATGTATTTATCTACACGTATCGATAGCATTTTTCATAAGCTTTCTATCAATATACGGTTTGTATAGCAAATTTGAAATATTTCTCAAAGTGTTTAAAATTTTTTTTCTTTTTTTATTTATTTTATTATTAGATCTAGATGAGCAAAATTCATTTATGTATCAAGTAATAATTAGATTACTAATGTAATTAGTCACATTAGTATATATCAAAACATAAATTACCATTTGACTTATCAGATTATAGGATACCAAATTTTCTTATAATAAAATAATTTTTTTGAAAAATCTCGAAAAATATTTTAAATTTGCTTTGCAGACCCTATACCGTTAGAAAGCTTATCAAAAATGCTATCAATACATGAAAAAAAAAACAGTGTATTCCATTTAAAAAAATGAGTTATTCAACTTTTTGCATTTTGGTACACTCTGTATATTATCGGCATGTTTCAAGAAACAAATAAAGTTACATTATTTTTTTACGGAGATTCCAATTATGCAAACATATAACACCCTGTGCATAATAAAAATATAAAAAGTACAATAAACATCATCAAGCTACAAAAATACATATAAAATACAAATGACCACAATTAATTACAAACATTTTTAAATTGTTGGAAATGAACATGAAGATGGAATTAACGTGAGTGAATTTTGATTAATTTAAAAAATGAATTAATTTAAAAGATTAACAAAATTGAGACTTAATGCCTTAATGGCAACCACTGTCTTAACACCAATTGAAAAAATCTTGGTTCAAACAAATTTAAGTAGGGATGAGTGGAACGTGTTATTATTTTCTTGAAAAATGAACAAATGAAAAATTAAAAAAATTGGAAACATTAATCTAGATTTTTTAAACTATCATTTTAATTAGTTTTGTAATCAAATTCCAAGCGAAAAAAAAATTTCGTAAAATGTTCCGTCAAATAATGACTATTATGACATCGGACTTGGTGACGTTGAGTGCTTTAATATGCCTATTAAAGCATCAAAATAGCGGCAAATTACAAAAAACTATTACACCAAAACTAAGAATCTTAGAAAAGTAGGACTTTTTTACTTTTAAGCGAAAAATTCGAATTTCAATATTTATCATTAAGAAATTAAGAAGTTTGTTAAAAGTCGAATAACTTGCAAAAATTAATTGGACGCGAAAATAAATAAATAGGATGTTGCATTTAACATTGGAGGCAAATTACACAATAGTATATTATTATACGAATTTTATAAGACGTTCTATTGTGGCACGAATAGTTTTGGAGCACGACGAAGGAGTAGCGTTTAGATAGCTTTCCCGCACTGCGGTGTTTTTTACTTTGCAACAATGGCTAGGGACATTTAATGGGTTGGTATCGCTACCGTTCACATGAAAACGATATTTTTTATGATATAACCAATTAGCAAAAAACACTGATTTATAAAAATAATAATTTTTAATTTTTTTTGAGAGATTCGTTACAAAAAATATTGTACCTAACTTGTTTGAAAGCAGTTTCCCACATTCGCACTTCATGCAGCACTCGCTGCGCTCGTGCAACAAAGTCCTAATGTGGGAAATTGCACTTTGCAAAATTTTAGCCTGATGATGTTTATAAACGAAAGTTGGTGTTATCGTCGTTAAAATTTATTAAAATTTTTCTTTTTGCCAAAAACCGTTCATACCTTGGGTTGTGTTCTGGCCGTATGAAATCAGAGGGCTTGCCTTCATGGCCACTGTTCCACATCCTACGTTTCGTTTGCTTAGGGTTGAGGGCTTGGACGGGGGGCGCGCTTGACTGGGGCGGTGCACGGCAAAGTCACCTGGGAAGAAGTCAGAGTGGGTCGTTTCCTCGCCGGCTGATAAGCCGTTGGAATTCCTACCTGAGTTAGTCGACGATTCGTGTTCGCTGAAATTTTTTTTATTTAATTATTTTTTCTTTAATTTTGGAAAATTACCTACCGGTGATTGTTGCTGATTGAGTTCGACTGGCTTCCGGGTCGTCTATAATTTTTTTTCTCGTTTGAGGCTATTTTTTTAATGTTTTATCATTTACCTGTTGTTGCTATAGTTGTTATTGTTGTTGTTGGTGTTGTAGCTGCTGGTCGTGCTTTGCGAATTGTAATTATTGGTCCTGGAGATTTTTTCGTGTTATTTAATTCAGTCAATGATTTGAATAATTAATTTACACGGATGGTTAACTGCCATATTTAAAAAATCATTAAATACCTATTATAACTGATTCTTTTTAAAATTCCATGTTTCGGGAATCCTTCAGTCATTTATTTTAATTGAATTATTTTAGGAAAATTAACGGAATTTTTACATGTTTCTAATAAAAAAGATCCAGTCTATAAGAATTAATGCATTTATAAAGCACATGATTTCCAATGCGAGACACTTGGATTTGTTTTTTAAAGTTTCTGCAGAAATATTTGGAAAAACAAATATGCGTTAGCAATATATTTGATGATTTATTGAGTATAATTAAATTTAAAAATTTTTTTAGAAGCGCTGGTTTTAGTTAAATTATTTTAAGTGCTTGTCGGAATTTTTAGGTAGAATATCTGAGTTAAAATATTTGAGGTCAAAGTGAATGCCTTTTTGTCTTGATTAAATAACGTTGATTATTTTATTCGGTATAAAAGATCGAATATTTGACGTTCGACAGCAAAATTGAATCTCCGAAACTAAGAGAGGTTTTATTCTGGAACTCGTTTTTTGAGAAAATAATTTTACATAAAACCGCAATCTGCTGTAGTATTTTGTTTACGACTTATAAACAAAAGTTGACATTTCAGAGAAGTATAATACTTGTTGTAAAAGATACATTTTTGAAACAAAAACACTTTTTTATGTAAAAATATAATATTAGAGAAAAGGATTTGTTTAGGTGTAATAATACAAATACTATATTTTTAATGCAAGTCATAGGTGGCTGTATTTTCGAAAACTCTTGATATTTAATGCTTGGCCATGGAAAAACATAAAAGCTGAAAATAATTTAAAGTTTTTGGAATCGTCGTCGTTATTAGAGCCAAATAAATAAACTCATTTTTTTGTCGAAATTTTGTTAGATTTTGCTAGATTAGGTAAACAATTTAATTATTTCTTCATTTTATTAGAATATTGTTCAGACAGAAATCAGAAACGTAAATTTAATTAAAAATATATACACTATCGGACAAAAGTAAGGCAACATGTTGAAAAATATACAAATATTGGTATTTTAAATTTTAAGAGTTGGTATTTACCTTCAATTTAATTTTATAATAAATGTTTAAAGATATTCTTATTCGTGTTGAAAATGGATAGCCTATAGGTAATTATTATGACATACTACTAGCTTGAAATATAAAAATGCCCGATATTAATGCGACAAAAGTAAGGCAACATTGTCAGAAAATATTTTCAACTCAAATTTTATTTGATTCAACATTTACATAACACTACCCAACACCTAAGTTTAAATAAATAGAACGAAAAATTCAATAATTTATGGCATAGCCGTTATTAAGTATAATTTTTTGGCACCGTCTGGGCATTGAAGAAATTAATTTTTGAATAACATTTTCATCCAGATTTGACCACACTTCCTTGATTTTATCTATCAAAGATTGCTTGTTGGGAAATCTTTGTATCCGGATTCGTCGCTCTACCTCTTCCCATAAGTTCTCAATTGGGTTGAGGTCTGGTGATTGGGCAGGCCATTGCAAAACATGAATATTGTTATTTTGGAACCACTCACTGACCAATGCAGAAGTGTGTTTGGGGTCGTTATCTTGCTGAAAGATAAAACGAAGAGGCATTTCCCATTCTGCATACGGCAGCATTACATCTTGGAGTATGTCCCTATAGATGAACCGATCCATATTACCCTCAATAAAACTCAACGGACCCACACCATTCCACGAAAAACACCCCCACAGAAAAACGCTACCATGACCATGTTTAACAGTGGGTGTAACATACTTGGGGTTGAATCGTGTATTAATTGGCCGTCTCACACGTTTCATTCCATCCGAATTAAATAATTTGTATCGAGTTTCGTCATTAAACAGAACTTTCCTCCAATCTTGCACTGTCCAATTCAAATGTTCTCTTGCAAATTGAAGTCTGGCGCGTCTATTTCTTTCGGAAATCAAAGGTTTTTTAGCAGGACGTCTACTAAAAAGCTTTGCTGCAACCAGTCTTCTTTGAATTGTTCGTGTACTAACTCCTACTTCCGGTATTTCCGCTATAATTTTAGATGCAGATTTCCATGGATCGTTTTCCGAAATTCTTTTAATGCGTCTGTCCATGTTTATAGTGGTTTTTCGTGGTCTTCCCGATTTTGGATTATTGTTTAAATGTCCTCTTTCGTTGTAGCGAATAATTATTTTAGACACGCTGTATCTAGGCAGTTGAAATCTTCTTGCAATATCCGCTTGTTTTTTATTGTTTAAGAAAGCATCTATCACTCTTTCTTTCAACTCTTTACCAATTGGTGTACCCGTTGGCATGGCTCTTGTTGCACAAGACGAACTGTTAATATTGGCCTAACAAATTTTTCATTATAACAACATTTTTTGAAAAAAATCAAAATGTTGCCTTACTTTTGTCGTCTTAAAATAATCCTTTTTTACACTACAAGTCAACAAAGCGGTTTTTTTCAACCTTAATAAATAATTACTTGACATTAATGACAGTAGCTTCCTTTGATTCTTTTAATAATACCATAGTTTGCCCGATCATAATTTATTTACATTAGATAGACATTAATTTCTATATTTTTCAAAATGTTGCCTTACTTTTGTCCGATAGTGTATATTTATTTATTTATTTATTTTATGCGAACATTTGTTAAAATGGAAGGACAATTTACTAAATTTAGTAAAAACGACCGTTTTACCATGTTGTTTAACCAGAATGGCAATTATTTTGAACAATTTCGTTCAAAACAAACCGAAAGGTCAAAATAACGTTTATAGATTTGTTTTTTTTTTACAAAAATTATCTGAAAAGTCACTAAACTGTCTGTTTTTACTTCATTTTCAGTTAGAAACGCTGTTTAGTGCAATTTTCGGAAAAATCTATTTCAAAAATTGAGCAATCTTTGCATTTTTTGAGCATTAGCTACGATATTATTGATATTAAAACCTAAATTTGGATTAAAATTAATAAATTAAATTGAAAACGGTGTGATTTTACTATTTGTGCGTTATAGTATAACACGTTTTTCGCCAAAAAATGCAATTATTCAGAAAAATTCCGTCAAAAATACCAAAAAATCACCGAAATATGTCCAAAGCTGTATTATTTATGTCTTTTTCGGGGCCTAAACCACATTGTTGAGCGAAAAACTCAGTTTTCGGTTAAGTTTTAAAAATCATAAAAGTCGAAAAAAAATTGGTTGTACTATATTCGGATCGAAAACGCAAATATTTTGGAAAATTTTGAAAAAATAAACCAAAATTCGGTGAATTGTATAAAAAATAGTGTCACTTTTGCTTTATAATTTTTTATGTAAGTTTTCGGTAAATGGACGGAAAAGTCACTAAATTTAGTAAAAAACTTCAATATTTTTTCCTTTACACAACCGTTTTAACGTGTTGTTTAACCAGAAGTGTTAAGTATTTTGAATAATTTCGTTCAAAACAAGCCGAAAGGTCAAAATAACGTTTATAGTTTTGTTTTTTTTACAAAAATTATCTGAATAATCAACAAACTGCCTGTTTTTAGTTAGGAACGCTTTCATTCAAAAATGGAGCAATTTTTGCATTTTTTGGTCGTTTAACCTCAATGTTATTGAGATTAAAACCTTAATTTTGATAAAAAATTAATAAATTAAATCGAAAATGGTGTGATTTTACTATTTGTGTGTTATAGTATAACACGTTTTTCGCCCAAAAATGCAATTATTCAGAAAAATTTTGTCAAAAATACCAAAAAATTACCGAAACGTGTTCAAAACTGTATTATTTATGTCTTTTTCGGGCCTTAAACCACATCGTTGAGCGAAAAACTATGTTTTCGGTTAAGTTTGAAAAATCACAAAAGTCGAAAAAAAATTCGTTGTATTATATTCGGATCAAAAGCGCAAAAAAAATTTTTGACAAAAATAAACCAAAATTCGGCGAATTGTATCAAAATTAGTAAAAAAATTCAATATATTTTCCTTTACACAACCGTTTTAACGTGTTGTTTAACCAGAAGCACGAGAATTTTGAATAATTTCATCGAAAACAAGCCGAAAAGTTAGAATAAATCATCTGAAAACTTACGAAACTGGATTAAACAGTACAATATTTTGCTAGATTGTACCTCATTTTTCGTCCAAAATTTACCAAACAATGTAAAATATGTTCATAAATGGAACAGTTTTCGCATTTTTTGAACGTTTTTAATCACAATATTATTGAGATAAAAATAGTTTTTCCAAGATTTTGCTAAACTTGTCTCAAAAATCAATAAATGATATGATATGATTTTACTTTATCATTTGTACATTGTAGTAGTATAACACCCAAAAACGCAAATATTAAAAAAAATTGTCAAAAGGTATCCAAAAATCACCGAAACGTGTCAAAAACGGTATTATTTTGTCGTTTTCGGCATATTTTTAGTGAAAAGAAAATTTCAACGTTATAATTCGGAAAGTATTTCATCGAAAAACGTAAAAATTGTAGAACGATTTCTTTGTACACCATTAAATTTTTATTGTGATTACCCCAAACCGTAAGGATCCTTCAAGCTAATCACTCAGGCAAAACATCAGTCAAAACATCAGTCAAAACATCTTATTGTGAGGGTTGCTTATCTTAAACACCAATATCTGTTGTAAAATTTTATGGTGTACAAAGAAAACGTTGCTACAATATTTTATATAAAGATTTACCAAAAAATTGCCGATTTGGATCGAAAATATTATTTTTGCTTTTTTGTCAGACAATTGATCATTTTCAAAAAATACCAAAAAATCGTTGAAGTGATTTCTTGAGCGTTAAACACGCATTTGAATGAAAAATTCAGGTTGTTTTACAAGACTTTGTTTAATTCGAGAATTAATTAAGTAAATTGAGTCAAATATGGCACTTTTCCTCAGCTTCTTATCACATGAACATGAAATGAATTCTTAATTATCATTTATGAATTTGGAGCTCTTCTCTCCATTGATCACTCGAGGCAATATTTTTTTTATATCAAGCTATTTCATAGTCTGATGTATTCATAATAAACAACAACTTTTTTATGATCCGTTTAAATAATTATTGTTGTATTTACTAAAGTTTTACCTCAAATTAAGTTGGATAATGAAAGACATATCCAAAACTATTTTTGTAGAAATTGTATTTTTTTTTTAAATCCTGTGAAGGGACATTCACTGTTTGTGGAGTTTGAGTCTTATCTTTATCAGTAAGATAAGAGAAAACTATTAAAAAGCAATTGTGATTATTAAGGACAAAAAAATCTTACTGGTGGTTGTCGTAACTGTCTGGCCTTTCTTGTGAGGAGCCCCCATGACTGCTTGGCCTTTCTTGTGAAGAGCCCCCATGATTTCCTTGCGCCGACCCCCTATTTCCCGAACTGCTGCTCGGTTTCGTGTTCAAGTAGGCGCCTTCCTCACTACTCGCCGGTCTATTATTCGGTCTATTCGGTCTACTAGTCACCGGTCTAATTTGACTGATATGTAACTGCGGTGTGGTCGAAACTATATCGTCTCTACTACTCGTACAAATCGTTTTCCCGTTCAATTTAATCACTTTGAGACTAGGAATCGTCGAAGCGGCATTATACTTGACAAAGAAACGAACAGAGACAGGGGGCCCAGCCTCCAGCTTATATCTAGGGTTTCGTATCGTAAACTCCTGGTTATCGCTCGAATGCGCTTCGCCGAACCAGTTCTAATAATCGCACGATTAAAAATTGGAAAAAGGGGCGAGTTTTAAAAATACTACCCCTAGGAGTTCGGCGGGCCTGTCGAGGGTGATTTTGAGCCAAACGCCGTCGAGGTCTTCGGCGGTTTGCAGGGAAACGACGCCGTACCATCGGTCCTCCTCCTGGCCGCGGGGCTCGTAGGAGAAGATCTCGGGACAGGGTGAGGGGTTCTGGCTGCGGACGTGGTGCACGAAGACGATGATTGAGATCAGTTTTAACATCGTCGCGCTAGAAATGAACATTTTTGAAACTGTTCGTCAAGTTTTACACTCAGGCACTTTTCACCTCTTTGTAATTTATCTAAAATTCTAAAAAAAGTCGTATGTGATTTTATTGTATACAAGAACGATTTGACCAATTTTTAAAATGATTACTTGTATGGTGTGTTTTTTCACTTTCGCTTAGTTAACTATAGTCTAATGTCAACGATCTTTGGTGCATAGGTGTATTTTGAGACAGTGCATCGAAGTGCCTAATTAAATTTTTGAGAAAATGTGTCGTTGATTTTTAATTTCTGTTTTGATATTGGGGCAGCTTTTTCCCATGAATTTTGGTAAAATTGTAAATCACTTCCACAAAAGGTCTCCATCAGGATGGTGGTTTTCAAAAATTAATTACATTTGTCGTAAAATTGACACGCGATCATTGTTGGGTCTGAAGGTTGAGGCAGCTGGTAAGAATTTTTCAGGCCCGGATTACCATTTATTTTATCTGTTTACTCTAAATGGAATGTTAATCTTTAAATCTTACGGCAAGGGTTCATGCGAATTGTAAACGAAGAATTTGTTTGTGCTTAGACCAAAATAGTCATCAATTTGAACATCTGATGTAATTTTTTAACAAAAACATTTTGAACACTTAGTGTGCTTATTCCGGTCCTGGCTTTAAAACCGCCCGATGGGACCGTGCCGCTAGTTGTAAAATTTCTGCAGTCATTACTGTTATTGGGGTAGGTAGTGGATCCTTTTGTAGCAAAGATTTATTACTACTCAATCTTGTCCTTCATAAATTATACTGAAATTTCCGATGAATAATATCAAAATGGCTTTTAATACAATTCTAACGATTTTTTTCAAGTCAAATTTTTGCAGAATGATTTTATTTCGTATTTCCGATCCATTGATGTAAAAAACAGCTAATGTGATTTTTTGGTCAAATGGTTTTTTTCGTTTTTATTGGACAAATGAATCAATAGAAAAAAATATTTTTTTTCCTAGCGAGATTGGATATCAGTGCAGTGGAATATATTTATTCCATTTTTTTTTTCTCTCTTCTAAGGGGTGTAAAGTGCCTGAGTGTAAAACTTGACAAACCCGGTATCTTCCAGAATTACTAACTTTTCAGCTACTGAATTCATCCCAACACTTTAATAGCACGAAGGGTCAAATTTAATCATTTTTAAAAGAGCATTTTTTTTTGAATTCAATGCTGTAACATGATACCCACTTTTACTTTTATTAAAATGTAAAAAAAATAAAAATTCAAAAATTTTCTGGAATAGTAATACTAAGTTAGCTTTGAAAATACTGTTATTAACTTGTATATTAGCCAAAAGTTAAACTTGGGTGCAATAATTAGTTTAATAATAGTACATTTAAGTAAAACTGAGCGAAAAAAATTCTCATGTTGGTTTATCATGGAGACAGAAAGCCAAGAAGTTAGTGGAAATCAGTTTGAATATCTTCCGTGTTTAAAATTTCTTAATTAAAACGTGTTCTTTTTCAGTTAAAAGTGTTATTTTAACAATTATTTTTAACTTTTACTTATTTTTTGGTTAATGAGCTAACGATAGATAAAGACATTTTTTCTAAATTTTCGATTTTTTTTAAGTTTCGATTAAATTAAGGTATGCATATCTTATACCATAGAACTCAGAAAAAAATGCTCTTCCCAAAAATATTAAATTTGACTCTTGTTGCTATTTAAAAAAAAATCAAGTTAGCCTTGTATCTGAAGAACAAATGGAGATAGAAATTTAATAAACATCGGAAACGATTCAATTTATATACTCTTAAGCATATACCAAATTTTAATAAGTTTTGATGAATAGTTTTCATAATATCCAACTGTATCCATACTTTTTAGCGACCCTGTATACAAAATTGCAACAATAAGAAGGAATTGGAATTTTTTGATGAAACTTCTCACAAATGTTAGACAATTAGCAGGTATTAAATGATTAAAATTTGAACGTTTTTAATCAAGCAAGTGTTGTTCTTCCAATTTTTTGCGTTTCTGACAATTTTTTAAGTGTTATGAAAACGAAAATATGCCTAGAATGCGACAAAAATGAAACTACCAACAATTAAACAAACTTTAAAGAAGCACAATTTTTGAGAAATGAATAGGTGAAATTGCTATTTGTTTGCATAGTAATCCAAGTACCATTATGCGTTGTTATCAGGCATTGATTAAAGAAGGTTTAGGACAAAGCAGAAGAGAAAACATACTTAAAAAAAGCAAATGAAGTTTGAAATATAAAATACAAAAAAGGTTAACCCAACATTAATATCAAATTATAGGGCAATAAGTCTGCGGTCATCGTTTTTTAAAATTTTTGAAACTGTTATATCTTCCAGAATTACTAAGTTTTCAGCTACTGAATTTATCCCAACACGGGTACATTAAAGGGAAATCTGTTGACTCAGCTATATTTAGCTTCACTAATGCTCTGTTAGATAAATTAGAAGAAAAAAAGGTGGTTCTTGGAATTTTCTTAGATTTTTCCAAAGCCTTCGATTGCCTTGATCATAACATCCTAATAAATAAATTAAAGAAATACGGAATAAGAGGAATTATGTTAAAGTTGATCACATCTTATCTTAATAATAGGTATCAGCAGGTCACAATAACAAAAAACAGTACTGTATTTACATCAAATAAACTTCTAATTGAACAAGGTGTACCTCAAGGTAGTATACTAGGGCCTTTATTTTTCGTAATTTTTATAATCGACCTATTAAACATTTTAACAGCTTCAGACAACAATAGTGTAGTTAACTTTGCTGATGACACAAACATATTAATTTGGGGTGAAAATATGACAGATACAATGAAAGAAGCAAAGATATGCATGAATAAGGTAATAAACTGGACTAAAGAAAATAAATTAGTGTTAAATTTTGAAAAAACCTACGGCATTCATTTTGCAATATGTAATCACAAGAATACAGAGAAACCGAATAAAATTGTAATATCATCTAAAGGAATTGAATTAATAGAGAAAACTAATTTTCTGGGAATATACATTGACCATAAGTTAAGCTGGACTAATCATATAGATAATTTATTAAAAAAATTAAACCCAGTACATTTTATAATACGTGTTTTAAAAAATACATTAACATTGAACAACTAAGAATAGTATACTTTGCAAATTTTCAGTCATTACTAAGCTACGGTATAATATTTTGGGGGCAAAGTGGAAAGATATCAAGAGTAATTGTTGCTCAAAAACAAGTCATGAGAACTATGTTTAACTTAAAATATAATGAAACTTGTAGGAACATCTTTAAAAGCAATAACTTCTTGACAGTAACTGGTTTATACGTATATAGATTACTTTTATTTTTCTTTAAACAGAATCTACTATTTAATGTCACTAACGACCATAAGTACAATACTCGCAGAGTAGACTTAGAGTATCCAAGACACAAACTTACGCTGACGGAAAAAATGTTATTATGCAGGAATAAAACTATACAATAGTTTACCTGTGCATCTACGCACACCTTGCAATTTAAATTTATTTAAAAAGAAAATATTTGACTACATTTTGGATCTCGAACCATATACTTTAAACGAATTCTATAATAGACAGGTTTTTTGACTTATTATGTCTTAAAATTATTTTTATGTTATTGTTATTTCCGTGTATAATACTGACGTTTTTCGTATCAATTTTGTCACTACATCTGTATAAATTGATAGAAATAAGTTATTATTATTAAATGATTTTTTTTTGCAACGCGTTGTTATTAAAATATTGTAATAAGCGGAATTGAAGCTCGGCTCGGTGAGATGGTGATTTCCGGTTGTGTTTCGTTTTAATTACACGCGTGCGTCATAATTGGGTAATTAGTGATTGACCTCACGAAATGTTATCAAGAGAAAAATATTTTCGAGAATTTGTTGTTCCACGAAGAGAGGATTCTGGTTCAAATCATACATAGAACAATGTAACGGCAGTAGCTAATTAGCAATTATAATTAATTTTATTAATGCGTTGGATTGTTCATCAAACTAAACTCGTTTTGTGGTATTTTCCGATACTTTGCCATCAAGGTAATTTATTTTTATTACGTACCTTAATTATGGCGATTTATTCTTTGAAATTGTCGATGTATTGGGTCTGGAAACACACACTTGAAGGCAGTAACGTGCAGTTTTCGACGGTAAAGGACTGGCAACTGAACGGATAAGACGATTAGACTGATCTTTACAAACCTGTTTACAAACACGAGCATTTATTTTGTTATGTAGTAGGAATTTCCGAGTTTAAACTTGACCTAGAGACGAGCGCCAAATTTTGAATTCTCAAACTTGTTAACAATGAGGTGTATAAAAGCAAGCTTTTCCTAATTTTTTGTGTGAAAAGGGCATTATTTTCTTCTTTATGTTATACACAAAATATGAATTTATTATTATTACACATATTTTATGATATTATGAGGCTGAATAAAGTAAGTAAAGAAAAATGACACCGAAAAAATGAATCAAAAATCACTCTTGTTCTCAAAAAAAGCCGGTGTATGTGAAATAATTCGCACTAATTAAAGTAAAAATTATTCTTGTAATTGTTGCCTTACATCCATAAATCAAAATTAACATAAACAATGCGATTTGTAAGTTTCGCGCCACACACGCCAGCCTGATTCATAGGCCTTAAAATTCCCTAGTCGTCCCAGTTTTCAGTGTTGCCAACCTTGTGAATTGTTCGCATTTTTTTTGGTGGATTCTAAGATTATTTTGAGAATTTCTAAAATCATGTAAGAATTTTTTGATTTTTAGAGAATAATATTCCAAATGTTTTGATACTGTGGGAGAAAATCCATTTTAAGAATGTCAAGTTTTACAGAAATAATGCTCTAGAAAAATCCTAAATGGAAGTATAATAGAAACTTGAAATAGAAATAATTTGAATACACAATAATGGTTTTTTATTTTTTTATTTTTAAAAAATGCAAAGTGGGATCTAAAAACAATTAGGAAATTGTAGAAGAGGAATTTTCAATACATTATCCAATCTACAAAATAATTCTAAGAAGATAGGAAGAAGACAAGAAATTATAAACAAGAGCGCAGAAAAAATGCCAAATAAAGCTTTAAGAAAATTTGGAAGAGATGCAGAGTAGAATCTAAGAAGAATTACGGAAATGTAGAAGATAAAGAAGAATTTTTAATACACATCAGTCTACAAAATAATTCTAAGAAGAGAAGAACAAGACAAGAGTTTATAAACGAAATTAAAGAAGAATCGAAGAATTAAATTTAGAAACGGTTTAGAAAAGAATCTGAAAAGAAACTTAAAAAAAATCTAGAAAAGGGTGCAAAAACTACCAATAATTTAGAAAACTAAACAAAACTAGAAGAGAATTTTGAAGACAAAGAGTTGAATCTAAAAGAGAACAAAAAGAAAATGTAAAAAAGTGTTTATAAAAGAATTTTGAGTTGAGCCAAGAAAATAATTGTAGAAGAGGTTATAAAAGAATCTAAAGATGTTTCTATAAAATAAACTGAAGAAGAGAGCTGAAACAATGCTAAAGGATAATAGAGAAAAAGTCTGAACAAAATTATAGCATTATTTTGAATACAGTCTGCAAAATAATTCTAAGGTGAGAAGAAGAAGAAGAAAACAGGAATTTCTAAATGAATCTAAAGATGGATTTCTAAAATAATTAACGAAGAATCGAGATTTGAAATTTAGAAAAAAAATTATCAAAAATCTAGAAAAAAGTGTAGAAACGATGTATTAAAGAACAATCTTGAAAACTTCTGAACAAAACTAGAAAAAAATTTGAAGACACAGGTTGTAATCTAAAAGGGAATTTGGATAATGTATAGATGAAATGTAGAGAAGTGTTTCTAAAAGAACTTAAAGAGGGATTTATATAAAATAAACTGAAGAAGAGAGCTGAAACAATTGCTAAAGAATAATAGAGAAAAAGTCTGAACAAAATTATAGGATTATTTGAATACAATTTGCAAAACAATTCTAAGAGGAAGAAGAAGAAGAAGACATGAATTTATAAACGAATCTTAAGATGGATTTATAAAAAAATGTAGAGAAGTGTTTTATAAATCTGGAGAAAACTATAGGATTATTTTGAATATAATATGCAAAATAATTCTAAGAAGAGAAGAAGAAGAAGAAATGAATTTATAAACAAATCTAAAGAAGGATTTATAAAATAATCTAAAGAGGAATCGAGATTTCAAACCTAGCCTTCTTCAAGAATTTGATAAGAAACATAAGAAAAAACTTAGGAAATGAAGAAAAGAGAAACTATGTTGAAAAATAATTTGGAAAACTAGAAAAGAATTTTGAGTTGAGCCTAGAAAATAATGATAAAGAAGAATCTAGAAAAGAATTTATAAATTAATCTATAGATGGATTTATAAAATAAACTAAAGAAGAGAGCAGAAAATGCTACCAAAGAATATAAAAAAGTCTGAACAAAACTATAGGATTATTTTGAAAGAAGTCTACAAAATAATTAAGAGGAATTTATAAACAAGCCTAAAGATGAACTTATAAAATAATCTAAAGAAAAATCAAGAGAAGAGTGGAGAAACATTGATAAAGAATAATCTATAAAACTTCTAAACATTACTGGAGAATTGTGCAAAGACGCAGAGTAAATCTAAAAGATAATTTTTGTAATTTGTCGCCATTTTAATGCCTTTAACAGCCATATTAAAGCACGCAACGTCATCAAGTGCTATGTCACAATAGTCATTATTTGATTAAACATTTTACGAAAATTTTTAAGTTGGCAGGAAGCAAATTCGCGACCGTATTTTTGCCAAAATTTGGATAAAACAAAAATTTTCCAAATTGGGACAATTGTCACAAAAATCCCTAAATCGATTTTCACTTAAAAACGGCAAAAATGGGGCAAATTACGAAAAATAGTATAAGAAAACTCCTCATTTGGGTAATTTGCAAGTGCCTCAGTTGGCAACTCTGCCCGCTTTCTTTCACCTCCAATTTAGCCAATAACAAGTGGCCAAGTGAAACAAACGAAGTACGAGTTTGACGTGTCGCAGGTTTGTGTTTTGTTTCATTTGTTTATTATCACCACACGTAATCATAGATGCGAAAACCATCGCACAGTTAAGTTAGAAATGTGTTCAAGTTACATTCTAGGCTCACTACTACTTCTGTTTAGTTATACGCGGCCAACAAACGGCTGCAAAGGCTGCGTTTCATTGGACGAGTACAATTTTGATAAGATTGTTTCGAGATTTGATGCGGTTTTGGTGAAATTCGACGTGGCTTATCCCTACGGTGAGAAACACGATGTTTTCACCAAACTTGCCGAAGAACTCGCCCAAAACGACAAACTCATACTCGCCGAAGTCGGCGTCAAGGACTACGGCGACAAGGAAAACGAACAATTGGCCCTTAAGTTCGGGGTCGGAAAGGACGATTTGCCCGCAGTTAGGCTCTTCGTCAAGGGCAAGGCGCCGGTGGAATTCGCCAAAAGTGCCGAATGGACTGTGGATAACTTGAGGAACGTTGTGAAGGACAACACCGATATCTACCTTGGACTTCCCGGCTGTCTGGAAAAGTTTGATAAACTGGCAATGGAATTTGTCAATACGGGGTACAAGCAGAAAAAACTGGAAGAAGCCCAAGCAAAAGCCGCCGAATTGACCGACAAGGAGAAGGAAACAGCGGCCGTTTACCTTAAATATATGTCGAAAATTGTCGAAACTGGGTCGGAGTTCGTCACCCAGGAGCTGGGGCGTTTGAAGAGAATCCTGAAGGAGGGCAAAGTGAACGAGCAGAAGAAAGCCGAACTGAGCACCCGTCTGAACATTTTGCGCTCATTTTCCCTACCCAGAAACGAATTGTAACTAAAATAAACGCCTTTCCTTACATTGCGTTTGAATTTGGCGCCCTGTCTGTCAAACGGTCCCGCCCCGCCATTGGCTGTCTACGCCATTTTGACATTTCCCAGTTAAAACACAACACACGAACGAAAGTCGTTATTTTTGGGTTAGAAAGCCGGTTTTCGCACGAAATGTCCGAAATTATCGTAAGTTTGCTTGAATAATTTGGAAAAGTCGTTTAGGGGACGCTTTCAGGACACCGAGGCGAAAGATCGCACTCTGAGCGAGAGTTCCGACACCGAGCTGGACCCCCAGTTTAAGCCCATTGTGAGTTTGCCGGAGGTCGAAGTTCGCACGAACGAGGAGAATGAGACGGTGTTGCTGAAAATGCGGGCTAAACTGTACCGGTTTGATAAGTCCAGTAAGCCCCCCGAGTGGAAGGAGAGGGGCACAGGGGAATTAAAAATTTTGCAACTTGACAATTCGGTGCGAATAGTGATGAGGCGTGATAAGACTTTGAAGGTTTGTGCCAATCATTTTATCAGGCCGTGGATGAGTCTGGAGCCCTGTAAGGGGACAGAAAAGGCGTTTGTTTACACGGTGGTGGCGGATTTTGCCGACGAGGAGGCCAAGAAGGAGTGCTTCGCTATCAAATTTGGAAGTGTTGATAGTAAGTTGGGTTAAATAATAAATTGTTTAGTTTTTGGTGATTTGGGGGTTTGAGTGAAAGTCGGTTGGCAACACTGAATTATAGGCGAGCGAAAAGTTTGGTACAATTTTGCTTAAATGGAAATAGTTCAAATTTTACACAGAACATTTTAATTTGTGATCGATTTGACTCTTAAAAAATATAAGTGTGCTGTTATTATTTTTTCTATAGTTTTGAAATAGGAAGTACGTCGACTAGGGAGGACTATGAATTAGGAGACGAAAAGAGATTTTCTGTACCCAAAAAATATAGTTCGGCAGAGTACAAATGAGGGCGCTTTGAACGTTATATCGTCACGACACCGATTTTAATTTATTAATTATTTGGAAAAAATTACAGAAATGTTGAGCTTTGCATTCTTAATAGGCTGACGACTAACATTTTTACGAGAAACATGCGAAAGAATTATATATTTAAATTCTAAAATTTACGCTTCGTTTTATACTTTACAAATATACAAGAAAAATTTTAGTAAGAAACTTGTAGAGAGTTAAGTTAAATTTCCTTTAAAAAAATCGCGACACCATATCGTGAGCTTAGCGGTGAAAATCATTAACTAATATTTTCATGTTTTTGGGGTATGTACGAAATAATAATTATTAATTGGTGTAAAAAAACAAAATAATTTAAGAAGTTATTTCTATATAAATATTAAAAGGATAATTGCTACTTACCAGTGTGTGAACATAATGTTGAAAAGTTGCAGTATAAAATTTAAAAAAATTCTCGTGTGCACTTAATAAATCTTACTTTTTAAATATTTTTTTAATTAATGGAGATAATAATTTTAATTTAACAATATCCGAAAGTATATTTTTTAAATATATATTCTATATTTTTCCAGTGGTACTAGGTTCAGGACAAATTTTGTTTGCGTTTCTTTTGTTGCATAATTTTATTAAGCATCATATCGATAGAAAATAGTTCCTGGAAAGTTTTCATATTTTAAAGATTTTATTTTTAAACACTGTACCCCATTTATCCCCTCTTTATCTTTATTTCTGTTTTTGTTTGGGCGGAAAATTCTCCCAAATTATACAAGTCAGTTCGTTTTTGCCTTCATTTTTGCTCATGGTACAAACATATGTAAAATTATATAAAACCGAGTGTAAAATTAATATTTTTTAAAAGAAACAGTGAGTAACAGCCTTTAATAACAAATACAGGTGATGTTATTGACTTTTACCTGTACAAAAAAATCAGATTGTAATTAATGTATTCTAAAGTGTTTTTTCATCATATTGTTTTTGCAAAAGGAAAACAAATTAAAATATATATATTAGCTGTTTCAAAACAGTTAATTTCAACAAAATAATTTCAATAAGAGATCTAATTAATAACTATTTTACATTTTTATTAATCTTATTAAAAAAATATATATCAGTAAAATGGCGATATTGGCGTTTTTATAGTTTTGAAACAACTAATAATCGCATTTAACTCATTTTTACTTTAAATGCACTCTCTATACCAGTGATATTTCTATCTTCAAACCTTTCAAAAATTTTTAAATTTAATCCTCTACAAGTTTGTTCCTTATATTTTTTGTACCTTCAGCCGAATTCACAGCGTCCACAAAAATATAAAGTGGAACGCAAATTGGTAATAATTTATAATAATTTCGATAAATTGTTTGCACGCACTGTCTTAATCTCTGACTATGTACTTTTTGGTTTAAAAGTCTTACTGTTCCATTGCAATTTTTGAAGATGAAACCAAAGTCTAATCAATATTTTCTGTTAAGTTTTTGGATCCTCTAATATTTTTTTCTTTACTTCTAAAATTAAGCTTTAAACATCTGTGAAATAATAATCACACTTTGTTATTATTACTGTTTTTAACACACTTGTCTGGCTGTAAAATAGGATGTTTATTTACCTAGTATTACTTCTTTTTCTATTCTATTCTATAAAGTTTAAGCATTTGAAATAAGTCTTTATTTATGTGGTTGTGAGTAAACAAATAATTTGTGTTTAATTGGTTGCCAAATCCTTGATGAGAGTCTAACTGAAGCAGTAATTATATAATTTTTTTAACGCGAATGTATTTTTATGTAAACTTTTTATAAACAAAAAACAAAAGACAAAGTTAAAAGAAGAATCAAGAAAGTCGGTGTCTAATTTTTAGCCAGTTTAAAACTAGTGAAACCTCTCTTAACGGACACCTCTTCACAACGGACATTAAAAATTCCCCATCGGTGTCCGTTGTTGAGAGGTTTTACTGTATTAAAGGATTTCTACATCAAGTTTCAATGCTTTGACACTCTAGTGTTAGTTTATAGTTTTGAACAAAATTGATCTTTTTTTTTCTTTGTGCGTAAAATTATTACTTCGGTTTCTTTTATTTATTTTTTTTAGCGATCTCATTAAAATTATAATTGTAATGTATAAGCCAATGTTTAAGCGGCTAACATCGAGCGCTTAGTTAAACCAATACTAAGTCGATATTTCGTAACTGAGGAACACTCGGTGCCGGCTTACGCTTAGCTTAGAGTTAAGCTCGGTTTAAGCGCAAACTGAGCAGAATTTTCTCTCTTCCAGATGCGAATTGCTTCAAAAGCAAGTTCGAGGAGGCGAAGAAGATAACGCAGAAGAGCGAAGATAGCGAAGTCATATGCCCCAAGTCCACTAGTGCCAACACTGAGGAAGTGACCACGAAACTAGACAAGTTGGAGGTTAGTGGGAAGGAAGAGTCGAACTAAGCTGTAAGGTATTTTTGTATTAACTCGATTATTTTGCACCAGAATAAAGCTATTTTAATAGAAATTTCAATATTTATTCAGGACGATGGGAGAAACGTTTGAGTCCGGTTTTATAATGAACTTATAGATATATTACAAATATATTACAATTTTACAATGACAGATTAATATAGAAATATTAAATTTGATAACGTCTTAAATGAAAAACTTACGACAAATTGAACCACCAACTTTCGCATCACATACACACATTTAGGCGTTACTTTTAGAAAAATTTGCGTTGAATTGAACTGAAAAATTGGGATCCTGGTGTGGTTATTGTCTAAAAAATGTACAAAAATGGAATGTAAACAGTTACGTACTCGTAGTTGGATTATTTCTATAATAAATATATTCGAACAGACTAATCTTAAGACAAATTATCAGTCAATGAGTTAAAATTAAGTTTAGAATTACAGAATGTCCCATCGAATTAAACAGAACAAGAAGTTTGGGGCGCAGCCTCGTTGATGTTCAGGCTGCGCTTTGGCACATTCTGTATTTAATAAATAAAAAAATAAACGATAGTATCTAGGCTTTTATATCAAATGTTTTGAGCAGTATAAAAAATTATTAAGTACATCTTCCTATCCTGTAGTTAAAAAACGAACAACTTTAGCAAAACATTTATATTATTGCTATTCCCCTTTTGTTTGAGATAATTGTTTAGAATTATGAGACAACAGTCTTAATACGGATTTAAGCTACGGACATTTTTTACATTTATTACCTAAAAAGAACGAAACAAAATTAAATAAATAAAACTGATATGTAGAAAATATATCGTCTATATGTATACTTTTGATTCACAGTTAATAAAACGATTGGTGTTGTCCCTTCTTTTGTTGTAATCTTATCATGAATCAAACTTATAGTACCGTTGAAAATATAAAAATTTGTACAAAAAATATTACATAAAAAAATCACAATATAACATTATTTTTGATTTGTCAATAAATAACGTGTAAGCTGCCACAAAATTCACTCAGTCACTGTGTTATTAATATTCACACTAGAAAACCTTCAGATCCGTTGACTCTAATTTGCGCCCGAATATTCTGTACACTGTTCATTATTTTCTTCTGATGTCCTACTAGCGTTATCCCTAATTCAGTTAACTCCTTCACCGTCAAGTTGACGACGGCGTCCATCGTGTTCACACCTCCGGCATGGAAATTCTCCAAATATCGTGCCATCTTGATCGAATTCAACCACTCTTCAACCGAGGTGAAGTTCGTCAAGTCGGGAGCATCGGCGGACAAGGGATTCGTTGAACTAGACAAAGCGTTGTTAGTAATTCGATGCCAAAACGATCACTTCCAAAAATCTCTGATTCTTGTAAATTACTTTGGTAAGCACTTATTTAAATTAATGTAAAAGTAAAAACTTATGAACAGAGAGCTGTAACAAAATTAAAAAAGGAATAAACTAAGATTTAGATTTATACCAATCTACACGAAAAATTTTGCAAATTGACTTAAAAATTGAAAAATTTTAAAATTTGTCATCTATTTTTTGTTGAATTTTTTGTGGAAATATTTAGTGGGAGCAAAAGTGGGAGCAAAAAATGGCACAAAAAATATCTGAGGAAGCAAAAAATGGCACAAAAAATATCTGAGGAAGCAAAAAATGGCACAAAAAATTTTTGGGGGAGCAAAAAATGGCACAAAAAGGGCAAAAAATAGCGCAAAAAATTTTTGGGGGAGCAAAAAATGGCGCAAAAAATTTTTGGGGGAGCAAAAAATGGCACAAAAAGGGCAAAAAATAGCGCAAAAAATTTTTGGGGGAGCAAAAAATGGCACAAAAAGGGCAAAAAATGGCGCAAAAAATTTTTGGGGGAGCAAAAAATGGCGCAAAAAATTTTTGGGGGAGCAAAAAATGGCACAAAAAGGGCAAAAAATAGCGCAAAAAATTTTTGGGGGAGCAAAAAATGGCACAAAAAATTTTTGGGGGAGCAAAAAATGGCACAAAAAGGGCAAAAAATGGCGCAAAAAATTTTTGGGGGAGCAAAAAATGGCGCAAAAAATTTTTGGGGGAGCAAAAAATTGCACAAAAAGGGCAAAAAAATGGCGCAAAAAATTTTTGGGGGAGCAAAAAATGGCGCAAAAAATTTTTGGGGGAGCAAAAAATGGCACAAAAAGGGCAAAAAATAGCGCAAAAAATTTTTGGGGGTGCAAAAAATGGCACAAAAAGGGCAAAAAATGGCGCAAAAAATTTTTGGGGGAGCAAAAAATGGCACAAAAAATTTTTGGGGGAGCAAAAAATGGCACAAAAAATTTTTGGGGGAGCAAAAAATGGCACAAAAAATTTTTGGGGGAGCAAAAAATGGCACAAAAATTTTTTTGGGGGAGCAAAAAATGGCACAAAAAGGGCAAAAAATGGCGCAAAAAATTTTTGGGGGAGCAAAAAATGGCACAAAAAGGGCAAAAAATTTTTGGGGGAGCAAAAAATGGCACAAAAAGTGCAAAAAATAGCACAAAAAATTTTTGGGGGAGCAAAAAATGGCACAAAAAATATCTGAGGAAGCAAAAAATGGCACAAAAAATATCCGAGGGAGCAAAAAATGTCACAAAAAATAGCAGGGGAAGCAAAATAGCACAAAAATTTATTTTTCCATGTTAATTACAGCTCTGTTTTTCGAACTCACGTTATTTCAAATTTACAAAAACTTGAGACAAAGTGATCAATTTCGCCTGTCACTACTCTATTAATGAAAAATTAGGAAGCAGAAACACAAAAGTCATGCAAAAATCAAACAAAAGCATATTTACATGTTGCTAAAAGTGACCCAAGCGCCCCTTTTAGTGTACGTGTGTGATGGCGTGTGAGTGTCTCCCTGGTATGTGAACAACGTCTGATCAGAACTGCCAAAATCGGAACTCAAATTGAAACGTTCCTGCGAAAGCCACTGAGACATTTCGTAGTTTTGCAAAAGTATTACGTCCGGAAGGCCGTAATCGAAAAACGACTCGCGCGCGGGCAGTTCTGACACGTGACGCAAATCTTGCCGAAAGTATGGGTTTAAGCACGGTGGCAGGTGTCTAAAATGGTAAAAAAAAAAACAAAAAAATGAACATCTAAAGCGTGAAAGTTTACGGAAGTGCGTTTATGCGAGAGAATAATAATAGTTGGCCACTCACCGATTCTGGGCGATTTTCCGCAACGTGTCCGGAACACGTATTAATTTATCTAAAGTCTTTACAATCGATTGGAATGTGGGCCTGTGGGTGCGCTCCTTCTGCCAACAGTCCAACATGAGCTGGTAGATCGCTTCAGGACAGTCCATCGGGGCCGGAAGTCGGTACCCCCTTCTCTATGCTCTTGATGACGTCCTGATTCGACCAATTCCAATAGGGCCTCTCCCCGTAGGACATCACCTCCCAGCAGACGATTCCCATCGACCAGACATCGCTCGCCGATGTGAACTTCCGGAAGGCGATAGCTTCGGGTGCCGTCCACCTCACCGGGATTTTGCCCCCGCGTGTGGTGTACGCCCCTTCTGTCGCACTCTCGATCTCGCGACTCAAGCCGAAGTCGGCGATTTTGCAAACGAGTTGCGAGTTAACGAGGACATTTCTCGCCGCTAGATCACGATGGACGTAGTTCATTTCGCTCAAGTATTGCATACCGGAGGCTATGCCCCGGAGCATGCCCACCAGCTGGATCACCTGTGGACAAAAGTGGGTTTTAGCAAAAATACATCACGTTTTGTTCAAATTGATTTCGTTAAACGGTTTTAGCAAGAAAAGTTTTTTTCTCTCACACGGCTCTATAAAAAAGCAATTAATAAAATTTATCGTCAAGAATTTGTTGTTACTTATTTTATTACTACTTTCTTCTTTATTTTCATCTTTTGTTTATTTCATTATTAAGTAATTAAAATTATTTATAATAATAATTTATAACTAATATCAGGTGTTCATTATTAAAAAAACTCGCAGCATGCCCTGATATTTTACGGAAGTCGTAGAACAATTTGTATCATTGTATTGTTGGTTGCCTACTAAATCAGCTCATCAGAATTCATAGCCAAAGATTGTTAAATAGTGTTCAAAGGTGATGTGTTATGTGTGGTGAACACCAAAGAAGACATTTCTAACAGTTTTTATAAATAATAAATAAATGTTTTTATGAAAATCTGTTTTTTTTTAATTGTTAAAAAGTAAGGTTATGAGAGAATGAATCAATCATAGACGTACAAAACAATTGTTTCTTAAATTTAAAGCACTCTTGAGTTTTTTTTTTTTTTTGTAAATGAACGCTTGTTATAACTTTCAAAATATTTTTTCTACTTTAGTTTCACAAATTCATTGTGAAACTCAAAGTAGAGAACTTTTGTGCAACTCCTTGTATTAGCTGTTTCAAAACTATAAAAACACCAACGTCGCATGAGTCATCACTGTAATTTTGTGTGTGATCTGTCAACAGTGTCAAGTCGTTTATTGGTAAGGCCCGAAAAACTAACAAAATTAAGAGAAAATAGTTTGAACAGATTTTGTTAAGTTAAATTAAAAAAAAAAAAACAAATATCAAAAATAGAAAATAGAAAAAATTGTATATTACACTCGTTTTATATTATAAGATTTAATTGAGGCACTCCTTCGTCATGCTCAAAAACCATTCGTGCCACAATAGAACGTCTTATAAAACTCGTATAATAATATATTATTGTAACTTGATGAAAACGTCAACTTATAATTAATTAAGCTGAAGAGACAAATAATAAAATTTCGAACGGTAATGTTTTAATTTGCACTAGTTTAGCAATCACAAAAAAGCACTTACTCCAATAATAATTTTTATTTATGTTGTATAGTTTTCGATCATGTTTTGTACTGGATTAAATTGAGTAGCCTTGACTAAACTTCGCCGAAATAAAGATCGAATAAATAAATAAATAATTTAACATAATTTAGACTTCAAAGATTGAAAAGACAAAACCTAAATGTGTTTTTTGAGGTTGTTTTGTTAGATTTACAGCATTTTTCGATGAGAAATTAGATGGATTCTAAAGATTTCGCCAAACAAAAGTAAATAATCACTAAATTAGGTCTCAAACTCGCTACTTTCTAAAATTTTAGTATAACTCTTTGAATCAAAACTAAATTTCTCGCAGTAAATCCATGTTGGATTGTTTTAACAGATTTAGAACATTTTTAGACGAGAAATTCGCTACCTATTATCATAAGGGAAAAATCAAGGTAAAATAACTCATTTTTAATTTGTTGTAGGCGGTTTAGGAATTATACTTTTATATTTTTGTTAATTGCATATTTCTCTAACGTTGTGTTGTCAATTTTTTATACACGTAATATATTTTTTGAACCCAAAATCTACAAGAAGTATAAGTATCACCTAAAGTAGTGTAAACTATAATGTTAGTTTTATTTAACTATTCGGAATCTGTTTGAATTTTTTATCTACGAGCGATAGTTTTTAAGATATCAGACAAAATTAAAAAAAATTAAAAACCAACTCAAATGTAAGTTTTTCTAATGGAAAATTGTCAGAGGATTCCGAAATCTACAACCAACAGTCTTTGAGATGTCGGTCAAACTATGGTTCCTTAAGATAACGTTTAATGCTATTATTATTATTTTTTTAAAGTTAGATAATTCAAACAAATGAAACTACAACTTTTCATGTGTAAAATTATTCAAGGATTTTCAATCTGTTTTAATTTTTTATCTATAAGCGGTAGTTCTTAAAATATCAGTCGAAGTTTAAGAAACTGGATAAAATTTAGATTGTCAAAATCCAGACCCTTCTGAAAAATACATTCATTTTGGCAAAGTGTAGGTCAAATTAACTCAAGTGTATGAATGTTTTTCTTACGAAAAATTGTCTGAGGTTTCCGAAACTGCCTTTATTTTCCGTTTACGCACAACGGTTTTTGAGATATCAGTCAAAGTTTGGTTTCTCAAATAAAGTTTAATTGGAGTAAAATGCTTTTAATTTTTTTTTTAAAGTTAGGTAGTTCCGAGAATTAATACTCCAGTGTTTTATATTCAAAATCATTCAAAGATTCGGAATCTGTTTTAATTTTTTTCATCTACGAGTGTAATTTTTAAGGTTTCAGTCAAAGTTTAAGAAACTGGATAAAATTAACTTTGTCAAAAATCAAACATTTCCAACACATAATTTTTTTTAGAGAATTAAATCAGACGTCAGTTTTTTTTACAGAAAATTGTCTGAGTATTTCAAAACTATTTTTCTACATCCAACAGTTTTTGAGATATCGGTCAAAATTTAAGAAACTAGTTAAATTTAAGATTGTCAAAAAATAAACACTTCTAAACATTGTAGATTTTTGAGCAAAGTGGGGAATAAAACCAACTCAAATGTAAGTTTTTCTTACAGAAAATTGTCTCTTGATTCCGAAACTGTCTTTATTTTCCATATACACCCAATAGTTTTCGACATATTGGCCAAAAGTTTGAGGAACTGGTTAAAATTTTGTCAAAAAACAAACATTTGGGAATTTATTAATTTTTTTTGATAAAATGTAGGTTCAAATCAACTCAAATATGAAGTTTGTCTTACAGAAAATTGTCAGAGGATTCCAAAACTATTTTTATTTTTCATCTATAGCTAACAATTTTTGAGATATCGTTAAAAATTTGATTCCTCAAAATAAAGATTATTTATATTGATCTACGAGATGGGTGATGTTGAGATACTGTAGCTTCTTATATACAAAATATTCAAACATTCTGCATTTGTTTTCTATTTTGGAAACAAGCGATAATTTTTAAGATATCAGTCAAAGAAACTTGATTGTGAAAAAACAAACACTCCTGAACACAGATTTTTTGGGTAAAGTAGAGAATCAAATTAACTCAAATGTGATCTTTTTTTACAGAAAATTGTTTCAGGATTCCAAAACTGTCTTTATTTTCCATCTACACACAACTGTTTTTAAAATATTCGTCAGTTTAAGGAAATGGTTAAAATTTAGTCAAAAATCAAACATTTATTTTTATTTTTTGAATTCTTTTGAATTCATTGAATTCTACGGCTCATTTTACATATTATATCAATTTTTCATAAGAATTAAAAATTTAAAATTTTTGCCTAAATTTAGGGTAGCCATTTAGTCATAGTGGAAAATTTTATTCAATAAAAAAATTCGTAACTCGAAAACTAAAAGTCGTAGAGCAATGCGGTTTGTTCCATCAAATTCAGCGGCTTATTTTCTGTGTTATACCAACTTTCAACGAGATCTGACATTTTAATTCTTTTTGCTAAAAATTAAGATAGGCAATTTCTATAGTGGAAAATTTTATTCAACAAAAAAATTCTTAACTCGAAAACTAAAAGTCGTAGAGCAATGCGGTTTGTTACATTGTATTCAGCGGCATATTTTCTGTATTATACCAACTTTCAACGAGATCTGACATTTTAAAATTTTTTGCTACAAATTAAGATAGGCAATTTCTATAGAGGAAAATTTTATTTACCAAAAAAAAATTCATAACTCAAAAACTAAAAGTCGTAGAGCAATGCGGTTTGTTCCATTGAATTCAGCGGCTCATTTTCTGTATTACACCAACTTTCAACGAGATCTGACATTTGAAAATTTTTTGCTAAAAATTAAGATAGGCAATTTCTATAGTGGAAAATTTTATTCAACAAAAAAATTCATAACTCGAAAACTAAAAGTCGTAGAGCAATGCGGTTTGTTCCATTGAATTCAGCGGCTCATTTTCTGTATTATACCAACTTTCAACGAGATCTGACATTTTAATTCTTTTTGCTAAAAATTAAGATAGGCAATTTCTATAGTGGAAAATTTTATTCAACAAAAAAATTCTTAACTCGAAAACTAAAAGTCGTAGAGCAATGCGGTTTGTTACATTGTATTCAGCGGCATATTTTCTGTATTATACCAACTTTCAACGAGAACTGACATTTTAAAATTTTTTGCTAAAAATTAAGATAGGCAATTTCTATAGTGGAAAATTTTATTCAACAAAAAAATTCATAACTCGAAAACTAAAAGTCGTAGAGCAATGCGGTTTGTTCCATTGAATTCAGCGGCTCATTTTCTGTATTATACCAACTTTCAACGAGATCTGACATTTTAATTCTTTTTGCTAAAAATTAAGATAGGCAATTTCTATAGTGGAAAATTTTATTCAACAAAAAAATTCTTAACTCGAAAACTAAAAGTCGTAGAGCAATGCGGTTTGTTCCATTGAATTCAGCGGCTCATTTTCTGTATTATACCAACATTTAACGGGATCTAAAGTTTTAAAATTTTTTGCTAAAAATTAAGATAGGTATTTCTCATAGTGGAAAATTTTAGTCAACAAAAAAATTCATAACTCGAAAACTAAAAGTCGTAGAGCAATGCGGTTTGTTCCATTAAATTCAGCGGCTCATTTTCTGTATTATACCAACTTTCAACGAGATCTGACATTTTAATTCTTTTTGCTAAAAATTAAGATAGGCAATTTCTATAGTGGAAAATTTTATTCAACAAAAAAATTCTTAACTCGAAAACTAAAAGTCGTAGAGCAATGCGGTTTGTTACATTGTATTCAGCGGCATATTTTCTGTATTATACCAACTTTCAACGAGATCTGACATTTTAAAATTTTTTGCTACAAATTAAGATAGGCAATTTCTATAGAGGAAAATTTTATTTACCAAAAAAAAATTCATAACTCAAAAACTAAAAGTCGTAGAGCAATGCGGTTTGTTCCATTGAATTCAGCGGCTCATTTTCTGTATTACACCAACTTTCAACGAGATCTGACATTTGAAAATTTTTTGCTAAAAATTAAGATAGGCAATTTCTATAGTGGAAAATTTTATTCAACAAAAAAATTCATAACTCGAAAACTAAAAGTCGTAGAGCAATGCGGTTTGTTCCATTGAATTCAGCGGCTCATTTTCTGTATTATACCAACATTTAACGGGATCTAAAGTTTTAAAATTTTTTGCTAAAAATTAAGATAGGTATTTCTCATAGTGGAAAATTTTAGTCAACAAAAAAATTCATAACTCGAAAACTAAAAGTCGTAGAGCAATGCGGTTTGTTCCATTAAATTCAGCGGCTCATTTTCTGTATTATACCAACTTTCAACGAGATCTGACATTTTAATTCTTTTTGCTAAAAATTAAGATAGGCAATTTCTATAGTGGAAAATTTTATTCAACAAAAAAATTCTTAACTCGAAAACTAAAAGTCGTAGAGCAATGCGGTTTGTTACATTGTATTCAGCGGCATATTTTCTGTATTATACCAACTTTCAACGAGATCTGACATTTTAAAATTTTTTGCTAAAAATTAAGATAGGTTATTCAACAAAAAAATTCATAACTCAAAAACTAAAAGTCTTAGAGCAATGCGGTTTGTTCCATTGAATTCAGCGGCTCATTTTCTGTATTATGCCAACATTTAACGGGATCTAAAGTTTTAAAATTTTTTGCTAAAAATTAAGATAGGTATTTCTCATAGTGGAAAATTTTAGTCAACAAAAAAATTCATAACTCGAAAACTAAAAGTCGTAGAGCAATGCGGTTTGTTCCATTGAATTCAGCAACTCATTTTGTGTATTATACCAACATTTAACGTGATCTAAACTTGTACATGTTTTTGCTAAAAAAAAAACTCGTAGAGCAATGCGGTTTGTTCCGAAATCTAAAGTTTTAAATTTGTTTTATGGAAATGGATAATATTTTTATTTTATTTTCTCTTGTGTAAGAAAGCTTTGACAACTGTTTGGCATTTCTCAATACGAAACGTCAGATTATTTTTAATAAAATTAGGGCAATTTTAAGCCTTGTTGAGTTTAATTCAAAAAATAAAATATTGTATTCAACTCGTTTTCGTGTAAATCGGTTCATTTATTTCACCTCGTTTTCACTTGTGGTCGTGAAATATAGCGTCCGATTTACACTCAAACTCGTTAAATAAATAACTAGTAATTTTCTTAATTTTTTTTCCTATTTATAATTAATAATAAATCACCTGGAATTTGCCGTCGTTGGCGCGGAGGAAGGTGTCCAGCGACCCGTTCTCCATATACTCGGTGATGATCATAACGGGGTTGGACTTGGTGACCACCCCTTGGAGGAATATCACGTTGGGGTGCTCGAACTGGCCCATGATCGAGGCTTCGGTGAGGAAATCGTTGCGTGCTTTATCCAACGAGCCGGCTTTGAGTGTCTTGATCGCGACATCGATGTCGATTCCGTTCGTTTTGAGCTTGCCTTTGCAAACATCGCCGAATTCGCCGCCGCCGATAATCGCTTCGATTGTAATGCAGCTGGCGTCGATTTCGCGCGCGAATTCGCGCACCGCCTGGTTGGGGTCCTCGTACGTGTGGGGGTCGATGTAGGTGCGGGAGGAGCCGCTGATTCCAGTGAACAGCGGCGTCGTCACTGGACACAATCACAATTATCTCCACGTCTGGGCAATTTCTGGGTCAAAGTGGCCGAAGGCCACTTTGACCAGAAACTTGAACGTTTTAGAAATGAAAAATAAAAAAAGGGAAATTACCATTTGTATGGGTTGTAACTATAGGGGGGTTATCCAAGCTGTGATGAACTAAAAATAAAAAATAAAATAAAAATCATAAAAAAATATTAGAGTTTGGGACAACACAAGTGTGAGAATAAAACGTGCAAACACTAACAAAGTGTGAGACTTACTGTAGGTCACTACTAATCCTTTTGGGTAGCGTGAAAGTGTATCATAGGCATCATTATATATAATGTGATTGGTGCAATCTAATTTTAACACAAAAATACCTAAATTACACAATGCTTATAGCTTTTGGTATTTTTAAGTGCTACGTAAGCTAAGCTAGCTGTGGTAATTTAAGTGGGGATAAATTAGCACAGTTAACTTGTTTTAAAGTCGTAAAGGTGTACAGGAAGTATGGAATTAAGCAACTTATAAATTACGTTTGAGAAAGTAAAAACTGGTCTTTTTGGCTTGTTTTTGCTAAATTTCACGAAATAATTGTATTTTCAACCGAATTTTTAATGAAAAATGTTCGAAAAGAGCAAAAATGGGTTAATTTACCGGTTTGTGGCTTGTCTTTTATAAAATGTTGCAATATAACTGCGTTTTTGCTAAAAAAAAGAGGCACTGAAACGCTGAAAATGAACAAAATTCGGTGATTTTTGGGCTTATTTTTGATGAAATTTCGCTAAATAATTACACAAATTCTCGACCGAATTCCCCATGAACGTCTAAAAATGATAGAAAAGGCAAGATTAATGTAATTTTCGATTTAATTTGGTCATTTTTCGTCATTTTTTTTGGTCAAGACTTCGTGAAATAAATGTAATTTTCAACCGAATTTAAAATTTTTAATGAAAAGTGTTATAAAAATGTTCCAAAAGGGCAAATTGGATTAATTTACTGGTTTGTGGCATGTCTTTGATGAAATGTTGCAAAATAACGGCGTTTTTTGCCAAAAAAGGCACTGAAACGCTGAAAAATGTCAAAAGAATGTCACTTTAAGCAAAAGTTGGTGATTTTTGGGCTTATTTTTGATAAAATTTTTCGGTTTTTTTTTGACAAGACTTCCCGAAATAATTGTAATTTTTGATCCAACTCATTTCTCACGAAATCAGGTGACATGATCGGGTGTTTAACAAATAAAACCTTCCAGAACACTTGAAAAAAATGAGGAGAGTTTGAGACAAAAGTGCGTTTGATTTCATACTTTCTCCACACCTCGTACGCGAAATTGTTCAATAGGGTGTTCTAGTTGAAAATTTCTATTAGAAAAATCTATTGGAAACACTGAATTTGTGGTATCATTTACAATTAACGATTTGCGATAATAAGTCCTTTTCCAGAAAAAAAATTGTGCAAATTATTCATGTACCACTGTAGAATATTACAATAGTTTTAGTTAGTTCTACCAAAAATTTTGATTATAAAATTAACTTTAAATAACAATACTTTCAAAAAACATATTGCCCGTCGTTTGAAATGTCAATATTGTCAATATCAATATTTATGTTTCAATAAAATATCATTGAATTAAAATGTCGTACGTGTGGTTATTTTTTCTGTATCATATTGTAGCGTAATTAGTTTTCTCCATAGTTTAGGCTTTTAGAATGATTCTCATCTAGTCGTCCGTGAATTTCTCATGTCAAATCGGAAAATACCGCTTTGTAGAACTAATGACAGGCATTTAAACATCAAATATTACCATTTTACATTTATTAAGTTTCACATTCGGAAATAAACTTTTGTTTATATAAAACAATTTTGTTGCATTTTAACGGAATTTTTAAAAGAAATTAATTGACAGATTTGACATTTATTAACAAAGGATTCAACTGAGCAGAGCGGCACCATTTAATATTATTTAGAGAATCATTTAAAAACATTGTACTTTTTTTCTTATCAACTAGAAATATGTATTTTTACGCCAGCCCTAAAACTTGGGACACACTGTATATTTGTTTATTTGTTGATTCATTTTTATCTATTATATATTACATAATTAGTTTTTTTTTGTAATGACGCTTTATTGAACACTAATTTGGAATACAAACACAAAAATATTTAAAGGCGAAAATTAGTGTTATTATTATTTATTAAATTCTCCTTAAAAAGGCTTTGTTTTAATTGTGCATCTTTTAGAATACCGAAGATCTTGTCTGAAATTATTTGCCCAGTGAATTAATTTCAGCGATTGGACAAAAAAAAACGGTAAGTGACGAAGTCGTAACAAAAATCAATGACTCAGATAAACTTGTTTGTTTGCCACCTCGCAACATTAGTTATATCACAGATTATATTTTTTGATGGTGACGTTTTGTCCCTATTCCTTTATTTAGTTGGTTATTCCCAAATAAAATCAGAATTTTGCGGTTTAAAAGTTTTAAATTCATTGTTTTTTTTTTATTTCAAACTCCTTGTATTCATGTTGTATGTGATATTGGCATAATTACTGTATGGGTTTTGTTTTTATTCTATTTTAATTTCTTGCTATAAACTGTGACAGAAGAAGATGCCATAAAGGTAAGTCAGCAATTCCAGGGTAATTGTCAATTTTCGCATAAATTTTGGTCTTAATTATTTTTATAAAAAATCTGTAAATGGGATTATCATTCCAAAATATCATTTTTTAATGACCAAATTAAAAAGACTAATTTGGAACGAAATTTGTTCCCAGAAAATAATAATTAATAATGCGTGCGCAAAACCAAGAGCTTTTAAATTGGAAGTTACGTTTACTAAGAAGTGTTAAATTGTTAAACGTACTCCAAATTCAATTTTATAGATTGTGTTCTCTTCTTTATAATTCGGAAGTAAAATTACCGTTGGGGGCGCCACTGAGCTAGGTCGAAAACAGTAACCATAAATGGCGGGAAAATGTTTATTCGGATATTTTGAGCGTTGTACGAATTTTGGGGCTTCACAATTATTACATTGCCTATGCGGAATGATTATTGCATCTTTGATGCAAGAAACTTATGTTGACAAATGAGAGATGACGAGGAAAACACGAATAACGAATGACTGTTTGGTTCACTTTCTTTATTGGAAAATTATTACAAAGACATTGAAAAGCCTACCTTTTGGCATAATTTACGTTTAAATGTATCAGCAGTTGTTAATCTTTATTGTAGTTTCGCAGATTTACCGCAGCATTTCATGATTTTTTCAGTGGAAAATTCTAACCTAAAATTCATAACACTTCACTAATTTATTGGTTTCTTGAGCCAAACTTTGTGTTCGCTGTGATCCATTACTTATAATCTTTAATTAGACAACTATTTGATAACACTTTGTAATCAAAATTTAAATATTTTTCACTTTTTATCCACTTTCAAGTTCCAACAATAAACACATTATACCATGAAAAACTATAGAACCAAAGTCAACGCTAGTGTGGCATTACGAAAATTTCTTTACTGTTTTCGACATAGTTCAAAAGTCATCACCAGAGGGCGTCTAGTTAATTTTATTTCCGAATGTTAGTTGTTTTTTGTAAAAATATTCATGTTATAAATTGTTGCTTAGCATAATTTTGTAATTGTAATCTTACTATTTATCATTTTGGTCATTTCCCCAGAATTACCTGTTTTCATGACAAAATCATTCACAATATTTTTATTGTGTTTAAATAAATCTAGCACCTGTAATATATTTTTGTTCTTTCCAAAGTACCGACGGCTTTATAACTATTTTGGAAAAGTTATGCATTTAAATTGTTCAATGTAATTAAATTTATTTATTCACGCAACACATTGGTGCTTGGTGGATGTTTACATTAATATTATCTCATCACTTTAATTATTAACATTTTTTTTTAAAGAAAAACTATTTTGAAAATAAATGTTGACGGGATTATGTCCCGTCCGTAATCACGGAATCGCTAACGTGCATTATTTAATTTTGTTCTCACTTATAGCCATGTGAGAAAATTTTGATTTTAGTGTTATATTTTGTATTTCATTTCTTATCCTCATCTTCCTCACATGTTCTTGCCGCAAAATTATGATTAAACACCTTGTGCTTAAGCTATAACGTAATATTTATGATACGATTGTTAAAATTATGACGATAGCAAAGATACCAAATTCAGGTTTAAATTTTGTTGCCACCTTGATAAATAAATGACTGCCGTTCCAAACTTTCAACTGTCACACCCTGTAAACCATTTCCCTAAATAAGTTACCTTCACCGTTGCGATATTCTAAAGTATCACAATCACTGGGTTGTTTTTTATTACATTCGTCATTCGATCGTGATCTGAGGAACATAACCGTGAAAACAATGATCACCACCAAGACAACGACCACTACGACGATCGAACCTGCGACTAATTGTAACCTAATGCCTTCATCATCCCCAACATAGGCTGAAAAAAATACACAAAAATAATAATTATTAAAAAAAATACAAACGAAGCTCGTGGCGAATTTTACCTGTATTGAGCACCTGTCCGGTAGTTTTAAAAATAACCGGCGAATACGCCCCCCAGCCCCGCTGCGTCTTGGCCCTGACTTGCAGCCCGTATTCAGTTCTTTGCTGCAAGCCAGTGATTGTCGCAAATAAATCAGTCGTAAGCAAGCTGGACGCGTTACTGTAGTCCATGTCGGACCTGGGGAACCAGCGCACTTCGTACGTTTCCACCAAGTCGTTTTCAATGTCGTTGCCGTCGCCGGCCGCCGACGGCGCGTCCCAGGCGAGTGTGATCTCCGAGCTCATCACGGACGACACGCGCACGTTGGTGATGCTGCTGGCGACTAGGGCTTCGGTCGTGACGGTAACGTCGGCGTACTCTGGGGCTTCCGTCCGCATGAAGGAGACGCCGTTTTCGGCGAAGATTTGGAAGCGGTACGTGGTGACGGCGTTCAGGCCGGAGATTGTGACACGTGTGTCGTTGAATGTGTCCGTATGGGGGTTGTATTGGACGAGGCCAAGGCTGCAAGCGTCGCATTTGATGCGGTAGACGGTGTCGGTGCGACCGCCGAGGTTGTCAGGTGGGGCCCAACTTAAGGCGACGGTTGATTGGTCCACGAAGTTGACGGTGAGGTTTTGGGGCGCGGATGGAGGCTCTGGGGGAGGATTTATTGGTAAAGAAATGAACCAGATGGTCTTTGTTTTGTTAAACAGCGAGCTTTATTACCGGCTTCTGTCCCATAATGTAGTCATATCTCACATACAAAGCAAATTATCGAAACTTTTTTTAATAAAAATGATGGTCACTTCGGACGTAACAGATCAAAACAATTACGAAATTTTTACGTTTTAGTATCTTCCCGAAAAAACTGCTTCGAAATATTGCAAAATTATGTCAATTTTTGCCTTTTATTGTTGTTAACAATTTTTTTATTGAATTTGGTTTGACGAAATTGCACTCAGAACGAAAGAAATCAGACAAAAAAAATCAAAAAAACGTCAATTTCGATCAAATTTAAATTTTTTTTAATAAAAAAACAACGTAATTTAGTATTTTTTTTCACTAATTTTCGATTAAAATTCATACCGTGAAATATAGCTTAAAATTATCACGATCAGAACGTTCAAAATTGCCAAAAATAACTACATTTTCTACGAGAAAAACGAATTTTTGACTAATTTTGCGATTTTTGGTTTCACTGTGATAAATATTTGTACAAATACAGCGTCTTTAGTTTAAAGGGTTGTTTGAAAAATGTAAAAATAATTTAATTTATAACACAATTTGGACACTTTTGGATTCAAATTTGTGAAATTGCCACTGAGAATATTTTTTTTACTCAAAAACGTGCTTAAAAGTTTAACATTCTTTTATTTTATTATTTTTACCGTTTATTAACATATTTACAGTATTTTTGATTAAAACAATTAATCAAAAAAGGTAAAAAAAAATGTAATTTTCGCCACAATTTGATTATTTAGTCCTATTTAGCAAAATAAACACTAAAAAAAGGCTAGAACAACATTTTCGTCATTATTTAATGATTTTTTTGGCATTTTTTATTAAATTGTAATATAAAAGTAAATAATTAATAAAAGTAAATTTTAATTACAGTGTTTTTGGTGGTAAGGATGACTCTAAAAGGTCAGAAATAATGTATAAAAAATAATGTACAAAATCTTCCAAAAAACTGAGTTTCTATAGTTCAAGAACTTGCGTAAAATGGCGAAGCAACCAACCTTTTCAACATTTTCGACTTCTTATAAGATTTCCTTGGTGTAGAATGATAAAAAAATACGTAACACCCGAATATTAAATAGAATATTAGAAAAATTTTTGTGTGTAATAAAATAATTTTAATTTCCAAACAAATTTAATCATTTTCTAGAAATTTGCAGGAAATAATTGCCTATTTGGCTGACAAACGTGATAGAATACCCAAAAAAAGGCAAAAATACTATAATTTTTGACCTAAATTAGTGATTTCTGGACGTTCTGATGACTTATTATTGAATGAAAAACGTGTAAAAACGTTGGAAAAAATCAAATTAATATAATTTTTAACCAAAGATGATTTCTTGGTTTATTTTATTTGAATTTCTCTAAAAACAAACTAGATTCACAACTTAAAAGCGTGCTTAATTGCTAGAGAAATAAATTATTAACACCAGTTCCAATCTTATTTGGGAATTTTTCGACTTATTTTTGCCAAATTTTGGGGGAAATAATTAGGTTAAGTATCAAATAATTGCTAGAACGATCACAAAAAGGCAAAAACATCGGTATTTTCAACAAAATTTAGTGATTTTCGGTCCGTTCTAACAAAATTTTGCGAATTTTCAACCCTTCAAAGTGTTTTTAAAGTCTTGAAAACGACATATTTTCGACATAATTTTATTCTTGGGCAGTTCGATTAAAATAATCGACGAATAATTGTATTTCTGGCTTAAAATCGTTTAAAATTTTTTGATAAATACAATAAATTGTGTAAGTTTCGGCTTAATTCGGGGGTTTTCAAGATTATGTTTTTTTTTGCACATATTATACTGTAAAATACTAGGTAAGAACAAAAGTTCTTTTCGATGAGTTTATTTGTATAAAAAATAACCCTCAATTTAGATATAATTTGGTAATTTCCTACCTAATTTAAGTGAAATCTTACAGAAAAAACTGCCTAATCGCTTGAAAAATGCAATGATTTTTTCGATGATTTTTCGTAATATGTTCTACAGAATTTTATACAGCGTTATAAGCTGAAAAATGTGTTAAAACGAACAAGAAAAGAGGCTATTTAATAATAAAAAGAAATTTTTTGATGCAACGTGATTATTTTTTGACGAAATTCAAATTCTGACCGGGAAACTTTAGGAAACGTTGTTAAAGAGAAGGTATCTATTTTCGAATTTAGTGATTTTCTAGTTCAGCTTATCAAAAATTCACAAATTCGAGTTAAACTTTGGACTTTCGACCTAATTTGATTTTTTGACTTGAAGAAATTTCACCAAAATAATTGCGTTACTGACTTAAAATGTTCGGAAAAGACAAAAATAATCTCAACTTTGAGTATTTTTTCGGTCTATAGTCTACATTTTTTTGCAACATAAAACAGTTTCGATAAATTTATAACATTAGCTTCTACAACTAGTGCATAATTTAGTGAATTTTAGCTTTATTTGATAAAATATTAAAAAATAAAAAACAAAATTACAAAAACGCAATAAATTGGTCGAAACGGTGCAAAATAACTTCAATTTCGACATAATTGTTGATTTCTCCTTATTTCAGTAAAATTTCTTGAAAAGACAAACTTCTTTTAGCCAAATTTAAAAAAAGTGACGTAATTTGATGATTTTTTTACTTTGTTTTAATGAAATTATAGTGTTTGTGGATGTTTTTCGAAGTAATTTTGTAACGTTTAAAGTTTTTTTTACCCAAAAACGCGTTCAAAAAAGTCAAAAATAACAAGAGTTTCGACATAATTTGATATTTTTTTTACTTTACTTCCTTTTACTATTGGCAGAAGCCAAAAGAGCCCAACTAAATCCGAGAAATGCTTAAATCCTTCCGATAAGTTCATTTTTTTCTAAAATAACCTTACTAGATTATTATTTTAGCTAAATCTTACAAAAAAATCTACCTAAATGCTTCAAAAAATCAATGGTTTATCGAAATATATATTCTACAGAATTTTGTACAGTGTTTTAAGCTGAAAAATGTGCTCAAATGAATAAGAAAAGAGGCAATTTTTTTTCATAAAACATTCTAAATCCAATAAAAAAAATTGTATACAACTTGACAATTTTATGATGAAATTTTATAAACTGTAGTATTTCTAACCGGAAAATTTTAGAAAATGCTGGGAAAGAGAAAATATCTGTGTTCGAAGTTAGTGACTTTCCCAAAATCTCACAGAATCGAGGTAAACTTTAGACTTTCGATCTAATTTGTTTTGTTGACTAAAAAAAATTTCACCAAAACAATTACGTTGTTGACATAAAACCATCTTAAAACGTTCGGAAAAGACCAAAATAATCTTAACTTTGGGCACTTTTTCGGTCTATGGTCAAGATCTTTTTGGTACAAGTATAACATCAATTTATCCATAATTTAGTAAATTTGAGCTTTTATTTTAGCGAAATTTTGGTTCAAACGAGCTAAATCAAACGACACGAGTCAAGAAAATGTCAATTTCGAATTTTATTTTTGATTTTTCCGTATATTTGCGAAATATTACAAAAACGCAGTAAAACTGATCGAATCACTTCAATTTCGACCTAAGTGTTGATTTCTCTTCCCTTTTCAGTAAAATTACTTGAAAAGACAAAGTTCGTTTGGCCAAACTCTCAAAAAAGTGACGTAATTTGACTTTGTTTTGTGTTTGTGGCTGTTTTTCTAAGCAGTTTCGTAACTTTGAGGCCCGATTTAACAAACCTTGAGTGTTTTATGATCAAAAGAGTCAAAAATAACAAGAGTTTCGACATAATTTGATGTTTTTTTACTTCACTTCCTTTGGCAAAAGCCAGAAGAGCCAAACTAAACCCGAGAAATGTTTGAAACTAGTATAAAAAACACCACTTACGAGTGCAGGACATATTCTTGGGGTCGGTAGGTGCCCGATAATACCCATTATTGCACCGGCACTCAGACAGTCCATAATCATTCCCGGTGGAATGTCCCGGACACGGCAAACAATTCTCATCACCAACCTCCGCTTTGTACATCCCAGGACCACAAACTACAAAAAAAAAATAAATAAATAAAAAAAAATCCCAACATTCCCCCCCAAAAAACCCACCATTGCAAGTCTGCTTTTCCACATCCGGTTGAAACCCAGCCTTGCATTTGCATCCCCCGGTCGGTAACGTCCACTTTCCATCCCCTTTGCATAGATAAGTGGGCGTCCCACCGACGATTTCTGCATTCGGCACGCAACTACCTGTCGCTTGCTCGATGAGAGTGATTTCTTTACCGGTTGGTGTTGCCGGAAATTTGGCGAAATTAATCGTCACTTCTGGACACGTGATGTAATACACTTTGATGGCGAGGAGGGAAATGCACGCGCCTTGGTCGCGAAACGCGAAATAAACGCCCTTTTTCGTCACTGGGATGCTTTTTACTTCGGTGTTGATGTTCACTTCGCTGTTGGAATTGAAACGGCCTTCGCCGGCCGCAATGCGACCGATGAGCTTGTATCTGTCGGCGTCCCATGGAGGCGGCTCACGCGTCGCGGCGTCAAATTCGTAATACAATAAACTAAATGTTTCCTTGCACGATAAGGCATTGCCTGAAAGAAGAATTTTCAAACGGACGGCAAGTTTGTTCTATAATCAACTGTCAATGAGCTTTAAATTATCTAACTAAAACTAAAATTTTTGCACCGCTTTTGTGAAATCGGTTGATTTTTGACGATTTCTTGCTTAAAAACGGCAAAATTCGCTGTAATTTTTTTTAACATTTTTATCATTTGATTTTATGTAATATTATGCTTAAAAATGTAAAAACTTGCCACTGTAAACCTAAAGTCGCTATATTCTGACGCCAAAAACGAATAATTAATTCTGTAATTGAAAACACTTGATTTTTGACGACAAAACTCGCAGTCGAAAAGAGGTTTTTTCTGTAAAAGGTATTTAATCCATATAGAAAAAGACAAGATAGTACAATCATTTTCGTCGTAATTTAGTGAATTTTGGATCTTTTTAATGAAATTTTGGATAATTGTAGTACCTTTGGTTGAAATAGTTGCTCGAAAAAAGCAAAATAATATACAGTTAATTTCAAACACAAGGATATAATTTTGTTTAGCAAAATCTTGAGGAAACTGAGTTTCTAGTTCAAAAATGTACTTAAAAGCTCGAATGCAACCAAACTTAACAAAATTTTCGATCTAATAATGTTAAAAAAATCATTAAATAATTTTGTTTTCTAGCAAATTTTGCGAAAATTAGAGATAATTGTGTTTTTGGTTGATAAAATGGCAAAAATACTGTAATTTTCGACACAGTTTATCAAAATTTCGCAAATTTTCACCTCAACAATTTTTGAACATTTGTAAAAGTAAAAAACTATACCATTTTTGATTTCTTATTTTTGGTTATTTTTGACCAAATCTCGCGAAAAGATCATGCTAATTGGATAAAAAAATCTGTTAAAATGCTGGAAAAAGTCAAACCAATGTAGGTATTTTTTTTTTGACGAAATTTTGGATAATTATTACAGTGTCTATGGTTGAAATAATTTCTCGAAAAAAGCAAAAAACAATGTATAGTTAATTTCCAATACAAAAATGTAGTTCCCTTTAGCAAAATCTTGTAAAAATTGAGTTTCTAGCTGTAAAATGTGCTTAAAAGCTCGAATGCAACCAAACTTAACAAAATTTTCGATGTAATGTTAAAAAAAATCGCTAAACAATTTTGTTTTCTAGCAAATTTTGCGAAAATTAGAGATATTTATGTTTTTGGTTGACAAAAAGGCAAAAATACTGTAATTTTCGACACAGTTTATCAAAATTTCCCAAATTTTCACCTCGACAATTTTTGAACATTTGTAAATGTAAAAAATTATAAGATTTTTGATAAAGATAATTTGATGTTTTTCGGTTATTTTTGACTAAACCTCACGGAATGATAACGCTAATTGGATGAAAAACCTGCTAAAATGCTGGAAAAAGTCAAACCAATGTAAGTACTTTTTTTTGACAAAATTTTGGATAATTATTATAGTGTCTCTGGTTGAAATAATTTCTCGAAAAAAGCAAAAAAACAATGTATAATTAATTTTCAATACAAAAATATAGTTCTGTTTAGCAAAATTTTGTAAAAACTGAGTTTCTACTTCAAAAATGTGCTTAAAAGCTCGAATGCAGCCAAACTTAACAAAATTTTCGATCTAATGTTAAAAAAATCGCTAAATAATATTGTTTTCTAGCAAATTTTGCGTAAATTCGAGGAGATAATTGAGTTATTGGTTGACAAAAAGGCAAAAATACTCTTAATTTTCGACCCAGTTTATCAAAATTTCCCAAATTTTTACTACAACACTTTTTGAACATTTGTAAAAGTAAAAAATTATACGATTTTTGATAAAAATAATTTATTTTTTTCTTGGTTATTTTTGACTAAATCCCGCGGAATGATAACGCTAATTGGCTGAAAAACCTGCTAAAATGCTGGAAAAAGTCAAACTAATGTAGGTACTTTTTTTTGACAAAATTTTGGATAATTATTATGTTTCTGGTTGAAATAGTTTCTCTAAAAAACCAAAAAACAATGTACAGTTAATTTTCAATATAAAAATGTAGCTGGTTACCAAAATCTTGTAAAAACTGAGTTTTTAGTTCAAAAATGTTTTTAAAAGCTCGAATGCAACCAAACTTAACAAAATTTTCGATATAATGTTAAAAAAAAATTGCAAAATATTTTTTTTCTCTAGCAAATTTAGAGAAAATTGGAGGAGATAATTGAGTTTTTGGATGAGAAAAAGTAAAAAATACTGTAATTTTCGACCCAATGATTTTTGGATCCAGTTTATCAAAATTTCCAAAATTATATACAATTTTTGATACAGGTAATTTGATGTTTTTTTTGTAATTTTTGATTAAATCTCGCCGAAGGATCACGTTATTTGACTGAAAAACCTGCTGAAATGCTGGAAAAAGGTTAAACTAATGTACTTTTTTAACAAATTTATCAAAATTCATCTAAACAAATGGGGTTTACAAATTAAAAATGTGCTTAAATGCTTGAGAAACAAATATGACATCAGTTCGGGTCTTAAATGTAGAAATTTTTTCGACTTATTTTTGAAAAATTTTCGGGAAACACTCACAGAAATGTAATTATTGGATTTTAGATTATTTCTTGTTAAAAAATCAAAACCCGTTGTCAAATGGCATTATTCTATCGAAGGAAACAAAGATTTGGGCACTAATTTAGCGGAAAACACATGATTTCGGATGATTTCTTGTCCCAAAATGGCAAAATTCTGACTGAAAGAGCTAAAATGAACACCAACTTTCATGAAATCAGTTGATTTTTAGACGATTATTAGCTCAAAAACATCAAAACTCATTGTCAAAAACCTAAATTTTCTTTATTTTGATCCCAAAAGTGATTATTTAATCACTAATTTAGGTAAAACACTAACTGGAAAAGATAAAATCATTGAAAAGTTCTAGAGCAAAACGGTGTGTTCCAGCGTATTCTACGTACAGTTCATTTTACGCATTATTTTTTTTTTAATTTTTCTGACGAAAATTACACGAATGGTCAATTCACATAAAAAAAACAAAACTATAAAGTCAAATTGTTCGATTTTCCAATTTTTGTCGAGATACTGATCGATTTCCGGTACCCGGAGTTTTTATCGGACAATAACTCCGGAATTAATAACCATAACCCCATTTGTTATCATTGTGAAGCTTTTTTAATTATCTATCGTTTAAAAAAAAGATCGTCCTAAGACTAATAATAACACAAAAATAGGTAAAATTTAATGTGTTGATAACTGACAGGTTTATCAAGACATTTTTCGAATTTTTTCGAATAGTTTTGGCGTAACTGAGATAATAAAAAAAATAAAGAGTGTCTCAAAATCGATGGAATAGTCTGGTCCAATCTTTACCACAATTATAGCACTGACAGTTGATTATAAAAATAGCAATAATTACTTTTTGTTGTCTCCTTACCTGGAAATAGGCTACAATCCCGGATTGTGAACTTAATTTCAATGTATATTCGATTGGCGACTCCTCTATCTATGAACGGAGTCCATAGCCAATTATTGACGTTGTTGTAGGCAACGTCGCACACAACGTACGATCTCCAGTTGATGCCTTTTTGGAAATTCGTGAACGACTCTTCCACCCACTGGAATTAATCAAAATTCTCCGTTAGTTATTACACAAACGCAATTACCACCGGTCTGATTTAAATCTCCACCAATCGGTAAAGAGAAATAAGTTGAAATATTGCCATTATCTTTCGCTACGTGCGTAGGATGACAATCTGATCTATATTTCACCCTCATTTTTCGGTGTCTGCGTTTAGAGATGGACATCAATTTAGAAAACGTAAAATTAACGGTGTTTGTACGTGCCCGACATGATAACACTCTACTCATCACACTGCCGGATTTACTCACGGAATACAAGCAACGAAAATCTATTCGAGTTGTTACGAATCAATTTATATTTCACACTTCAAATGATCTTTTCACAACAAACCGAACAACTCAAGTGAGATATTGCGAAAATTCTTCATTTTTTTAATTCAGTTTATACAAAAAAAAAAAAAACAATAAATACATAAATGAAACGGCTAGTTTCATCATCATGAGTATGGAGATCTAAGTATTAGGATGCGACACGTCTACAAAAAAAAACCTTCTGAGCTTGACTAAGTTTAAGAAAAGTCAAAAATTTAATTCAAAAAATATCGTAAACAAAATTAAAATAAACAAATTTTTAAAAACGCTGGAAATATGGTTGAAGATACAAAAAAGTGCAAATTAATTTTCTTGAAGAATACAACTTAGGAGAAGAAACGAATTTAAAAAATAACTTCAAAAAAATGCATGCTTTCAAACTGAGACTAAAATTCTCATAAAAAACATGAGATAAAATTATTTAAGAATACAATTAAGAATACAAGGAAAATATTAGGAAGATATTTGTAGAGAATTGTATTTCCTTTAAAAAATATCTCTATAGTCACTTTTACCAGTAGTCAAGTAACGGAAAGTTAATTTATACACAAACTGTAGAAGATAGAAATATGATCTCGCGGACTTTTTTATAGAAAATATAATTCTCTACAACTTTGTTTCTTACACTTTTTTTGTATCTTCAACCGTTCGCAAAAAATTATCGCTTAGAATTGTCAATTTGCGTTCCACCTCATATTTTTGCGAACGCTAGGAATACTGTTGAAGGTACAAAAAAATTGTAATGAACAAAGTTGTAGAGAATTAAATTTTCTACAAAAAAGTCTGCGACACCATATTTCTATCTTCAACGGTTTAAGTATAAAATAAGTTTCTAATACATGGCCACCGGTAAAATGAAGCAAATCCGTCGTTTGAGCGTATTTAAACAATTTTGGGGCCTAAATGGCTGAATATAGGGATATGGTCTCGCGGACTTTTTTGTAGGAAATTTAATTCTCTACAACTTTTTTCCTAACATTTTTCTTACATCTGTAACCGTATTCGCAGCGTTTTGAAAAATATGGAGCAGAGTACAAATTGGTAAAAGTTTACAATTTTTTTAAACATAGTTTACGATAAAATTTTTGCATTATGTTTATGTCTCACTATTGAGAATTTAATGCTTAATATGCATGCATTTTTTATTTGCTATGTGTTAACCGTTGTACAAATACAACCATTTTTTCTGAAAACTTAGACGGTAATGCAACAACTGCGCTCTCTGGCCGCATTAACGGAACTATCGAAGACAAGAACATTTTATTTGTACGTCCTTTCACATCCTTACCTTTAGATATCCGTAGTTTTACCCAATTAATTGCAAAAAAATTGAACATTGTATAATACTCGCAAGTTTAACTGCTTTCACTTTAATTATCACTAATCGATAATGTGAAAGGTTTTGTCTTTCCAGTATTCTATTTATTTTTCTTTTCTATACAAAATTAACATACTCTCTTATCCGGAAATGTGACAAGCATTAGAAATTATTTGTACATCAACTACAATTCCTTCATTACCCACGTAATTTATTCTATTAGTCTATTATTATTATTCTATTATGTGGCCTTGATCGGTTAAGAAATATGTTGTTTGAACGTTTTCAGTTTCTCCTCTTTTGACAAATTAACAACTTGATTTCTAATTAGAGTTGGTAAGATTGCAGATCATGGACAGAAGATATAACAATTGATAAATGAATTAAGGCATGTAATTTGAAAACCCAGGTCAATAAGAACAATCTTTAAAGACTTCTCAAAAACTCATTAATTAAAAAAAGGGCAAAGAAATATTGACTCAATTTCCTTTGTAAACCATTACCATTTTAGTGAACATAGTTTTTGAACTCTTAATTAAATAAAATCAGTTACGGAGGTTAAAGTTATTAGAAAAGTTCAACAAAAATTTCAAGCAACTAACGAGTAAAAAATTTCTAAAATAAACAGTTTCCAGTTCGAGTTTTTAGAAAAATTATCTCGTTTCGTATACATTACACATTTTATTTGTTTCCTATTTAATAAAAACATTGAGATAATTGATGATGTGCTATTTTAGTTTGTTTTAATCTGGTTAATTAAATCACAAATTGGCCCAATTTTAAAGGTTATCTAGAATTAAACGCCATTTCTTTCGGCTTCCTGATTTTAATTTGAACAAACTGCATCAAAACAAGACGTCGTATAACATCATACTCATTACATTTTGTGTAGTAATAAAGCGATCAGTAAAAAATTCGATTTTGATCAGTAAAAAATAATAAATGATCAGTATTTAATTAATTTTTGCACAGTAAAATAATAAGTGATCAGTATTTAATTCATTTTTGCACAGTAAAAAAATTAAATGACAAGTTAACCACGCACAGTATTTTATTAAAATTTGCACAGTAAAAAAATCGTATATGCACAGTATCTAGTTTCAGTTTGCACAGTTTAAATAATAAACGCTCAGTAGTTAGCTTGCAAAACTAAAAGGAAACATACCCCTCAAACGATTAAACTCGAAAATATAAAACTGCATTTATTATTTTTACTGTACAATCATTATTTATTTTTACTATGCATTAATTATTTTACTGTGAAACTATCATTTTTACTGTGCATTTATTATTTTTACTGTGCATTTACTATTTTTATTGTGCATTTATTATTTTTACTGTGCATTTATTATTTTTACTTGCATTTATTATTTTTACTGTGCATTTACTATTTTTACTGTCCATTTACTATTTCTACTGCGCATTTATTATTTTACTGTGCAATTATTTTTACTGTACATTTACTATTTTTACTGTGCATTTATTATTTCTACTGTGCAATTGTTAATTTTTACTGTACAATTATTATTTTTACTGTGCATTTATTATTTTTACTGTGCACCTATCATTTTTGCTGTGCATTTATTATTTTTACTGTGCAATTATTATTTTTACTGTGCATTTATTATTTTTACTGTACATTTACTATTTTCACTGTGCATTTACTATTTTTACTGTGTATTTATTATTTCTACTGTGCAATTGTTAATTTTTACTGTACAATTATTATTTTTACTGTGCATTTATTATTTTTACTGTGCAATTATTATTTTTACTGTGCATCTATCATTTCTGCTGTGCATTTATTATTTTTACTGTGCAATTATTATTTTTACTGTGCATTTATTATTTTTACTGTACATTTACTATTTTTACTGTCCATTTACTATTTCTACTGCGCATTTATTATTTTACTGTGCAATTATTTTTACTGTACATTTACTATTTTTACTGTGCATTTATTAATTCTACTGTGCAATTGTTAATTTTTACTGTACAATTATTACTTTTACTGTGCATTTATTATTTTTACTGTGCAATTATTATTTATTTTTACTGTGCAATTATTATTTTTACTGTGCATTTATTATTTCGCTATGCATTTATTATTTTTACTGTGCATTTATTATTTTTACTGTACATTTACTATTTTTACTGTGCATTTATTATTTCTACTGTGCAATTGTTAATTTTTACTGTACAATTATTATTTTTACTGTGCATTTACTATTTTTACTGTGCAATTATTTTTACTGTGCATTTATTATTTTTACTGTACATTTACTATTTTTACAGTGCATTTATTATTTCACTATGCATTTATTATTTTTACTGTGCATTTATTATTTTTACTGTGCATTTACTATTTTTATTGTGCATTTATTGTTTTTACTGTGCATTTATTATTTTTATCGTGCATTTATTATTTTTACTATGCAATTATTATTTTACTGTGCATTTACTATTTTTACTGTGCAATTATTTTTACTGTGCATTTACTATTTTTACTGTGTATTTATTATTTCTACTGTGCAATTGTTAATTTTTACTGTACAATTATTATTTTTACTGTGCATTTATTATTTTTACTGTGCAATTATTATTTATTTTTACTGTGCAATTATTATTTTTACTGTGCATTTATTATTTCGCTATGCATTTATTATTTTTACTGTGCATTTATTATTTTTACTGTACATTTATTATTTTTACTGTGCATTTATTAATTTTACTGTACATTTACTATTTTTACTATGCATTTATTATTTCACTATGCATTTATTATTTTTACTGTGCATTTATTATTTTTACTGTGCAATTATTATTATTACTGTGCATTTATAATTTTTACTGTGCAATTATTATTTATTTTTACTGTGCAATTATTATTTTTACTGTGCATTTATTATTTCACTATGCATTTATTATTTTTACTCTGCATTTATTATTTTTACTGTGCAATTATTATTTTTACTGTGCATTTATTATTTCACTATGCATTTATTATTTTTACTCTGCAATTATTATTTTTACTGTACATTTACTATTTTTACTGTGCATTTAATTTGTACCGTTTCATTTTGTCAAATTAACGCAAAATCGTGCTTTTTCCACTGATTTTTCTGAAATAAAAAATCAAAAATTGATAAAAAATTGCATACCCCCGGCGTGTTGGCTTGGGGTCCGTAGGGATACCTGGTCCAGTCTAGGGTGGGTTCGCCGGTCGTATCCAAAAGCACGACTAGAACAACAAAAATAATTCCATTTTGTGTCTCTCAAGCAGGTTGAAGCGTCGATGTGCTGCGCTAAGTAGCAAAGTCTGGAGGTATTCCGACTTCAAAGGATACCCGAAACTGAATTTAAAGGAAGAGAGAACGGCGCGGTCCCGAATAGTTCCCCAGGGCATAAGAAAATCGATACGAGACAAGTCTAGCAGTGCACATCTCGACACGTTTCAAGTGTGATTGACAATAAAAAAAATTTCATATAACATACCTTGCTCGGCATCAGCTGTTTTGTAGTGGATGAGTGTTAGAACAAGCGCTAGCAGACGCATCATGACCATGTTTTTTTTCTGTTATTTTCAATAGCAGGATGCGATTTTGTCCTGCCTTAAGAGGCGGACCGCGAGCTTTGCTGCTACTCCATTCTGTAACAAAAATAATAGGTAATGACAGGCATCTGTTTCATGTTGCATTCCATCTATCCTAATGTTTAGCTTTCAAACTGTTTTAATTGTCTAATAAACATGTACTCGGGTTTTATAACCCCGTCGTAAATCCACCGGAAGCCGAAATTTTTTTCAAGAATCGCACTTTTACAACTTTCCGCTCACTTTATTTACCTTATGACTCAACAATAGAACAAAACTGGTAAATTATTTGCTAATCATTCGGTTTAATTTTTAACAAATTTGGGAGGTCTCGTGAATAATCCGCACGTAACTCGTAAAATATGCTTACACCATAAAAAAAACATTACTGATTTCCTTTTAAACAAGCACTGGTTTCAACACATGTCACCTAGATAAGATAATATGCTTCAAGAAATTTTTAAATCGTGTCAGCTTCAAGCGAGCTTTTTCAGCGAATTATGCAAATTGTTGCTCCTTCTCATATTGTTTTGTTATTGCCAAATCTTTATCTTAACTGCATTTCAAAATCGAATACGTTTTTATCTTAAAATAATTATTAGCATTATAGGTTCGTCTAATGCACACTATAGGATAGGATATGTTTAAAAAAACCTTTTAAGAAAAAAAAATAATCAATGTATTGTCAGCTTTTTTATCCTAAAAACAGATAAAGCACAAAGTACTAACGTGATGTTTCTGATATTTTGTGATAATTTATTAATAACGTGGCTTGAAAACTTGACATAAACGTGTTAATTTTAGATGATTTAACAAAATGAAAAAAAAACGGGATTTTTAAGACAATAAAGAGATTAACCGCTCAAGAACGGCAAAGATAACACGTGATTACTTGCTTAAACACAAAAAATGTAGTTCCAGCTCGGTTTTTACAAATAAATGATGCTGTTTTTGGCTTTAATTTCAAAAAAATCGGCCCATTTTAGCAGAATTTTTAAAAAAGATCAAAAACGCCCAAAACAAAATTTCAAAAATTACAAAAAAAATCTTTATTTTTTTTTTACTAGAAAAAATGACAACACTGCATATGAAATTTTTAGAGTCAAATCGGTTACTAATTTAAACACTGAAACAAAATCTGTGTTGTACGGAATTTCGGTGACGAAACTTTTAGAGCCGGCTTTCAATTGCAATTAAATTGACATTAGTCAATGCATTTTAAATGGCAACTTATTTCGAATTAGTTTAATTTTGAATTAAGTCTTAATTTCGCTTTATAGAAGCGTCATTAAGTTAATCTGCAATTAAATGCGTGATTAACTGATCACGTGACCAAATTAAACAAATGTCATTGGTGATGTGGTTGCTAGCTTTTAACAACGAATTAAATTTTAACAAAGCTTTCTATAAACTTACCCTTAGTATCAAAAACCTTTCAATTAGGGGAGAAAAATCATTATAACTGTTATTTTTCATATTTTTTTTATTTATATTTTATTCATGTCAATTAACTAAACTCTGAGTTCGAGTAGTTTATTGTTAATATTCTTTCTATATTCATGTCAATTATCTAAACTCTGTGTTCGAGTAGTTTATTGTTAATATTCTTTCTATATTAATATAAAATCAAAGAAAAAAATTTATAATTTAATTTTTAATAATTTGAAACTAAAGAGTTTAATGTTCCACTCAGCGATATCTCAAATTCTTATCCCTTGTGATTTTGACACAATTATTAAATCTGTTTTTTGTCAAAACAGGGAAATAATCTTGATTTCACAAAGATTTCAGGCGACTATTTAGTTAGTTTCGTAAAAAAATATTAAATATTTATTAAATATATATATACCCAAATTTTATGCAAAATTACTTAACTGAAAGTCCAAAAAAACAAAAGAAAAATTGTTAATAAATATTACAAACTGCTACTTGTTATATTATTTATTTTTTTTAATATAGCGTCCTTCTGATCGTAAAAATTGGTTTTGTTATAAGTTGTAAGAAATTTCTAGCGAGATAGTACACATATTTTAACCATGGATTAAGTATTAAAAATAAAGTGACTCAAATTTTTTAATTTTTTTCCTAAAAACGTTTTGATATGGAATTATTAGCCACCAAAAGTTATAGATTATGTTTTCATCTTCAAAACTACATATCCAATTTTTATAAAATCTGGTATACATTTTACTGTTTTATTGGAAAAAAATATAAAAAAATTAAAAGACAAAAAAATTCTAAAATGAGTGAGTTTTCAAATTCCAATAGCACCAAAATATTTCTCTCTTTCACAATGTCCCAGAACCTTACAATATGTAAGTACCAACGACTGTGTACCAAATTTTATAAATATTGGATAAGTAGTTTCAAAGATAAAAAATATAATCTACAATTTTGGGATAACTTTTAGAAGCCAATAATTCCACAATAAAACGTTTTTAGAAAAAAATTAAAAATACGAATCAGTTTATTTGTAATGCTTAATCTATGGGCTATACTATACCCGTTTTCAAAAATGAATCATATCAGGGTTGGCTATGACTGTGTAAAACGACCTTTACGTTTTGTAACTAGAAGTAAAAATATGTGAAGATACTAAAAATAGCAGTATAACCAACATACATTCAAATTTCCACCGCCTACTCCTGGAATATTATTTAATTTGAGAAAGAGTATACCTACATATTTTTGTTTTTTTTTAATACTTAACATCATTTTCTTAATTCTTTGAATCCAAATAAGATTGTTCTCTACAGTAGCTTAGTTTTCTTGTAAAATTTGTGGTAAAAGATTAGAAATGTAATTGTTTTAAACCACAATCTTTTTATGATTATTTTTCCATTTTAGTTGGTGTTTTTTTTCACTTTAAATTTGTCACTAGAATCCAGTATAACACATAAGATAATACCTTGTTTCTTATATAAAAAATCTAATTTTGTTCACTACTTATTACACCCCAAAAAATTCAAATATGGTATTACTTTTTTAAGTTTTTAAGACATTTCTTTTTAAAAAAGCACTATTATAGCTTCAACAATTACTTTGATAAGATATTAAAAAATATTTTTTTCGGGTAATTATTATAAGTAACATTTCAAATTTTTATACAGTTTTATCAAATAAGTAGATAAAGCATTAATTACCACATGAATTTGAAACGACTTTTATGCTAGATTTGTAAAAAAAATATTCATTGTGTACCAAATACTAACGTTTTATATTAAATATTAAATAGTTTCAACAAACGAAATAAAAACTTGTAAATTAAAATGTATAGTCCGTTCCAAATTTATATCAAACTGAGAGAATTTAAGGCTGTGAATTAATAACACTAGGGACCATAGATTTGTTTTATTTGCAAAAACATTTACGTTTAAAAAATGCAGTTGCATGCTGGCGTTGTTTTTTTAATAACAAAATTTCAAATTCCTTTGAATTGAAACAAAATAAAATGTGCTTAGTTTCTTGTGAAAATTGCGACAAAGCCTACATTTGTGTGTAATTTCCAGCGACATTTGCAAATTAGCACAGAAAGTGGTTAGTTACGCCCATTTGGTGCAATAATATGTCCATTTTACGAGTGCAATAATTACAGCGAAGGCAATAGTTGAGTTTTTAATCACTCGATCTGTAAATACATAAATGCTCTGGTATTCACGCAGCACACCTAATTTTTTTGTACCTTAGGTATAAAATACCATTGCTGTCGGCCATTTTGGAACAGGTTAAATAGTGTAACTTGGGTCGAAATCATTTCTCTAGTCACACAAAACGCTGCTATTTCCACAATGTCGATATTTATAAACAAGACGCGTCCGCAGCAACAATAAAAAATCACCATATTTAAACAAAGCCGTAAAAACAAAACAAAGAAAAATACCTCTGACATGATATGTTGGTCACATTTTGTCAAAATGACTCAACTGGGCAAAATTCCTCAAATAACTGTTCGTTGGCGAAAGAAAAAACACGGTATTTAGTCAAGATCTGCCATATACACACATACACGGCAAGGCAGTGCTGTAATGAACACACAGGTCACTCTGATGCAACGTAAACAATCACCGTTTCGGATAATCAGCACACCATCGGCGATTGCACTTGTTTTCGGGCGAAAAACGATGCGTTTTTGTTAATTTCCGACGAGATTTTCACGACATTCCGACACGGCCCGCTACGATTCAGCAGCAGCATCGCTGAGCACACTGAACCCAACGATAATCTTTAGAAAGCCAGCTTCACACCGGAAAAATTCGTATTGTGTATCGATTGAGACGATGAGAATGCGCACACTACAATCAAACATTTGACTATCGCGCGCCGATGACATTTTTTTGGCACTTGTCGCAATGTTTGTAAACAGTTTTATCGCAAAAAGGGAAAAGTAAACAAATCTGGGTGAGGTTTTTTCATTCAATGTATTTGGCACTTCTACAACGTATTTATATCAAACAGAGCATTAGTAAACGTAAATCATTTAAAAATTGTCGTGTTAGTCAATATTTCCATTTTTTATCTAAAATAAATGTTAATCATCAATATCTTTAAATTTTAATAAGTAATCAACATAATTAGTTAATCAACAATATGCCACTATTAATATAGAGATTCATTTTAAATTAATTAAATATCTTTTAATCAGGCAGCAGTGGCGAACCCTCTGATCAGTGTTGCCAAACTAAATAATAATAGCATTGCTGGCTGTAAAACGCACAAAAATGCCCAAACAAGAAATAATATTAGGTATAAGTTTTTGAGTTAGTGGTGAATTTTTTGGTGGTCTTATTCAAAAATGTGTTTAAAAGTTTAAAAACTTAAGTGTAACACACTTTCGACGATTTTTGTTTTGTTTTTCGGCTTCCGTCGTATTTTTTTAAATGAGTTACCACGAGTAAAAAGAGCTAAAATACCATGATCTTCGGTTTAATTTGTTGATTTTCAAAAAACCTTTGTTGAATAAACCAAAAATAATATTTCTTGGTCGAATTTGGTTGATTTTTTTAGTATGCAAAAATAAAACAAATAAAACAAAAATAAAAAAAGTAAAATCTCACAAAAAGTCTGAGAAAACGAATTTAAAAAATTAATTTCGACCAAACTTTTTGGTTTTTCGGTCTATTTTTAAGGAAGTTTTGCTCAAAAACCAGTTAAATCGAGTCAAGCAAACCAATCAGCATTAATTCTTTAGTTGGTTTTATCGAAAATTTTCGAAAAAACCTTAAGATTAACGCTAATATTCGTCAGAATTTGGTGAAATATTTAGTTGTTTTCAACGAAGTTTTGCAAAACACTTGTGTAGCTGACTGTAGAACATAAAGACACTCAAAAAAGCAAAAATAATGTAGTCCTCGGCCTAATTTGAAGATTGTTGGATCTGCTTAATCAGTCTGAAAATTTTGTCCAAAACATATTTAAAATTTTTAAACAAGTAAAAATAACGCTAATTTCGAACAAATTTTGTGTTGTTTCGGCTAATTTTTGTGGTTTTTCGCATTATTTTTGGCCTAATTTCACTCAAAAACGAAACATTCTGAGTAAAACACATAAAATAACATTAATATTTTGTAAACTAAATCAAGCCAAACAAGTCGAAATAAAATGAATTTCGACCCAATTTCGTGATTTTTCGAGCAGTTTAAGCGAAATTTTTCAAAAAAGGCAGAAATATAACATCTTTTTTGAATGAATTTGGTGAAATTTTAGTTTTATTTTTAAAAAAATTTTGCGAAATAATTGTGTTTATGGTTGGCTGCAAAACGGATAACTAATAGCGTTCCAAAAAGCAAAAATAATAGTTTTTAAAGAATTTTTTTGGTCTACTTAACAAAATCTCACAAGAAGTCTGAAAAGTAAGTTCAAAAACGTTTTTGGAAATTCGAAAAAACTAAAAATAACGCTGCTTTCGGAAAATTTTTGTGCTGTTTCGGCTAACTTTTGTGTTTTTTCGCTTAATTTTTTACGAAATTTCGCTCAAAAACGAATCATTCTAATTAAAACACATAAAATAACATTAAGATTTTGCAAATAAAAGAAGTTCCAAGTTAAAACAAACTAAATTCAGCCCAATTTTGTGATTTCTCACCAAGTTTAAGCAAAATTTTTCGAAAAAAAAAAGCGAAAATAGCACCATTCATGGACGAATTTGGCGACATTTTAGGTGGTTTTTATTAAATTTTAGCGAAATATTTGTTCTGCTGGCTACTAATAACGCTCCAAAAAGCAAAAATAATAGTTTTTAAAGAATTTTTTTGGTCTACTTAACAAAATCTCACAAGAAGTCTGAAAAGTTAAGTGTAAAAACGTTTTTGGAAATTCGAAAAAACTAAAAATAACGCTGCTTTCGGAAAATTTTTGTGCTGTTTCGGCTAATTTTTGTGTTTTTTCGCTTTATTTTTTACGAAATTTCGCTCAAAAACGAATCATTCTAATTAAAACACATAAAATAACATTAAGATTTTGCAAATAAAAGAAGTTCCAAGTTAAAACAAACTAAATTCAGCCCAATTTTGTGATTTCTCACCAAGTTTAAGCAAAATTTTTCGAAAAAAAAAAAAAGCGAAAATAGCACCATTCATGGACGAATTTGGCGACATTTTAGGTGGTTTTTATTAAATTTTAGCGAAATATTTGTTCTGCTGGCTACTAATAACGCTCCAAAAAGCAAAAATAATAGTTTTTAAAGAATTTTTTTGGTCTACTTAACAAAATCTCACAAGAAGTCTGAAAAGTTAAGTGTAAAAACGTTTTTGGAAATTCGAAAAAACTAAAAATAACGCTGCTTTCGGAAAATTTTTGTGCTGTTTCGGCTAATTTTTGTGTTTTTTCGCTTTATTTTTTACGAAATTTCGCTCAAAAACGAATCATTCTAATTAAAACACATAAAATAACATTAAGATTTTGCAAATAAAAGAAGTTCCAAGTTAAAACAAACTAAATTCAGCCCAATTTTGTGATTTCTCACCAAGTTTAAGCAAAATTTTTCGAAAAAAAAAAAAAGCGAAAATAGCACCATTCATGGACGAATTTGGCGACATTTTAGGTGGTTTTTATTAAATTTTAGCGAAATATTTGTTCTGCTGGCTACTAATAACGCTCCAAAAAGCAAAAATAATAATAGTTCTTGATGATTTTTTGGTTTGCTTAAGCGAAATCTACAAAAATAGTTTTCGAAAGTTTACAAAAAAGTAAACGAAACACTATTTTTGATCAAATTTTTTGGTTTTCAAGGTAATTTTTGATCAAATTTTGTTTAATGTCGCGCTAAATCAAAGGAAATAAAATAATTTCATTTTGATTTTTATGGTTTTTAGGCGTGTCTTACACGTGTCCTCTAGTTAAAAATCAAACAAAAAATCGAGTAAAACAAGCCAAAAAAATTAAATTTACCTAGAGGCGAATTTGCACCAGTTTTTAAAAAAAATTTCGAAAAATTTCATAAAATCTTCCAAAAAAAACTGAGTTTTTAGCTCAAAAAAAGCAAGAATAACGACGTTTGAACCAAATTTCATGATTTCTCGGATGTGTTGCTGGTTGTAAAACGATAAAAATGTTATTTTCGGCTTATTTTGGCGATTTTTTAGACGGTTTTAAAGAAATTTCGACCCAAATTAATCACTTTAAAAACAAATCAGGCTATTTTTTAAATAATTGAATAATGATTTTTCGAATTATTTTTGAGGAAATTGTGTGAAACAATCCAGTTTCTCGTTAGATTTCGCACAAAAAGAAACGCAAAAAAGTTTCTTCTTTAACAGTTGCACAACGAAGAAAGCTAGTTCGGGGAAATACTCGATTAAAAAAAATACCTTACAGTTTTATGATTCAGTGTCATTCGATATGGAGGGAACGGTGTTTCGAACTTAAACTAGAATTTTATTTTTTCTTAATTTCCTGCAGGTTCGCCAACACTGCTTTACGATAATAAAAAAAGTAAAAAAATAGGGAGGGGACCCTAATACCACAATTCGCTTGGTTCTTTTCTACGCGCTAAAATACTGTCGGAAATCAAACTGGAAGCATAAGATATGTGCAAATATTCGCAATTGACTAGTAAAAAAAAAGTGGTCCACAATAATTTCTCGGTTAAAAAAAAACCTCTAAAACTATCACAATGAGTGCTGCACGTTACCAGCCAAATCAATTTCGAATTTTGGAAAAAAATCGTCGTTAAACTGGAACTGGTTCGTTAGTAGCCGATAAAGCCATCTTCGACAAGGTCGATAAGCTACGCCGAGGAAAACTACTCCCACTGCTGCTTTCGGAAAAGATCTTGCGAAAACTGCAACAAAAAATTAAAAAATAAATTTCTTTAAACCCCACTCACAATTTCCTAATCCCCGACTCTGAACACTTCTTCCAGGGGGCGTCGTCGGGCTCATACGGCAGAGGCCCTTGAACAGGCGCATCCTCCTCAACCGGACTAAAAATTAATCTTAAAACTTCCACCAAAAAAAAAAAAAATTAATTATAACCTTTCCGACTTGTTTTTCGGTCTGTACGTCTCGAGTTCGTCCTCCAAGTCACTAACACGCGCTTTGAGTTCGTTCCGTTCGTGTAATATGTCTTTAAGCTCCTGAGTAGTGAACCTCGGCCGGTTCGGATCGTCCAAATCATAGACGGCTTTGTTAACCGGAACCGGGGGATCACACTAAAAATCGGTCAGTAGCAACATAAACACCAACCGAACACAAAGTCTTTGTAATGGGACGTTGTTTGATTACAGTATGCCAGCGTGACATCACCCAGCATCCTCAGCTTTCCACTTGTGAATTAATTGTCGTAAAAAAATGTAAATAATTTATAAGCGAAGAGCGAAAAAGCAATAACAAACTTCTGAGGTTGTACGTCAAATAATTGTCAAGTGTTGCAAATTACGAGCAAAAATACTTTCAAATCTATTGTAAGCAGACTCAGTTTTTTTAATCAGCCTGTATAATAATTAATAAGGGTTGAGTCTACTAAAAGTGTATTTTCTAACGACGATTATAATCCTGTCAAAAACGCAGTTTGGATTTTTACCAAATAATTCCACAGAACTATATCAGAAATTGACAAACCTATTGATCTAAATTACAAGGTGTCAGGAACTTTTGTCGACTTGCCTAAAACTTTTGCTACCTTAACTCGTAATATTTAATGAATAAGTTGAAATTTTATGGAATTAGAGGTCAAGAACTAAAGATTATTAAATCCTCTTTGGAAAACAGATCGTCTCAAATACGGCCAAAGAAACTGGATATTTAAAATCTTTTTATTCTAATAAATCAGTTAATTTAGGAGGAGTACCTCAAGGATCTGTATGGGGGCCCCTATTATTTCTTATTTATGTCAACAATATGTCTAAATATATAAAAAATAATTGAAACAACTCCCTGAACTTCTGACTTATGTACAAGGACTATCATTAGAAGAGATGAATGGTAAAATCAAATAAATGGTTAAATCAAATTACCTTAAACTGCAGTAAAATATTTTTTTATTATTATTATAGTAATTCAAAATCAAATAAATTATGAGGTAAACTATAAGGATTTGAATATTACAAATACTAATTGTGCAACATTCTTGAGAGAAAACTTAAATTATCAGCTCATTTGAAATCATATTGACATATTTTAAACATTAACAAAACTTAACTGATCTTAATTTATTATTCGTTTCTTAAGTTATCAAGTATTATTTGAAGCGCTAAGGACATATTATGCACATGACCAATATCTCATAAATTATGGGGTCATATTTTGGGGACGTGATGCGAATGCTCATAAAATATTATTGTCAAAAATATTTTTAAAGCAATATTAAAAATGATACATCGTGAATCATGTCGTTCACAATTTGTAAAATATGGTTTAATACTTATCATGATTGTATTTATATCGACTAGTTGTTTTTTTTTAGTAAACACTGCATTATTTGTGAGTAATTGTGACGTCAATGATAAAATGACCACAAGAGATTTGACGAACTAATACCTCAATAAAGTACTACAAAATATGAAAAAAGTGATGTTTATAAAGCTACAAAAGGAGCCAAATTTACTTCAATTTAAAAGCACATGTATTTAATTTTTCAATGTTTTAATTTTTTTGACCATGTCGATGTTTTAATAAGATTCTCTGACAATAAACTTTGTGGATATTATTTTACTATCTTAAAAACCGACAGTCGAGTCGCACAGAAATCAGCGTTTGTTGTTAAGTACATTATATTTCTCTACAGTAAGTGCGAATTTTTTCAAAAATTTTCGGCAGTTCCTTAAAATAATTAATTAATTAAAATAATTAGTTAGCTGCGTAATAGTGTTTCAACAAAAAATATTTCCTCTTTTAGAACAGTGTTTAAATGCTATTTTGTACAAAAAATACGTCAAAAAATTGTGGCTTGCCTCCAAAATTCAAGCACATAAGCGTCGTTTGTTTTAGAATATAACATAAAAAATAAGAAAATTTTGATTAATTGATATTCAATATTTTTAATTAATTAAAGCTTATTCCAAATCTGAAGACGAACTGACAGTGTCGAAAATAACTGAAATTTGTCAATGTTTTTCCAATCCAGTGTTAGTCTTTAAAAAATTATAATAAGATACGTAAGATGGAGTATAATAAACAAATTATTAATAATAATAGTAATATTTCTATGTATCTTTGTCCTCAAAATTTATTAATCTTAAAGTGACAACTAAGTAAATCTTAGAAAAAAAATGTACGCCCATGTACCATGCAATTTTGTAAAATTTTGATCTAGTTATCCATGATAGTTACATTAACACGATATCCATTACGGAAATAAGATTCCAGCATAATTTTTTTATGTTTTTTGATGACCATTCTGGACATATTGACAGATAAAGCCACGTTGAAGTTATTTACGCAATACATTTCATTGCTAAGGTAACTGTCATGAAAAACAAGAACAAAATTTTAAAAAATCGCATGGTATAAGTTATCAAAAATGTCCGTTGTGAAAAGGTGTCGTTATTAGAGCAGGTTTCACTGTATTTATGTCGTTTTTATCACGTTTGTGTTCTAAAAAAACAGTGTTTTTTCTTGAAATTTTGCTAACACGTGCCGAGAAATCGTTGACTTAAGTCACAAGTCACTTTTTTTCGCATTTTATCACAATTTCCAGGCAGACTTGCAATTTTTTTGTTTTATTTCGTCAGAAATATACCGAACTGGGTAGCAAACGGTGTTATTTTCGCTTTTTTATTACTTTTGAGCCTTAAACTTACCTTTTTTTTGTGAAATCATTTTGTGAGTCTTTTATGTAACTGTCAGTTTGCCACCAGATATGGAGGAACAGCATCTATCGTTTACTGGAAGGAATAAAAAAAAATTCTACTGAAGATTATCTACTGAAGATAAACTCGCACCATAAGACCATTTCAATTTATACTTAAAAGAGTAGGCGTTTTTTTTCTTTGTCATTGATAAATTAGTGCAAACTGTGAGAAAAAAATATATTCTAAATTCAAATTAATTAGTTACCGTTCGAATTACCGTTCTGTACTTAATCATTAATTTGTAATATACTTATTGCGCCTCAAAATCACAAAAAGCAGAGGCATATACTGCCGTGCTAAGCAAGAATGTCGCAACTGATTTTATATGAACCTTGAGTTATGTCTTGTTTTCTACATTTTCAGAGTGCACTGTTATTTTAAATGCTAGTAACATGGAATATTGAAGTCAACCTAACAATTTATTTGTAAAAAGGAAATATGTATGCAATTGTATCCATTATTTTGCCAAATCGCTGTTATTCCACATACGACGTTTAATTTTTTTATTTATTTTTTTAATTAAGTAAAAGTAACTAAGTAAAAAAGTCGTAACTACAAAAATATTTATTAACGGCTTTAAACAAATGAAATAATACGTAACAACAGCAAATTTATAAAAAAATGTACCCAAGAAATTACACCTAGCGTACGATACTTTTGAAATAAAAGCAAATTTTGTCAAAAAATCAATCGGTTTTCTGGTAGAATATTTTTAAATTTTTTTAAGAGTTACTGTTTTCTTTCTGTATCTATGCCATTTGTTGTGTGTTTTTGAGTGGGTTTTTTGAATATGATGTTATTGATGTTAGGAAATTTAACTCTATAAAGTCGCTATCAAAACTGCATCTATATTTCATGTTTTTTTTCCTCGTTCAAACGTAACGTTAACCATGTCGCTTAGGTAAGGTCGATTAATAATTTTGGCCAATTTGTACTGTGAACTGTAGTCTTCCCATTTAAAAAAGTTTTCAATTTTCATTTGTTTAATTTTAGTTCTTGTACCCGTCCTTCCAACCGAATTGACAAAATCGTCAAAGTCATACACTTTTTTTTGTTTTTTTAATTGTAATTCGACTTTGTAAACAACCAAACTTGGTGGTACCTAATGTTTTTGATTAATTTTAGAAAATATACAATTTTTGATTCATTAATGAGTGGGTTTCATATACATTTTATAGTTACGACTTTCTTGCTAAGTAATATTGCACAAACCCCACATACGTCAATTTTATTTACGTATTTCGTCTTATTAATTTCTGGATAATATCTATTAAAGTTATTTAGAATCAAAGTTATTGCACTATTGATCTCAGACTTTGTGTTATCTCAAATTTGACAAAAAAGTCAGTTACGACGTTCTTGCTTAGCACGGCAGTATAACCGTTTAAATAAGCATACTGGATGACGTAATTCGCGCGCTATGCTTCTATTGGCTAATCATTACCAGACACCCTCCCATTACAAAGACTGAACCGAACCGACTTTTGCAAGATCTTCGTTTTCCTTCTGCGCCAAACCCAATCTTTGCCTCAACCCGACGATATCTCGTTGTTGGTCTTGAAGTTGGACGAGAAAATCGGCCCTTTCGTCGCATAACGTGCGCACTTGGCTTTGGAATAACTTATGTTTGCGGCGAAGCTCTCGACTCGTGTTGTTCAGACGTTCAACTTGCGATTTCAAATTTTCAATATCGTGGCATTTCTCTTGTAGGAGATTGTCTTTGAGGCGGATTTCATCGCGTTGTTTCTCCACACTGTCTTTCAGCTTCTGTAACATGTCGCCGTTAGGCGGCGGCGACAAGGGGGGCACCTGTCGATGGGGAGACGTGGAGTTGTCTTTGGCCAATCGCCGGTTTTCCTCCTGGAGACGTGTGACCACAGAAAGCAATTCTTTGGTTTCAGAACGCCATTGTTCTTCAATGGCTTCCAGTTCCTTGAAACAGTTTTAAATCTAGTCACCTCACAAACGCTACCAACCGTTTAAACTGGTACAAATTTTAGTTACTAGAAGGAGAAAATGAGTAATAATAAGTTTTACAAGCTTACTTTTTCAAATTTTTGCCGATATTCCGCCTTTTCCAACTTGTCATTTTCCAATTGTGCTATTTTCAGTCGAAGCTCATGCAATTGTGTGTTTTCGCGTTCGTTGCGTGTGGCCAGATTTTCGAGCAATTCTAAGGCGTTAATAACTTTGGGCATTAACGAAGTCACAGCATCAGCACCGTATTGATCAATGATTTTTTCGCATTCTTTGCCAATATCGGAAGCAATATCATAGACATCGACAACACTGACTTCCCCACCGAAATCACCCTCTTCTTCCATATTTTCAACGTCGAAGGGGTACCGGGATCGAGGCATCAAAACTTTTTGCAAAAACTCCTCACACTACACCTTATTGATCACAACAAAAACAGCAATTTTTTGCTCAAAGCTGGCGATTTTTTACGCGTTAGATTGGCGACATTGTCAAAGTCCTGTCGGTAAAGTCGGAACCCAACTCGAATTTTAAATTAATTTCCCTTATTTTGGCACTAAAACTGGGCAAAACCCCAGTCAATGCCCCAAAATCACAAGCAGAAATGTTCGAAAGTGATACCGACTTTGATTTTGGTGATGTAAGTTAGTTTTGTCTAAAGTGAGGTTATGTCATTGTTTATCAGGACTTGGGTTTAAATTTCGATAAAATTAACAAACACCAGAGTCATTCGCCCCCCAAACGCCCCAAAACAGTAAATGCCCCCGTTAAGCGTAAATTCCCAGGACCTGCGGGGCTCCTTGACTTGGAAAACACGAAAAATGAGGCAAGTGTCGTGGGGCCATCCCAGGGGGCTATAATTCAATTTTAGGTCATTCCGTGCTCCCAAATGTCTTTCTCCGTGTTCCAGGCAGCCCCCTGGCTCCAAATGTGCCGCGACCACGAAACGTTAATCGACCAGTTTGATATTAATTGGATTAAGGGGGCGGCAACTCGCGAGGAATTGCCAAATCGCAAGGCCCCATTTCTGGGGGCTATCATTAAAAGCGTCGAATGTTTCGAGGGGAAAAACACCATTGTTAAAGTTGTCTTGAAAGACCCCACGGGGGAGATTCAGGGCTCAATAATTCATAATTTATTTGAGGAGTATTCGGAATTTTTAGTTGCCGATTCTGTGATTGTTTTGAGACAGTTTAGTGTCATTACAACTAGTTCAGGTAATCACTACTTGACCATAACTCCAAATAATTTGGTGGCGATTTATTCGAGTTCGGGGGTCAAAAAACTACAAGAGGTGTCCAATGAGGGGCCCAAAAAACCAACCGAAACTAAGCCAAAAGACGAAGAAATTTGGGCAAAGGCACTCGATGGGGTCGATCTTGACTCGCTTTTTGATGATTTTTGATTTATAATATTTATAATAATAAAGAATTTAATTTTTGAAAACCCCGCCTTTAAATCTCCCATAGCAACCAAAGTAACGCTTAGCCAATAGCCGCAAAGCGCGCGAACTACGTCATCCAGTATGCTCATTTAAACCGTCATGTAGACTTTTCGTGATATTACGGCACAACAAATACATAAACGCTTAATTTAAAGATTTGACAAATACGAATATGTAGAATAATAACAAACAGACGTTTGTTAAAACAATTTTTTGTTTAACTAATAAATGACGATTTATTAATCGTTGCTAACACCGACCTTTAATTACCATTTTATTGATTGAAAACGAAAAAAAAAATTAAAATTTCATAAATATATACTTTTGTTTTATTTGTAAAATGTTTGCATTTTCTTGGCGCAATTTCTAGTGGCACTGTTTTCCGAAATTTTTTTTATAAACGATACCTCAAAAACTAATTATCACACAAATTCAGCACATGGTATTAAACATCATTGGAATTTATGATTATTTTATTTATGACGTATTTTTTGCACAAAACATTTCAGCACTCTCTGTTTTAGAAAGAGTAATAAATATTTAAGCAACTTTATTACTTAACTAAAAAATAAATTTATAATTATTTTAAGGAACTGTAGAAAATTTTGAAAAAAATAGCACGCCTCAGATCATATAAAGTACTATTTAACAGCAAACGTTGATTTTTGTACGATTACAAGTTTTTAAGATATAATAAAATATTCTTGAAGCAGACTCAATCTACCTTATACAGGGGCGCTAAAAAGTATAGATACAGCTAAATATTTTAAGAACTGTGTTTAACAGAGCACCTCGAAATTTGGGAAACAGTTAAAAGTGTTTAAATTCTATCATCTGAGAACTTTTCTTTGGTCATTTATTTTTAAAATACAAGGCTAGTTTTTTTTTTAATGACACGAAGGGTCAATTTTAATATTTTTAACAAGAGCATTTTTTATGAATTCAGAACATATGCCCATCTTTATTTTTATTAAAAGGTAAAAAAAATTCAAAAAATTTATTTATTTAGTCTTTCTGGAAAAGTAAAAAGTAAAACTAGTTTCTATTGCAGGTATTACACTAAAGAACTCAGAAAAAAATATCTTCTTAAAAATATTAAATTTGACCCTTCTTGCGATTTAAAAAAATCAAATTAGTCTTGTTCCTAAAAACAACTGGAGGAGATAGAAAATTGATAAATATCTGAAGCTATAGAATTTATATATACTCTTAAGATATACTAAATTTGAATAAGTTCTGATGAACAGTTTTTGTAATATTTAACTATATCTATTCTCGCGAGCTGTATTATTATATACGATCATATTTTACTAAAATTTCAGTTGTTCTTTCTGTTTTTTACTTTCGTAAAGCATACTGGATGATGTCACGCTGGCAGCGCTCTGTATTACCGATACTGTTACCAAGCAACCTCCCCATTCTAAAGACTTTGAAAGCAACAACGCCCATCTGTCACCTAAATGTCGTCCCCCAAGATGCAAATCGACGAAAAGCGCGAATTAGAGACGAGCAAACCGGCGGATTTCTCCTTCAAAAAATTAAAACTCCTCGAAGGTGAGCCCCTCCCAAATTCGCCTCGACCCAACCCTGCTTTGCAGCGACAGGGCCGGAGCAAGCGCGCGCCTCCCGGCTCGGCGGGGTGCCCGAACGCGGAGCCCAGCACAAAAAATTCCTAACCCGGTCCGTATGGCTTAACAATAATCGGCTGAAAAATATCAAAAATTTGGACGTGTTTATTGACTCGATTTTGGAGTTTCCCGAACGTTTGGGATGGATCGATTTTTCCTTCAATCAACTGACGGAGATTCAAGACACGATTTTGAAATTTTCCGATTTGAAAATCGTTTATTTTCACGGGAATTGCATCGAGAGTTTGGACCAGATCCTCAAATTGAAGAATTTGAAAATGCTGAAAACTATCACTTTTCATGGGAATCCCATCTCGAATTTGGCGCATTATAGGAACTATATCATTGCGGCTTTGCCACAAGTGATGAAGTCGAGGTTTATTTGGTTTTTATTTTTTCGCTCGATTTTTAGATCGACAATTTAGATTTTACGCCGGTTTTGAAAAATGAGAAATTGGCCCCGAAACCGGCCGAATTTTTGAAGGATGTTCGAGCGATAAGGGGCACCAAGGAGGTGAATAAGGGCGACGATTGATTGATTTAATCAATTTTTCTTAAATAAATCGGAAAAGACAGCTATTGTACAGTTTCTTTCGGAAAAAAAAACAGGCGAGTTCAACATTCTCCGGTTCATTTCTAGTTCAAGGAGTCAAATTTTACATTACAATGCCCAGTGGAAAATAAACTGACGAAAACTATACCAATGAATAAAGAAAAAATTCACTGATTGCAAGTCACTTCACTTATTTCTTTTGTTTAATCTATTCGTTGTAAATTATTTAAGAATATTGATTAACGAATGGTTGGTTCTGCAATTTGTTAATTCATGATTTTACCAAGATTTATTTAAAATTATGTCAATAAATTGACCCAACAGTCGGTGTTTTGTTTACTTACAGAATAAATAATTTCATGACAATGACAATAACATTTGTAGACAATCACCTCCAACACTTACATTTTTATTTCAAACGAAAGGAAATCCGATCAGTGGCGTAGCAAAGTTGTCGATTTCACTATTCAAGACTTTAGGTTTCTTACGAAACTTCCTAATTTTAGTTCGATTATTATTTTTATTAGAATGTTCCAGAACGCATTTGAGTGTTAAATTATGATTTTTGGTGCATTTTATTTTTTGGTTGGTGTACGTGATATTAATTTTTGCGTTTGAATAAATTATTTAAATAAACCGTGTTTTTAATTTTTCCCTTGAATTCATCGAGACTTCCCATTTTTTGTTCAGGTTCTGAATATCTAAATTTTCAATTTTCCGAATTACTTCAGACACTGTCAAAATTGGTTAGTTTTCTACTATTCCCATTCCAAATTCAAATTATTTATTTCCGTTGTATCAAAATTTCCAGTTTTTCCATTTCAGTATAATTCCCAATTTTTATCCCTATACCTTGGACAAATTTAATTTTTTTTTATTAAAAAAAAATTTTTTTGGCAAATTCAGTTAAATCTTCCATTTTTTCGCGTTGGTTGAAGCGTGTTAGAATTTTTTTCTCCTTTCCTTCACTCAAATTTCTTAGAATATTTATTTTCATAATTAGACGAATTCAGAAAAATATTCCAAATTATACCTAGATTAGATTACATTCGTTAATTAGGTTTAGTATTTTCTTATGAGTTCATAGGTTTTCCTACTGCAGAATCAATTGAGATTTTTTAATTTTCTATGCTTTCTACACAGATTTACATATTCATAGATTTCCTGTTGTTGTGCTGCTTTTCTTCTTCAAGGTTGTATTAAACTCCGCCACTGTCCTCCTCTATTTATTCAAATAACCAACGAAATTTTATGCCCCCACCTCAACTGAATCACTATTTATCATTTCTGGGACAACCTTTAATTAGTCGTTTATTTGTTGTGTCCCACAATGTCCACGAGTGACATACGTGATTTTTTCAAAAACCAGACACTTTTCCTAACCGGAGGTTCGGGTTTTGTCGGTAAACTAATTCTAGAAAAACTCCTACGAGAATGTCCCGACATCAAAAAAATCTTCCTGATTTTGCGTCCGAAAAAGGGCAAAACGTCCCAACAACGCTTCGACGAACTGTTCGACATGCCTGTAAGTACCCCAGAAAAATTCAAAACTCAAAATAATTCCAAAAAGTGTTTCGAATTACTCAAATCGATGAAAATCAACATCTCGGAGAAAGTTTTTTTGGTGGACGGTGATTGTCAAGAGCCTTTTTTGGGCCTCAGTGCCCAAAATTTGGACTTGTTGCGCGAGGAAGTGACGTGCGTTATCCATGCTGCGGCCAATGTTAAATTCGACCAAAGTCTCAAAGAGGCAGCTTTCAATGTTCGAGCGACTCGAGATTTGCTCGAATTGGCCAAACAGATGCCAAACTTGAAGGTAATGAAAAAAATCGCGATTTTGTCGAAAAATGGGTTGTTTTAGAGTTTTGTCTACGTCTCGACGGCTTATTCCAACTGCCTTAACCCTCACATTAGGGAAGATTTTTACGAACCACCCCTAAAACCCGAAAACTTACTCTCGGTGGTGAATTCCCTCGATGACGATGTTTTGACGAAAATAACACCATCGTAAGTACCAAATGGATTTTTAAGGGCCATTTCACGAATTTTCTAGTTTGTTGGGCCCTTGGCCCAACACTTACATCTACACCAAATCCATAACTGAGGATTTAGTCAAATCAGCTAGTACTAGCCTCCCGATTGCCATAGTACGCCCAGCTATCAGTAACTCTCCTAGCACTAGTATTGAATTTTCTAGTACCGAGTCAATCAGTTGTAGGTTCGATCAAAGAACCAGTCCCTGGCTGGATTGACAACTTTTACGGAGTTGTTGGTATAGTTCTAGCTGCATCTTTGGGCGTTTTGAGGAGTCTGAATGCAAAACTAGACGCCATAGCACCCATAGTACCGGTCGATTATGTCGCCAATGTAATCATAGCAGCGGCTTGTAAAACCGGAAGAGAACAACCGAAATTCCCGGTCATTTACAACTACGTCCGCTTTGGCAAAAACAGTCAACTCACTTGGGGTAACAACCAATCTTTGCTAGATTTTGCCCAAAACATACGTTCTTCTAGACCAATTTATGAAAAAAGTGGAGCCCGAATGTTGGAACGCAGCGTGTGATAAAGTCGTTTGGTACTTCGGCTTCAAACTACGCGAAAATAAGACTTGGCACAACATTTACATATTTTTCACGCACACTGTTGTGGCCCACATTGTTGATTTCGTCCTGCTCTGTGTCGGAAGACCGACTTTGTGAGTTGGAGAAAATGGGAAAGAAGTGTCTAACTTATTTTTACAGAGCTGTGAAAAATTACGAACGTCTCAATAAACTGCTCGACTTGATTTCGTATTTCTCGACCCGGAGCTGGACTTTTGACACTGATAATGTTACAAAATTGTGGCACGAAATGAGCGATGATGATAAGAACAGATTTGAGTTTCATTTGGATTCGGTCGACTGGAATTCGTTTGCCCACGACAGTGTTTTCGGAGGAAGAAAATTCCTTCTGAAGGAAAGTCTCGATACTATTCCAAAAGGAAAACGGAAACTTAGAATTCTGTTTTTTGCGCATTATACTCTAATGGCCGTGTTTTGGTTTCTCATGTATAAATTTGTAAGGTTTTTGTTTGGTTCCTCTTTCTAATAAAGTTGGTTAAAATGAACGATTTTTATTTTTGAATGCCCGCCAGTAAGCTTTACGCAAATATTTTGAACACTTTTTATGCTTTATGCAAAATAAATTCAAAACTGTTACAAACGAATACAATGTTAATGTTGCATTTGCAAAACGCACTGCACTTATAACAAAGTTGCACAAAATCTTGTTAGTTTTCCCAACACTCAGCAATGGAAACGAGTCAAATCGCCAACTTCTTCAAAAACCAAACACTTTTCCTAACCGGAGGAACCGGTTTTGTTGGCAAACTAATCCTCGAAAAACTCCTTCGGGAATGTCCCGAAATCAAAAAAATCATCCTAATTTTGCGCCCCAAAAAAGGCAAAACGTCCCAAGAACGATTCGACCAACTCTTTGACTTGCCTGTAAGTAGTAGCCCCAAAAACTAGCCAAAATAACGCCAAAAGTGTTTCGAATTGCTCAAATCCACGAATATCAACTTTTCGGAGAAAGTCTTTTTGGTCGATGGTGACTGTCAGGAGCCTTTTTTGGGCCTCAGTGCCCAAAATTTGGACTTGTTGCGTGAGGAAGTGACGTGTGTTATCCACGCTGCTGCCAACGTTAAATTCGACCAAAGTCTCAAAGAGGCAGCTTTCAATGTTCGAGCGACTCGAGATTTGCTCGAGTTGGCCAAACAGATGCCAAACTTGAAGGTAATTAAAATGATCGCAATTTGGTCGAAAAAAAATATTTTAGAGCTTCGTTTACGTCTCGACTGCTTATTCCAACTGTTTGAACGCTCACATTAAGGAAGATTTCTACAAACCACCCTTGAAACACGATAATTTACTATGGTTGGTCAATTTTCTCAACGATGATGTTTTGACAAAAATAACACCCTCGTAAGTAACCCAATTTTTTGAGTACCATTTAGTTAATGTTCTAGTTTGTTGGGCCCTTGGCCCAACACTTACGTCTACACCAAATGCATATCTGAGGATTTAGTCAAATCAGCTAGTACTAGCCTCCCGATTGCCATAGTACGCCCAGCTATCAGTAATCCTAATTGTAGTATTACATTTCTAGTACTAACTCAATTTCAGTTATAAGTGCGTTCAAAGAACCAATCCCTGGCTGGATTGATAACTTCTATGGAGTTGTTGGTCTAGTTTTAGGTGTCGGTTTGGGCGTGATACACAGCTTGCATCTAAAATTAGATGCAAAAGCGTTATTAGTACCTGTCGATTATGTTGCAAATTTAATTCTCGCAGTCACTTGTAAAACAGGACGTGACAAATCGAAAAAAACACGCATTTATAATTACGTAAAAATGAGGAGGAATGACTTGACTTGGGGAGAATTTTTGAAAATAATCGAAGGGTACTATTGGAATTATGCGTCCGTTAAATGTATCTGGTACTACAGTTGTCAATACGTCGAGAGCAAACGCTGGCATGACATACGTATTTTTTTCTTGCACACGGTTTTGGGATACGTCGTCGATTTTGTGTTGTTTTGTCTCGGAAGACCTACACTGTTAGTTGAAATTATTTTCTTCCAAATTCGTAATTTTTTTGAGTTTGTAGCGCCGTCAAAAATTACGAAAGATTGAACAAACTTTTGGAATGCACTTCGTTTTTTGCGATCCGGAATTGGAGTTTTGACGATTCCAACGTACGACGATTATGGAATGAATTGAGTGATGACGATAAGAAAACTTTTGAATTTTATTGCGACCAAATGGATTTGAATAGTTATGCCTTCGATAGTATTTTTGGAGGAAGGCAATTTTTGTTGAAGGACTCACAAGACACGATTCCTCGTGCGAGGAAAAAAGTGAAGATTTTATTTGTGGCACATTATACTCTCCTTGCAATCTTTTGGTTTTTGGTTTACCAGCTTTTGATGTTTCTCTTTAGTTTGATATTTTTGTGAATTTTGATTCGTTTTTCAATACAATTTGAAATAACAAATGTCTGTCATTGAAGAAAACTGTTACAAACAGAAATATCTTGAATTTTTTTCGTGCAAATAAAAATATAAAATCGAACCAAGACCGTAACAAGTGAATTTAATGTAAATATTGTACTTGAGAATTAGTCCAAACGATTCAAATGAAAAAAATTCAAATGTTCAAAATTTTTCCCAATCCTTTTCCCATATGGAACCGAACCAAATCGTCAACTTTTTCAAAAACCAAACACTTTTCCTAACCGGAGAAACAGGCTTTGTTGGCAAACTGATCCTGGAAAAACTCCTCCGAGAAACTCCCGAAATCAAAAAAATCATCCTAAACCAAAAAAAGCAACAAGGTCTCTAGAACCAACTCTTTGACTTGCCTCTAAATAATCCCAAAAAAATAGCCAAAATATAACAAAAAAAACAGCAAAAAATGTTTCGAATTATTCAAAACGAAAAAAATCTACATTTCGGAGAAAGTCTTTTTAGTGGACGGTGATTGTCAAGACCATTTTTTGGGCCTCAGTGCCCAAAATTTGGACTTGTTGCGCGAGGAAGTGACGTGTGTTATCCACGCTGCTGCCAATGTTAAATTCGACCAAAGTCTCAAAGAGGCAGCTTTCAATGTTCGAGCGACTCGAGATTTGCTCGAATTGGCCAAACAGATACTAAACTTGAAGGTAATGAAAAAAATCGCGATTTTGTCGAAAAAAAGGGTGGTTTTAGAGTTTCGTCTACGTCTCGACGGCTTATTCCAACTGTCTTAACCCTCACATTAGGGAAGATTTTTACAACCAACCCCTAAAACCTGAAAACTTACTCTCGGTTGTGAATTCCCTGGACAATGATGTTTTGACGAAAATAACACCATCGTAAGTACCAAATGAATTTTTAAGGGCCATTTCACGAATTTCTAGTTTGTTGGGCCCTTGGCCCAACACTTACATCTACACCAAATCCATAACTGAGGATTTAGTCAAATCAGCTAGTACTAGCCTCCCGATTGCCATAGTACGCCCAGCTATCAGTAACTCTCCTAGCACTAGTATTGAATTTTCTAGTACCAAGTCAATCAGTTGTAGGTTCGATCAAAGAACCAGTCCCTGGCTGGATTGACAACTTTTACGGAGTCGTTGGTATAGTTCTAGCTGCATCTTTGGGCGTTTTGAGGAGTCTGAATGCAAAACTAGACGCCATAGCACCCATAGTACCGGTCGATTATGTCGCCAATGTAATCATAGCAGCGACGTGTAAAACCTGAAGAGAACAACCGAAATTCCCGGTCATTTACAACTACGTCCGCTTTGGCAAAAACAGTCAACTCACTTGGGGTAACAACCAATCTTTGCTAGATTTTGCCCAAAACATATGTTCTTCTAGACCAATTTATGAAAAAAGTGGAGCCCGAATGTTGGAACGCAGGGTATGATAAAGTCGTTTGGTACTTCGGCTTCAAACTACGCGAAAATAAGACTTGGCACAACATTTACATATTTTTCACGCACAATGTTGTATCTCACATCGTTGATTTCGTCCTGCTCTGTGTCGGAAGACCGACTTTGTGAGTTGGAGAAAAGGGTAAAGAAGTGTCTAACTTATTTTTATAGAGCTGTGAAAAATTACGAACGTCTCAATAAACTACTCGACTTGATTTCGTATTTCTCGACCCGAAGCTGGACTTTTGACACTGATAATGTTACAAAATTGTGGCACGAAATGAGCGATGATGATAAGAACAGATTTGAGTTTCATTTGGATTCGGCCGACTGGAATTTGCTTGCCCACGGCAGTGTTTTCGGAGAGAAAAAATTCCTTCTAAGGGAAAGCATCAATAGTATTCCCAAACAGACGCGAAATTTTTTAATTTTTTTGGTTTCTCATGTATAAATTTGTGATCTTTTTGTTTGGTTCCTCTTTCTAATAAAGTTGGTTAAAATGAACGGTTTTTATTTTTTGAATACTCTCCAGTTAGATGTATACAAATATCGTACATGACATAAGCGGAGCAAGACACGTGATAATTTGGCATAACTTGATCTAGAAATACTGAATTAAAAACACGTCCCTATTCCCCCGCTGTCGGTCATTACTCATTACATCCAATCAATGTTCTCCTTCAAAAAGTAGGAATATTTGGTCTTTTTCTAGCAAAACCTATCGATTTTCATAATTGTTTGTTTTTCTTTCGTAACTGGTGAATTTTCTTGGCACTAAATTCATCACTGGGTTCCAGTACCATACAAAATTCTAAATTTGTGCCCTATTTTACTCTAAAAATTAATTATGTGAGACTTGAAACCAGTATTTAATTTTTCCGTCTATTTATTTCGAATTTAGATACAAAATGAATACAAAAGACAAAAATTTATAAGACGAAATGATACGAGCCTACACAAAGTTTGCCGGAATGTCACGAGGTGATACGAGCTTTTACGAAGAACCAAAAGTGATGAAAAACGCAAATTTGACTATTATTATTACGTAAGAAATATTGTGAATTTTATTTGGAACAAATGGAGTAGAATGGTGATACACTCACTGACAGGATTCTTACAGCGTGAAAAAAATGAAGATTTTGTTTGTTGCACATTATACTCTTCTTGCTAATGTTCATACTATCTTTTGGTTTGTGATTACCAGCAGTTAATGTTTCTCTTTGATTTAATAGTACTTTTGTAAATTTTGATTCGTTATTCAAAAAAAAAGTCTGAAATAACCAATGCCTGTTACTGAATACCTTGTTTCCGAACAAAACTCTTAGAAACCGGAAATATCCTGAAATTTTTTTATGTAGAAAATGTAAAACTGGAATGAAGGTCGTTACAAGTGAATTCAATGTAAATATTGCACTTTGCAATTAATCAAACGCTATCCCCACTGGAAAAAACTTCAAATATTCCAGTATTTTCCGAACCCTTGTTAGTTCTCACTATGGAACCGAACCAAATAGTCAATTTCTTCAAAAACCAAACACTTTTCCTAACCGGAGGAACCGGCTTTGTTGGCAAACTGATCCTCGAAAAACTCCTTCGAGAATGTCCCGAAATAAAAAAAATCGTCCTAATTTTGCGTCCAAAAAAAGGGAAAACGTCCCAAGAACGATTCGACCAACTCTTCGACTTGCCTGTAAGTACCCCAGAAAAATCCAAAACTCAAAATAATTCCAAACAGTGTTTCGAATTACTCAAATCGATGAAAATCAACATTTCGGAGAAAGTTTTTTTGGTGGACGGTGATTGTCAAGAGCCTTTCTTGGGCCTCAGTGCCCAAAATTTGGACTTGTTGCGCGAGGAAGTGACGTGTGTTATCCACGCTGCTGCCAATGTTAAATTCGACCAAAGTCTCAAAGAGGCAGCTTTCAATGTTCGAGGGACTCGAGATTTGCTCGAGTTGGCCAAACAGATGCCAAACTTGAAGGTAATGAAAAAAATCGCGATTTTGTCGAAAATAGGGGTGGTTTTAGAGTTTTGTCTACGTCTCGACGGCTTATTCCAACTGTCTTAACCCTCACATTAGGGAAGATTTTTACGAACCACCCCTAAAACCTGAAAACTTACTCTCGGTGGTGAATATCCTCGACGACGATGTTTTGACGGAAATAACACCTTTGTAAGTACCAAATGAATTTTTAAGGGCCATTTCACAAATTTTCTAGTGTGTTGGGCCCTTGGCCCAACACTTACATCTACACCAAATCCATAACTGAGGATTTAGTCAAATCAGCTGGTACTAGCCTCCCGATTGCCATAGTACGCCCAGCTATCAGTAATTCTCCTAGCACTAGTATTGAATTTTCTAGTACCAAGTCAATCAGTTATAGGTTCGATCAAAGAACCAATTCCCGGCTGGATTGACAACTTTTACGGAGTTGTTGGTATAGTTCTAGCTGCATCTTTGGGCGTTTTGAGGAGTCTGAATGCAAAACTAGACGCCATAGCACCCCTAGTACCCGTCGATTATGTCGCCAATGTAATCATAGCAGCGACTTATAAAACCGCAAGAGATCAACCGAAATTCCCGGTCATTTACAACTACGTCCACTTTGGCAAAAAAAGTGAACTCACTTGGGGTAACAACCAATTTTTGCTCGATTTTGCCCAAAAATACGTTCTTCTAGATGAATTTATGAAAAAAGTTGAGCCCGAATGTTGGAACGCAGCGTCTGATAAAGTCATTTGGTACCCCGTCTTCAAACTACAAGAAAATAAGACTTGGCACAACATTTATATATTTTTCACGCACACTGTTGTGGCTTACATTGTAGATTTCATCCTGTTTTGTATCGGAAGACCGACTTTGTAAGTTGTAGAAAATGGTAAAGAAGTGTCTAACTTATTTTTACAGAGCTGTGAAAAATTACGCACGTCTCAATAAACTGCTCGCCTTGATTTCGTATTTCTCGACCCGAAGCTGGACTTTTGACACTGATAATGTTACAAAATTGTGGCACGAAATGAGCGATGATGATAAGAACAAATTTGAGTTTCTTTTGGATACGATCGACTGGAATTCGTTTGTCCACGACTGTGTTGTCGGAGGTAGAAAATTCCTTCTGAAGGAAACTCCCGATACTATTCCGAGAGGGAAACGGAAACTTAGAATTTTGTTTTTTGCTTATTATACTCTAATGGCCGTGTTTTGGTTTCTCATGTATAAACTAGTGAGGTTTTTGTTTGGTTCCTATTTCCAATAAAGTTGATTAAAATCAACGATTTTTTTCTTGTTTGTCATCGCTTCAATATTTTTCAAATTAATTCTGTTTGTACTTGTACAATAGACGAAATTCACATTGCTAATTCAGCTAAATAACACAAGCCAAACTGTAATTCGTCTTCAGACTTGAACAAATAAAATTATGATGTATGAAGCGATTGTACTTTTTACAACGAATAATTAAAATTTGGAAAACATAAATACACCTTTTCTCGCCCACACCAGCAGTCCAATACAATGTCGTCGAGCGAAATTAATACTTTCTTCAAAAACCAAACCGTCTTCCTTCTCGGTGGTACGGGTTTTTTGGGCAAAACCCTAATCGAGAAACTCCTGCGATTCGACCAAATCGCAAAAATTTTTCTTTTAGTGCGCCCCAAAAAAGACAGAAGCCTCGACGAACGCTTCGACGACTTATTCAATTTTCCGGTAAGCCCCTATTTGGTAAAACCCCAAAAAGCGTCCAGTTATTAGTGTTTCGAGCGTTTGAAAAAAGAAAATCCGGAATTTCGAAAAAAAATTGTCTTCGTCAGTGGTGATTGTGAGCGCCCCAATTTAGGGATTTCCCCCGAGACTGAAGATGTGCTAATTGCCGAAACAAGTATCGTGATACATGCAGCCGCTAATGTCAAGTTTGACCAACCTTTACGAACAGCCGCCTACATCAATGTACGAAGTACTTGGGATTGCCTAAAGTTGGCCAAAAAAATGCCAAAATTAAAAGTAATTTCGCACGAATTCAAATGAGGAATTCAACTATGTTTTTCAGGCCTTTATTTACGTGTCCACCGCCTATTCCAACTGTCCTTACATTGATATTGAAGAAAAGTTTTACACACCATTGGTGACTCCCCGGACTTTACTTCAAATTGTCGACTCGTTGGACGACGAAATTTTGGATAACATAACTCCAGGGTAATTAAAAATAGTGGCAAAAGTGTGTCATTTGACCCCAGTTTCAGATTATTGGGCAAATGGCCCAATGCTTATGTTTTCACCAAAACAATAGCTGAGGATTTGATCAAATCTGAGGGAAAAAACCTCCCAATAGGAATAGTACGACCAGCGATAGGTAGAATCAGATTTATGCCAACTTTTGTACATTTCTGAAATTTTAGTGGTGACATGTGCCGAAGAACCAGTGCCTGGATGGATTGACAATTTCTACGGTGTTATAGGAATGACAGTAGCTATAGCTCTAGGTATTGTCAGGAGTGTCCACGCTATAAAAAAGGCCCCTTGTCATTTGGTACCTTGTGATTATGTTTGTAATTTTATTCTAGCTTCTACTTGGAATGTGGCCCAAGAAACGTAAGAAATAATGACTTCCAAAAAAAATTATTACACCAATTTTTTAGAACGGATCAAATTACAATTTTTAATTATTCCGGGTCGAACAAAAACCTCATATCTTGGCGTAAGTGCTTGTATTTAAATTTTTAAATTAACTTAAATTAAATCCAACATGGTTTAGAAAAATATGCCCAATTGATCGAAACCTGTGCTTGGGATTACCCCTCCACTAAAATTTTATGGTACTATGGGTTCAGTTTCACTGATAGTAAATTGTACCACGACGTCCAAACGTTTCTTTTTCACACCGTTGTATTCTCGTTGGTCGACTTGGTCCTATTTTGTGTTGGCAAAAAACCAATGTAAGTCACAATTGTTAAATTATTGTCTTAAAAAATTGTCTCCATCAGGGCTGTGAAAAACGTCAAAAGACTGAACTACACCCTAAGCAAAGTGTCCTATTTCACGTTGAACAAGTTCAGTTTCAAGCATGAGAATGTCGACAAACTTTGGGCAAAAATGAAAAGTGATGATAAAAATTTGTTTCGGTTTGATATGAGCGACTTTCATTGGGGGAATTATCTCAGGAAGACAGTTGAAGGGGGGCGAACTTACTTACTGAAGGAGTCGCAAGAAACCATTCCTTTGGGGCACAAAAAAGTCAGGATTTTGAGAGTCGCTTATTACTCGTCGCTTGTTTTGTTGTTTTACTGTCTTTTCCTTTTTGTTAAACTCATTTTACACTTTGTTATGTAATTTTCTAAATTTTTTCTGTAGTTTTATTTCATTTCCTTAAACTAAAATCCCTACCACCAAACCAACACAAAAACCGATCGGTTAGATTTACAACTACTGTGACCTACGATTTTGAAATTATATTAGCAACACTAAATGTAGAGACAGAACATTTAAACGTAGCAAATTTCGACACTTTTTTAGACGAAAGGTCACAAAATATATTTGCTAGTTTCTTTAAATTATTATTTGGCTGATACGAAATAAATTTTAGTAATAGTGACTAAAATTTGCCGAATAACAAATATGAGAAAACTGGATTCTTATTTCATTTAGATTAAATTATCATTGCGAATTAATGAAAAAAATTAAAGACTTAATATGTTTTCTTAAAGTAAAAGGTCTTGTTGCAAAATAAAATAACGTCACAATTACAAAACAGTTTTATTTAATTAATTTTTGCCGCATTTTTTTACCCTATAAATAATTTACAAAACTATCAATTCTTACTGTTGTTGGTGTAGTATTTTCATTACGATTTAGACCGCGAAGAAATCACTTTGTAATCGGTTGCCCAAAAAATATTTTAAATCAAAATAATTATTACTTATAAAATCTCACTGCACCAAATTATAATAAAAAAATTGATCGTTTTGATATGTAGTTCATTTCATAAAGATACAGAACTTATTGTACATAAAACGAGATAAAACAAAAATGCAGTAATCCAATAAAATGTAGGTATCTACTGCAAATTGCTTTTAATTGTTTCAATTATTAATCACACAATACATTTGATTAACATTTGTATTTGTTAAGGACTGGTTTATAGAAAGCTCGATTAAAGTTAACTGCACTGTTAAAAGTTAACAACGCAAATAGACCAATCAAATTGGTTCATTTAGGTCCCGTGATCAGTTATTCAAGCATTTAATTGCAGATTAACTTAATTTTAAGTCGTTGTTACAAATTAACAACGCGAATAGAACAATCAAAATCGTTTAATTTGGTCATGTAATCAGTTAATCACGCATTTAATTGCGGATTAAATTGTTAAACTGGTCCTAAGTGTTTCAAAAATTTACAACCACAATTAAAGATACCCATGAACGTTAGAGCAATGCATTTATGGAAATACCCTGATTAAAATTTTAACCATTATTGCAAATAAGGTTCATTGGAAATAATTAACACCACAAGATATAAGACTAAAATTTTCCAAAATTGATGCATATTTATTAATTTTAAATAAAAAAATTTCAAGTCTGTCGCGACGTTTCGACATTTTAATAAGAAGTAAAAAAGATTATGAATTTGTTTGCAAATTTAATTTATTACTTAGTTAATGCAAAATAAGTTTAAGGGCCGGTTTATAGGGTGTTAAAATTTAATTCCTTGTTAAAAGTTAACAACGCGAATTGGACCAATCACATTTGTTCAATTTGGTCACGTGATCAGTTAATCACGCATTTAATTGCGAATTAAATTAATGACGCTTCTATAAACTGGTCCTAAGGGTGAGTTAACAGAACATTTTAATTGCAGTCAAATTTTAATTTGAGATTAGATAACTTGATATTTGACAATGCATTTTAAGTGGCAACTTAAGGTCGAATTAGTCTAATTCGGAGTTAAGTTTTAATTTCGTTTTCTGTAAAATACACCGACTCATAATTCCTATTATAACAAACAAATACAGTAACTTTTAAGTAGTTAAATTATGTCACTATATTTTGTATCTGTTTAATTTTTATAAGTTGTTCAATTTCAAAAGAGCGAACCCACGAAAAATATTTTTTTTTAAATGAATGACTAACTATTTTTGGAAATAAAAAATTTACATTAAACCACTTCTTTGCATTGAGATTTTCGAACTCAATCGTGTTTTCCGTAATCTCGCACATTGATAATGAGTGAAATCAACAAATTTTTCAAAAACCAGACCGTTTTCCTCTTCGATGGAACGAGTTTTTTGGGAAAAATCCTAATCGAGAAACTCCTCCGATTCGACCAAATCACAAAAAAAATATTTCAGGCTTTTATTCCAACTGGAATGACTCCAAAAAAATTACTCTCATTTGTGGACTCTTTAGACGACGAAACTTTACAAGACGTAACTCCAAGATAATTCAAAATGCACCAAAAGTGTGTCACTGACCCAAAATTGCCCAATATTTACGTTTTCACCCAAACAATAGCCGAGGATTTGGTCAAATCTGAAGAGAAAAATCTCCCCCTGGCCATAATACGTCCAGCCATTGGTAAAGTCAAATTTAATCCCACTTTTTGGCACTTTCCCGAAATTCTAGTAATGTCAAGTGCTAAGGAACCCATCCCTGGATGAGCTGATTATTTGTACGGCGTCACAGGAGTGACAAATAGCAACAAAAGTAACCTCCAGTTCGTTTTTCTAAGTTTTATAAACCGATTTCAGGTCACTTACCATTTACAATTACGTAGGCTCGAAAACAAACGCAATGACTTGGCGTAAGTGCCCCGATTAATATTTAAAATTGTATTAACATTTTATTCTAGAAAAATTTAAAGAACTGATCGTGAGTTGCGCTTGGGATTACCCGACCACCAAAATCGTGTGGTACTGTGGGTTCCTTTAGACCAGTAACAAATTCTAGCACGACTTGCAGACGTTTTGGTTCTACAAATTTTCGAAAAAAAAATTGCTGGTTGTGGTTTCCTATTGTTAAAACAATTAATTAAAAACATGCAACGTCTAAAAATTGCGTACTATTTGTTTTACCTCCTTTATTCTTTCCTCAAGTGTGCTTTAAAATGTACAGTAAACTACAACCATTTGCAAGTCTTGGGCTAGATGTCGCTGTGGTTGTGTTAAACGCAGCGAATAAAATTTTTGGGACTAGTTTTGAAATAAAATTTTGGCCTTGAAGCAGCGTCTTTTTTCCCTCTCACAATTCCTTCCTCAAAGATAAATTTTCTGGTAGAAAGTTCGTGTTAGTGTCTAGACGTCGTCGAAATGTCGTTGCACTCGTTAAGGCGTTGACCACTTCTAGTAATTTTTATAATAGTAGGAATGGAAAAAGTGTCATTTTTAAGCCTTGTGGGTTTTCCCAAACAAATGTCTAAAAATCGCACCGAGCGACCTTCTCTTCTCTCTTATTCGCGGATCAAGGGCGTGCTCGAAGAGATTTCCTGTTTTGAAAATTGTTTTGTGATAGGTATGAGTAGACAGCAACGTCGAAGTGGGGCAAAAGCCTACCGTGGAGAACTCTTGGGCCAAACTTGCAATGTCAGTTATAAACTTTACGTATACGCATCGAAAAGTGAACGCGCGTGGTGGGTTTTGTGTGGTTCCGTTCGACCACAATCACAAACCATTTGAAAGGTACATAACTATTTTCATTTTTTTAAATCAAACTATTTTTTAATCGAATCACTCAAATTCATGTAATTTTTTTTCAATGAAAAAAAAACTTGTGTTAGGTCGTGTTGGGTAAAAGTTGACCCAAATAGGAGATAGAATAATCCGGTAAGAGCTCACCTACTAAATCAAGTAAGCACTGACGTAACGTCCGATTCAAAAAAGGATCATTTCCAAAACACCAATTAATTAATTAATTGTGAATTTGTAACTAAAACATTTTTTCTGGAATGTTGTCTTTTGAATAAAATTTACATTTGGATTCATCAATATTTACAGTAAAACCTACTTAACCCGAACCTCTGTTATTATGAAAAAAATTATTAATTTTGTGAGTCTGCTAAAAGTATTTTCTATTACAACAATTATTTCACATTTTATTCTTCTCTAAACATCATGTGAAATTTTCAGAATTTTTCTACAGTTCGTTATGACAAATATTAATTAATTAAAAATATTAAACACAAGTAAAAAATTCATAAATAAATTGTGCTAGCTACGCAAAATTACGTTTGTTTTTAATTTTCATTTAGGCAATTAATTAAGTTTTGGGGCTAGCGCCATTTTATTATTACTTACCGATTTTTAATTAATTAATCTTGATTATAAGGAACTGTAGAAAAATTAAAAAAAAATAGATACATATAAATGTATAAAAAATAAAATATAAATATATAGTATAAAATAGCAGTCGCTGATTTGTTTTTTTTTATTCTTATTATTTTTTTCTTGCCTTGTTTTCATTTTGTTTATCACGTTTATTCTTTTTTTTTCCTATTTAAGCATGACTGTAATTATTTTATTCTGCTTGTATATTTTTTTGTATTGGGTTAAGTTGGAGTAGTTTTGGATCTAAACTTCGCCCATAATAAAGACTATTAACTATTATATTATTATTATTATTATTATTATTATTATTATTATTATTATTATTATTATTATTATTATTATTAGTGTGTTAATTAGTTTTTAAAATAGAGAAAAATACTTTAAGAGACTCACCTTGTATAAGGTACTTTTAGCAGGATCACCCTATATATTTTCCAAATTCACATTTGGATTCATCAATATTTACAGTAAAACCTACTTAACCCGAACCTTTGTAACTCTGTTATTATGAAGAAAATTATTAATTTTGTGAGTCTGCTAAAAGTATTTTCTATTACAACAATTATTTCACATTTTATTCTTTTCTAAACATCATGTAAGATTTTCAGAATTTTTCCAGTTTGTTATGACAAATGTTAATTAATTAAAAATATTAAATACAAGTAAAAAATTCATAAATAAATTGTGCTAGCTACGCAAAATTACTTTTGTTTTTAATTTTCATTTAGGCAATTAATTAAGTTTTCGGACTAGCGCCATTTTATTATTACTTACCGATTTTTAATTAATTAATTTTGATTATAAGGAACTGAAGAAAAATTTTGAATAAAAAACAGATACATATAAATGTATAAAAAATATAAAATATTATTTAGAAGCAAACGCCGATTTGTTTTTTTTTTCATTCTTATCATTTTTTCTTATGTTGTTTTCATTTTGTTTATCACGTTTATTTTTTTTTTCTACTTAAGCATGATTATTTTATTCTTATTATTATTATTTGTATGTGTTTATTAGTTTTTGAAATAGAAAAAACTATACTTTTAGAAGACTCATCTTGTATAAGGTACTTTTAACAGGCATACCCTATATATTTTCTTATGTATTATTTAATAAAAATACATAAAATTCATACACAATTTCAATAATAAATTTTAATTAAAAAAAAGTTCATTAATCCAAAAACTCGATAATGTGGAGAATACAATAATAATTAGTTCGAGTTATAAAGGTTTCACTGTCAAAAAAATAAAAGAGAGTTATATTTTGAAAAATTACAAAAATATTGTATATAATTCTTTAAAAAAAAATCTGTTTAATCTTTATTAAATTTTCATTTGTAGTTTTTGTTTTTTCAAAAGCTACAGTTATAATAAATTGTGTATCTTTTTAGTGAAATATCTTTTTTTATTAAGATAAATACTACTAAACACTTTTTTGTCATAACAGTCCTTAGTATAAAAATTGACAAGCTTCACATTTTATTTCTACTCCAAACATCCTAATCTACGTAATCTAAATTTATTCGATTTTTTTTTCATAATTTATTTAATCTACATTCAGCCTTTACTTGTTTTGTGTTTTTGATTGTGCAGAACAAGATGTAAATATATTGAGAGCAATTCACATTTTGTTCGTCATTAATTTAATCTGCAATTAAATGCGTGATTAACTGATCACGTGATCAAATTGAAGCAGTTTGATTGGTCTATTATTGGCGTTGTTAACTTAACAACGTATTAAAATTTAATGAAGCTTTCTATAAACCGGTCCATAATGTTTGGTTCCTTAATCTGATTATTTTTGAGAAAAAGTTGAAAAATAGCATATAAATCGCGATTTTTTCGTCAAAAATCGTGAAGAATTTAAAAAAAATCCACATTATTTCATGAATTATGAAACCTTTATACACATTTAAACACAATAATTAAAAAAATTGTATAATTGTGTACATAAATTTAAACAACTTAATTGCAAGCACACACAAACACACGTTGCATATTTATTTAGTGACAATCGTTTTCAACTACTGTAAAAATCAATCAGAGGAATATTGACATAACGGGCAATTCCACAGAAAACTTTAAGTGGACTTTCCATTGAGAAAAATCACGTCATTGACTCATCAATGAAGGGCAAAAAATCTCCCCTAAACCAATATTGAATTGTATAACAAGATGAAATTCGATTAACGATCCTTGAACTCGGATTAAAAATGCAAATCAGCGACCCACATTATTCCGTTTATTACGCACATTTTGTAAGTCAAATGCGCAACGAATAAATTTCCTGTTTTTTTCAGAAAATGTACGAAACAATCGAACGCGAGGGCGGCGACATCACCGCCGCCGACATGGTCCTCCCGGAAGAATCCAGTGAAATTGCGCGATTCTACGCCGATTCGACGGTTTTCCTCACCGGAGCCACCGGATTTTTGGGGAAAATGTGCCTGGAAAAACTGCTGAGGGACTGCTACGACGTGCGGAAAATCTACGTCATGATCAGGCCGAAAAAAGGGAAAGACATACAGACCAGATTCGACGAGATTTTCGACGGACCGGTAAAAATTATAAATGCGAATTTTTGGTGGATGGAAACTTACAAAAATTATGAAATTAGTTCGGTGGAATCGGAATACAAAACGTGAAAGTTGCTAATTAATAACAAAATTAATAATTTAAAGGCGGTGGTGACGTTTTGGGAGAAATCTAGTTGCTGTAAGATTGTAAATGTCAACTGACGCCACGTTTAAATCTCCCGCTATTTTGCACTCAAAGTAGACCACCGGTTTTCGCGAAGCACCTTGTTGTTGTCACAACAAGGAAGCGAATTAGCATCATTTGTGAATTTTTCATGAACATGTGTGAACCATTACAATAATGGTAATGATTATATTGATTACAGCTTGCCATATCACGTTGGCATGATTCGAAAGCGGCCAACTATGACTATAAGATCCCAACTGACGATTTCCTCGTCATTTCATTACGTAATTAACAAAAACCTAATTACCATTCCAAAATCTTCGCTTAATTAGCAACTGAACTTGTGTGACCCAAACTTTCAATCGGCGATTTTATCACTCGTGTGAAGATCGAAGAACATCTTCCTTGTTTCATCACGAGGAGAAAAAACTAAGAGTTGCACAAATTAGTTGGTGCAACCTTGAGTCGGTGATTTTCAATTTTGAAACAATGCAATCACAACGGAAGTGATGGTGGAGACATTGACACTGATTTCGTTACCTAATTACTATTTATTTATTTTGGCGATTTTTCCACTTTTCCAATTGTTTGTAGATTTTACCTTGTGCTTTAAACCTTCGCAAACGAGCTGTAATTACTCGCAATAAATATTCCCCTAATTTGATAAAAAAAAGTCCACTTTTCAGGAAAGGAAGCCAATTAAACGAGAAAATCGTAATTAATAACAATGTCGAGTGAGCAAAAACAGCACTTGCGAAATTTTTCCAAACGCCCAGTCATTAATTTCCTCAAATTTCTAGTAAATAATTGCGTAAATAAGTTACTGTCGTCATTTCACGTCGAAAAAATTGAAACAATAGACAAATGTCATCGGTTTTTAATGCTAATGATGTCTAAATATATCGTCGTCTGTTTTACTATCTTGCAAGAAAATTTTTTATTAATGAATAATTTATGAGTCGGGGGAAAAACCCGACTTTTCCAAAATCCGGATTGTACTAATATGAAATTTCAGTCATCAATATATTTCTCCAATTCGAATAAAATCGTAAAATGAGCCAAGCATTCATGACATCACTGCGGTCATAATTGTTTTTGCAATTTTCCACGTAAACATCTTAATTTGTATTAAATTGTAATTTTATTAATTTGTTTCCTTGCAAAGTCGCGTGTGTGTCAATGACTTTATTACATAATTAAAATAAATTTGAAAAACGATAGGAAACAATGTTATATCTGTGTAACATGTCACGTTTTACCAAACTAATTAAATTACTTTTTGTGTAATTAAAAACAATTAAAAAGCATGTTGTAATTTCAATTACACTTAATTACGTTTCGTTGGCTTTTTCGAAACGTTTTTGTTGCGGTCAAGATTATTATTAACTTGTCCGACTTGGCTAATTAGATAAAAGACAATAAAACACACTGCAAACATTTGATGAAATAATTATAAATTACTATTACGTTTTGTATTTTCTTGTAGTTATTACTCAAATTGTTGGAATAATTATATTCGTATTAGACGTAATTACAGGCATTTTATTTTGCCGTTTAACTGAAGTGAAACTTCATTTTGGCACTTCTTATATCCGCAAGAATGAGTCACATACACGAAAATTGGAATTTTTGATTATACAGGGTGGTGTCAATAATTTAATCCGTATCTATATTTTTTTTTCGAAAAACGTTGCCCTTTAAAAATATTTTTCCAAATTTTTATAAAATTTGGCACACAGTCGTTTTTTTTATAATTATTTAAGAGTGCAAATTGTGAAGTTGTAGAACGATGTGAAAGGGGGCTATGAGGGCCCCCTTGACATAAATATTGTTTCATAACTTTGTATCACAAATTAGTGTGGCTTTGGTATTACTAGAATTTGAAAGACCATTCAATTTGGAATTAATTTGGCTCCTGTATTTTTTTGTAAAATAAATAACAAATAATAAAATGTGAAAATGTGACTACGGAGAACTACAAATTAGGAGACGAAACGAGATACAAAGTAGTAGTACCTTTTGAACCCGAAAAAATAGTACGGTAAAGTAAAAATGAGGGCGCTTTGAGCGATATACCGTTTCGGCGTCAGATCGTTTAACTTAATTTAAATTTAACCATTTCACTAATTTGCAGAAATGTTAAACTTTGCATTCTTAACAGATTGAGAGAAACTGATGACCAAAATTTTTATGAAAACATCACAAAAAATATATTTAAAATCTAGAATTTGTGCATCGTCCTGTATTTTTCAAAACGCTGCAAATACGGTTAAAGATATAAAAAAGACGTTAAGAAGAAAGTTGTAGAGAATTAAATTTTATTTAAAAAACTCCGCGAGACTATATCTTTATCTTCAATGGTTTAGGCCCCAAAAACGGTTAAAGACGCTCAAGCGACGGATTCTTTTATTTTACCGGTGGTCAAGTAAGGGAAAGTTAATTTATACCTAAACTGTGGAAGATAGAAATATGGTGTCGCAGACTTTTTTATAGGAAATTTAATTCTGTACAACTTTGCTCCTTACACATTTTTTGTATCTTCAACCGTATTCACAGCGTTTTGGTAAATATGCGACGGTGCCCAAAAAATAATCGCTCAAAATTATAAAGTTGCGTTCCACTTTATATTTTTGCGAACGCAGCGAATACGATTGAAGATCCAAAAAAAGTGTAAGGAACAAAGTTGTAGGGAATAAAATTTTCTACAAAAAAGTCCGCGACACCATATTTTTATCTTCAACGGTTTAGGTATAAATTAACATTCCAATACTTAACCACCGGCAAAATGAAGCAAATCCTTCGCTTGAGCGTCTTTGAATGATTGTAGGGCCTAAATGGTTGAAGATAGGAATATGGTCTCGCGGACTTTTTTGTAGGAAATTTAATTCTCTACCACTTTCTTCCTAACATTTTTCTTGTAAATGTCACCGCATTCGCAGCGTTTTGAAAAATATGTGGCAGAGTGCAAATTGGTAAAAGTTTGATTTTTTTTAAATATAGTTTACTATAAAATTTTTGCATTATTTTTATCTCTTACTATTGAGAATTTAATGCTCTATCTGCCTGTATTTTTGTTTCGTTTGCTGTGTTAACCGTTATACATACACAACCATTTCTTTCTGAAAACTTAGATAGTAATGGAACAACTGCGCTCTCTGGCGATATCAACGGAACTACTGAAGACGGGAACGTTTGATATGTACGTCGTTTCATATCCTAACCTTTAGATATCCGTAGCAAAGACATGTTAACTTTTTAGAAAAAAAATCCCGCTTATTACTGGCCTAAAATTTTGAAATTTTCTGTAGCTGTGACCTTTTCCTTTCAGAATATGGAGCCGCTCAAGCGCAAAAACCCGAATTTCGGGTCAAAGGTCGTCTTCATCAACGGCGACTGCTCCCTTCCTGACTTGGGTTTAAACGACGAAGACCGCGCAAAACTAATCAACGAAACAAACTGCATAATCCACTGTGCTGCGACGGTGCGTTTCGACGAAAAAATCCGTACGGCAACGCATATCAACGTCCGTGCAGTTATAGACCTTATCCAAATGGCCAAACAAATGAAGAATTTAAAGGTAAGGAAGGAAGAAGAAAGTCCGGAATCTCGGTCAATGGCTGGATGTGCGAGGCCATCGGAAAAAAACAACAATATGCGAGAATCCCGTGGTTTGCGTCAAAGCGTGCAAAAAACTTGTTTACAACACGTGCCCAGGGCGAAAAAATCAGTCCAACACACGGAAGTTTGTTTGTTTACATCGATATTATCTCAATTATTTCGATGAAAATTCGGATGATTGGGATGTACGTTCGGAAAATGAAAGTTATTGTGAACAGGTTCTATCGATTGTGTAAATCAAATTGCGCAATTTTTGATTAGTTGGAAAAACACGACAACGGTAAAACACATAAAACAAAAGAGGAATTTACATTAATTATTGCGCAAAATTACTAAAATTGGATTTTTGATTTTGAACCTTGCTCTGGTTCGTAACACCAAGAAAAAACTACGTAATTAGGGAGGCTGTGAGTGCTGATTCATGGTTGGTAAAACTGATGACGTATTTCGTCTCCAAATTATATTAATACAAAGAGGGGAATTCACACTTGGCATTACGACCAGTCTTATACAGGATGAGTCTGCTAAAAATAGTTTTTTTCTGTATTTCTAAAACTAATAATTAGACAAAAATCAACGTCTGCTCTGTGCATGTGAATTTTTTTAGATTTCTTCTACAATTCTTTATGATCAGCATTAATTATACAATGTGTTTTTAAATGATTCTCATCTAGTCGTCTGTGAATTTCCCATGTAAAATCAAAAATGCCGCTTTATAGAATTAATGACACCGAATATTGCAATTCCCCATTTAGTAAATCTCTAATTCGAAAATAAGCTTCGACAATAAAAGTGTTTTCTTGTATGTTAACGAAATTTTTAAAATTAATTGATTGACAATTTGTGAATTTTGTGACAGTTTTAACATTTATTGACAGAGAATTCAATTGAGCAGAGCGGCACAATTTTTTTTACATGTAAACCAATTTGAAGTTAACTAGATGACAAACATTTAAAAACACATTGTACAATTCATTAGTGTCAAGTGCTGCACAAAACATATTCTAAACAATCTGTAAAAAGGCTTAATAAAAATAAAAATTAAAAGACTGGATTACTTTTTGCAGTACCCTTACGAAATATTAATTACTTAAAATTATCATTCATTATTAAAAATTAAAAATATTGAAACATTTATTAATACAAAAACTTAAATCGTAAAAAATTATCGCTTAAAAAAGGAAAAAATAGCATAATTCCTGTTACAATTTGGCGTTTTTTTAAATAGTTTTGACGAACCAAAAAAAAAACGTCCATAAATGTTACAAATACACAAAAAACACTTTGTTGATTTTTTTATTTATTTTCAAGAATTTGCGCAAAATAATTGCGTTTTTAAAAGCCTATAACTAAAAAAATATATTTATTTTCAAAATATTTAACTTTCAGATCGAGAAAATAGCATAATTTTGTTTTTTTTTTGTTCATTTTTGATTATTTTGAATAATATTACTTATATGTAATATATATCACACTTTCAGCATTAGTAAAATTTTGTAATTTTTTTGTTAATTTTTGATTATCTTGAACAAACAATCGGGTTTTTGGTTGGAAAATCGACTGAGTAAAACTTAAAAAAATGTAATATACTTGTACAGGGTGGGGCTATTAAAAGTATTTTTTACTATATCTCAAATACTAATAGAAATAGGCGCACAAAAATCAGCGTTTGCTATTTATTAAAAATTTTCTACATTTTTTCCTATAAGTAATCAAAATTAATCAACTAACTAATTGAATGATAAAGTCGTTGCACAAAATTATCATTTCATATGTTATTCTAAAAGAATTATGTTGTTTTATGCCAAAAATACATAAAATTGGGTAACTATTTATTTTTTATTGTAAGGAATTGTAGAAAAATTCTGAAAAAAAATCACATGCTTAGAGAAATATGTAAAGTATTTTATTAAAAAATTCATTATTTAAATTTAATGAATTCAGTCCTGAATGAAGAGTGATTTTGGTAGTTTTTATTTATAACTCTAAATGAATTCAGAAACTTATTATGAAAGAGTAGTTTCATTTTACTTCCAGGCCCGGATTACTTTAATTGTTTGTTTGCCAAAGCAATCATGGAAAACTTTTGCTTATAAGTTTTTTGTCCGAGGGCAGAAAATACCTATTTTTAGACACGTCAAAACTATAAAATCTTTTCCATACGAAACAAAAACTATTTGCATTTGTTTATGTATACGCGTACAAATAAGCGAGGCCAACGTGAACATTTATCAAAAAAAATAAAACACATACAGATAGGACTATCGTAATATTTTAAAATTCTTGTTTTTATTTTTAATAATTAATAATTATAATGTATCGGGTGTGTCACGAAATGTCCCCAACAGCAGAAAAATTCAAACTCAGTTTCTAGTCCTTTGAGATGAAAAATAATCAAGATTCAATCTGTACGCAAATTAAATTGTAACAACGTCCTTCAACTTTGCAAGAAACATCGTTACCGTCATCTTTTGTTGTGTTTTTTAGTGTCTGTCCAAAGTTCGCTTTTTTGCCGATTTTTGAGCCAACTCGCATGAAAATCAATCGTGAGGAAATCGTTGCAAAATCCGAGAAAGTATGAAAAATTCCGAGATACCTCCATTCATAAAAACCACGATAGGCAATTAATAAAGGGAGAGGCTTCATGCATGAGGAAACAAAGTGAAAATCTTGAGAATCTTTAAATCCGACTTTGCCTTAATTTGTGTTATCGCATAACGACAAAAAAATTACTCACGAAATCAAAAACGAAACAAGTTCGGGAAACCATCACCAAATACCTAAACCGCTTCGTTACATATCTATCTAATATTAACTTTCTCTTTTTTACGTGTGCTACATTGAATAAATTTCATCTCCATAAAAATAACCTTGTCTATTAGATAATCGAGCCGGCTTTAATCAAACCCACTTTCACCACTCGAAAAAATCGCACTATTTTTAAGGGTGCAAAATTTCTCTTTAAGGCGATGATTTACGTCTCCACCGCCTTCTCGAACTGCATCCGGAGCGAAATCCGGGAGGAATTCTACCCGCCTCCAATCACAGGCCGGAAACTCCTCTCCCTCTTGGACGCCCTGGACGACGACAAGCTCGACAAAATCACCCCGATGTGAGTACCATGTACAGTCACGATCAAAAAGAATGACACCACTGCCATTCTTTTTGATCGTGACTGTACCTTACTTACCGCCCCTCTTGCCAGAATCATGGGTGATTACCCCAACACTTACGTCTTCACCAAAGCCGTGGCCGAAGATGTTATAAAAACAGAAGGCAAAACACTGCCAATTGCCGTCTTCCGGCCCTCGATTGGTAAGTTGCATTTACCGCCCCCTTAACAATACTACAGTGAAATTTAGTTATTGCATCGGTCAAGGAACCGGTGGCTGGATGGATTGATAATTTGTACGGGGCCACGGGGGTGCTTGTGGGGGCTGCCTTGGGGGTTTTGCGGAGCCTCCACGGGAAAATCGAAAATGGGGCTGAAATGGTACCGGCCGATTTTGTAGTCAACTGTGCCATAGCATCGGCCTGGGACATCGCTTCGGCCAAGTCAATTAACGAAAATCGGGAGAAAAACGGGAAAAATCAGTTTGAGGAAGAGGTTCCAGTTTATAATTTTGTCAGTTCGCCTGAAGCCGGGATTACGTGGGGTAAGTATTTTACTTGTTACAAGTCAAGGGATGTAAGTGTTTTTTGCAGATATTTACACGAAACTGGCCGAGAAACACGCAAAGCAAGTGCCTAGTCCCTTACTCGTCTGGCATTACTTTTTCGCCCTGCGATCGTCGCGAATCCACCATTTAATCGCTGTGTTCTTTCTTCACACAATCCCGGCGTATTTGGTCGATTTTATTGCCGTCTGTTTGGGCAAAAAACCCATGTAATGGTTTACGACAAAACGTAAAAAAGTCATTCTAATGTTGTGGTTTTAGGCTGGTGAAAGGTTACCAGAAAATCAACAAATTCGCCGATGTTATAAGTTACTTCAGTTCGCGCGAATGGAAATTCACAAATGCGAACGTCCAATCGCTTTGGAAGAAAATGGGGAAACGTGATAGGGAAATGTTTGAGTTCAGTATGAAGAACTTCAACTGGGATTCCTATTTTTATACGTATGTTAGAGGAACGAGGGCCTATCTCCTTAAAGACCCTTTAACGACTTTGCCTCAAGGGACTGTGAAATATTATAAGTTAATGGTGTTGCATTATGTCGTAATGGCGATTTTGTTCTTTGGTTTTTATAAATTTTTAATGTTCTTGTTGGGTTTGTTGTTTTAAGAAGGTGTATGTGATTAAATAAATTTATTTGTCTATAAAAAATTGTTTCATTTATTTAAACATCAAAGCAAATCAGAAGTTGACGCAATTACATTATCGGTAAGTTAGTAAGCTATAATTACAGAAAACTATTTTGGTGTACGATTAAATGTGTTGCCTACCTACAAAAATAATTGTATAGTGTGTTCACTATCTACACCTACAAATTTTTAATTATCCAAAACAAAATATAAAAATTATTTATTTAAATTGATTATGAGCAATTTTCCAATTTTTTTTTTTTATAAACAGATTTCATTTTTGCAACTTTTGCATTAAAAAAACAAAAATAGAAAGGAATCGAGGCCTACATGATTTACGTTCGTAATTATTAGCCAATCAATTTTCTTTATCACCGTGTTTTATAATTTTATGTTATTATGCTGTTATTACAGCGGATATTAACACTTATTATCCTATGCAAAAGTATGTTATTATTTCGTTTATAACCAATATTTCATTTAAAATAACTAAATTCAATTAAAACAAACCATAAATGGTGATTGGTTGTCTAAAAAACAATTATCAAGATTAAAAAATTGCACCAAAAATTAAAAGAAAGAAGTAAGGGAGCAAATAAAGTGAAGTGGCAAAAAAAACTATAAACTATTAACTTGGAGCTTCTGTGTCTAAAGCCGATATATGAATAAGAAAAAAAAACATAAAAGAACAAAAAGTTAATAAAATAAATAACACAAAAGTACATAAGCCTTGACAATCAAACAAAGTAATAGTTCTAAAGCTATTATCATTATCAATGTTTAAGTAAACGAAAGTGATATTGAAATAATAAAAAAATAAAATTCAAAAAGATAAAAATGTTAATCTCACCCAGGAGCGCACCCAAGATTTAAGACTCTTTAAAACTTTTTATTTTGAGTTTAAATCTGATTTACTCTGAAATTTATTAGACTGAGACAATTAAAAATACAAAGCTAATAAAAATTACATCATTGAAAATTGAAGAGAAAGCGGAAATTTGACGAACTAATTTGGATAACAAAACTATTGTTTTTGCTCATTTATCATTGAAAAAAATGATCCAATTCAGAACCATACTTCGATTTTTTCTATTTTAAACAGAAAAAAAAGTGTGAGCCCGAGCTGGTTTCTAACCCCAACTTTTTAAATCGCTAGGTCTCAAAATCCATTTCAATCAAACAAAAACACAAATTAAAAATTTAATGATTTTTCACAAAAAAAAGACAAAAATTAATCTATTTCTTAAATCATTGAGTTACTTTTGTTGCAATCTGTTAGAAAAGCATTAGAAAAAAATTTGTCGGTTTAAGGCTGACATCTTTTAAATTACTTTTAGTGCAGTCTGTATTTTAAACCACAAATACATTAAATAAATCCTGAAACCAACAAAGCAAATTAGATTGAAATTTGAATAATGAAACCATTGTTTTGTTCGTGTTTCATAGAAAAAAGAAAAAAATTGAAAACAAATGATATGACCCGGAAGTGTTTTGTTTTTCACTCTGTGTACCTACAAAATTAAATATAAATTTGAACTAACAAAATGAAATGGTAAATTTGTATACATATAACAAATATATATTATTTTGTTCATAAAAAAATGATTTAATCCTGAAGTCTTAAATCGCCGAAAAAAGTGTGAAAAAACAGTCGGCTGAAGCCGAGTTTGAACTCCAACTTTTCGAATCGCAATGTCCAAAATTGGTTCTAATTTGCGACCGAAAAAGTCTGCTATAAGTGAATTCCAATCCCAGCCTTTCTTTCTTTATTTTTTTTTTGTAAAATACATTCTAATTTAAAAGTCTACTCTGGCTTATTGAAGCTCTAGGCTACTTTTGTCACAATTCACAAAAAAAAAGTAAAAAAAAAGTTGGCCGGGGTGGGGTTCGAACCTAAGCTTTTTGAGTCGCTAAGTCTGAAATTGGTATTTGAACGTCAATTTTGGTCAAAACGTGTCAATTACACCCGAATAAAAACATAAATTAGAACAACAAAAATAAAAAAATCCAAAATCAGAGGAAAAAACTGATAGAAGTGTGCTCGAACTCCAATTTTTTCTCATTTTTTTTGTAAAAAAATACTAACTCGGAGGTGTATTCCGGCTTGTTGTGGCTATGGGCTAGTTTGTCCCAATTCACCAAAAAATGTGAAAAAAAAAGTTGTCTGGACCCGGACTCGAACCCTAGCTTTCGAGTCGCCAAGTCCGAAATTGGTTTTTGAAAATCAATTCCGGTCAAAACGTGTCAATCGCACCCAAACAAAAACATAAATTAAGGCAATAAAAATAAAAAAAATAATCCAAAATCAGTAAAAAGTCTGCTAGAAGAGGGTTCGAACCACAACTTGTCCTAAAATTTTTTGTAAAAAAATTCTAATTCAGAAGTGTACTCCGACTTGTTGAGGCTGTAGGCAACTTTTGTCCCAATTCACAAAAAAAAATGTGAAAAAAAAATTGGCCGAAGCCGGATTCGAACCCCAACTTTTCGAGTCGCCAAGTCCGAAATTGCTTTTTGAACGTCTATTCCAGACAAAACGTGTCAAATGCACCCAAACAAAACATAAATTAAGGCAATAAAAATATAAAAAATCTAACGTAATCAGAAACAAGTCTGATAAATGTGTGTTCAATCTCCAACTTATTCTCAAATATTTAGTAAAAAAGTTCTAATTTGAAAGCTTGTTGTTGAGACTGTAGGCTCTTTGACTTAAATCACCAAAAAAATTAAAAAAAAAGTGGCCGGAGCAGAGTTCGAACCTCAACTTTTCGAGTCGCCAAGTCCGAAATTGTGTTTCGAACGTTAAATTCGGTCAAAACGTGTCAATCGCACCCAAACAAAAACATAAATTAAGACAATAAAAAAAATTAATACGTAATCAGAAAAAAGTCTGATAAATGTGGGTTCGATCTCAAACTTATTCTCAAATATTTCGTAAAAAAGTTCTAATTTAGAAACTTGTTGAGACTGTGAGCTACTTTGTCTCAAATCACCAAAAAAAAAGTAAAAAAAGTTGGCCGGAGCGGGGTTCGAACCGCAACTTTTCGAGTCGCCAAGTCCGAAATTGTGTCTCGAACGTTAAATTCGGTCAAAACGTGTCAATCGCACCCAAACAAAAACATAAATTAAGACAATAAAAAAAAATTAATACGTAATCAGAAAAAAGTCTGATAAATGTGGATTCGATCTCAAACTTATTCTCAAATATTTCGTAAAAAAGTTCTAATTTAGAAACTTGTTGAGACTGTGGGCTACTTTGTCTCAAATCACCAAAAAAAAGTAAAAAAAGTTGGCCGGAGCGGGGTTCGAACCTCAACTTTTCGAGTCGCCAAGTCCGAAATTGTGTCTCGAACGTTAAATTCGGTCAAAACGTGTCAATCGCACCCAAACAAAAACATAAATTAAGACAATAAAAATAAAAAAATTAATACGTAATCAGAAAAAAGTCTGATAAATGTGGGTTCGATCTCGAACTTATTCTGAAATATTTCGTAAAAAAGTTCTAATTTAGAAACTTGTTGAGACTGTGGGCTACTTTGTCTCAAATTACCAAAAAAAAAAAGTAAAAAAAATTGGCCGGAGCGGGGTTCGAACCTCAACTTTTCGAATCGCCAAGTCCGAAATTGTGTCTCGAACGTAAAATTCGGTCAAAACGTGTCAATCGCACCCAAACAAAAACATAAATTAAGGCAATAAAAATAAAAAAAAATAATATAGATAAATCCCCAACTTATTCTCAAATATTTCGTAATATTTGTTATTTAGAGGCTTGTTATTTAAAGTTGTTATTTAGAGGTTTGTTAAGGCTGTGGGCTACTTTGTCTCAAATTACCAAAAAAAAAGTAAAAAAAAGTTGGCCGGAGCGGGGTTCGAACCTCAACTTTTCGAGTCGCCAAGTCCGAAATTGTGTCTCGAACGTTAAATTCGGTCAAAACGTGTCAATCGCACCCAAACAAAAACATAAATTATAGCAATCTCGACCTAAAAATTTCCAAATCAGCTGTTATCAGTGAACTCCCACACGCTTTTCGGGTTATCTCTCCTTATATAATCTTGGCGAGGTCACCTTTGTATATTGGTGCATCCTCGTAGAAAATCAGCGGCGTCTCTGTTTGTTCTATTAGAATGTCCGTACATAGCCTTTTACTATGGTGGGGATCGTGCACATAGTGGGGTCCTTGGTTCGACCAGGCCGCCTGTGATGTTCCCGTGCGCTATGTTCTCGTCGAAGCCGTGGTGTCCCATCAGTGTGTATCTAACGTTGATGGCGTTAGTTTCGCCGCTATTTACGATGTTTTCCGATCCCGATTCGTAACGCCCCCAAAACCCCCTCTTTTTTTTCAAAAAAAAAACAATGCATTAAGGACTCTCGCGGCCAGTAAGGTTTGTAGAAAAAAGGGCCCCTTTCGCACTTTACCCCAGCAACACTGATGTTATTGAGACGCACGTGTTGCACGATAAGACTGATAAGATATCTAATTATGTCGTCTGTGAAAATAGAAACGCCCAAAAATCCGTCGCTTTTGTTTCAGAACGTACGTCCGGAAACTCAGTGCCTTTTGTGACGATGATTCGCGCGTGATTGTGACAGGAAACTCGACCGATTTCGTCCAAGATAAGCCGGTCATCATCAGGATTTCATATGGTTTTCATGGTGAGTACCGCCGGATGTGTGGGTGGTAATTGAAGCGGCGCGCAGGTTCATTGTTATTTAACACTTCCGGTTTACGCCCTCCGAGCGCATCTCGCGATCATTATCGAGGCGGCTGGGGACACGCAAACGAGAAATCGGTGCGTGAGGCTGCCGGAAATAAATGCCCCGATGGTCGACGACCCTCAATTGGGGGTTTAGAAGCGATTTATTTGCACACAAGAAAGATAAACACGTCTTTACACTAATTCGACCGATTTGTTCAGGACAAAAGACAATTTGCAGTTTTGGCGTTGCTTCAGCAGGTCACTGTACTTAACAAAAATTAATAACATTGCTTATGTAGATAGCTGTACTTCTCATAGTTTTTATCCTATTTGATAACGAAAAAAAATAACGAATGGTAATTTTTAGAAAAAAAAATTTTTGGACAAAAAATAAAAAAATTGTTCGTGTAAACATAGACCGTTTTCAAACATTTATTTGAACTCTTTGGACGTAAACACGTTTTACACTAATCTAATTCTATCGATTGATACAATAGAAAAGACGAATATGCAGTTTTGCTTCTGCAGGTCACTGTACTTTGGAAAAAATACGCGTGAATAGACGCTCGCAAATTAATGACATCGCTTGTGTTGGTAGCTGTACCCATTATAGTTTTGTAAATTTTATTTGAACAGCAAACAAAAAAAATAATTGATATTACTGCAGTTTATTGTTAAAATCCAAAAATTCTTTGTGCGAAAATAAAATCTTAGATAACTAACACTATCCTGATTTATAACTAACACTATCCTGATTTAGATAAAGAAAACAATAATAAAATCAAAACAACAATAAAAAAGTGCACCAAAAAAATTTCATGTACACTTGGTTATCTTAAAAATGTCTATTCGTTTATTGGCAATATTGCCACGACATTTTCAAAATACCCAAACATACATAAAATGATAGTTGCTGCAGAAATAATGAGAAGAAAGAACTTTGCAATAAGGACTTTAGAAGATAAAAGAATGTGTTTAAATAATTTTTTTAATTCTACAGACAATGTCAATGACAATATAATACTTAGGAACAAAAAAAAAAATTCACAACAAAAATATTATACAGTTTTTACGTTGCTACAGCTGGTTTCTGTACTTTACAAAAAATACGCGAGGTACAAGATGAATTAATTTAATTATTGTAATTTAAAAAAAGTGCTGAAGAAATTCTTTGAAAAAATAGAAATAATGTTTCTTAATTGTATTGTAACTAACGTTCATCAATGATCATCATTCATCACATTCATCACTATTCTGAATTGGATAAGGACATAAAATACGCTCAATAAAAAAGAAAAAAGTACAAAAGAAGTTTTTTTAACACACACAAATTTGATGTATGTAATTGTAATAATAATAGATTCTGGTGGTTGATGCAGAAGTAATGACAGGAATATGTATTTTAAAAGAACAAAAACAGATAAAAAAGTTGGAAAAATAATAATTTAAAATATCGTTTGTATAATAGCAACGTTTTATTTGTACACCATTAAATTTTTATTATGATTACTCCAAAGCGAGGCTAATCAGTAATCACTCAGGAAAACTTATTGTTGATTTATTGCAGACAGCCTGTAGTATTTCAGACGAACCGATCAGTATCGTAAATATTTTCGGGTCACCTTGTCAAAACATCTTGTTTAAACACCAATATCTGTTGGAAAACTTTATAATGTACAAAGAAACGTTGCTATAATAGTATAATATTGTATTATATTTAAAAAAAGGTATTTTTGTAAAAAAATGAAAAAATATAACAAAAATTACATATCAATGCAAAATTACTTTTGTTTGCCCTCATAATATTAAAATTAAACTACTTTACTAAAGAGAGACTTTAAAAATATTTAAATAAATTTGACATTCAGATAGGTGCCTTAACAATCAAATTTACATACAAACTACATTCCAAATTTTAAGTTTTTGGCCATTTTCAGTTTTAAAGGCGTTTCACTTTTCGGATAAAAATAATATAAAAAAAATCAAATAATAATTACTGTTGTCGTCTAAATGTATATTTTATGTTATGCTGCCTAAGTGTCTAAAAACCTAAGCTAACCCTTTGTTTGTTTTTTGGTTATATGATTTTATGTAATTTTGTCTGTTGTGTTTTTGTTTAGTTGTAAAATGTTAATATTGTCTTGCTTTTGGCTTTTAATGTATTTTTTGTGCTATTTAGTTATTGTTTTTTCAAGTTCAAAATTAAATCTGAATAGTATTTATTGTCAAAATTACAAATGCCATAATAAAGTATTTTTCAACCTATTTCATGATCAAAAGAACCTACTCGTAACAGACTTGATCTTCTTGCAACAGGCTGTTAATTTTTTTGCAAAATCAAAACTTGTAAAATAGTTTGAATTAATACGAATTAAATAACACTTGACGTTGCCGGTCATTGACCCGCCAGCAACCTTGCAAAAGAAAATTCCCCCAAATCAAGACCCCACAAACCTTCACACACGCGTCGCCTAATCCATAACACTCCTAAAACCGTCACACCAAACGAGGAAATTATGTAAAAAATCTAATATCTCAAAAACGACCAACACTTAAGTCTCATCTATTGCTTTTTTATTGAAAGAAAATATACTAAAACCGCCACATAAATTAATTTTTATTCTACGATGATATTCCGATCACGTGACCTGGACAATTTCAAATGACAATAGTCGGTCACGTGATAAAAATCACAACCACTACCTACTTCGATGTACTTTCTCATCGCCCAGCTGTGAAAAAAAAACGGCGCTTTAGTCTTGGAATCACTAATTAAATTATGTTTCCTTAATTACCAAGTTCTGAAACATTAACTCCCTAAATTATTCTTATAGGTGTGTTTTGAGTGATCAGATGATACAATCATTGATTTTTTTTATTACCACCGTCCAGCACAATCAATATTTAAACAGAAAAACGTGTAACGGAAATATTATTGAATTTGAAATTCGCACAGTTAAGTATGATTTGTTAGCGTTTGGTAATAAATCTCTTACCCAACGAATATTGGTCAATGTGATAAATGATAAGTGATCGTTTGGATTTAAATTATAACGCTGGTAATTTATAGTCGAGATACTGTCAAAATGTGGAAATAATAGACGTTTCGCAACCACAAAAAAACTGTCCTCAGCAGGGATCGAACCCCAATTTTTGCAATCATGTTACATATAAAATAAATTTATGTAATTTTTTCTTAATCAACGAGGACATAACTTCTCAACTAATAGTTGTTTTGATTTATTTCGCCGCTTGCTTTATGCTAATTTAACTCCTTCCGATTACTTCTTGTAAGTGTATTGAAAGCAACTATTTTATGTTACGCACATAAGAAATTAATGTGCACAGAGTGCCATAAATAAGGAAATATATCGGCGAGAATTTTTCTCGCGACATTATTTCATATTTTCAAGCGATTTGAGTCATCAAGGTTGGTCTTAGTGACAACTGTGCATGAATATTTATTTCGACACTCAAAATAGTGTTTTAATCGTCGCTACCAACATTGTGTGTTTAAATTTGCTACCAACTTTGAAAAAAAAATGGTACTAGTCTGTTAAAGCACCGAAAGTGGTGTTTTTCGCATTTGGAACGGGAACATTAGTTCGTAATCGTAAACTCGTTTTTACAAATCGCCTAAAAGCTTGGTTCACACGTTTATCAGCTCGCCACGCCTTCGAACACGATCTAAACCGCTCGAAGCGCAATAATCATCCGGATCAGCGTATAATAAACCGAAATAAGCATCACCCTTTCGAGGGCTTGGTGTCTTGTCATTGTTTGATCTTATGTGAAAGTCGCATCCTCCTCCCAGTTAGGTACGGCCACGTTTAAGGTTAACTCATCTTCGTTCTATTGTTAATCCGTTAGTCTTGAAATGTCAATCTAACCTTAAAATTATTCATAAAGGTAAAAGTCGGCGCAAAGATGCATCGCACGGTTTGAGGTCGCGTTTTCGGCCATATTGAATCGAAAAAAAAAATGTCGCTCATTGTGTTTATGTCACGACGGATTTGTTAACGTTTTGTTATGTAAAACATCGCACGGGTGCTACCTGCGCCAAATCAATTATGGTAATCGACAAGGCGATAAATCTATTACCTGGTTTTTTATCGAGCTGTCGTCAAAATCCCATGATCGATTTTTCCTTCATTTGTACGACCGCTGGTTTTATAGTAATTAAACGCCATAAAACCATACGTTTAATGTTTGTTTACATATTTTCCATTTTCACACTTTCTAATAATTATTGAAATATTTATCGAGGGCTTGGTCTGGGTTATAAAATTTTATCTACTGGATCTTGTTGCTTCATCTCTATTTATTATATTTTAGTTTTTTTGAAATTTTTTCATTTTGCAACATCCACAATGCCTACGCAATTTAGGTGCCGGACATTTTTTTTTAAATCATTATTACTCGAAAAAATAACAACAAACCTACTTTCCCACGTCAAAACAATAGTCAAACGGTACAGTATTGTTGGAGCTTTTTTAAATTTTTTTCATTTAAGTTAATGTTTATTAAAAATGGTGGCGGTATTAAACATTTGAAATGGGCCACACTTATCTAAAAGTTTTATATTTTTTCGCACCATTAAGGGGATATTCCGCAAAATGAGTAAGTTTCGGCTCAAGATAACTTAATCCTTGACGTAGTTAAGTGATTTTTACGGTCTGTTTTAACCAAATTTCGTGAAAAAAGTGAATTTCTCGTCCGTAATGACCATTTACAAAGCTTTTATATGAATTTTATTTTATAACATAAGTATACAAAATTTTAATTCATTCGGACAACAGAAACCCTTTCAAATTTTACTCGGAAAATGTAAAACAGACAAACAGAAAACAAAACAAGGTAAATAAAATCTTTTCCAGCTCATTCTAAAAAGCGACTAAAACAACGTGAATCCTCTAAATTTCTTACTCAAAAATAAGATAAATCTAACAGAAAGGGCGAAATAATGGCATTTTCTCCCTGTCCTTTGTGATTTTTTTTGGATATTCTTAAGAAAATTTCGCAAAAAAGTCAGTTTCTAGCTCAAAATGACGTCAATTCTTTCGTAACTTAAGGATTTTTCGAGATCATCCTAAATCGAGATCATCCTCTAAATCGATAATTTTTGTCAAAATTTTGAAAAAAGAATGACTTTCTTACTCACAAATAAGATGGATCTAACAGAAAGGACGAAAATAACGGCATTTTCTGACTTTCCTTTGTATTTTTTTCGACATTCTTGAGGAAATTTTGCAAAAAAAGTCAGTTTCTAGCTCAAAATGGCGTCAATTCTTTCGTAATTTAAGGATTTTTCGAGATCATCCTCTAAATCGATCATTTTTGGCAAAATTTTGAAAAAAGAATGACTATCTTACTCACAAGTAAGATAAATCTAACAAAAAGGGTGAAAATAACGGCATTTTCTGCCTTTCCTTTGTGATTTTCGCAAAAAAGTCAGTTTCTAGCTCAAAACGACGTTAATTCTTTCATAATTTAATTATTTTTCGAGATCATCCTAAACAAAATTTTGCAAAATAATGTCTCGCTATAAAGATAAAGTTATCGAAAAGAGTCAAAAAAATATAATTTTTGTGCTCTCTTGCCATGGTCTCTAAAAAAATTATGCGAAATAAATTTTTGATTGAAAGACGCTCTGAAAATGCGAAAAATAATAAATATAACATAATTTTCAAATTTTCTACAAAATATTTCGGTCAGTTTAAGAAAACACGTTTTTCATTTAAAAGTGGTTTTTCGCAAAAAAAATATTATTTATTCAGAAAATGAGCTTTTAGTGCATCATAATGTAATTTTCGGCGCAATTATCAGCCAGTTTTCGAAGTCCCGCAAATAAATCGCCAAAAAGTGAACTAAACAAATTCTAAACTGGCTTAAAGAGAGTCAATTTGAGTCAAATTTGGTTATTTTTGACGAAATTTTGCAAAATACGTGACGTTGCTAAAAAAAACCAAAATAAATCTAACGAAAAAGGCGAAAGTAATGTACCTTTAATGAAATTTTGCGAAAACTTTAGTTTCTATCTATAAAGTGATCTAAAAAATTCTACAAAAGAATGTCAATTTCTACCAAATTTGGTCATTTTTGAAAAAAATAAATCGAACAAACGAATTTTTGTTTGTATGACGTATTAAAATAAAGGAAAAAGGCAAAATAGTGTGATTTTCGATCAAAACTAATTACTTGGGTTTTCGGCATTTTTTTCATAAAAAAATTTTAGGCACATATAAATTTAAAAATATTTTACATTAGTTATTTTTTGACGAAATTTTACAAATTAAACATGTTTAGAACTCAAAAATAAAATAAACCTTTAGAAAAAAGTCATTTTTAATTTAATTTGTATTTTTTTGGCACACTTTGTATAGAACTTATGCGAAAAATTTTGATCTGAATAGCAAATATAACATAATTTTCGACTTTCGTAGATAATTTCTTGACCGCTTTGAGCAAACAAAAATCAAAAATAGTGGTGTCTTATTAATTTTTTGACGACGATTTTCGCTCTTAAGCTCGTGTTGTACTTTGTGTACGTTATTTTAATTGTTCACCGGAGCTATTTTAGCACCGGATTAGAACATACCTGCTAACTTGAAATTTTCTAAAAAAATTGATTTACGTGTTGTCCAACCGGAAACAAATAACTTCCAAGATTGAATCATCTCGTCTCTCGTCCAGCCGCTCGTTTATCAATCTAGAACGGATGAACCAATTAATTTACCCTCCTAGTCCATTACAAACCAGATCTCTATTTGAATCTTTTTGATTTTTTTCAAAGGTGATGCGATGAAGAACATTGTATCAAATAACATAACGAGCCAATAAAATCCAATCCGGAGTAAAGTTGGTAGGATTCGTAAATCTGCGGTGCTCACTTAACCGAGTTAGTGGGCTTATCTTTATGGCCTACTAGATCCAGATAAGAAAAACGACTAACACTGACTTGTTTCCACCGGGGACTCGTTTTGTTGCTCTCCCGTGTGGGTCGCTTGTTTTACCACCTGCAAAATATGATTTTTTGCAAAAATCATATACAGAGTGATTCGAGAATGTCGACGGCGGTTGTAAATTATTCCTTCATCTAATAACTATAAAATGGACATAAAACCCAGACGGAAAACATTAGTTTTCCGACCGCAACATTTAACGACATTATTTTATACCGTATTGCGTGTTATTGGCCAAGATTACACGTACCTCTCCTTAATTTCGTTGTTGATTTATATTGGTTAAGCAGGTGTTAAAATTTTACTAATATTTTCGGTACCTGACACCTAAGTCGTAAATTATTTCTTCCAGTGGTTACAAATTTATTCCACTAATTGACAGCCGAAATTTGAAAAAAATATTTAGGTCGACTAAAAGTAACACACGTCCAGTGATTTTCGATAATTTGGAAATTAATTAGTTTTGATTCAGAAATTGTTCAAATTCCGGTTCAATTAAAATTTCATGGTGATTTGTTACAGGGTGATCCTTTGTTTTGTTGTTTTCCGACAAATTCCGGATTCATTTTTTATGCATATTTAAAGCTGGAATCTTGTCAAACAAGCAATTCTAATGCAATCGCTGACTGTAATGTAATTCGAGTGACATTTCTGTGTTTGTTTCAAAATGGTGGCGAATGTTATCGAAGATCCACCCACTGAAAAATTGCAAAATGTGGAAATCGAAATCTTATAATTTTCCACTTTGTTGCGTCAGAGTGCAACGACTTTTATTATCGCGAGCGAAGAAGATTCACCTTGTATCAAAAGAAAAACTTATTTTTCTACCAAAATAGCAAAGTCCCTTGCTTTGTTACACTCACATAAAAATATAAATAGGTCCTTTTTCAATTTTTTCGAATGAGTACTAATTTTTTTTATTTTAAAGAGGCGAGAAAAAAAGGTGGTTGTGACTAGAAAATGAGCTAAGAATTTTGTAAACTAGCCAAAAGACTGCTAGTTCCTATCAAATTTGGTTATTTTGGCAAAATTTTGCAAAATATGTGACATTTTTACAACGAAAAAGGCGAAAATAATATTATTTTTTGCAATTAAGTGCGCAAAAATATTTCTACACTCACCAAAAGAACATCAATTTTGATCAGATTTGGTAATTTTTGACGAATTTTTGGCTCAAAATACTATACTATTCGGTGTAGTTAGGAGATTTTTTTCAAAATTTGTGAAAAAATGTGAGTTTCTCGCTCATAAAGCAAGCTAAAAATCATTCTAATAAAGAGGCTAAAAGAACGTCAATTTCTCTAAATCGATCATTTTTGGCGAAATTTCGCAAAACGAGTGACTTTCTTACTCACAAATAAGATAAATCCAACAAAAAGGGTGATTGTAAGGCCATTTTCGACTGCCCTTTGTAACTTTTTTTCTACATTCTTGAGGAAATTTCGCAAAACAAGTCAGTTTCTAACTCTAAATCACGTCAATTCCTTCGTGATGTCATTATTTTTTCGTGTATTTTAACGAGATCGCCTTAAACAAAATTTTTCAAAATAATGTCTCGCTAACAAACAAGATAAATGTAACGAGAAAAGTCAAAATAATGTCATTTTTGCGATTTCTTTTTCTGTTCTGTAAGAAATTTATGCGAAATAAGTGCGTTTTTGACTGAAAAAACAACTTATATCCATGAGAATATTAGATAAAATGAGCGATAATTTTGTAGAAGAGGCGAAAAGGTGATGTTTCTCGCTATTAAATGAGGTAAAAAATCTAAACTAGCCAAAAGAACGTCAATTCCGATCAAATTTGGTTATTTTTGTCAAAATTTTGAAAAATACGTGAAATTATTCCTAAAAAAATAAAATAAATCTAACGAAAAATGCGAAAATAATGTCATTTTTCACAAACTTTCGCCAAAAATTGAGTTTCTTGCAATAAAGTGAAGAAAAAAATCTAAACTGGCTAAATAAACACCAATTTCGATAAAATTTGTTAATTTTTGACGAGTTTTTGACTCAAAATAATGAATTCTTTGATCTAATTAAGAGATTTTTTCCCGAAGTTTAGTAAAAAAAGTGAGTATCTCGCTCATAATCATAAAGCAAGGTAAAAATAATTTTAAAGACGCTAAAAGAACGTTAATTTCTGGAATTCGATCACCTTTGTCGAAATTTCGCAAAATGAGTGACTTTCCTACTCACAAGTAGGAACGAAAAGGGCGAAAATAATGACATTTCAGCCTTTACTTTGAATTTCTTTTTACATTCTTAAGGAAATTTCGCAAAATAAGTCAGTTTCTAACTCTAAATGATCTCAGTTTCTTCGGAAATTAATGATTTTTTGGTGTATTTTAACTTAAACAAAATTTTACAAAATAATGTCTCGCTAAAAAGCAAGATAAATTTAACAAAACATAATGTCATTTTAATGATTTCTTGTTCTGTTCTCTAACGCATTTATGTGAAATAAGTAAGTATTTGATCAAAAAGTTCTATTTCTCTATCAAAATAATAAAAATAAAAATGTAGATAGGTATGTCTTTTTCGCTTTTTTGGAATAAGTGATAATTTAGAAGATTTCAAGATGCGAACAAATGGTGTTTCTCGCTACATAATGAACTAGAAAAATCTAAACTAGCCAAAAAAACGCCAATTCCGATCAAATTTAGTTATTTTTGCCAAAATTTTACAAAACACATGACATTCTTACTAAAAAAGAAAACAAATATAACGAAAAATGCACAAATAATGTAATTTTTCACAAAATTTCATGAAAAAATCTAGTTTCTCGCAATAAAGTGAGCACAAAAATTCTTAAACTGACCAAAAGAATGTCAGTTTGGATAAAATTTTGTCACTTTTGACGAGTTTTTGCTTGAAAGTGTAAATCATTGAAAAAAAGTAAAAAAAAAAGATTTTGAAATAACTAATCCTTTCACTTTTTAGGGTGTCTTCACTTTTTTATTTTTCTTTTTTTTTGGTATTTTTTGACGACTATTTGTGTTAATGTTGTAATTGTTCACCCAGTTTTGAACCCATGAGCCGCCACTGAAAAAACTGGGTGCTGAAACAAGCTATTTAAGCACTGGGTTTGGACATCTTTTATAGATATCAGAAAGCGAAAATAGTTGTTTACAAATGCGTCATTTTTGCTTCATTCACATTTTTTTTTAGAAATTGAGTTGAAGTTGACAAGAATTAAAAAAAACTGGCTGGAGAAAAGCTTTTTTCAGTTTTCTGTATCTTTAGAAGTCTTTACATTCCTCCAAAATTCAAAAAAGTCGATTTTTTGATGTTTGATTTTTCTTTTTTTTTGAGATTTTGGTTACTTTTTAGGTACCCAGAGCACTGAGAATAGCTCTTTTAATTATCTATCTTCAAAAAAGGTTATTGTCGTGAGAATAACAGTTTTCGAGAAAACTGACCATGGAAGTAAAAATAGATAAAATAAAAATTCATAACTAAAAAACTATTGGAAATTTTACAATCTGTTCGACGTCAATAGATTCCCCGAATCATTTTACAAGAGTTTAGGTTAAAATAGTTCCACTGTTTCGAATAGTTTTGCCGAATTGAATTTTTGAATCAATTAAAACCTAGTCTATCTGATAGATTATATGCTTATGAATGTTCGAATTAGGTTGTGAACAAAATTTCAAAGCCGTAGTAGCTTTATTCGGAAGTAAAATTACCGTTGGGGGCGCCACTGAGCTAGGTCGAAAACAGTAACCATAAATGGCGGGAAAATGTTTATTCGGATATTTTGAGCGTTGTACGAATTTTGGGGCTTCACAATTATTGCATTGCCTATGCGAAATGATTATTGTATCTTTGATGCAAGAAACTTATGTAGACAAATGAGAGATGACGAGGAAAACACGAATAACGAATGACTGTTTGGTTCACTTTCTTTATTGGAAAATTATTACAAAGACATTGAAAAGCCTACCTTTTGGCATAATTTACATTTAAATATATCAGCAGTTGTTAATCTTTATTGTAGTTTTGTAGATTTACCGCAGCATTTCATGATTTTTTCAGTGGAAAATTCTAACCTAAAATTCATAACACTTCACTAATTTATAGGTTTCTTGAGCCAAACTTTGTGTTCGCTGTGATCCATTACTTATAATCTTTAATTAGACAACTGTTTGATAACACTTTGTAATCAAAATTTAAATATTTTTCACTTTTTATCCACTTTCAAGTTCCAACAATAAACACTTTATACCACGAAAAACTACAGAACCAAAGTCAACGCTAGTATTTACCACCACGTACTTTTAAAGTAATTCTTTCTATTGTAAGTAATTAACACTATACACGCAAAATTGTTGAACAATTCATTAAATGTCAGTTAAACGTGGCATTACGAAAATTTCTTTACTGTTTTCGACATAGTTCAAAAGTCATCACCAGAGGGCGTCTAGTTAATTTTATTTCCGAATTGCAAATTCAAAAGTTTCTATGACAGACATTAAAAGAATCACCCTGTATACAAACTGATGTTAGAATGTACGGCCGGAAGCAAAGAAAGTGGCCGCGCACTTGACTAAACCGTAGGTGGCTGAGACCTAAAGGTGCTGAAAAAATGCGATACCTAGCAAAAACCAAATTACAGGAAACTGTAAACTGGCAATTTATTACATCGAAAAGGAAACCAATAATTAGCGCCATAATCATCAAGAAATAATTACTCTCAGAAAAAGTAAATTGTCATTTCACAGCGGGGAGGCTCCACGCAAGAAGTTAAGACATTAATAATCATAAAGTTGTGATTTATAGCCCCCATTACGCGCAATAAAAATAACCCAGTCCGTATCAAGATTTAATTTCCTGGCACCTCCGCCAAAGTAGTGTGTCCAGCCGCCCAGCGTACGCCACTGGATACCTATCCGTGTCAACAAAAATTTCCAATAAAACACGCTTGTGACTAGGCGCTCCCTCAAGGCGATCGAGTGTCATCTGCCGACATTTTTAACTTTCTTGGGTGTGTCATTGTAAAGACAAAGAAACCGTCCTAAAACTAGACCGCGCCCTCTATGCAATTTTCGCAACAAGACTTATGTAAAATCAACGTGTTTAATTGTTGAAAAAATGCGAAATTAAACGACGCTTTTACCATTTGTTACGAAATAAGTGTCGTAAAATTAACACGCTCGTAAGATGGTTTATTACGGCCGTAACACTACTTTAGAATTAATTGTTACCGCCGGACATGTGTACAGTTTTCGGACAAAAATTCACACTTTTTACCACGATCATACCATTTTATTTATGTCAAACGACCCACACCGAGCACCTACGTAGCGAGAGGATTAGAACCATCAGATAGCTGAAATTTCAAACATCCCGGAACAATGTTTTATGGTATTTGACAATGATGCCTCGATTTATAGCCGTTGAGGGTCAAGTGAACTGGTTTGCTTATATGGCACACTTAGACACAAAAGTGGTGACATTGCTTATGCACTGCGCTGTACTTACTTCGAAAAATACAAATCAGGTATTAGAAAAATTTGAACAAATGTACAGCTAGCTGCAAAAGCAATGTCAGGCCTGACGTTAACTTTAGAGGCGTCTGTACATTAAAAATTAAGCAAGTAGTAAACATTCGTTTGCATTTTTTTTAAATTTTTTATTTATTCTTTTTATGAATTTAAAGCCGGTTTAGAGAAATTTCGTGTCATTATTACACGAAAACGGTAAAAATTCGCAAATTTTCGTAATTCGAAGTTAAAGAAACATTAGAAAAAATATGATAAATTATTAAAATTGAACTGAAAACAAAATAACAGAACCAACATCAGATTTAGAAAACATCGACTAGATTTGGTACACATTTTCGGGTTCTGAAATATTTCTTTTAGTTAGTAGCAGTTATTAATTATTATTCACTATGTTAAAGTAGGTAAAAAAGTAAAACACTGTCTTATTTTCTAAAAACTTCTAAACACAAACATACATCAACTTCGACATTATTCTTTTTAAAATGTACATCGAGCTGCAAAAGAAGCGTCGTCGGAAGTGTCGGGCCTGACATTAATTTTGAAGGCGTCTGTACACCAAAAATTAAATAGGCACTAAGATATGGCAACAAAACTGCGTATTATCACAAAACATTAATTAATTTTTGAATTATTCCTCTTATGAATTGAGAGACATTTATTAGTGTAACTCGAAAATGAAAATTTCAAGTTAAAAAAGTGCAATTTTGAAAAATATCAAAAATTATTACAAAAATTTGGAAGCAAAATAACACACCAGATTTGGAAATTTTTATTGGTCTATATCTGAAATATTTCTCCTTTAATACTTTGGTTAATACTATTTTTACAAATATACAGCGAGTTGCAAAAGTAGTGTTTGGCCTGACATTAATTTTGAAAGCGTTTAATTAAAAATTAAACAGGAAACAGGTAGTAAACTATAGTAATAAAAATAAGCTATAGTAACTATAGTGTTTTACAAAAACACTTATTTTGCAATATATTGCAATATTTGTGAATTCGAAACCTAATAGTCTAGAGAAATTTCTTGTTCATTATTCCTCAAACATGGTAAAAATTCACATATTTCCATAATTTCAAGTTAAAAAAAGGGTAATTTGAAAAAATATTAAAATTATTAAAATAGGATTGAAAACAAAACAACAGAACCAATGAGTAGATTTTGTTGGTCTACGTTATCGGATTCTGAAACAATTTTTTTTAGTTAGCAATTAGATGCAGTTATAATTCACATCATGCTCTTTAAAATGTACAGAGAGTTGCAAAAGAGTTGCATCAAAAATTAAATAGGCATTAAGCAAAAAACTGGATACGTATTGTCACACAACTTTACTTAATGTTTTAATTATTCCATTTATGAATTCAGAATTTTTTAACAGTGTAACCCAAAAATGATAAATTTCGCGTTAAAAAAGTAATTTCGAAAAATATGAAAAATACAGTGAAATAAATTGGTGAAACCAAAAGGTGAAAATAATGTCATTTTTTACAAAATTTCACGAAAAAATTGAGTTTCCACTTTTTCTATTAGTTATAAAGTGAGCTAGAAGAATTCCAAACTATCCAAAAGAACATCAACTTTGATAAAAATCTGGTCATTTTAGACGAAATTTTGAAAATACAACAAAATAAATTTAACAAAAAAGACGAAAATTATGTTATTTTTATTAAAGTTTTACGTTTCTCGCTATAAAGTGAGCTGAAAACATTCTAAATTAACCGAAAGAACGCCAACTTCGATCAATTTTGGTAATTTTTGGCGAGTTTTTGGTTGTAGGTGTGTTAATGATTTCAATAAAGCAAAAATAATTATTTTGAATCAATACTGTGTAACCTTTCACATTTTTTGAATGTTTTTCCAAATGTACAGCAAGTTGCAAAAGTAGTGCCAGGCCTGAAATTAATTTTGAAGTTGTCTGTACATCCAAAATTAAATTAGCACTAAACAAAAAACTTGATACGTATTGTCACACAATTTTACTTAATTCTTGAATTATTCATTTTATAAATTTAGAATTTCTTGTCAGTGTAACCCAAAAATGAAAATTTCACGTTAAAAAAATTAATTTCGAAAAATATGAAAAATACAATAAAATAAATTGGTGAAACCAAAGGTGAAAATAATGTCATTTTTCACAAAATATCGCGAAAAAATTGAGTTTACACTTTTTCTATTAGCTGTAAAGTGAGCTAGAAGAATTCTAATTTACCCAAAAGAAAGTCATCTTTGATAAAAATCTGGTCATTTTACACGAAATTTTAAAAATACAGCAAAATAAATCTAACAAAAAAGACGAAAATTATGTCATTTTTAACGTTTCTCGCTACAAAGTGAGCTAAAAATATTCTAAATTGACCAAAAGAACGTCAATTTCGATCATTTTTGGCGAGTTTTTTTTGTAGGTTGATTTGAAAAAAGCTAAAATAATGATTTTGAACCAACACTGTGTAGCCTTTCACATTTTTTGAATGTTTTTCCAAATGTACAGCAAGTTGCAAAAGTAGTGTCAGGCCTGAAATTAATTTTGAAGGCGTCTGTACATAAAAAAACAAAATAGTACTAAAAAAAATTAATTTTCAAATTGTTCCTTTATTGAATTCAGCGCTTATTATCACTCGAAAATGTTGAAAATATGAAATGTTTTACAAAATGATGGAGTGGGCACTTATTCAAACACAATGAAATAAATTAGTGATGCAACATCAGGAGCGAAGTAGGTGAGGGACTGTCGTTTCAATGTTTTCATTCATTACAATTTCCACCTGATAAAGATGGAAATAAGGTGTCTCAAATTTATCTACAGGATGATCGTAAAAGTCGAAATTGGATTTAGAAGAATTAGGCACGAGTTGTGTGCAATTGGGTCAAGGATTGCCGGATAACAATAATCGCATTGAAACAATATTGACAGCCACGAAAAGAATAAATTAAAATAAAATTATATTGCAAATAAAAAGTGTGGGAAACGAATGAGAGAGCAAAAATGAAAGAAAATTAACAAAAAGAACTCTCGGCGAATTTAGATTGCTTCAATCATTAAACCATAACGGACATTCACTGTACGTTAATGGAGGTTCTTTAAGCAAACACTATTACATAACTGTGCAATAAAACGTAAAAATTTTGATAAGTGACAACAATCGGAATCGATCAAAAATCGCGTGTTGCGCGAAAAAATCGACGAAATGAAAGCGAGCCGAGTTTCGAGAGAAGTTCTCACGGTTCAGATGAATTCGTTCGAACCAAATTTATAAACGCATTAGAAAGTACTCGGCGTACGGTGCAAGTTACAATGTCTTTTAAAGTTTTATTGATGTATAAACTGCTATTCTACATATATATTATTCTAATGCGAGTCCCGTTCGGATTCTTAGGTTGGCAATAACGCAATCGAGGACCAAATACAGAACGACTTTACCAATTATGTTTGTGTTTCTGGTTCGCCGCGTACGCCATCGACGATCAAAGGGTGATTTATTCCAACACCATCTAAGGGAAGAAAAGACCTAACGGAACAGAACACCAGGAAAACTGCGTATTCGAAGAATGTAAAAGGTGTCGGCGCTCATAACATGCATGATCTTTGATTTATTGCCGTCGTAATTATAGGACTCGAGACGAAAAACTATAATAAAAACGAATTAGGGTTTTATTTCTACAATATCGAACGGCCACTTAATGAAATCAACCGATGTTGTCATAACCATGAGAACTCACACGGATTCAAATCGGGGCTTTGTGGTGGCATTTCTACTGGTAACTTGACACCTCACAAGTCACCTGTTGGCTCATCAAGCAGTAGCGCTGAATTCTAATTAATTACTTGATTAAATATTTTTTTCAAAGTAATTAAATTCTCGTTACTTCAATCATTCTATGTGTTTTTGTAAACATTTCATTTTCCCTCGTGTAATAAATCAATTGTCTCAGCCACAAATTGAGATATTTTACGTCACAATTTTCAAAAATTAAAACTTTCAAGTATACCGAACAAAAAAAAAGATTAATGACTGAGTAATTAAACAGAGAAAAAATTTGAAAATTAAAAGCGTTTTTTAGCGGGGTCACAAGTTTAGAATTTTAATTACTTGGAGAAATTAATTACGCCAAATTTAGGAAAGTATCCAAACAAAAAATTAATTAAATTGAATGAAACGTTTAAAGTTGGTAATAAGCTTTGCACTCTTAAAAGTAAGGCGAGCTGTTTTTGTGTCATGTCTTTTTTCGAATTTTTCGACAAAATTTCAACACAGTTTATCTAAGCGCGAAGCTTAAAAATTGTTTGAAAGCTTGAAAAAAAAATTGGATAAACTCCTATTTTGACCAAATTTTGTCACTTTTTAGTTTGTTTTCAACAAAATTTCGCTCAAAAACAAACGAAAATTTTTGAGATTTTGAGGTGTCTATAAGATCTTGATTTTATAAAATAAATGAAGTTCAAAAAACGTATTAAATTGACATCCTTAGGATAAAGGAAAAGACTAATATTAATTTCGGTCAAATTTGACGATTTTTTAGAAAAAAAAAGTGCTAACAACTCAAAAAATTTCAGAATAAAATTTTGCGAATATCTCCGTTCCTGGCTGAAAAACATAGTTTTGACCTATTTTTATAAAATTTTAGGTAAATTTTTCGAAAAAACTTATCTGTTACCTCAACGAGACTCGAAGAAGTATAAAAATAACGTCCACTTTATTTTAACTGAGAGACTTTTCGGTCTGTTTTTAACGACAATTTGCGTTTCTAGCTAAAAAACGTGTTCAAAAAAGGCAAAAATTAAGTAATTTTGGCACGAAATTGCTATTTTTCCGACAAAATTTGGTAATTTTTTGGTTTCTTTTAGCGACATCTCGAACTGAAACAATAATTTTTGATCAAATCTTGCGGTTTTTCGCCTTATTTCGAGAAAATTTCGCTCAAAAACGAGCTCAATCTTGAAAAACTAACATGAATTTCCATTTGTTTTGCGAATTTTAATAGATGTGTTTTGATAACCCTTGCAAAATAAATCAGTCTCGACTTAAAAAAAAGTTAAAACAACATCAATTCCGCTCTAACTTGGTCATTTTTCATCCAACTTTAGGTGAATTTTTCGAAAAAACTTAATTATTACCTCAAAAAGACTCAAAGAAGGTTAAAATAACACCCACTTTATTTTAATTCGGTGACATTTCTGGCCAATTTTAAAGAAATATTGCGATAAAATTACGTTTCAAGCAAAAAAACCTACTCAAAAATGTCAAAAATTTAATAATTTTGGCTTTAGATTGCTATTTTTTCGACTTAATGTGATAATTTTTTGGTTTCTTGTACCGACATCTCTGAACTCAAAAACAGATTTTTGTCGACATATTGTGATTTTTCGCCTTATTTCGAGGAAATTTCGCTGAAAAACAAGCTAAATCTAGAATTTTGTGGTTTTTAAAAGATGTGTTTTAATAGTCTATTTTGATTAGTCTAATTAGATGATTTTTCATCCAATTTTAGGTAATATTTTCGAAAAAACTTAATCGTTTTACGTCAATAATACTCAAAAAAAGTTAAAATAACACCATTTTTATTTTAATTGAGTGACTTTTCGGTCAGTTTTTAATAAAATTGTCAAATTACTGGGGTTTCAAGCTAAAAAACGTGCTCAAAAAAGGGCAAAAATCAGATAATTTTGGCTTTAAATTGGTATCTTTTTGACTTAATTTGGTAATTTTTTGGTTTGTTTTAGTGACATCTCTAAGAACTCAAAAACAGAAAATAATTTTTGTCGAAATTTTGTGGTTTTTCGCCTCATTTCAAGAAAATTTCGCTCAAAAACAAGCTTAATCTTGAAAAACTAACATGAGTTTCTATTTATTTTGTGACTTTTAATTATTTTTTTTAATTCCTTGCAAAATAAATCAGGTTCGAAAGTTAAAATAACATCAGTTTCGTTCTAATTTGGTGGTTTTTCATCAAATTTTAGATAAATTTTTCGGAAAAACGTTACCTCAATAATAAACACGTGTTACCTCAATAATAACACCCACTTTATTTTAATTGGGTGTCTTTTCGGTTAGTTTTTAACGAAATTTTGCAAAATAATTGCGCTTCGAGCTAAAAAATGTGCTCAAAAAAGGCGAAAATTGGATAATTTTGGCTTCAAATTGATAATTTTTCAGTTGCTTTGTCGAGTATTTCATCGGTTTATTAACACATTAGTTTATTAAATGGCCATGTGGTTCCATCGTATCATAAGCCCTATTTTACCACTTTCGTAAATTTTTAAATTTTCTAAATTTTTCTAATAATTACGTAAATTTCAAATTACGGATAAGAGAATTTTGCCAGATGTGTAAATTGTGTGCAAAAGTGAATTTCTACACCTGACAAATAAACCTTTCCTTTTATTTGTTTTTTCGAATAAGAATCTCAACCGTTTTGTAGTTGAAGTTGAAATTAATTCGTACATTGATCGTGCGATAAACTCGTCGCTTTTGAAACAAATTCCTTGCCTCCTCTCGTCTTTACGATCCTACGAATTAATTAACATTACTTTTTGTTATTTTTAAAAATGGTCACGAACAAAAAATCGCCATGCAATCAATCCACAACTAATTAATCAATTTGTAAATCACGATCTGATCGCTTGAGGCGTCTCTAAAACCAAATCACGACATTTAAAATAGAGATTTTAAACGTGATGGTTTGGAGTAAAATTTTCGTATTTTTTCAAGCGAAAAAATGTTAACGGAAGAGTTGAAACATCTGTCTCTCGTTCGGTGTAAAAAACTCTTACAAGAGTTAGACTAGAAGCTCATTAATTACACCACGTTTTGTGAATAAACTGTGGGAAAGTAGCGACATCTACAGGGTGGAATCTACGCGATAAATAACACTCGGTATAAAGCCAGTACATCCACCTTTCTTTGTTGCAAGTCTAAAATGATAAACCACCTGTAATACGAACTACTTGAACTAACATCGGCAATAAATCAAGCGTCGAGAAAATTAAAACGAAATGATTTATAATCCTTTCGATTCTCTTGTTTGTCTACAACACTCCGTCCGGAACAAATCCGGCGATGATGGATTCCGGAGCCCCCCTAATGTGGGTCAAACCTCGCATTAAAAACTCGTCCTTTTACCGCAAAATTCATGCAAATTGCACGACAGTTTTGGCAATGTGCCACCAATTATAGTATTTTTATCAATTTTATCGATGGCCGACTGGGTGGTCGCGCAATTATCCACCAAATTAATACAACTTGCGCAACTGAGACGAATCGAGATTTTTGAGCAAAAATGGGACAACATTTACGACGTGTGAAGCCAGCGCTTATCATTATCACACTTTTATTTGGTTTTACGAGATGAGTGAAAGTCACAATGCGCAGAAGCGCCACGCCCACGTGTACCCCTTTTTTGCCACCAACTGTACCCAAACATTGCTATTTGTTTCTCCGGGTTCATCTAACCTTCTAACCTTCGTGATCTCTAATTTTAACGGAAAAGTTAGACAAATTGATTGCGTCAAACAAAAATTATATCAAACTGAACACAACAGGTTATATTTTTTGTTGTTATAAATAAAAGTACAAATACTACTTATAAAATAAAACTAGAACCGAAACAGAAAACCTTTGTGTACAGGTATTAATAAAATTTTTAAACTTTTTTTAGTATTTTTTTGCTTTTTATTTTTTTATTTATGTTTTTTTATTTGTTTATATTTAACAGAAAGAAGTGGAAAAAGTAGGTAAACAAAAGCGATGATGTCAGAAATGTTGCTATAATGTTTAAATTTAGCATTTACAAAAATAAAATCAACGTGTTCGATGTTTTTTTTGGAAAAATTATCCATAACAAAGATACATTACGTTTGGTTTAGTCTGTACCCATAGATAATTATTGTGAATTTTTTCTAGTATTATTTATTTAATGTGGATTTGGTAGCTTTTACAATTAGGTAATTGAATTAAAATTTGTAGCACTGTAACTGATTTCTACCAACTTATATCTTGTTAAAATTCTTGTATCTAAAATTCGGAACACTGTGAAAACTTGCCAAGTATGTACATAAAGTTAAAATTATTTTTAAATTAGTTAATCAATTAAAAAAAGACTGCAGTTTGAGGACAATTAATAATGAATTAACCAATATTATCTGGAGGTAATAACCATTTACATTAGATATTTACATTATTTGAACAATATATTTTTTAACAAAATGTCTCATAATCGATCATGTAACCATTGTAAAACAAATACAAGTTACAAGAAAAAAAAAAGAATAATTAAAAAAAATCTAATGTAAAGGTGATCAATATAAAAAAGTTCAAAATATACCTATAAATATGAAAATTTTATCGGCTTTTGTTTTTTTTACAAAAAATATTTATTCCTTCTTGTCTTAAGTATTAAAGTTTAAATAAATTTATGCTTAAAATCGTTAAACCGTTCATAAATTTGTTGTTTTCGATATCTACTGAAGATATTATGGAAGAATTTTTTTTTGTAAAAACTTCATGTTTAGGTTTTATTTTGTTGTTTCCTTTTACGCTTTCCGAAACAGTTAACAATTTGAGAAAATTGTTGGTACAGATAATCGATTTTGAAATTTTGTTAAAAGATTCTTGGATATATGGGATCTTTGTTACGGGTTATTCTTCAAAAAATCGTCCAGCAGGTCGATCTTATATTTACAAAAGTGTTCTTATTACATTTGACGCAACAGCATTATTTATGTCAATTTTTTTGACGTCACTTTTACTTTTTTTACTATTTTTGATGGTATGCTCTTTTATCTTTCAAGTATAAAAATGAAAAAAAAATATTCTTCAAACTGAACCAAAATTCGTATCTTTGTTACTGGTTATTTTTCAAAAAAATATAGCTCAAACTAGTCGATTTTATTTCTTTAAATGCTACATTTTGACATAATATAATGACACTTATGTCATATCTTATCATTCGTTTTTGAGTTGGGACGTAATTTCTTATTTTTTTAAATGGCAACCGATATTTTTGTTTACACATATTTATCATTCTGATAATAAAAAATAAAACAATTAAATTAAGCATAAATTTTATAAAATAAAAAAATATTGACAATAAAACATAAAGGGCCTTGACTGATTTTATAAGTGACAGTTGTTTTTTGTATATTTTTTTCTTATAATTATCATGAAAACACTTAATATGACACCTAAACACAAAAAAAGGCAAAATGCAATAATTTTGTATAAAATAAAGCAAGAAAACTCTTTGAATAATACTTTTTTTCACTTTTAAAACTTTTTTATTTTATTTCTTACTTTTTAAATTTTTTGCTCTATTTTTTTATTTTTTTTAAATAAAAACACTAATCAAAAATGTCACTATGGTGTCAAAATGTAGGATTTAAAAAAATTAAATCGACATATGCGAGGATTTTTTTGAAAAATGATTCATAACGATATGAATTTTGTGCGTTACTACTGATCCATTCTGTACTAGAGAAGACTGTTTTTTTCGAAAAAATAAATAATAAACATTCAGCCCTTATAAAATAAGGCATGAACAGAAAAATAAGATTTTTTCTACTTTGAGAACTTTTGTGCAACTCTTTTTAGTAAATTTTTAGGAGTTGTATTGGCAGTGCTGGGCTGGGTATCATCACTGTGATCAGTCATCACTGTAATCTAGTGTGTGATCTGTCAACAGTGTTAAGTGACTTGTTTCATAAGACTTAATTGTGACACTCATTTTCTTGGAGCACTCCTTCGTCGTGCTCCAAAACCATTCGTGTCACAATAGAACGTCTTATTAAATTCGTATAGTAATATAGTATTCTATAACTCTATAACTTTATTATTTTATTTTCTCAATTTTAATAATTTTTTTACACTTACTTGAAAGATAAAGAAGTATAGCTACTACCACGTTCATTAAACAAAAATACCGGTTGTCATTTAGAAAAAGTCATTGCTCAAATACAACAGCCAATAAAAGTCGCTATGGTGTCAAAATGCTGCTCTTGCAAAAATAAGATTCACCTGTTCGAGTATTTTTTAATGATTCCTTTTGGTTCAGCCTTCGCATGCCTTTATTACACGCAAACACCTGCGATTGATTATCGCATTACGCATTATCATTCCGTTTTATTGTGGATAATTCAAAGAAACTCCGTTAATCCAGCGAGCGACCAGTCCCGGGAAACTGGTTAGAGAACGACAAATTGGCCATTTCTTCACGTGATAGAAGCACAAGACGCGCCAACCACCCGACCAACAATGGAATTTTTCGCGAATTTCTGTCGCCATAGACCAGGAAATCGTTCAAAAATTTCTGAATTTTTGCAGGCAATTTGTCGCATTTTCCGTCTAAATAACGCCCCATTCTTTGTAGACAATCGTCCATTACGTCCTCACTTTTTAGGTGTATCCTCTCCCAGCCTGAGTCATGCTTAATTCCGACCATTGTTGCTCATAAGATAAATCGCCATCGCCATCACAACAATGCTACCGTAAACAAGCCATCCAGAATTTGTCGGCTCGAATTATCACCGCAATGACCTCTTCAGATACGCATTGACCTCATCCTAACCCATAAACCACTTCCTACAAACCGAACGACCTTCGCTTCGCGAAAAAAGCCTCCTTTTTCGTGGCAATTAGCGATACTCCTTTCTAAGCGAAGGCGTAATTAATTCCAAAAGAGAAGACTTAAGCACGATCTTTCACTTTTTGCTTTCAGGACGAATGTCGTTCCGACATCGACCGGTGGATCGGAGCTCCCAGGCCGGGGGTGCCCTCATCTCCAACAGCTCCGGAGGTGAGTAAAATATTGACAAAATTGCCGGTGATTCAGACGCCTGATAAGCGCACATGCCGCCACTTGACCTTGCGATAAATCACGTTTTGTTATCATTTTTACTACAACGATTCTAGTAAATTTGTTGTTATATTCGGGCGAAAATGTGAGCACCCTTGGGTCAGTGACCAGGAATGTCAAATGAATTTGCTCCAATCAATCGTTTTCTCGCTTAATTAGACTCGGGACAATAGCCAGAGTTGGTTAATTTTTTGTGGTAGCGTTTCTATTTTGACCCATCTGACCATGAACGTCGTGCCTCCGCCCCTGGCGTGTGTAACTCGTCGCGATCAAGGAGCAAAGTGCATGTTTGTTAATGATTGGTACATGTCGAGATCATAGATACGTCATATCGCGTTACATTTGACCATTTGCTAACCAGTTAGGAGGCGATCAAGTCCCCCAACACTACAAGGAATACACCAACACGTGGAAATGGGGGGAAAAAATTAATGACAGCAATTTCGCGAGATCCGCATTCCTAAACTCGGAAATATGACAATCTTGCAATTTTTAAACGCGTTTTTCTTTTGGTTTTTAACAACAAAATTTCGACTTTTGAGTTAAAAATTGTTGTCTATAAGCTTGCATTCAACTTGTAAAAGATTCTATACTTACAAATACAAAGTCTATTACTGAAGGTTTTAACTTTTTTTTAAACTAACATTTCCAGGTTATACACGTAAATTCGAAATTTCAATTTTCGGAACTTCGATTTCCAAAATTCCAGATTAGGTATTTTCCAAAGCATAACTTCGACTTCTGAACTCAAAATGAAGCCAAAATTAATTAAGTTGCAATCCAGGGTTTTAAACTATCAGAAAAACAAATATTTATCTAATTTTCTGGTTTCACACTTAATGTGATGTAGAAATTTTGGACTTTTTAATTTCGAAACTGAAAATATCACGTTTTAGACCTTCATCTAAATTTAATTAGAATTTTAATTTCTAAACTTCCGACTGTTCATGACTACACTATAAAATTTTCAATTTTCTGCTGAGTTTAATTGAATCTAAAAATTCAAAAATTCTATTTATAGTCTAGTGATTTTGACTTCTATAATATTAATCTAGAACGTAAAATTTTTTAATCTTGCAATTTTAACAAGTTTTCAGGTTCCACACAAGTTCAAGAATTTAAAAATTTCCAACTTATTTCAAGTTCGATAATGATAACCTTCAGAACTGCACTTTTAAAAGTTACAATTTTTGTCTAAAAATTGCAAAAATAACTAAATTAAATAAAAAATTACATAATTTTGCGAATACGTATTTCCTTTACTGGCCGAAAAACGTGCACTAAAGATAGACAAAAATTAGGTATCGACGTAATTTTGACTGAATTTGGTGATTTTTCATCCAATTTTCAGTAAAATATTTTTGAAAAAAACTGAAAAAAATGCAATTGACTCGAAAACTGTTAAAATAACACATTTTATTTTAATTGTTGGTCTGTTTTTAACTAAATGTTGCAAAATAATTGCGTCTCAGGCTGAAAAACGTGCTCAAAAAAGGCAAACTGTAGATAATTTTGGCTTCAAATGAGTGATTTTTTGGTGGCTTTAAACAGTGTCTATCTTTGATAGTCTTCATTAAAAGTTAGTTAATAAATAACGATTATTACTTATTATTACTTAAACCATATTTCTAACAATTTTCTGAGCATTTTTTAAATTTTGTTTTGAAATTTTTCTAGTAAACTTCAAATTACAGATAAGAGAATTTTTCCAGCTCGCTGTGTAAATTGTGTGCAAAAATGAATTTCTACAGCTGACAAATCATTTCCTTTTATTTTATTTTATTTTTTTTTTCAATAAGAATCTCAATCATTCTCTACATTATGCCGAAATGAATTCCTACATTGATCGTGCGATAAAGTTCATCGCTTTTTAAAACAAATTCTTTGTCTCCTCTCAGCTTTCCTACTTATTTCAAGTTTTTATAATAACGTTCAGTATTGCAGTTTTGAAAATCAAAATTTTTGTCTAAGAATTCCAAAAATGACTAGGTAAATTAGATCAAAAAAGACATAAATTTTTGCCTTTTTCAAAAGTTTTGCTAAACAATTTATTATTTCAAAAAAATGAAGCAAGTTATTGACCTAAAACAGCCTTTTCGGTAAATTTTAATAAAATCGGACCGAAAAGTCCGTAATAACATCACAAATGACGCAATTATTGCCTTTTTCAAACGTTTTAACAGGTTTCTCAGCCGAAAACCCAATTATTTTAAGAGATTTTATCAAAAATAAGTCGAAAAATTACCAAATTAGTCCAACAAATTGCAAAACTTTTGCATTTTTCGAGCTACGAAGCACGTTTTTGAATAAGAACCACAATGTTTTTTCGCCAGATTTCTCTAAAAGTGATTCGAAAAACAGTCGAATTATAAGATCATAACATAACATATGGTTTTTATATCTTTCTCCAAAGTTTTATTATGTTTTTCAGGTAAAAACTCAGTTATTTTAAACAACAATGTGTTATATCGCTTAAACTAGACTTAAATATAAGGACTCAAAATTTCGATTATTATCATCGCAATTTTAACATTTTATTTATATATTTTTATAGTTTGGACTTCCATCACTTCAGAACCTGACAATCAAAATTTGTCAAATTACCTCAAAACATTCTCAAAATATGGAAAAAAGAATCTACTTAAAATATTTCCTGATAATTTGGACAGTTTAATACCTAAAAATCGCTGGATTAATTTACTTTTCGAAAGTCCTATTATTAAATAAAAATTTTAACTCATATTACTTATATGACCTGACCTGACCTGACCAGAAATTCGATCCCAGCCGTAGACAGGGAAATTCTGATTTAAAAATTCAAAATTTTGGTTAATATTATCACGGAATTTGGTCTTTCTTCAAATAGAAACCTAAAATTTCCAGTCTTAGACTGCAAATTTTCTACTTATTAATTTTAGATAATTTTGACTTATCACAAAATTGGACTTTGAAATTTGGTCAATTTGTTTTTTCAGAAGAAATTTTACTTTCAAACACCTATCATCTACTGAAAACATCAAAATTCCGATTTGTTAATTCAAAATTTTGACGCATTTCGACTTTCAACAGTTCAAAGCCTCAAAAGCCCGTTTATTGTTACTCAAAATTTTGAGTTTCGTCCTGAATTTTTCAGACTTGAACTATCTCCTATAATTTCCCATTTGTTAAATGAAAATTTTGATTTATACTAATTTTAAGCTTGAAACGGCGAATAAACTCCGGTTTCCACCTTACAGTTTGTATCTTCAAGTTCAACTTTTGCAAAAAAAAACCTTTAGGCTTCTTTCTAGCCGTCTTCCACCTGTCTAATTAAACTCTTTCTGTGGTTAATTTGCTCGCTTTACGACAAAACATTACGCATCCCAACTCTTTTACCATCCCAATAGTTCATCTCTCGGCGCCTCAATAAATTTACAGTTAGATAATTTCATCGAAGGAACATCTGGCGAATGTGCGCCTATCATTACCGCCTAATGGAAAATCTCTCTGTACCACCATCGCCCAAGAGAAGAGCATCTTCATCACGTCTCGATTGTGAATTTGCTACTTTCATACGATCGATCGAAACGAAAAAATCTGCAACCTCTTCTTGATGTGTGTGTTACATTAGAGGGATAGTAAAAGTTCCTTGCGGTTGTTGCGTTATTTACAACATTCCACTTATCAGCGGTATATCTATCAAGAAACTGAGGTTGTGACGATGAGCTGCCGCCGCGGTTGCGGCAAGTGAGAGGTTGCAACGATTGATAATAAAGAGACGTTGCGAAATAACCGGTAGGTCACGTGCTGGGATCATCAGAGCTACTACCCATACACACAGCGGCGCACCGACAAACACTCTGTATACCACTGAAAGGAAATGCCAAAACAATTGGACTAAAACTGTCAAGTCGACTAACCTTTCTTTGATTTCATTAAACTTATTGTTCAATTGTGATCAAGGACTTGTGGTTTGATCGTTTGCATTGAATTAGGAAAAAAAAACAATCTTTCCCTTTCCTGTTTTGGGCAGTGTATTTTTCGCAACTTTTTTCAAAGAAATTTTTGAAAACATTATTCCAAAATCCAAAAGCCATTTTTAGTATTAGTTAACTTTCTAAATTCTAGATTCTAAAAAAAATATGAAAAATTCTAAACGAAACGAAAGTAGAATATAAAAAAATGGAGAATGTAGAAGAACTGTTTATGTAATAATTATGACTGGTCTACAGTTCTATAAAAGTAATTCTACAGAAGTATCTAAAGAAGAGTCTAGATAGCTATCAGATCTACAGACGACTTTAGAAAAGAATCACTTTAGAAAAATCTAGAGAAAGGCACAGAAACAATGCTAAAAAATAATCAGGAAGAATTCTAAACGAAACCATAAAAGAATTTTGAATAGAGTCTAGCAAATAATTCTAAAGAAGAAAAAGTCTAAAGATGGAGTTTTAATCCAAAGAAAAGTCTACATTTCAGATCTAGTACCCAACGGTTTTAGAAAAGAAATGCCAAAACAATTGAACTAAAACTGTCAAGTCGATTAACCTTTCTTTTGATTTCATTAAATTTCTTATTGTTCAATTATTGTGATCAAGGCCTTGTAGTTTGAGAGTATACACTGAATTAAGAAAAAAGCAATCTTTCCCATTTCCTGTTTTGAGAAGTGGATTTTTCGCAAATTTTAGCAAATCCTAAGAAAACTTTAAGGCCCGTTTAAGATTATTTTAGGAGAACTTGTTAAGAATTTTTCAAAATCCAAAATCCACTTTTAGAATTAGGAAATTTAAACTCTAAAAAATAATTAAGAAATATTCTAAGCGGGGCAAAAGTATAATATAAAAAAGAATTTGGAGTATGTAGAAGAGTCTTTATATTATAATTTTGAGTAGACTACAAAATAATTCCTACAGAAGAATCTAAAAAATAATGCAGATAGGTATGAGACCTACCGACGACTTTAGAAAAAAAATCAACGAAGAATTACAAGAAAAATCTAGGAAAGGTTCAACACAACTCTAAAAAATAATCTGGAAGAATTATAAACAAACTATAAAAAATGAATTGAGTCTAGAAAATAATTTTATAGAAGAATCTCGAGAAAAACAAGTCTAAAGAAGGGTTTAGAAAATAATCCAAAGAAGAGTCCAGATTTTAGATCTAGTACCTAACGGTTTTAGAAAAGAAATGTCAAAACAATTGGACTAAAACTGTCAAAACAACTAACCTTTCTTTTGATTTCATTAAATTTCTTATTATGCAATTATTGTGGTCAAGGCCTTGTAGTTTGATCGTCTACATTGAATTAGGAAAAAAAATTCGTTTCCTTTCATGTTTTGGGCAGTGAATTTTTCGCAACTTTTTGGCGAATTCCAAGAAAACCGTTTAAGATTATTTTAAGATCTTGCAAAAAAATATATTATTCCAAAATCCATTTTTAGTATTAGTTAACTTTCCAAATTCTAAATTCTAACACAAAATTAAGAAAAATACTGAACGAAACAAAATAGTAGAATATAAAAAACTGGAATGTAGAAGTGTTTATGCAGTAATTTTAAGTGGTCTGCAAAATAATTCTACAGGAGAGTCTCAAGAAGACTCCAAATAGATAATAGATCTACAGACGACTTAAGAAAAAGTCCGAGAAGAACCACAAGAACAATATAGAGAAGGGTACAGAAACAATACTAAAAAATAATCTCGAAGAATTCTAATCAAAACTATAAAAGAATTTTAAAAAGAGTCTAGAAAATAATTCTAAAAAAATCTAGAGAAGAACAAGCCTAAAGATGTGTTTATAAAATAATCCAAAGGAAAGTCCAGATCTCAGATCTAGAAACGGTTTTAGAAAAAAAAGTGTCAAAATAATTTAAATAAAACTCTCAAATCGACTAACCTTTCTTTTGATTTCATTAAATTTCTTATTGTTCAGTTGTGATCAAGGCCTTGTGGTTTGATCGTTTGCACTGAATAGGAAAAAAAACAATCCTTCCGGATCCTGTTTTGGGCAGTGAGTTTTTCGCAATTTATGTCGAATTCCACAAAAACGTTTAGGTCCGGTTAAGATTATTCTAACATATTGTAAACAAATTTTTGACAATATTATTAAAAAATCTAAAATCCATTTTTAGAATTAGTCAACTTTCTAAATTCTAAAAAATATATGAGAAAAATTCTAAATAAAACGAAGGTAGGATATAAAAAAGAATTTGAAGAATGTCAGAGAAAAAAAATCACAGAAGAATCATAAGAAAAAATTAGAGTATGGTATTAGCCAATAATCTGGAAGAATTCTACAAAACTATAAAAAATCTGAATAGAGAAAAAAAATTCTAAGGAAAAATGTAAAGAAAAACAAGTGTAAAGAAGAACAAGTCTAAAGATGGGCTATAAAATAATCCAAAGAAAAGTCTAGATTTCAGATCTAGAAACGATTTTAGAAAAGTATCAGAGAAAAGTACAGGAACAATCTGGAAAAACTCTTGCCTTATACTCGTTTGAAAATATGCAAGTGTGCCAGTTGGCAGCCCTGGTTTCGGGTCCTGTTTTTCACCCGGAACCGCCATTGAAATTAATTACCAGTGGCGTGCGTGGTTTTCAGTTAGGCATTGTTGTGTTTATCTCGTCGATAATTAGTGTAGCGTTTGCCAACAGCGCAATCCGTAAATAAACATTAATGAATAGTGCGGCGGCAATTACCGGCCGTAATTAAACAGTGATGCTCTTTACCGATGTATAATGTCGTACACGTTAGCCTGTTTGTGTCTAATGATGTCAGACGATCCATCTTATATGGCCATTATGGTCGACCTTAATAGACGCAGGTGAATTAAAACGGACGCGTAATCCTGACGATGATATTAACAGGTGATGCAACTCGACACGTGCAAAGAATATACATTTGAAAGCGACAATAAATGAAAATACGAGTGGTTCCTTGACTGGTTCCCTTTTTTTTGCAGGCAGAAGGCCCCCCAGTCCAGATGGAGCCGGTAGATCTTAGCGTCAAGACGCCGGTCGTCCTGCAAGTACCAAAATATCCGCCACAAAGGCTAAGAAATCCGGCGCCAGTGAACAAACTACAACCACCACCAGGTAAAAACCTTACAAAATCAATAATAAATTGTAGAAATTTGAGTTTGTCGTTTTTCGCTAGCGCCTGCTTTTGGCGCCCAACGTGGGTCCGCGCGTAGGTTTCGCCTAATGAGCGTGCATTTTGAGCGGAAGACGTCCGTTTTTTGCCTTTCGCATCAGGCAAATAATTTTACAGCTAGGATCGCGTGTACTCTTCCGAGTAATGATTAGACCATTAGACTTTCATTGGCGATTAGCGTTTGAAATTATACGTTTCCGCGTGTGAATCGCTCAGGATGAGCAGAGATTGTGTTAACTACGTACTTTGTAACGGAGTTAGTTTGATCTAGAACCCAGAGTCGGAATATATATCATTTATGACAGACGAGAGAAAATGATGTATTGCGTATCTATGCGGAAGTAGCAATGGATGTAAACGCAAGCGTACGCAAATTGTGTATGACAACGGCAAATTATGCGCATAGTTGTCGGGTTGACCCCGTGGGGTCATAGGTGACTCCGGTAAACCGCTACGGCACACTTTTAACATCACAATCAATGCAGTTTTCGAGATACGCCCACGATTAAATTCATTCGAATCGAGATAACAGCCATTGCTATATACAGTGAGTTTAATTAGTTGGAGGAGTTGGGCTTTTTGCAAAGGGATTGTTGGATAATTAGGAGCGAAATACGACAACTGACGGTAGTAAAAATCTCCCATAAAAATAATTTGAATGTACGTATGGTCATACACTCTACTCGAGACCTTGATACACATTATCTCTGCCGGTACGTTCTAGTAAAAGGCAATGTTTTATTGCCACACGTTATATTTTTCAGTGTCATTTTTATCGGCCGGATCCCTTCGTTTCGCTCGAGAGATTGGCGCCCAACGCGTGGCCTAACGCTGATTAACTCCTCACGTAAACGCGAGCCGACTCGAGATTACCTTACAAATATTCCGCATTTGTGGTAATCACGCGGAATAAATTATTATGACTCGCTTAATAAAATATTATGAATGTATGGTAGGTGTCGTGAGTAAATTAGAAAACGTATACGGCCATTTATAACCGCACTCATTGAGGTTGCAAGTGTAGAATGCCGGCAATTTCGCCCGATTTAACACCACGTGAATCACTCTGGTGCATCCAGCAAATCGACAAAAATCGCCGGCATTGTATGCAAATCGCTTCCGTTCTTTATTATTAGTCATTGTACGATCGTATGTAATAAGCCGTGTCAAATTCGTTGACAAAGACATACACTTATGGTAATATCGAGCGATTTTAAATTGCAAATCGGCCCTCACCATCAAAGATTTCGAACACACGAACAACTCGACGAAACCTTCTCTCCCACACACGCACACGACGAGCCGTTACTGCTCACGTCGTCTCTTATAATAGATGAGCTTTGGGAAAATTGATGTGTTGAGAATCTTCCGAGTCGTGCTTGCTTTATCGGAGACTTACAAGATCCACAACCCACTTAGATCGCTCTTCTGCATTGTCAACGGACGTCACGCTCAAGCCACGTTTCCGGACTATGGCGCCCGAAAATCTGGCGCACAACGTGGGGCACAAAAACAAATATCATCCTGCATATCTGATGAAAAGTCTAAAGTTCCGCTTCTTACGAATCCATCCAAACTGTATTAAGAGAACTTAATAAAGCTGAGCATTACAAAAATGATTTCACAGTTCGTAATCCTAGTACCCTCCAGTCTCTTGTCTTTTTTTATTAGGAAATATACACTAAGGTTTTTAATTTATTGAACATTCCATAACACACATCATAACACTATTACTCCTGTGTTCAGTTTAAAAATAAATATGTCAATTCATTACTAGAGTTCCTAGATCGCCTGCATTATATGGAAAATCCGGCGCACAACGTGGGGCGCAACTATCATCCATTCCGACCCCCAAAAACAGACATCATCCCGCATATCTGATGAAAAGTCTAAAGTCCCGCTTCTTACGAATCCATCCAAACAGTATTAAAAGAACTTACTAGAGCTGAGCATGACAAAAATGATTCCACAGTTCGTAGTCTTAGGACCCTCCTGTCTCTTGTCTTTTTTATTAGGGAATATACACTAAAGTTTTTAGTTTATTGAATATCCCATAACACTATTACTCCTATGTTCAGTTTAAAAATAAATATGTCAATTCATTACTAGAGTTCCTAGATCGTCTGCATTATATGGAAAATCTGGCGCACAACGTGGGGCGCAACTATCATCCATTCCGACCCCCAAAAAACAGACATCATCCCGCATATCTGATGAAAAGTTTAAAGTCCCGCTTCTTGCGAATCCATCCAAACTGTATTAAAAGAACTTAACAGAGCTGAGCATTACAACAATGATTCCACATTTCGTAGTCCTAGTACCCTCCAGTCTCTTGTCTTTTTTATTAGGGAATATACACTAAGGTTTTTAGTTTACTGAACATCCCATAACACACATCATAACACTATTACTCCTATGTTCAGTTTCAAAATAAATATGTAAATGCATTACTAGAGTTCCTAGATCTCCTGCATTATATGGAAAATCTGGCGCACAACGTGGGGCGCAACTATCATCCATTCCGACCCCCAAAAAACAGACATCATCCCGCATATCTGATGAAAAATCTAAAGTCCCGCTTCTTACGAATCCATCCAAACTGTATTAAAAGAACTTAACAGAGCTGAGCATTACAAAAATGATTCCACAGTTCGTAGTCCTAGGACCCTCCAGTCTCTTGTCTTTTTTATTATGGAATACATCCTATAACACACATCATAACACTAGTACTTCTATGTTCATTTTCAAAATAAATATGTCAATGCATTACTAGAGTTCCTAGATCTCCTGTATTATATGGAAAATATGGCGCACAACGTGGGGCGCAACTATCATCCATTCCGACCCCCAAAAAACAGACATCATCCCGCATATCTGATGAAAAGTCTAAAGTCCCGCTTCTTACGAATCCATCCAAACTGTATTAAAAGAACTTAATAGAGCTGAGCATTACAAAAATGATTCCACAGTTCGTAGTCTTAGGACCCTCCAGTCTTTTGTCTTTTTTTATTAGGGAATATACACTAAAGTTTTTAGTTTATTGAATATCCCATAACACTATTACTCCTATGTTCAGTTTAAAAATAAATATGTCAATGCATTACTAGAGTTCCTAGATCTCCTGCATTATATGGTAAAGAGTGTATTTCGCTAAACATTATACAACAAACATAATACTATTAGCTGTATTATCGTATGTTCTGTTTTAAAAAGTCCATGTCAATGCAGTGCAAACAGAAAAACTATAACAGATCAGCCCGCCTATAGGTTATACCTACGGTTCAGGAGCTCTTAGAAGAAAATTCTTTATTCAAAGTTTGACAAGTTTGTATTTCACAAATTGTGCCAACACTTTCTTGTGGTATCTCGGGCGCCACAACTGCGCAAGAGGGAGCCCTTGTTGGGCGCCAACCGTGGCACCCTTGTAAAAAGGAAGCGCCTCGATCTCGATAAGATCTTCTCGCTGTATGTGTTCCGCTACAGATTTCCCAGCATGAGGCCTCTCCGATCGTCGTGTGTAATCTATTCGGCTCGACTATTATTTATAGATTATCTGGTAAGTCGAGTGTTTGTTTGGGCCATCATTCACGACCGCCTTCCACACACACACACACACCGCGTAACTCCGGTAGCCTCTCTCCTTTCCCACGGTAGAATCTAACCCCGATTTCGGCGGCACCCGGCGACCAATTAGTCACTTCTAACAGTATTCCAGCAAGCGAATTGCATGGGTGGAGTGAAGATGCGCTCACCTGGGGCGTGCGATAGTTCAAGTCGTGACCCCGCGACTATCCGTTACCCCAGAAAAGCCATCGCGGCGTAAAGGGCGCCCCTCGTGTGGGATGCTATTTCTTCAAACACACTGCCTACCTTGGCTTTAGTTTATGATCAGCGGTGGAGATTGGCATTGAAGGCAACGGTAATTGTTGATACAATTAGATAGTAATACTCGACGTAATACGACTTGTAGATTAACTATCGGTGGCTTTGTAAATGCGTACGCGCATTCCGGGAATGCTTGATACGCTTTTAGCCAAAGCGAAAATTCGCCAAGGGAACGGTTGTGCTATACCCAACCTTGGTAAGAACGTGGGAAACTAGATTAGAAGAGAATCTCTCAGTGTCCTGCAGCGGGAGTGTCGAAACGTATTTAGCTAAAAGTCATTGCATAATTTCAATAACAACTCGACATTCAATTTATAATGAGCACATTGCGATTTTTTCCTCTCCATTACACTCCAAATCGATGGAGAAAGCAATCGGCGCCCATCGCTGCTTTTGGCGCCCAACATACTACTTCCACGAATAAATAATCATAAAATAATAGTGTGAAAAAGTCGCGATCGCCTTCGGCAAGGTTACTGTGCGTACATTGAACAATAATTTATTGTTAAATGGAACACTAAATGTGCGCGCTTGCATTACTTTCTAGAGTTTGACGGACGATTTAATTGCCGGTTACCGAATCGAAATTATGTAAATTGCACTCAATTAATGTCTCAATCGAGGGATGGTTGGCAAAGACACGCCCAACACAACATAAATCGTAAATTCGTCAAGACTGTCATGGGCGGGGTCGACCCATTCATTCCAACTCATTGCGGCCAGTTGGAGATAATAGACTTCAAAACAGGAAGATGACAATTTGGCGCCCGATGGGGGCCGCTCCCTGCTCTAAAAACACTGGCCCACAGGTTCTCCTTCCTCCAAAATAGCACTCTCCAACACATCTGACACCAAATCCTTGCTTTTTCTTCATTTTGCATTATTTTTCTTCTGTTTCTTCATCTTTTGTTTTTGTATTCATGTTACTTACTTTTGACGAAATAAAATAAAATCATGGCCTATGCCCGAATTTGGGCGCCAAATAGGATATGCTAGACCAGTTTTTCTATTTTGGGCGACAATTATCTTACGAGTATATAGTTCTTGAAATTTCAGCCCAAAATTTAGATTTTAGAATTTGTCTGTTCCAACTTAGTGATTATCTAAAAATGTTCACTTGTACGTAAAAATAATCAAGTTAGCGGGTTCTTCGTAAGAGCTCGTGTCACCTCGTGACACTTCGTGAAACTTTGATAGGCTCATGGCAATTCGTGACCCGAAGTAATGCTTCCTTGATGTAAAAGTTAGACTTTTGATCCTGTTCCAGATTGTTCCAGATTTCCAGTGTTTAGAAATCTTGTCCAGATTTTATGACAAAGTTAATGTCTTCCTTAAATTCTTGTTTTCCTTAAGAGCATCATCAAACGCTATCTCTAGTTTTTTCCAAAATTCAAAATTTGACTTTTCCAAGTTGTTTAGTTGTTCATTTTATATATTTATTTAAATTTGTCATTCCACTAAGTTTGGGCACCTCAGAATCCCAACATCAGAAACTAAAATCCCTTGTACGTTGGGACGTTGTGTTCTAGTGTTGGACTTCTCTTGTAGCATTAGTATGGAAGAGGAGTGAGGTACTTCGCTCCAAGTGTGGAAAAATTCTGATTGCACCTTTCTTAATGCTTAGATAAATGATGCTTATTTGTACAGTTCCAAGGTCTTGATCGACCGAAATTAAGTCTCGGGGCATCTTCATTAATCTTCATTTGCGTTCGCTTAATGAAGATGATTGTGAAGAGTTGGCAAAAAAGGGAACAGAAATTGTAACATAGTGTCAAGATTGTGTAACACTTAATGTATGTACCAAGAATCATCAACTTTTACTTGGAAACTGGTCACAAACAAGTTACGATGAGTCTTGACTTACATCGAAAAGTTAAAAATCTAAACTATTCTATTAAGTGTTAGTTTATACACAGCAATCACGCGATTTCACGCTCGGCGAAAATTGTTCAAATCCGTTAATTAATGGGTCGAACTAATTGATCGATTTTGATAAAAACCATGTCTTACCTAACTTCACACTCGATTTGGTGTGGGTTCCGGATCGGATGAGAAACACCTACATCGTGAATAAATCTCACAACTATTAATTAACGGATCATCGAACGGCGTTGCACAATTTTTATGATTGGTCACCCCCGCGGCCTCGAGGTTGTGCCATATAAGGCGGAGGGGACGCATCCGGGTTGGGCGCCAACCCAAAACCCAACAAATTTCCAATTTTATCACACGATATCGTTCGATAATCACACCAACGCTTTTAATAAATTAACAAATCATCTTTCCTGCCTCGAGATTAGGCGATATGTAGCCGCCCCACGTTGGGCGCCAATCGTTACGCAAACGAAAGTCTGTACCGTGGTCCTTTCGCAACATTTTTATTTGCATAAAAAATATAAAACGGATGACATTTCGTTTGCGATGATGATACCACCGCTGATGGATGGTACATGACGCCCATAGTGTTTCGCAAAACTGGTTTTTGTCCTCGCGGTGGTATCTTGATTCTGTGAAAGCTCTCGGCGATGTGGTACACTTGCTAGTTGGGTTCATCTTCACCGTCGACCTTGGACACTCCCAAAGCGGGCGCGAGACTTTCATACGGCACACATCATAGGCGTACATACGGACCCCAAAGTACCAAATCAATGCGCCCGAGGCGGTGCCGAGTGGCTAACATGCAAAAACCCTACATTTCCAAAACCAAACGCGGATGGTTCAAGTTGCGCCACTGGCGCCTGATCGCATAATCGTATTTGTCGCGTGACCTTTGAACCCACGTGGACCCCGCCCAGGGTACGTTCGTTCCCATCGACCAGGATCTCGCATTTTCCTTTATAAAATCATATTAATCGCCGTAATTACACGAATGTAATTTTAAGTTCCGTGTCGAGCGTCGATGATGTAACCGGGCGGATTGTGTGTAGGTTATATTTATTCCGTTTTCATGGCACACCACGACCGCGCCTAGTGTCATCTTCTCTGGGTACGTTCCTGACCCCTCGCCGACCAAGAGCCGCGCCCCACTTTGGGAAAATTTCGCATTGCAATGAATAGATATCTAATTAAGTGTTGGTTTTTTTCGTAATTGAACGACCTCGCGTTAATTTTAATTATACATTGGGATTAGCTACCTGTTTGCGATTATTTCGGCGAGGATCGAGCGGCTAATTTGTTAGAAAGAAATAGACGAAACGTATAAATTATAAGAAATATGATATTAAGAGAGCGATAAGAGCATCGCCCAATAGCGATTCTAATTTATTGGCTGGGTTTGAAAGGTCAGTTTCAACTTCGATTAGGAATTAATCAATCGGTTTTTCGGATGAGATGGTAATTGAAATGATTTAAGAGTCGCAAATTGGAGATATTCACACCTTGAGAGGAAAAAATTCGACGGCAAACTGACAATTTTCATTCCCACTAAATTATAGGCGTTTTTATGTGCTAACTGTGCTTTTTAGAGGCAAAAAATTGAAGAAGTTCTCATACCAAAATGATTTATACGAAAAAACTAATGTCATAGTATGGCGTGCTAAATTTGTAAATTCACACAGTTACAAAAAATGGACACAGTCATAAATTCAAAACTGAAAATAGATAGTCATATTTTCGAGAAATTTTAGAATTATCGGGTGTGTAAAAAAAGTCCAAAAGATTAAAACAAAGCGTTGGAAATCCACATTTTTTGACTTACTACTAAAATCGATATAAAAAAATGAAAACATCTTAAACTGAAACTAAATATCTTACACAAAACTCTTAAATAACTGTGTAATGGTTTCTAAACTTAAAATCATTTTTTCTACGGATAGTTTAAAAGGAGAAACCCAAAAAAAGATACTGATAATAAATTTAAAAAGTCTAAAAGAAAGTCTAAAGTAGTTCAAAAAATTTCGCTTCTGCTTAGAATTATCGAATATAAAAACGTCCAAAATGTTAAATCAATGTTTTGGAAATGATATTTTAGAATTAATCGCCAAAATAAATGTAAAAACTGTTTAAAATCGCTCGTTTCGTATTAAAAACATTCAAATCTTGTCTCATGGAGCCTGAACTTATAGTCTAAGTTACAACTGAAGATAAATATTTGTTAAATTCATAGAGAGAGAAACTTGTGGAGAGAAGGTGCCCTATACCGCCAATGTTAGGTTCTTGTCGATTTACTTTTATGACCCATTTGGGTTCTTTTTACTTTACACAGTTTTTTTTAATACTTTATGGTACTTTTTAAATAATGGCACGTAATAATAGTGTTAATTGTTAGTATTAACGGTTAGTGCATTTTGACAATGGTGAGCTGCAAATTTTGCAAGTGCTCCCAAAATTAAAATATGTTGACTACACCGCTGGTTTGAAATTTCAAATGGGGAAGAAAGTTAACGTGCACACTTTAAAAAGGGTCATGTGCAAGGACCACGGTTTCTCGCTTATGCTCCCTCCACAAGTTTCTCCCTCCATGGTTACATTATTGTTTAAATGTTATTTAAAGTAAAAGGTCTTTTTGTGGTTTAAACATTCATAAGGAGAAACCATAGATTGGAAATTGAGGAAAAAAATCCAAACAATTAAAAAAACACAAATTATTCCACAAAGTTTGATATGCCAATAAGGCAATCTCCATAAATAAAAAAAAAATTTCGTTAAACGTTTGTTAATTAATGTCGGCAAATAAATCAATTGATGAATTGTTTCACTAAAAAAGGATGTACAAACTTAGTGACGTCATTAATACACTCTTTTTCATAAAGTAATTCTTTGTGCTTTATGGGGCTTCTGAGTCTTAGAAAAAAAAAACGTTTTAAAATTAATCATTTATTTCTTTTAAATGAACAAGTGTACATAGATTGCACTATAAAAACGATCCGTTGAGGTAAAATTTACGTGGCTCCTGGCGTCCCGTTCTTGGACGTAATTTACATAAAAACATCAGCGGCAATTAAAACCATGCAGAAATTAACGTTAAATTTTAGAAATACTGAGTCTCGAAGTGTAAAACGAAATCAATGCCTTTTGTTTTAAATCTTAAATATCTCTAGATGCTTTCGAAATTTATAATTTTGGACTTACTTACAAAAACGTGTGTAAACACGTACGAAAGATATACCGTGTTTACAATTTAATCCGGTAATTAACTTAATCATTAATTAAATTTTGTCATAAAGATACACAATTTCACAAATACCAGGCCTTAAAACATAAAGATGAAGTCCAAAACCCTATCAAACCGTCACACACGATTTTAATTATGGTTTTTCGAAACTTTTCATTCTTTGATTAAGCAACTAAAAACTTAAGCGAGGTAATAAACATTTGTCTTGAAGAAAAACTCTTATTATATTTTTTTTTATTTTTTTAAGTTATTCGTTACAAAAAATATTTTATCTAACCGAGGACCTAACTTACTTGTGTAATAATTTTAAGCTAGATAAATATTTGTTTTGAAGAAAAACTCTTATATATATATATGGTTTTGGTTTTGATGAATTTAATATTTTGTTAGACTTCGGCAAGAACTCGTCTATTTAATTTTTCGGTTTTGAGATGCAAAAGCGAAGCGTGGAATCCTTGAAATTCTCAAATTTGCAAAACAAACATTTCCATTGTTGGCATAAAACAAACAAAACTCGGACCCGATTATGCAAACCGTCGGGTGTGTCGAAAAAACACACAAAAAGACCCAATAACAAAACAAACACCTCATCACACATCAAGCATCCGAAGTGCAACCGTGGGAGGACATCCTTTCGCAAAAAAATCCCTCTCGAAGGAAGTGAAAAGGTCTCTTAACCATCAGACCTCGCCCAGGACTCGAAATGTTAATGAGGATAATTAGTTTTAATATTTCTAAATGTGTGTTCAAAGGTCTCGAAACTCGTCCGACTCGTCTTTAGCATAATTTTTCTAATTTTTAATCGCCACCGAACCGACATACGAATCCATAAATTCCGACACACGACATCCGGTTCGAAATCCTTCTCTGCTACAAATTTCATAACCGGTATTTAAAAAATGCACAGCCTTAAGGCACAATTTCGTCCATATTTGGACACTTTTTACGGATCGAACTGGACCATTTATTGTGCAACTCGCTAATTTTTTCAAATAAATAATATCATTAATTTACTTTTGACGTATCCGAGGCTAAATTAACCTTCACTATTTTTTACAGATATTCCTAAAAATGTGATAACCCCAGACATCCCTTCGCGATCTCTCACTTCGTCAACGGCGGCGCTGCTTGCACTCCAAAAACTCAAAGATGCCTCTTTGTAAGTCCCCAAAATTTCGCGCCAAAAAAAATTATTTTTTCTCAAATAGATCGATCACGAGGACATCGGCGGAAACATCGATGAGTAAAAACGTCAATAACAACAACATCAGCGAAGATAATCGGACGGATCCGACGATGAAACGGCGAAAAATACACAGATGTGACGTCCCTGGATGTAATAAAGTCTATACGAAAAGTTCGCATTTGAAGGCGCACAAGAGGACGCACACAGGTAAAGTAGCTTTTTCACGATAGTTATGTGTAATTTGCGTTTTTTGGTTAATGGGAAAAAAGCTAAATCGTAGCGGTTCTAAATGTGAACAGGAAGCGCGCAAAAAATTCAATTATTCTAAATTTAAAACGCGTCCACTCTAGCAGTCCGATTTTGTCTTCGCTAAGTTGGCTGGTAAATGTCAAAATTTGTTATCAATTTAACACTGGATTTGTTATTAACTTGTGAAAAGGTTAGTAACATTAAAAACCAAATCGATCCACTTGTGTTTATTGGGAGCACAAATCGCGTTTTTGGTTAATTTCCAAACAATTTTAATTCGTAAACAGTCACGCGAATATTTTGCAAAAACTTCACTCCGGGCCCGAAACATAATTTAAATAATTACTTTTATAGCTTGGTAATATGTCAAGCTTTTCCCATAACGATCACTCCTGATTTACAACGTATAAAAAAATCCAAACCAATTAATTACTCGCTTTCAATGACACGAAATTAGATCGATTGTTAAGATTAAAGACAAAACTTGTCAAAACAGAATTAACTGGTTTCAAGTGTTAATTTAATCGCGCATTCAACGGCAAAAAATTTATAACAATGGCCTCGCGGCCCACATAATTTATTTTTCTATCGGCAAATTTATTTTATGGGATGTTTCACGCGTTTTTATGCGATTTATCGAATGCTACCTGATTGAGTCATCAAAAACTGTGTATTCGAGGAATAATTGCCAAGACCATTTACTTATCTTTGTTGTTATCAAAGGTATACAGGGTGAGTCTCCTAGATATTTTTATAAACTAGAAGAGACTGAAATTCCTCTATATTTCTTGATTTTTGACACTCTTGTAACATATTTTATTAACACATATGCTGTTTTACATCGGCTTCTAATATCACAACAACACAACTTCAACTCCAACTCTCTCCAGCTTCTTTAGATGTGGAACTTTTTTGTCTTGAAACTTTTATTCTTAATTCATCTTGTTTTCTCTAACTGTCTTCGGTTTCAACTCTTTACTAAACTTATTTCCAGCTCCATACGTGTGGAAACTTTCTTTCTTGAAATTTTAATTCCTAAACAATGATTGATTTATCCAAGCCTTTAGCTTCTCTCGACTGTTCATCGTCATTTCCCGAAAAACTTTCAGATACTAAACTTGTATCTTCTTAATTTCATTTGCATCTTCAATTCAATTTCATTTGACTGCACACAAAATAAAATCTCCAAATCTTACAGGTCTTCAATGTACACGTTCTGGGTATATTCTTTCTTGTCTTGCATTGTCATCTTTATGTACATCATTTTGAATTACAAATCTTCTTGTATTGAATCTTCTGACACTTTTTTTTCGAAGATTATTTCTTTTAATTTTTCATCAAGAAAATAGTCAGGAATTTCATCATCTTTGTAAAATAAATCTTCTGTAGCTGAATTTAATATCTTCAATGTTGACATAACTTTTCTTGATTTCTTTATAGTTTCACTTTTTTCATCCACTAGTCTGTAGGTCTTTGAATTTCCACAATATCCAATTTTTTTTATTTTGAATTTAAATTTTAGTTTCTTTTTCTTTTGGTATATAGTTGATTCCTTCAATTCCAACAATTTTTAATCCACTTAAATTGGGTTTTTATCCTGTCCTAGTTTCTTCTGGTGTTATATTATTTACTGCTACAGTAGGACCACTATTTTTTAAATAACAAGCTGTATTAATACCTTCTGCCCAGAAATCTTGAGTTAAATATACATCATCTAGCATTGTTTTCCCCCTTTCCCCCATTTTGCTGAGATGTGTTCTTTGATGACGAATTCCGGCCATTTTCAAAAACTCTTTCATTTAAAAAGGTATATATTCTTTAACGTTAATTGTGCGTAGACCTCTTGTTTTGTAATGTATTTCAGCTCCAACCATTTTCTTGAAATTCTTAAATTTTTAAAAACTTCAGACTTATTCTTTAAAAAATATACAATAGTTTTTCTTGTAAAATCATCAGTAAAAGTTAAAAAAATAAGGCTTTCGACCAATTGATTTTATTTTCATTGGACCGCAAGCATCACACTATGAATAAGTTTTTACTTTTGTTTTGTTATGTTGCTTTCCTTTGTAACAATTTTCACAAATATCGCATTTCTCTTTAATATCTTCTAATTTCATACCATGAACCATATTATCTTCATACCTTGGCTGCTTAAATAAACCAATCTATGATGCCAAATTTAAAAAAAAAACCTTTATTCTTAGTTTTCTCATCTTTATATAACTCTCGATTTCTTGATGATGCAACTACTATTAGTCTTCCTGTCTTCTTTTCTTAAATTTCACATCTTTTTGCTAGTTGTTTACATAAAATTAAATTACGTTTCAAACCAGGAGCATAATAAACTTGTTTCTGTCTTACTATTAACATCTAATAAAATGGAAGTCTCTCCAGTAGCTTGAATTTCAAATTGTTCTCCAGAAGCTACTGTCACCTTCGTATCACCTTTTAATTCTTTGACATTTGTCAACCAATCTTTATGATTTTAAAATAATCATCCTTGCAGAAACAACCAGTATTTGACACTGCTGTGTACTCCATTAATCCTGTATCTTTAAAAATTCTTCTTTAAAGAATAGCAATCTTTAGATTTGACATTTTTCTTGCAATTAAAACATGTTCCTTCAAATCTTGTTTTCGTCGATGAAATACCATTTTTACCATTAAAATTTTTAATAATGCCTCTCCATTACTAAAGCTGATTCTTCTCCTTCATTTTCGTAGTTAACAGCTTCCGTTAGTAATTTCTCTTTGACTAAGTCTGTAGTTAATTTGTACTGTAGTTCTCTAGTGTCTTAATTAATGGTTTAAAATGTTCTGGTAGACTAACAGAGATCAGAGCAGCTAGAACACTTTCCTTTATTTTACTGCCAACTGCCTTCAGATCTTGGTCAATTTTCATTATCTGATTTAAATAATCATTCATTCTCTTACAGTCAGCAAAACAAATCAAAACTAACTTTTCTTTAAAGTTGCAGCTCTTGAGTAACCTTGAACTCATAAATTTTCTTCAGTCTCTTCCAACCTTTTTTCTCAATTTTCACTTCTCTAATTACCGTGAATATATGTGATTTGACACCAGACACAATTACTAGCAAAGCCTTTTTCTCCAGCTTTTGATCCTTCTTTGTTCCATCCACATAATCCATCAGTTCATCATTAATTAAATTAATTTCCATTGCTACTTCCTACAAGTTTTTCCAAAGATGCAGGAACTCATATTGTTTTTAGATCGGCTACTAATATTACAACAACATAACTTCAACACCCCCACTTGCTGGAGATAATTCTTCATATATTACGACAACTTTAACGTAAATATTTATTTATAAAATATGCAATTTTATGCAAATTGGGCCATTGTGTATGCGACGCAATCAATCAAAATCGGCGCAAGTCATTGTTTAAGAAGCAAACGATGATCGCATTATAATTACAATAATCTATATGTTGATAGGAAGTCGTTATCGTTTAAACAAACAAATTTCTAATAATAATATCCGTGTTATTGAGTGCACTTGATGCACCAAGTTTGGAAATTATCCTCGAGGGCGTTCAAAACTCGTTCGTTACACCCTGTATACTTACACTACGCAAAAAAACCCACCTAATTTCCCAGTTTTTAATCGTTGCCAACGATTATCTAAGCGTCAGGTGTTTAGCCAAATAATTAATAGCTCTCGAAATAGCGATTTCTTCAACATTTGTGTCACAATTTTCAGGGGAAAAACCGTACCAATGTACTTGGGACGGTTGCACCTGGAAATTCGCCCGATCCGACGAATTGACTCGCCATTTCCGCAAGCACACGGGGCAAAAGCCCTTCAGTTGTAACCAGTGTCAGCGGTCCTTCAGCCGCTCGGACCACCTATCCCTCCATATGAAAAGACACTAGAAGGCATCGCCCAGCAAAATTGGTGCTAAATTACCCGAAATTGTAAATAAATTGAATGATTTTGTACATTTTTGTAAATATAAATCCGAACTCAAAGCTGGTGTGAGATTAAAATTGCCAACATTCCTAATTTTAGCTTTAGTTAAAAACAGTAATCGGAACGATGTGCCAGTAGCAAAGGTCAGATTATAGGTTAAGTCTTCCGGATTTGCGACAGGGACGCCCTGTATAAGACAATCCCTACATAAGTGCAATTATAGTTAGTTGGCTTTCTTAGGTTTAAGTAAATCAATATATTTTGTAAAGTATATCGGTGACCAGGGGCCGTATTATATTTATATTTTGTAAATAACTCAACGACCCGAGTCCCACAATCTATTCTATGTATAGTTTAAGTTTATAATGTAATGCCAGTAATAGGGGCCAGTATATTATTTTAGTTGTAATTACATTTCTATTTACAGATCTCTGTTTATCGAGTCTCATTTGTTTTCTCGCATGACTTTGTTTCCTGTTCATTTGGCCCAATTAACAAGTCGGCGGGAAACAAATGACACGCTATGTCATTTCGTTGGCACACACTGTATAGTAGCCACCCATTGGGCATTTTCAGTCAAGACAATAACAGAATGTTATATTTTGTAGATGGGACATATTTATTAATGTTATTATACTAAGTTGTTTCAATAAAATAAAATATGTGGAAGGGTTAAGGGGCTCTCACTTACCTACTCCCCAGACCTGGAACAAAAACACTTATTAAGTGATATTTAAGTTAAAACCGGCAAATCAATTGCGTAATTCGTAATTAAAGTAATTACACTCACTTGGGGGCAATTAAGCCGAATTAAATCCATAACTTGAGCAAGTCCAGACGCATCTTTCGAGAAGAATTTCCCTGCATGGCGACCCCCGCAAAGACACTTCCGAATTGCAAAAAACGTAACACTAGTCCATAAGTAACTAATTAAGTGTAATTAAGTCCACTTTAAGTCACTTAAGCCGAATTAAAGCCACTTTGCAAAATTTTAGACGCGCAAACCGTAACAATTTTTTCCTACACCAGAGGGCGCATCGGACACCGCCAACTTCGCGGTTTTAACAAATCGCCACTTTTGAATAATAAATAAATTGAAATTAATTTCTGTGAATCTGTGATTGTTTAGTTGCGTAAAAAGTGGATGGGGCCCGCCTTCACCATAATACGGGGCCAAATGTTGTAAATTTGGTTGCCTAATTCGTATTTGTAGATGTCGCACGTGCGTCACCTGTCAAATCTTTGTTTTTCTAGAAGTTTACAAATTTGGGGCTTAATTATTGTGTTGCCGAAACGTTTAATTCTATGTTAGAGTGGTAAAAAATGTCCGAAAGTGAGTCCAGTGAGAAGGTGGGCCCGAACAAAGCATTTTGTTTTTTTCGCTAAAATTTATTTTTAGCCAAAAGTGCAAGTCAAGCACGACTGGTACCAAACGGACGCTGCTGTGGTCATAACCGTGCTTGTAAAGAACGTCAAGGAGGAGAATTTGAGTGTAAACTTTGCCAAAACGTGTGTCACTGCGAAAATTAAATTCCCGGAACAGGACGATATTGAGCTCAAATTCAACCTCTCGCATGAGGTAGTCCCTGAGCAGTGTTCGTATAAAATCACCCCCTCGAAGGTACGTGCTAGGGCCCCTCTAACAATTGACAAACTGTGACACTTGACAGATTGAGGTTAAGTTGAAAAAAAGTGAGGGAATCAGGTGGGCCAAGCTGGAAGGGCCGGAAGACCTCCCTAAGGCGATACCCGTGGAAGTGGCCCAGACGAGCGGCCCCCCGGCCTACCCCACCTCCAAAAAGGGCAAAGACTGGTCCGTTGTCGAGAAGGAAATCAAAGAAGAGGAGGCAAAGGAAAAGCCCGAGGGCGAGGAGGCCCTCAATAAGCTGTTCCAGGAGATTTACGGCAAAGGCAGCGACGAGGTCAAGCGGGCAATGAATAAGAGTTATGTAAGTCGGGTTAATTGGTGCCGACTTGTGGTAATTTTGAATTGTAGATGGAGAGTGGGGGCACGGTTCTTAGCACGAATTGGGACGAGATATCGAAGGAGAAGGTCGGGGTGAAGCCACCGGATGGCATGGAGTGGAAAAAGTGGTAGTTTTTGTATTTAAATAAATTATTGTCAAAGGTTTGTGTGTTATTGATGGCCGGTAATACAGGCCACTGTCCCAAATGTCATTGAGTGGGTGGTTAGGGCTGTTGGTGTGAAAAAATAGGGCATTATGGCTCTATATTGTGTGAATATTGATTCATTACGGTGTTGTGTGGGTGCTTACTGCCAGGTTCGTGTCCAAGTCACACTTTCCGTTCAAAAAATCGGGTCGAAATATTTTGAGGTTAGGTCAAGTCGAGGCTCAATTAATCTCATCAAATGGCATGCGTTTCCGATAATTTCCCCAACAGGCGCTCACTCTTATAAAATCGCTGACGCGTCTCCTTGAAATTAGCCCAAACAAATCGAATTATGCAACATTACAATAGCCACCAATACTGTTGCCTCGGGCCTCACAACCAGTTCTTGCTTGCAGTGTGTCACCTCAAGAAGCAAGTTGAAACAATAGTGCGATGACGGAAGACAAGGTGTACAGCAGCACCCTCTCCTACCCCAAGGAGGAGGTCCAGAAGTGCCTCATCTACCGGCTTTTCGGTAAGTTGCGCAATTACCTGTGCCCTTGACCACTTAAAGACAATGCCGTGGTTTCCTGTGCTTCGGGGCCCCCTTCACGTTTCATTTTCTTGTCTCCAGGCCAAGTACCTGCCCGTCTCGTCCTCTACCTCCTGTCATGGTCCGGTTTCCTGGTGTCTTTCATGATGCGCACCGACATCAACCTGGCCATCATCGCCATGGTCGAGGAGCCCACCTTGAGTGTGACCAACACCACGCAAGAGTACTGCTTCACCCTCGACGACGCCAACGCCACCACAGCCCCCTCGGACACGGGGGGCACTCTCAAGTGGTCGGCCAGCGTCCAGAGCTACATCCTGGCCTCGTTCTATTGGGCTTATGTGATTTCGCAAGTCGTGGGCGGCCTGGCAACCCAGAAATTGGGCACTAAGCGGGTTTTTGGGTACGCGCAGTTGGTCACAGCGTTGTGCAGTTTGAGCATTCCGTGGGCTAGTGAGACGCATTATGGGGTTGTCATTGCCTTAAGGTTCGCACAAGGTTTTGCGTCGGTAAGTTTGAAAAAAATAAGTGGCCCAGTTAGCGTGATAATTGTCAAGGCTAACTGGAACAACATTTTTTCACTTTGATAACAATAATGCAATAGGAAAGCGTCAAGTCGATGGTGCTTTACTCGAAAAGACAAACAATGATTAAAAGTGATAAAAAAAGTGATTGGGTTGCTGAAGGTTGGCAATTTGTTATGCAAACAGCGGGTTTGCATACCTGTTTTGATGACAAATTGCCGAAATTATTGAAAAAAAAAATATATCCTATTTTTTATTAAATCAAATGATTAAGATTTTAGACCGTATTTGTCTGACAAACAGACAAACACGTTTAAAGATAAGTGCTGGCAAAACTCTTGTGTAATTTTGCAAATACTATTGAATTTTTATTGCATAAACATAGTTATGTACCGGGGGCAAGCAAAAAGTTTTAATCAAAAGTAATGCCAACTTCTGATTTAATCATCATGGAACACTATACCATGTGTTACAGTTTAATATTCGACCCCTTGTAACATTTTTAATAAAAAAATATATAACACCATATAATTATCAAAAATTACAAAAATCATTAAATGGTTTATGCGTTACAGAATATTTTTAATATGTTTGTTCTTTTTATAATTTAGAAGATATTTTTCCTTTTTTTGTAACCATACGTATTAAATAAATAAAAGTTAATAAAATCTAGTTGGCAAACATACTATACGTGAAACTTATCTCTAAGTGATTAAAATCATTCATTTTAAAACAAAAGTTCACTCGTAACGAGATTATTTTTAACGTAAATATTTTTATTGACACCATGTAACTAGATTTTATTAACTTATATTTTTTTTCCAAATTAAACATTTTTTTAACTCTCATTTTTAGTAAAAGTAAAATATACTAGACATGATGTATCAAAAAAACTAGGAAAAGAAAAATATAGGTCCCAATTTGAAATAAGGAAATTAAAAGCATCAGCTTATATTAAAAGCGATTTAAGTGTTTTTCTTTATTTTTGAAATCGGCTTATAAATGAAAATTTTACAGCGCTTGCCGTTTTTAAAAATGCACCCTGTATGTACCTAAATGAATTGACAAAATTTATTCGGTAAAGTCGTCAATAATTTACCCAGTTTAGAAAGCCAGTGATTGCCAATTTTTTTTAAAGTGCTTTGTGTATTTTTTGCACTATTTAATAGATATTTTATCAAAATAATAGTAAATGTTCAAATATTACTATTAGAAGAAAGAACTTCTTTTTGGCATTTGTTTTTTTTTTTAATATGGAAATTACAAGTGGGCTATGTTGAACTGTAATACCCGCTATTAAAAAAAATATCACGTAATTTGTTCCGTTCCATATATTATTCAATAACTTTTGTAAATAGAGATTAATATTTTTGATATCGTAGCGTTCGTGAATATAATAACAAAAGCGTATTTGTGGAGTGCGACAGGTGCGCAAACCTTGAAAAACCAATCTGCACAATGACTGCGTCAATAAAACCCAGATCGCGTGTGCGCAACACCCCGTATAACGAGTATTTTTGCCAAATCATCACTCATCTAAATTGATAACGGACACTTGATAAAATACTGAGTCATATGTCGCCGTTTTTGGTTTATAGTACAGAGTTCTTTTCCATTGATTATTATTTATAGATTGTGACAGAATCCTATCACTATGCATTTATTTCTTATGATAAGAAACGCGGTCGTAACAATTCATTTAATTTTGATCAGAACAAAGCAGAAAATTGCAACGGAAAATCCTAATTTTCATCCAAACAAATATTAATTATGTTGACGCAAGCGGAAAACCCCACTTTGTACAATCTCCGCCCCTTTTCCAGGGCTTGACCTGGCCCGCGATGTACGCCCTGGTCGGTCATTGGATCCCTGTTCCCGAACGTAGCCGGTTCATGTCGAGTTTCCAAGGTAACACGTCACATCGTGGCTATGCCACGCCCACTGACCACATCCCCTAGGTTTCAGTATCGGGATTGGCATAACGTACCCGCTGTGTGGTTTTCTCATCGCACACTTGGGCTGGCGATCGGTGTTTTACACCACGGGGTCAATTGGGGTTATTTGGTGCGGGATTTGGTATCTTTTGGCCTTCGATAGCCCCGAAATGCACCCGAGGATTAGTTTGAGGGAACAGCAGTACATCAAGGAGAATACGGTTAATACATATGCTGCCACGCGGACGCAGAGTGTGCCCTGGAAGGCCATTCTGACGTCACCGCACGCTTGGTCTATCGGAGTTACGACTTTTGGCCGCATTTGGGTCCACTATACGTTCATTATTCCGGGGCCCAAGTACATGAAGAGTATTCTAGGGTTCAGTATTGAGAAGGTTGGTATTGGAAATTGTGTGAACTTCACTAATGGTTTGTAACAGAACGGCCTATTGTCAGGCGCTCCGTTCATCTGCAGTTACGTCGCGTCTGTCTTTTTCTGCTACATTGCCGATAAGTTAGTGACCCGTAATGTAATGTCGTTGACGAACGTCAGAAAACTGATGACAGCTCTATGTAAGTCACGTGACCCAAAGCCAGTAGATATACTAATCGGAAATAAAATTACCGTTGGGGGCGCCACTGAGCTAGGTCGAAAACAGTAACCATAAATGGCGGGAAAATGTTTATTCGAATATTTTGAGCGTTGTACGAATTTTGAGGCTTCACAATTATTACATTGCCTATGCGGAATGATTATTGCATCATTGATGCAAGAAACTTATGTTGACAAATGAGAGATGACGAGGAAAACACGAATAACGAATGACTGTTTGGTTCACTTTCTTTATTGGAAAATTATTACAAAGACATTGAAAAGCCTACCTTTTGGCATAATTTACGTTTAAATGTATCAGCAGTTGTTAATCTTTATTGTAGTTTTGTAGATTTACCGCAGCATTTCATGATTTTTTCAGTGGAAAATTCTAACCTAAAATTCATAACACTTCACTAATTTATTGGTTTCTTGAGCCAAACTTTGTGTTCGCTGTGATCAATTACTTATAATCTTTAATTAGACAACTGTTTGATAACACTTTGTAATTAAAATTTAAATATTTTTCACTTTTTATCCACTTTCAAGTTCCAACAATAAACACTTTATACCACGAAAAACTACAGAACCAAAGTCAACGCTAGTATTTACCCCCACGTACTTTTAAAGTAATTCTTTCTATTGTAAGTAATTAACACTATACACGCAAAATTGTTGAACAATTCATTAAATGTCAGTTAAATGTGGCATTACGAAAATTTCTTTACTGTTTTCGACATAGTTCAAAAGTCATCACCAGAGGGCGTCTAGTTAATTTTATTTCCGAAAAGTAGCGACACGGACCTTGACAGGGCAACAATAACGATTATACACTCTACAGATGGCTCCACCATCAAAATTCAAAAACGTACGTCAAAAATGTCAAGATTTTTTCACGTTTGAAAAATTGGTGAATCAGAACAATAACTTCGGTAATCGTCTATAATTTCACCCTAGTTATTACAGTTTATGTGTACAGATACCATGAAACCTTCAAACTTGTGCTTCACTCACGTAAAAATAAATCAGATCGTCCCTAAATTCAACTGAACATTGCAATGAGAAAGGCTTTTAGAATGCGCAGAATACAGCAACTCTTATGGACATTTCGAAGAAGGTGCTGGCGCTTCAACAGTGAATTCATTCCTTAAAAGAATTTGAACTTTGTATTTAACGAAAAAGCCAAAAACACGTTTCAAAATAATAGTTGTTTGATCTCAAAAAATTGTGATACTTACATTTCTAATTTTAATAAACTCCTCTCTAAGTGTTTTTACAGTTTATCGTATTTAATTACTCCAAGATTTTAAATTGGTCGATTTATTTTTTTTTTAATTAAATTTAATTTTTTCCCTCAACACTATTAACAACTGCTATGAAACCAAGACATTTTTCGCAATAAGAAAAGTAAATGTTTTCAATATTACCCGAGAGGTAAACCGCAGAGGAAATCAGTGTACAAAATTAAGTAAATAAAGAAATTTTAAGGAAATCACTTTAAAAATTTAGGGAAAATCAGAAGGAATCATGATGAAATCACAGGAAACCATTTGGGGTACGGTTTACACCTCGATATTACCTAAGAAATAGAAATAATACAACCTGAATTTTTCTTTATTATTTAAATGTTGTATAACATAGTTGCTGTAAATAAGTGGCTATAAAAAGTCCACCAAACTTCGATGCGCTACAATTCCCAGATTTAGATGCATTAAATTTTGTGAAACGAAGGTCAGTGTAAGCAGAGCGGTCTTAAATTCTTTCCCATTAGGACAGAATCTAATAATTTAGAATGAATTTTCAAGGAAGTATTGTTTAAATCTACCTGAAATACTTATTGAAAATTTGGTATCTTAGAAATTTATCTTTCAAGTTGGTACCTAACACTTTATGTTTCTGAAACAATTTTTGTTTGAATGAGTTTCCAGTATTCTCACACAGACCTGCTTCGTAATGTGGACGACTTTGAACAGTCTGGAGGCCCTTTTGTTTAATGTTTTTGGTGTCGATTTATTATTTACGTGATTTAAGCACAGATTTGAAAGTTCCATGAAATCTGTTCATAACCAATAACCACAGTAAAACTACAGATGAACGCCAGAATCACTGTGCTCTTTACCAATTTTTCAAAAGTGAGAGAATCTTGACAGTTTTGACGTATGTTCAAAATTACTGACAATTTGACGAACCTTTAAAATTACAGCGTTATTACAAAAAATGTCGAGTCTTGGAAAACTAAACTGCCTGTTTAAATACATTCTCGATTTAAATCTATCATCTAACGTGACCTTTAACGAATATCTCTTTTGAGCATCCCCATTAGCAATTTTATTGAGTGAAGAATAAACGTAGAAACAGGGACAAAACGCACTTACTAAGGCTTTTCAAGGCTACGCATTTTATGTAAATAATGCGGTATATGTCGAATTTCGATAGTTGCGCCCTCTCTAGAGTATATAATCGTTATTGTTGCCCTGTCAAGGTCCGTGTCGCTACTTTAGTAGATCTACTGGCTTTGACGTGACCCGCCTTGCAGACAAATGACAGTCGTGTTGTAGCTCAAGTGGTCCCCGGACTTTTAGTCCTCGCCATTAGCTACCTCGGTTGCGACATAAACCTGGTTTTGGTCGTTTGGTTCCTTGCCGTAACCCTAATCACCGCCTCGTACGCCGGCGCCATGGCCAACGTTGTGGATATTGCTCCGAACTTCGCCGGTCCCGTCTTAGCCTTCGCTCAAACCATCCACATGTCGGCCAGTTTCCTCAGCCCCCTGGCGGCCTTCCAGATACTCAACGAGCGCGAAACCATGATGTCGGCCTGGCGAACGGTGTTCTACGTCACGGCTTTCGTGGCCATCTCCACGTATCTGACGTTCCAAATTTGGGGCACATCTGAGGTGAGTGCCTCACTTCGTGGTCCAGAATGCAATTACAGGTTTCTGTACAGATCCAGCCGTGGAATTACACTGAAGGCGAGCCGAGTGTCACCGAACAGGAGGAACTGATGACCGAACGCGTCCCGAACGGAAAAAGCGACGACGTAGCGTAGATTTTGGCACAAGTAACTTAGGATTTTTCCGATTTTACTCATTCATATTGTGATAAGTTTAGTCAGGGCCTAGATTAGGGGAGGGCGTCCCCACCACTCAGCCAGGTGGTGGGGGCGACCTTGATGTGACAATAGCAGTATTGTATATTTTTGTAGGGCATTAATGCACGACTTTACGACCAATTTTCCGGCATAGTGTAGTCTTCATTGCATTTAAAAATAAATCGTGTGTGTATTAAAACGTTTGCAACTCTCTCTCTAGTGGTACTTATGTGTTATAAATGTGGTGCCAATCGATGTGTAATCATTCCTGTTTTTACATATTTTGCTCTATCAATCGTTGGTTCTATGGAATAATATATTTTTCAACTGAAAGGTGTTGTTATTTCAGGCGCAGTGGTAACAATCGGTGAAAATAATTTATTAAGTATTAAAACATAATTCCGCTGATTCTTTCATAAAAAAATATTACAATACGTTTTCTAACAGTTGAAGCAAATGCCACACTTATAAAAATCGATGAGATTCATAATATACAAAAAACATTATTATATACAAGGAAGACTTCAAAATCATTAATAAATAAGATACAAAATTAACGTTAATTGAGCTTAAAATAAACCAAGGAAAACTTCGATGACATCCTAAGCTGTAATCTCGCTAAAACAAAACGTCACGTGACTGCCAAAACTATATAAAGTCGCTAAAAACTGGATACGGTTAAATATTTTCAGAACGGTTTAACAGAAAACCTTGAACATTTTCTATCATCTGAGAGCTTTCTCAAATTTTTATCGTCATTTATTTTGAAAATTCAAGGCTAACTTGATTTTTTATAAATGACACGAAGGGTCAAACTTAATCATTTCTAAAAGAGCATTTTTTTCTGAATTTAATGCTTTAACATGATACCCACCTTTACTTTAATTATAATGTAAAAAAATAAAAATTCAAAAATTTTCTGGAATAGTAAAACTAAGTTAGCTTTGAAAATACTGTTATTAACTTGTATTCGGAAATAAAATTAACTAGACGCCCTCTGGTGATGACTTTTGAACTATGTCGAAAACAGTAAAGAAATTTTCGTAATGCCACATTTAACTGACATTTAATGAATTGTTCAACAATTTTGCGTGTATAGTCTTAATTACTTACAATAGAAAGAATTACTTTAAAAGTACGTGGTGGTAAATACTAGCGTTGACTTTGGTTCTGTAGTTTTTCGTGGTATAAAGTGTTTATTGTTGGAACTTGAAAGTGGATAAAAAGTGAAAAATATTTAAATTTTGATTACAAAGTGTTATCAAACAGTTGTCAAATTAAAGATTATAAGTAATGGATCACAGCGAACACAAAGTTTGGCTCAAGAAACCAATAAATTAGTGAAGTGTTATGAATTTTAGGTTAGAATTTTCCACTGAAAAAATCATGAAATGCTGCGGTAAATCTACAAAACTACAATAAAGATTAACAACTGCTGATACATTTAAACGTAAATTATGCCAAAAGGTAGGCTTTTCAATGTTTTTGTAATAATTTTCCAATAAAGAAAGTGAATCAAACAGTCATTCGTTATTCGTGTTTTCCTCGTCATCTCTCATTTGTCAACATAAGTTTCTTGCATCAAAGATGCAATAATCATTCCGCATAGGCAATGTAATAATTGTGAAGCCCCAAAATTCGTACAACGCTCAAAATATCCGAATAAACATTTTCCCGCCATTTATGGTTACTGTTTTCGACCTAGCTCAGTGGCGCCCCCAACGGTAATTTTACTTCCGAATAGTAGCCAAAAATTAAAGTTGGGTGCAATAATTAGTTGAATAATGGCACACTTAAGTAAAACTGAGCGAAAAAAACTCATGTTGGTTTATCATGGAGACAGAAACCCAAGAAGTAAGCGTTTGTAGCATAAAAATCAAGTATTCCGTGTTTAAAATTTCTTAATTAAAACGTGTTCTTTTTCAGTTAAAAGTGTTATTTTAACAATTATTTTTAACTTTTACTTATTTTTCGGTTAATGAGCTAACATTTCCAAGGCTAATAAAATTTTATATTTCTCAAAATTTTCGATTTTTTTAAGTTTCGACTAAATTCATGTATGCATGTATTATACCATAAAACTCAGAAAAAAATGCTGTTCTCGAAAATATTAAATTTAACCCTTGTTGCTATTTAAAAAAAATCAAGTTAGCCCTGTATCTGAAGAACAAATGGCGATAGAAATTTAATAAACATCTGAAACGATACAATTTATATACTCTTACGCATATACCAAATTTTAATAAGTTTTGATGAATAGTTTTTACAATATTTAACCGTATCCATACTTTTTAGCGACCCTGTATAACCTTACCTCAACAACTCCCTTCCAGCAATCAAGCCCGACCTTGAGCGCGATCGCACCAATTGCGCGCGCCGTTCCGCTGAAACCACAATAATCAGAGCGGACCGCAGACTAAACGCCTCAACTCACCACCTGCGGGCCGACACGCCCGTTTCCGCTTCTGCTCCCTGCTAAAGGCACTTCCGGTTTGCAACGCCTCAAGTAGGCTGTCCATCACGCCCTCTTGCGTCTCCTTCGGGTTCATGTCGATCAGCGCCCTCTTCGACGCCTCACGCTCCATTCGTTCACGTTCGGCTTTTTCCTTCGCCAAGCGCGCCTTCTCCTTCTTCTCCAGGAGCTCTCTCTCTTTGTCGTTGTCTTTTTTGGCCTCCTGTGACCCGATCAGTGCCCCGCCAAGTTAATAATCAAACATACTTACGATAAAACTGTCTTTGAACGTCTTCAAGTCGGTGAAAAACTCCTCAAGGGTGTACTTTTGCTTATCAAAAACGTAAAATTCGGACAAGTCCGTGTAGAGACTGTCCATTTTTTTGAACATGTTTTGGAGGATATCGCATTGTTCCCGGGCTTCACTTGCAAATTTCTGTGGAAGTTGGGTAAATAAATAAACCGGTTATAACCACCGAACCTGGAACTAACCTCCATGACTTCTAAGAATTTATCGTCACTGCTTTGAGGCGTTCGATTGTTATTTATGTCGGTTTGTAGGTTTCGTATATTACTGTCCATTTGTTTCAACGTCTTTTGGATCGTGTCTAACGACACTCTACTGGCTCTACAAGCACGAAAAATAACTCGGTGATAGAAAAAATATGTACTTACTTGTCAATATGTTGCATTTCGTCGTAGAAATTCAACAATTCGGGAAATTTCGTCTCAACCGTTTCGACGATATAATGGAGAAGCGTTTGCTTGTTGTGTATGTCTTTCGTACCTGTCAACTAACCAAAAATAACTCGGGTTACTTAACCAATCAGGCGCTTACTTTCGTTAAAAAACTCATTTCGAAACCGTACGCCTGCGCGTTGCGACTTCCCGAATTCATATAATTGCCTAAAAGTAGGATAAGTTCGAGAATCCGTGCGAATTTTTTACTCTTCTTCACTTCCTGGCAAGCGGCCGTTGCCGCCACAATATCCTACGAAAAATTATCATTTACTCGAGTCACATAATTATTTTTTCTACTAACAGGTTTCGTATCGTTGACCATTTCGACGTAATGGTGCTTGAAACTGATCGATTTCAGCCTCGGCAAAAGTCGCTTAACTTCGGATATTTTGATACAAAACTGTTCGGCTTCGGTAAGTTGGTCGTACTTATCTTTGTACTGTTGTAACTTGGATAATTGATCAGGGGGTGGTAAGTACTGTATTAATTGCTCGGTTACGTTCTCGGTAAGTACTTTATCGTCGCAGCGTAACAAACACCTGGTTATCTCATCGTAAGACATGTGTTTAAGCGAACCGTTGAGTAAAATCAATATATTTTGTGCCGTTTTCCCGTCCAACACTTTCATTTCCTTGACTTTTTTCAAAGTTCCGGTATTGGCACTACTACTATCAGACACATCTTCCAAATTTTTCGCCGGTTTTGAACTGAATTTCTTAGCTAAACCGTCTAGAATATCGGGCGTGGCTAATTGCTCCTCCTTCACTTGCACCCAGAACGCCTTTTCGGACATCTTCTGCGGCAGAATCTACCAATCAAAAGCATTTAAACCATCACGTGACCCTTAACCATCCAACCACTAACCGTCTTCCAGTTGGCTTTCTTCAACGGACCACTCACGTCCCATTTCTTCTTGGGTTTCAAGCCATGAGGTAACGTGTCGGTCATTCCCGGCAATGGGACCATTCCGGGCATTTTGGGGACCCCGCCCATCATGGGTGGAGGCGGGGGCCCGCCCATGCCGGGCAATGGTGGCGGGGGCGGCCCCATTCCGGGCATTGGGGGCGGTGGAGGCCCACCCATTCCGGGCATTGGAGGTGGTGGAGGCCCGCCCATTCCGGGCATTGGAGGTGGTGGAGGACCGCCCATTCCCGGCATTGGCGGCGGTGGAGGGGCACCCGCGCCCGGCATTGGTGGAGGAGGCGGGGCGTTGAGGGCGTTGGCCACGCTACTGACCACCGAAGGGTTGAGTTTACCACCGGATTCGGTCGAGGGGCGGAGCATAAGTTCTACTTTCGCTTCGGCTTCCGCTTTCGCACTCAAGGCTTCTTCTAGTTGTTTTTTCAAGTCTTCGATTATGCCGTTTTCGATTTCGGACGGTTTTTCTTTTAGTTCGTCCAATAGGGGTTGTAAGTCTAAATCGAAGTGTTTTTTCGTAAAGTCCGGGTCTAATCCGGACTTGTGCAAGACGATTTGTGATACGCATTCTTCGATTAATTTAAAGTACGCTGGTCTATAAGAAACCCGGCCTTAAGAGGACGCATTCAAAAAAGTTTTTCGACAGCTTTTGCAGAAAATATTCTTTCCACTCTCCAAATATTCATTGAAAGTACTTTCATACAATTATTTGGAAGGTGGTAAATAAAATTTTCTGAAGAAGTCGTCGAAAAAGTCAAAAATATAACCCAATGAACAATTTTTATTGCCTTAAGTGAGTTCTGATTTTATAAGAATTAAATTAAATTTTACATTACCAATTGTTTTTTTTATAATTAATTGCAGGTCGAAGAAGTTTAGGTTTTATAAAATGGTAAGTAACCGAAATCACCCACTAATATCAGTAATAGTTACTTCAAGCTATACAGGGTGGTTCAAAAAGATGTTGACAAACATTAGGGTCTTATAGCGGTCATCAATACCCATTTTTAGCCGCAAATGAGTCGTTTCGCTTCTTTTTTATTGTTACTGAGCATCACAGAACACATTTAATTCTATGTTTAAAATAAAAAAAATATCAATAAATTACTAGAATTCTTAGAGCTTCTGTATTATGTGGTAAAGAGTTTATTTTGCTTAACATTATATAAAACGCATAACACTAGTAATTGTAAAATAAAATCTTCACTGTATAAAGGTGGCAAAGAATTTGGATGAAGACTAAAGCTTCTACAGCGTGATTCTTAAACAGACCGACAAAATTCTACACATCGTAGTATCGAATGAAAAAAAAAATGTAAAAAAATTCTTTGTATAACCGTTTTCGAAATAAATCTTTTAAAGTTATGCTGGAAATAAAGTAGTATAGTCCCTTAATGGACACCTCCGAATAAAGGACATTTCTTCACAACGGACATTTTTGTAGGAACATTACAAAAGCATTGGAAAATAATGTTTGAAAACCTCTCTACAACGGACCCTCTGTATAGCGGACACGGAGAAAAAAAAATACTGTCTAAATATTTCGAATCTGTTAAAAAAATTTTTTTTAGAAAAATACGGTTGCTAAAATTAACCAAACAAAAATTGAAGATTTTAAGTAAAAAATATGTGAAATATATATTTCTTTTCTTAATAGTTTTAATTTTATTTTGAAAAGATTTTTAGTTATAATATACCTTCCTAAGAATAAAATCTTTAATAACAAATGCTTATACAGTCACGATTCTTACAGATATCGGCATGGTCAAAAAAATTAAAGGATTAAACGCTAATTCACTTATTCAAAAATTCTTAACACATTTTTATAAAATATATTTTTGATGCTGTTTTAAATTTGAATACATTTGATGGGCAGTTTATGGAATGATGCTTAAAACCTCTCATTAAGGGACACCTCCCCACAACGGACAATTAAAGATTCACCACCGGTGTCCGTTGTTGAGAGGTTTTCCTGTATTAGCCGTGATAAAATGTTGTCGGTCTATTTAAGAATCACCTTGTATTATGAGATTACAAAGAACTCTTGGTTCATAAAAAAATATGCGCCATATTAGTTTCCTTAAAAAAATAATATAACTAAAAACGCAATGCTTAGAACATTGTAGGAAGTTATTTTTTTCTTAAGTGTGTCGCTAAGAGTGGCTGCATTTCTATTTATTTATAAAAAAAAATTATAATTATTAAGACAAATACTAAATATTTTTTTACTGATGAGAGAGGAAAAGATGTGTCTACCGTCATCACACAAATAGTTTACAACCGTCACCTAGAGAGAAAAATAAAAGCTAACTTAATAAGGTTATGTAAAGGAAAAGGTTTTGTTTCTGTTACAATTCGGAAATGATTGACAACTGCTGATACATTTAAGCATAAATTATTCCAAAAGGTAGGTTTTGGTCTTTGTAATAATTTTCCAATAAAAAAAGTGAAACTAACAGTCATTTCCTTGTAATCTCTAAATTGCCAACATTCGTTTCTTGCACCAAATATTCAATAGTCATTCGACAATAATTGTGAAGCCTCAAAATTCGTACAACGCTCAAAAAATCCTAAAAATCATTTTCCCGCCATTACTGTTTTCGACCTAGTACAGTGGCGCCCCCAACGCTAATTTTACTTATTTTAGTTATCTTTATAAGGAAACCAATCAGTGGTATTACAATTTGGTAATGGAAATATTTCGAGAACCCTTATAAAAAAATTGTTCATTGGAAACCCTGGAGGAATATATCTTTCCTCCCTTGGTGTACGAATGGCTATTACTCACCTCGTATTAATATCGTCCCTAATAAATAACAAATGTTGCAAAATACTTAAAAAATAAGGCTCGGCGGCAGTTTCTAACGTCGTATTTTTCAATACTTCGAAGCAGTCTTGCATATCATCCATATCACACCTGACTTTATCAAATCGTTCGTGTAACTCATCTAAATCGTTGTCTTTCTGACTCTCGAAAATCTCAAACTGGGTTTTCACGACCGGATTTGTCTCATTTTTGAGTTCGACTAAAATCACGTTAAACAATAAACATAAAAAAAAACACCCACAAAGAAAAACTCACTCAACGTATCATACAGTCCATTTCTGACAATTTCGTTTCGCAAATGCATCCGAAACTCAAAATCGTCGGTTTGGGACAAAAGGGCGTTAATAAATTGAAAACACATACTCTAAAAAATAAAATAACACAAATCAAAGGACGAGGAAAAAACACACCAACCATAAACTTTAAAATTCGTTTTTTTGACCACTCAGCCAACTTCATTGCAATAAATAATACATGCACGCACACAAACACACACTGGACTTTCGGTCGCCAAGCGATAAAGTGATAATTTTTTGCCGGAGTTTCGGCAATGTCTGTCTGTTTTTGCCGTTTATTTCCACGACACGAAACCGAGACATTTGGGCAAAAATTGACAATGTTATTGTGTGTCTAGTTTTATTTCGTTATCTAATCAAGACAAACAAAAACTGGGCGTTTCAAGCAAAACAAAATCGTTTACAAACCTGCAAATCGGCATTATTTCGCGACTTTGTGATGCCGTTGACAATGGGCATAAACCTGGGCATGTCTTTGGCATCGGCCACTTTGGTGACCGCCGCCAGCATCTTATCAGTGCCCAAAGTGCTGGACGGGTTATCTTCAAGGAAGCACAACGCGGCCAAAATCTTCAGCGCCTGAATCATCACTTGCGACTTCGAGTGGTCCAAACATTTGGCGACGATTTCGTGCCCTTTATCATACTGAAGAAAATTCTTCAAACCTTCAGTGTTATTCATGTATTTTTCCACACATCTGAGACACTCAATTTGGATTTTATTGTCCTTTTCGCGAATCGCTAGATCAAGGATTTTGAAAATGGACCTCATCCCTTGGGAACCAAACTCCCGGACCCAACTTAAGGGGTTATTCGTGAGGGCGATCCTTAAGGACTCGACACAGGTCAGGATTTTGCCCAAATTGACAAAATCCGGCTTCGAGTACTGTTCCAGATACGAGATGTAATCTTGCGGTTTATCAAACTTGTGACCCACGTCCTGATTCGAGCCTTTGCACTTCAAAATGAGCATTTTGCGCTTCTGGTCCAGCGACATGTTGGTCAAGGGCATTCTTTTATCGCTACTTAAGTTCATATCGTTCTACAAACAAAATCTGGGTGAAAAATTCGGGTAATTTTGGGTGAAAAATACCAGGAGATCGTCGAATTTGACGTTGATTTCCTTTTCGCTCATTTTATTGACCTGCTCTTCGAATTGTTTGATCGCATTGTCGTCCGCTTCGGGAAAATCGCTTTCTGAACTTGGCCTTAGCGTAGACGACTGGGAGGCTGGTCTTGAGCCGGGGGCTTTCTTGGTGCCGCCGCCCTTGAACCATGACTCCAACTACAATTTTTTTTGAGTGTGACACTTTTCCACAAATGCGCAAAACAGTTAAAAATAAAGCAAGTGACAGTGGATTATTTCGGGACGGTGCGGGTTTGAAAATGTTTCAAATTCTTGTCTAATTATCGTTTTTCGAAACGGGTTGTCCTTGAGGCATCAAATGTTTAAACAGTTATTTCGAGGGAAGCGGTTACGTCCGATTAACTAAATAATAACAACCAATCGACTCATAACTGCTTATCTTTACAACTTGCTTTGAAATGACTCGGTATTAACACGAAAGGAATTCCACTAACTATTGTTTAATTGTTCAGAAATTTAGGTCTCAATGAAAGAACCTTGACTGTTTTTAATTCATTTCACGATCGAGTTCCTCCAAGGGGGCTTCCGGAAGTATTAAATTTAACACGGTTATGTAATATTTACAAGATAAAGAACGCTTCTGACAAATTTATTTAGACAGTAGATTAGTCACAAATGTGTTAATCGATGCAAAAGTAATATTTTTTATTAGAAATTACATTCAGTGGCCTTCAAGGTCGGCCGCTTTATCATCTAAACCGTGATCTAACATCTGGTTGCGTCTGCAATGTAGCTGAATAAATATTTTGTGGAAATGTGACCGAAATAAGGCGAGATATTTTATTTTTAAATTCTTAAATTAAATAGCAACGAACATATTATTTGCGTGCAAACATTGGAATATTTTCAAAAAAAAAAAAACAAATAGTATGTGGGTGAAGTACTTTCGTGAAGGTAGCAGACATTCATTTGTCACGATGATGAGGTCATTGGGAGAAAAAGAGTTTTATTTATATCAATGCCACATTTGCATTTTGCGTTTTGTTTAAGAAATGCTAAAGCGCCAAATTAGATTATGAATAATATTTTTACCCTTTTCAAGTGAGTATTGTAGCAACATTTTCTTTGTACACCATAGATTTTTACAACAGATAATGGTGTTTAAATCACACAATATAAGCTTGAAGTGATTAGCTTGAAGGGTCCTTGCGGTTTGGGGTAATCATAATAAAAATTTAATGGTGTACAAAGAAAACGTTGGTACAATAGTGACTGAAATTTCGTCAAAAAAGCAATTTATTTACGCAATTTTCAAATGACAATACGTTTTCCTTCTTCTAATGGTTTTGAACAAAAAAAATCATTACATTAGATCAAAAAGTAATTTTTTTTTTTAAATCATTTGAAGTCAGAATCGTCCGTCAAGTAGTTCTTTGCAATAATCTTATGTCAGTAATAGTTCGTCATAGAAAAAACAACTTTAGTGTCTTACGACAGAAATAACTAACTCAAAAATTTGTATACTTGTCGCTAGGAAGTATGGATACAGTTAAATATTATAAAAACTACTCATCAACACTTTTAAAATTTGGTATATGCTTAAGAGTGTATAAATTCCATCGTTTCAGATGTTTATCAAATTTCTATCTTCATTTGTTTTGAAGATACAAGGCTTACTTGATTTTTTAAACGGCAAGAAGGGTCAAATTTTATATTTTCAAGAAGAGCGTTTTTCTGAGTTCTATGGTGTAACACATTACAAACCTTATTTTAACCGAAACTTAAAAAAAAATATCGAACTAATAAAATTTTGAAAAATGTAAAATATTGTTAGCCTTGGCAATGTTGTCTTTATTTTTCGGTAGCTTTTTGCCATTTGAACTTTGACCAAAAAATAATATTTGTTAAAATAACACTTTTAACCGAAAACAAACACACTTTAATAAAAAATACCTTAAACACGAAATACATAATTTTTATGCTACAAACAAGGGCGGATCCAGGAAGCCATGCCCCCCCCCCAACACAGACATCAATTTTAATTTTTTAATAATATAAAACCCTAATGAACAAATGTTTTGTTTTTAATAATCACATTAATAAATAAATAAATGCACATTTATAAATAAATTATTTATTTCTAATGTGTTTTTGTCCCTTCGTTTAGTTTCAGTATAAAGAAAGGTGTTTGATGTTTTTTATCGCTAAAAAAATACAATTTTTGGCAACGTTTCGATTTTAATTGAATATTCTTCAACCATAAAAAACAGTTGACGGTCTGAAGAAGTTTAAACTAAAAACGAAACGTTGCCAAAAAATTGTATTCTTTTGTGTGATAGTCCAAAAAACACGAAATACCTTTCCTTATAATGAAAATAAATTATCACTTAATAAAATATTGTAAGAAGATTCTCGAAAAGTATAACAAGGAAGTTGTTTAGAAGTTGTTTTTACGTTAAGAAATTTTTATTACTTAACTGTATGTAAATTAACATTGCCTGTTGTATTTTATGTTGCAGTTTTTATAATTGTTAGAAAAATTGTTGTTTTTGTCAATAGGACTAACTATTTCAAAAACTTAACAAAATCTACTATTAACAAAAAAAACATTTACGTATATCATGAAATGCACAAAATATAGGTTTTTTTATATAAAAAAATATAAATTTGCATTGTAACATTTTTTGAATTTTGAAGATTTTTTGGGCTTAAATTTTGTACAAATTTATTTCAATATTTTAACATACCGACATTAAAAGTCTTATTCATTAGTGTCACCATTACCTATAAAAAATTTTGAATTTTTGTTTTTACCTTTTAAATTTTTGATATTTTTGAATTTTTTTTACTTTCTAATAAAAACAAAAGTGTGTGTATGATACATCACTGAATTCAGTCAGAAAAAAATGATCTTTTAAAAATTGTTGTATTCGTCCTTTCGTGTCATTAAAAAAAATCAAGTTAACCTTGTAATTTTAAAATAAATATGGTAGAAAATTGAAAAATATCTCTGATGATAGAAACACTTTTAACTGTTCTTTAAATTTCAATGCTCTGTTAAACCGTCCTGAAAATATTTAGCAGTTTCCATACTTTTTTGCGACCCTGTATTAGCTGTTTCAAAACTATAAAAACGCCAACATCGCATTTTCTCTCAAAATTAGCTGTCATAAATAATTCATGCACTTCAAAAATACTTTCAATGAGAGATCTAATCATTAATAACTATTTTACAATTTTATCAGTCTTATTAAAAAAAATAATTCGGTAAAATGTGACACTTTTTGTGACACTTTCCCAAACCTTGAGCTTTCAAAAAACAAATGCCAACCATAATTATTAACCGCAATAAAGTAGACAAATATTGTGACAGTGAGTACGTTATGAAGTATGTTTTTATCATGATTTATTTCGCAAAATATTATCTGTATCTCGATGTTATTCCATGAAATATAGCCCACATTATTAAAATACGAAGCAATTAGAACAGAACACTTATGAATAAAATAAATAAGTTTCAGCCCACTCATTAAACAATTAATAATTACATTCAAATGCCAATGAAAGTGAAAAAATGAGTAAACCATTTGAATAATAACACTCTCGACCCACTTGTCCGTTTTCCCCGACTTTGACTCCCGTTCGATAATCACATCAGCCCCCGCATTCGACCCGCCACTGTCACCGATAACAACAACTATTTATAAACATGACATCAAAATCAAACAATTCTAAGCTGAAAAAAGGGCACACAAAATACGTACATAAGCGTACATCGCGCTACGAAACACGCACACAAAAACCAACAAAGCAAAAAAGGGGTCACATAAGCAAAAGAAACGCGCGACAGTTCTATTTAAACACCACAGAGCAGTGCACAAAACGACGACTGAATTTACAACTCTTCGTGATGTCATCACTGACATCACTCCAAGTGGGGTCAAAAGGCCCCCCTAACTTACACCAGCGCCCGTTAAATAACGTTTACTTCGTCTCTTAGAGTGTCGCACTTCGAAATCCATTTTATCGCCCAAAGACACCACACTCGCGAATGAGCCCCTCACATTCATCACCTATTTACCACGATAAGATAATACGTATTTGCATCGCTTATCAGATAACTACTTACGAAACTTCCAGACTTGGCTTTCTCGTGACGCGACATTTCGCACATGGGGGCTCACTTTGACACAAAAAACAAAAACATAACCTCACTTTTGATACAATGCTGCAAAATTTCACTGGAAAAACACTCAACGAGACGGAAACTAACCGTTTTTTGCAATTATTTCACTGGTTTATTAACGATTTAGTTTAAAAACGACCGTTAGAAATAATTTTCGTTACTGTCATGGCGCCAGGTTTGATTTCTAACGAAAAACTACACAAATGCTTCCGGTTCGGTTAAGAACGAGAAGGTTTGTTTTCACTGCTTGATTGTTTGACCTTTGGTTTTTTATTGCGGTTTGTGGCGACGGAAAACGGAAATTTGCATATTAGAACCCGCATTTGGAGGTTAGGCCCGCATCGACTTTGTTGCCATTACAGATTCCTGTAATTTTTTAAAAGCCCACCTTCGTAACCCATCAAGCACCAAGACAATATACAACTGGGGCCCAACATTACTCTAAAATTTAATTCATAGCATAATTAGTAAAGCAGGTTCTTTAAAATATACAAAATAAAATTACGACTTTTATGCAACCAATATTACGCAACTGTAATGCAACTTGCCTGCCTACTGTTTTTTACAATTTAATTAATGACTAGGCTAATTAATTTTACGGTCTTGATCATGCTTGGAAGTTAATAGCTGCAAAGTTTATAATGCAAAAATAATGTACAAAATTTTTTGGCCGGCGGGCAATTGGTCCCACATGCAAGAAAAAATTGTTAATAATTCTTACACGATTTGGCTCGATTTTTTGTAAAGATCCGCTAAAATTTGCCTTACAGAAACGAAGTAAATGACGAAATAACGCAATGTGAAGTACTATCTGTAATTCCGGAATTTTGTTTCTAAATTACATTAGCTATTATTTTTTTGAAATGTATGAATAATTTATAACAGTTAATTTTGAGAGAAAATGAAACGTTGGCGTTTTTATAGTTTTGAAACAACAAAGATAGTTGGGGCAATTTTTAAATTTAGTTACCGATGTAGTGCGATTTTTAGGTTGGTAGTACTTGTTATTCACGTATAAGCTGTTTCAAAACTATAAAAAAAATTATAATTTTATCTTATCTAAAAAAATAATTCTGAAAAATGCGACGTTGGCGTATTTAAATTTCGACTCAACAAATTCAAGATATAATACCAAATTCTCTGAAGGCTCTTACCATGGCTATGACAACAGCACTAGAGTTGTTAACGCAAGGTAGAGATTTCTGCCCTAAATATCCGATCATAATTGTTTGAAAAGGGAGAGATGGACACAAAATTCATAAAAATAAAAATTTTCACATTTCAAGAGGTTACTACCCTAATTTTAAAACCGAATTTTCTGGAGACCTAAAATTAACACAATTTGTGGCGATACCACTAATTTTCACACCAAAATTTCACAGCACCGGCTCGTTTGCACAAAGGAAAAGAGGAAAATAATGAATAAGAATTTTGCAAAATACTTTTATAGAAAAATTGTTGTACTTTATGTTTTATTACATGGTAAACTTAAGCGTTAACACGCTCTTTGTAAACGATTAAACACCCTTTTTCATGAAAATGTTTGACACGAGAAATTTATTTTTGCCCTATATACGTTTCAATAAATCTCACTAAAGTTTGTGTCGTTTATTCAAGGTAGATTTATTTGTCCTTAAACATATTCAATAATAATTAATAACGCTCTAAAAGAGCAGAAACGGACACAAAATCCATAAAAGTGAAAATTTTCACGTTTCCAAATGATAACATAACCCTACTTTTAAAACCAAATTTTCTGGAGACCTAAAATTAACACAATTTGTGGCGATACCACTAATTTTCACACCAAAATTTCACATCACCAGCTCGTTTGCACAAAGGAAAGGAGGAAAATAATGAAAATAACGAATAAAAATTTTGCAAAATGCTTTTATAGAAAAGTTGTACTTTATGTTTTATTACGTGGTAAACTTAACACACGTTTACACGCCCTTTATAAACGATTAAACACCCTTTTTCATCCTTTTTCATGAAAATGTTTGACACGAGAAATTTATTTTACCCTATATACATTTCAATAATTCTCACTAAAGTTTGTGTCGTCTATTCAAGGTAGATTTATTTGTCCTTAAACATATTCAATAATAATTAATAACGCTCTAAAAAAGCAGAAGCGGACACAAAATCCATAAAAGTGAAAATTTTCACGTTTTCAAATGATAACATAACCCTACTTTTAAAACCAAATTTTCTGGAGACCTAAAATTAACACAATTTGTGGCGATACCACTAATTTTCACACCAAAATTTCACATCACCGACTCGTTTGCACAAAGGAAAAGAGGAAAATAATAAAAATAACGAATAAGAATTTTGCAAAATGCTTTTAGAGAAAAGTTGTTGTACTTTATGTTTTATTACGTGGTAAACTTAACACACGTTAACACGCCCTTTATAGACGATTAAACACCCTTTTTCGTCAAAATGTTAGACACGAGAAGTTCATTTTTGCCCTATTTCAATAAATCACACTAAAGTTTATGTTGTCGACTCAAAGGTACATTTGTCTGCCCTTAAACATATTCAACAATAATTAATAACGTCCTAAAAAAGCAGAAAAGCACGCAAAATCTATTAAAGTTAAAATTTAACACTTCAGACGAGAGCATAACCCTACTTTCTGAACTTTTGTCTCTGTCTGGCAATAGCACATAAATTTTTTACGCAAGGTAGTTATTTCTGCCCTAAATATCCTATCATAACGCTCTGAAAGGGCAGAAATGGATAAAAGCGTAAATTTTGCCATTTCCAAGTAACAACATAACCCTACTTTTCGAACCTACCAAATTTTCAACAAAACAAACCAAACAAACAATTTGTGGCTATACGCATTGCGATACCACTAATTTTCGCACCGAAATTTCACATTGCCAGTTTCTGTTTAAATAACAACATGCATTTTTATTTTTGCATTAAATGCATGCAAAACTTTTATAATTTTAGACGTTTATAGACAAATACATTTGTTATAATTATTAATTTTATTATTATTATTATAATTTTTCTAGGTTAATACTGTTCTATTTTGAATAATTCTGTGTATGAATCTTTCTAATATCGACGAATTATGTGAATGTATGTTTCTGGTGATGAACTGTTTTAGATATAATATGACGTCACGTCCGTGACGTGTCCCGAGGTTAGGTGTGCGCCGCAGTAGGCGAGAGCGCTTCAGTCGGCATCGAGCAGTGGCACGGGTCACTTCGGGAGCGCGAGAGGCGGTATATTTAAATTATTGTGCCGTTTCGTTTAAATTATTCAGTTTGTCACTTGCCGTTGCCGCGAACGGACGTGTGCTCGAGCAAATCTAAATTTTTCGGTTTAAATTTTAAATTCGGTGATCGCGGTTAGTGTAGTGTGTATTAGTGCCAATGGAATGGTCTTCAAGAAGGAAACAACAATCCGGATTAAAAAGGTCAGTGCATTTTTTTTTTCATTTGCGGTTAATTTATTTTCATTATCTTGCTACAAACGGTGGCAGTCGTGCGTTTTAATTTTTTAAATGCGGTGATGAAAAGTCATAGTTTGAGTGACGCGTTTTAAATTCAGTAACTTAAATAAAACACTCAAACAATTTAATGCCACTTAATAATTTTCTCTTTAATTTCAATGAAGTGGCTTGCTCTAAATTTAATGCAAATAAAGCTTTTTTGGCATTGTTTTTAATTTTTTTTAATGCTACAAACGGTAGCCAACGTGGAAGCGATACGAAAGGTAGGACCATTTTATTTGTGTGTTGCGTTTTATTTATTTCACAAACGAATAATTCCATAAAATTTAATTGCAATTACAATGTTGTGTACACCGGCTCTAAATGCGGTGTTGAAAAGTCATAGTTTGAGTGACGCGTTTTAAATTCAGTAACTTAAATAAAACACTCAAACAATTTTTAATGCCACGTAATAATTTTCTCTTTAATTTCAATGAAGTGGCTTGCTCTAAATTTAATGCAAATAAAGCTTTTTTGGCATTGTTTTTAATTTTTTTTAATGCTACAAACGGTAGCCAACGTGGAAGCGATACGAAAGGTAGGACCATTTTATTTGTGTGTTGCGTTTTATTTATTTCACAAACGAATAATTCCATAAAATTTAATTGCAATTACAATGTTGTGTACACCGGCTCTAAATACGGTGTTGAAAAGTCAAAGTTTGAGTGACGCGTTTTAAATTCAGTAACTTAAATAAAACACTCAAACAATTTAATGCCACGTAATAATTTTCTCTTTAATTTCAATGAATGAAAGTGGCTTGCTCTAAATTTAATGCAAATAAAGCTTTTTTGGCATTGTTTTTAATTTTTTTTAATGCTACAAACGGTAGCCAACGTGGAAGCGATACGAAAGGTAGGACCATTTTATTTGTGTGTTGCGTTTTATTTATTTCACAAACGAATAATTCCATAAAATTTAATTGCAATTACAATGTTGTGTACACCGGCTCTAAATACGGTGTTGAAAAGTCATAGTTTGAGTGACGCGTTTTAAATTCAGTAACTTAAATAAAACACTCAAACAATTTTTAATGCCACGTAATAATTTTCTCTTTAATTTCAATGAAGTGGCTTGCTCTAAATTTAATGCAAATAAAGCTTTTTGTTTTTAATTTTTTTTAATGCTACAAACGGTAGCCAACGTGGAAGCGATACGAAAGGTAGGACCATTTTATTTGTGTGTTGCGTTTTATTTATTTCACAAACGAATAATTCCATAAAATTTAATTGCAATTACAATGTTGTGTACACCGGCTCTAAATACGGTGTTGAAAAGTCATAGTTTGAGTGACGCGTTTTAAATTCAGTAACTTAAATAAAACACTCAAACAATTTAATGCCACGTAATAATTTTCTCTTTAATTTCAATGAATAAAAGTGGCTTGCTCAAAATTTAATGCAAATAAAGCTTTTTTGGCGTTGTTTTTAATTTTTTTTAATGCTACAAACGGTAGCCAACGTGGAAGCGATACGAAAGGTAGGACCATTTTATTTGTGTGTTGCGTTTTATTTATTTCACAAACGAATAATTCCATAAAATTTAATTGCAATTACAATGTTGTGTACACCGGCTCTAAATACGGTGTTGAAAAGTCATAGTTTGAGTGACGCGTTTTAAATTCAGTAACTTAAATAAAACACTCAAACAATTTAATGCCACGTAATAATTTTCTCTTTAATTTCAATGAATAAAAGTGGCTTGCTCAAAATTTAATGCAAATAAAGCTTTTTTGGCATTGTTTTTAATTTTTTTTAATGCTACAAACGGTAGCCAACGTGGAAGCGATACGAAAGGTAGGACCATTTTATTTGTGTGTGTATTTTTTATTTCACAAACCAATATTTCCATAAAATTTAATTGCAATTACAATGTTGTGTACACCAGCTCTAAATGCGGTGTTGAAAAGTCATAGTTTGAGTGACGCGTTTTAAATTCAGTAACTTAAATAAAACACTCAAACAATTTAATGCCACGTAATAATTTTCTCTTTAATTTCAATGAATAAAAGTGGCTTGCTCAAAATTTAATGCAAATAAAGCTTTTTTGGCGTTGTTTTTAATTTTTTTTAATGCTACAAACGGTAGCCAACGTGGAAGCGATACGAAAGGTAGGACCATTTTATTTGTGTGTTGCGTTTTATTTATTTCACAAACGAATAATTCCATAAAATTTAATTGCAATTACAATGTTGTGTACACCGGCTCTAAATACGGTGTTGAAAAGTCATAGTTTGAGTGACGCGTTTTAAATTCAGTAACTTAAATAAAACACTCAAACAATTTAATGCCACGTAATAATTTTCTCTTTAATTTCAATGAATAAAAGTGGCTTGCTCAAAATTTAATGCAAATAAAGCTTTTTTGGCATTGTTTTTAATTTTTTTTAATGCTACAAACGGTAGCCAACGTGGAAGCGATACGAAAGGTAGGACCATTTTATTTGTGTGTGTATTTTTTATTTCACAAACCAATATTTCCATAAAATTTAATTGCAATTACAATGTTGTGTACACCAGCTCTAAATGCGGTGTTGAAAAGTCATAGTTTGAGTGACGCGTTTTAAATTCAGTAACTTAAATAAAACACTCAAACAATTTAATGCCACGTAATAATTTTCTCTTTAATTTCAATGAATAAAAGTGGCTTGCTCTAAATTTAATGCAAATAAAGCTTTTTTGGCATTGTTTTTAATTTTTTTTAATGCTACAAACGGTAGCCAACGTGGAAGCGATACGAAAGGTAGGACCATTTTATTTGTGTGTTGCGTTTTATTTATTTCACAAACGAATAATTCCATAAAATTTAATTGCAATTACAATGTTGTGTACACCGGCTCTAAATACGGTGTTGAAAAGTCATAGTTTGAGTGACGCGTTTTAAATTCAGTAACTTAAATAAAACACTCAAACAATTTAATGCCACTTAATAATTTTCTCTTTAATTTCAATGAAGTGGCTTGCTCTAAATTTAATGCAAATAAAGCTTTTTTGGCGTTGTTTTTAATTTTTTTTAATGCTACAAACGGTAGCCAACGTGGAAGCGATACGAAAGGTAGGACCATTTTATTTGTGTGTTGCGTTTTATTTATTTCACAAACGAATAATTCCATAAAATTTAATTGCAATTACAATGTTGTGTACACCGGCTCTAAATGCGGTGTTGAAAAGTCATAGTTTGAGTGACGCGTTTTAAATTCAGTAACTTAAATAAAACACTCAAACAATTTAATGCCACTTAATAATTTTCTCTTTAATTTCAATGAAGTGGCTTGCTCTAAATTTAATGCAAATAAAGCTTTTTTGGCATTGTTTTTAATTTTTTTTAATGCTACAAACGGTAGCCAACGTGGAAGCGATACGAAAGGTAGGACCATTTTATTTGTGTGTTGCGTTTTATTTATTTCACAAACGAATAATTCCATAAAATTTAATTGCAATTACAATGTTGTGTACACCGGCTCTAAATGCGGTGTTGAAAAGTCATAGTTTGAGTGACGCGTTTTAAATTCAGTAACTTAAATAAAACACTCAAACAATTTAATGCCACGTAATAATTTTCTCTTTAATTTCAATGAATGAAAGTGGCTTGCTCTAAATTTAATGCAAATAAAGCTTTTTTGGCATTGTTTTTAATTTTTTTTAATGCTACAAACGGTAGCCAACGTGGAAGCGATACGAAAGGTAGGACCATTTTATTTGTGTGTTGCGTTTTATTTATTTCACAAACGAATAATTCCATAAAATTTAATTGCAATTACAATGTTGTGTACACCGGCTCTAAATGCGGTGTTGAAAAGTCATAGTTTGAGTGACGCGTTTTAAATTCAGTAACTTAAATAAAACACTCAAACAATTTAATGCCACGTAATAATTTTCTCTTTAATTTCAATGAATGAAAGTGGCTTGCTCTAAATTTAATGCAAATAAAGCTTTTTTGGCATTGTTTTTAATTTTTTTTAATGCTACAAACGGTAGCCAACGTGGAAGCGATACGAAAGGTAGGACCATTTTATTTGTGTGTTGCGTTTTATTTATTTCAGAAACGAATAATTCCATAAAATTTTATTGCAATTACAATGTTGTGTACACCGGCTCTAAATGCGGTGTTGAAAAGTCATAGTTTGAGTGACGCGTTTTAAATTCAGTAACTTAAATAAAACACTCAAACAATTTAATGCCACGTAATAATTTTCTCTTTAATTTCAATGAATGAAAGTGGCTTGCTCTAAATTTAATGCAAATAAAGCTTTTTTGGCGTTGTTTTTAATTTTTTTTTAATGCTACAAACGGTAGCCAACGTGGAAGCGATACGAAAGGTAGGACCATTTTATTTGTGTGTTGCGTTTTATTTATTTCACAAACGAATAATTCCATAAAATTTAATTGCAATTACAATGTTGTGTACACCGGCTCTAAATGCGGTGTTGAAAAGTCATAGTTTGAGTGACGCGTTTTAAATTCAGTAACTTAAATAAAACACTCAAACAATTTAATGCCACGTAATAATTTTCTCTTTAATTTCAATGAATGAAAGTGGCTTGCTCTAAATTTAATGCAAATAAAGCTTTTTTGGCATTGTTTTTAATTTTTTTTAATGCTACAAACGGTAGCCAACGTGGAAGCGATACGAAAGGTAGGACCATTTTATTTGTGTGTTGCGTTTTATTTATTTCACAAACGAATAATTCCATAAAATTTAATTGCAATTACAATGTTGTGTACACCGGCTCTAAATGCGGTGTTGAAAAGTCATAGTTTGAGTGACGCGTTTTAAATTCAGTAACTTAAATAAAACACTCAAACAATTTTTAATGCCACGTAATAATTTTCTCTTTAATTTCAATGAAGTGGCTTGCTCTAAATTTAATGCAAATAAAGCTTTTTTGGCGTTGTTTTTAATTTTTTTTAATGCTACAAACGGTAGCCAACGTGGAAGCGATACGAAAGGTAGGACCATTTTATTTGTGTGTTGCGTTTTATTTATTTCAGAAACGAATAATTCCATAAAATTTTATTGCAATTACAATGTTGTGTACACCGGCTCTAAATGCGGTGTTGAAAAGTCATAGTTTGAGTGACGCGTTTTAAATTCAGTAACTTAAATAAAACACTCAAACAATTTAATGCCACGTAATAATTTTCTCTTTAATTTCAATGAATGAAAGTGGCTTGCTCTAAATTTAATGCAAATAAAGCTTTTTTGGCGTTGTTTTTAATTTTTTTTTAATGCTACAAACGGTAGCCAACGTGGAAGCGATACGAAAGGTAGGACCATTTTATTTGTGTGTTGCGTTTTATTTATTTCACAAACGAATAATTCCATAAAATTTAATTGCAATTACAATGTTGTGTACACCGGCTCTAAATGCGGTGTTGAAAAGTCATAGTTTGAGTGACGCGTTTTAAATTCAGTAACTTAAATAAAACACTCAAACAATTTAATGCCACGTAATAATTTTCTCTTTAATTTCAATGAATGAAAGTGGCTTGCTCTAAATTTAATGCAAATAAAGCTTTTTTGGCATTGTTTTTAATTTTTTTTAATGCTACAAACGGTAGCCAACGTGGAAGCGATACGAAAGGTAGGACCATTTTATTTGTGTGTTGCGTTTTATTTATTTCACAAACGAATAATTCCATAAAATTTAATTGCAATTACAATGTTGTGTACACCGGCTCTAAATGCGGTGTTGAAAAGTCATAGTTTGAGTGACGCGTTTTAAATTCAGTAACTTAAATAAAACACTCAAACAATTTTTAATGCCACGTAATAATTTTCTCTTTAATTTCAATGAAGTGGCTTGCTCTAAATTTAATGCAAATAAAGCTTTTTTGGCGTTGTTTTTAATTTTTTTTAATGCTACAAACGGTAGCCAACGTGGAAGCGATACGAAAGGTAGGACCATTTTATTTGTGTGTTGCGTTTTATTTATTTCACAAACGAATAATTCCATAAAATTTAATTGCAATTACAATGTTGTGTACACCGGCTCTAAATGCGGTGTTGAAAAGTCATAGTTTGAGTGACGCGTTTTAAATTCAGTAACTTAAATAAAACACTCAAACAATTTAATGCCACTTAATAATTTTCTCTTTAATTTCAATGAAGTGGCTTGCTCTAAATTTAATGCAAATAAAGCTTTTTTGGCATTGTTTTTAATTTTTTTTAATGCTACAAACGGTAGCCAACGTGGAAGCGATACGAAAGGTAGGACCATTTTATTTGTGTGTTGCGTTTTATTTATTTCACAAACGAATAATTCCATAAAATTTAATTGCAATTACAATGTTGTGTACACCGGCTCTAAATGCGGTGTTGAAAAGTCATAGTTTGAGTGACGCGTTTTAAATTCAGTAACTTAAATAAAACACTCAAACAATTTAATGCCACGTAATAATTTTCTCTTTAATTTCAATGAATGAAAGTGGCTTGCTCTAAATTTAATGCAAATAAAGCTTTTTTGGCATTGTTTTTAATTTTTTTTAATGCTACAAACGGTAGCCAACGTGGAAGCGATACGAAAGGTAGGACCATTTTATTTGTGTGTTGCGTTTTATTTATTTCACAAACGAATAATTCCATAAAATTTAATTGCAATTACAACGTTGTGTACACCGGCTCTAAATACGGTGTTGAAAAGTCATAGTTTGAGTGACGCGTTTTAAATTCAGTAACTTAAATAAAACACTCAAACAATTTTTAATGCCACGTAATAATTTTCTCTTTAATTTCAATGAAGTGGCTTGCTCTAAATTTAATGCAAATAAAGCTTTTTTGGCGTTGTTTTTAATTTTTTTTAATGCTACAAACGGTAGCCAACGTGGAAGCGATACGAAAGGTAGGACCATTTTATTTGTGTGTTGCGTTTTATTTATTTCACAAACGAATAATTCCATAAAATTTAATTGCAATTACAATGTTGTGTACACCGGCTCTAAATGCGGTGTTGAAAAGTCATAGTTTGAGTGACGCGTTTTAAATTCAGTAACTTAAATAAAACACTCAAACAATTTTTAATGCCACGTAATAATTTTCTCTTTAATTTCAATGAAGTGGCTTGCTCTAAATTTAATGCAAATAAAGCTTTTTTGGCGTTGTTTTTAATTTTTTTTAATGCTACAAACGGTAGCCAACGTGGAAGCGATACGAAAGGTAGGACCATTTTATTTGTGTGTTGCGTTTTATTTATTTCACAAACGAATAATTCCATAAAATTTAATTGCAATTACAACGTTGTGTACACCGGCTCTAAATACGGTGTTGAAAAGTCATAGTTTGAGTGACGCGTTTTAAATTCAGTAACTTAAATAAAACACTCAAACAATTTAATGCCACTTAATAATTTTCTCTTTAATTTCAGTGAAGTGGCTTGCTCTAAATTTAATGCAAATAAAGCTTTTTTGGCATTGTTTTTAATTTTTTTTAATGCTACAAACGGTAGCCAACGTGGAAGCGATACGAAAGGTAGGACCATTTTATTTGTGTGTTGCGTTTTATTTATTTCACAAACGAATAATTCCATAAAATTTAATTGCAATTACAATGTTGTGTACACCGGCTCTAAATGCGGTGTTGAAAAGTCATAGTTTGAGTGACGCGTTTTAAATTCAGTAACTTAAATAAAACACTCAAACAATTTTTAATGCCACGTAATAATTTTCTCTTTAATTTCAATGAAGTGGCTTGCTCTAAATTTAATGCAAATAAAGCTTTTTTGGCATTGTTTTTAATTTTTTTTAATGCTACAAACGGTAGCCAACGTGGAAGCGATACGAAAGGTAGGACCATTTTATTTGTGTGTTGCGTTTTATTTATTTCACAAACGAATAATTCCATAAAATTTAATTGCAATTACAATGTTGTGTACACCGGCTCTAAATGCGGTGTTGAAAAGTCATAGTTTGAGTGACGCGTTTTAAATTCAGTAACTTAAATAAAACACTCAAACAATTTAATGCCACTTAATAATTTTCTCTTTAATTTCAATGAAGTGGCTTGCTCTAAATTTAATGCAAATAAAGCTTTTTTGGCATTGTTTTTAATTTTTTTTAATGCTACAAACGGTAGCCAACGTGGAAGCGATACGAAAGGTAGGACCATTTTATTTGTGTGTTGCGTTTTATTTATTTCACAAACGAATAATTCCATAAAATTTAATTGCAATTACAACGTTGTGTACACCGGCTCTAAATACGGTGTTGAAAAGTCATAGTTTGAGTGACGCGTTTTAAATTCAGTAACTTAAATAAAACACTCAAACAATTTAATGCCACTTAATAATTTTCTCTTTAATTTCAGTGAAGTGGCTTGCTCTAAATTTAATGCAAATAAAGCTTTTTTGGCATTGTTTTTAATTTTTTTTAATGCTACAAACGGTAGCCAACGTGGAAGCGATACGAAAGGTAGGACCATTTTATTTGTGTGTGTATTTTTTATTTCACAAACCAATATTTCCATAAAATTTAATTGCAATTACAATGTTGTGTACACCAGCTCTAAATGCGGTGTTGAAAAGTCATAGTTTGAGTGACGCGTTTTAAATTCAGTAACTTAAATAAAACACTCAAACAATTTAATGCCACTTAATAATTTTCTCTTTAATTTCAATGAAGTGGCTTGCTCTAAATTTAATGCAAATAAAGCTTTTTTGGCATTGTTTTTAATTTTTTTTAATGCTACAAACGGTAGCCAACGTGGAAGCGATACGAAAGGTAGGACCATTTTATTTGTGTGTTGCGTTTTATTTATTTCACAAACGAATAATTCCATAAAATTTAATTGCAATTACAATGTTGTGTACACCGGCTCTAAATACGGTGTTGAAAAGTCAAAGTTTGAGTGACGCGTTTTAAATTCAGTAACTTAAATAAAACACTCAAACAATTTAATGCCACTTAATAATTTTCTCTTTAATTTCAGTGAAGTGGCTTGCTCTAAATTTAATGCAAATAAAGCTTTTTTGGCATTGTTTTTAATTTTTTTTAATGCTACAAACGGTAGCCAACGTGGAAGCGATACGAAAGGTAGGACCATTTTATTTGTGTGTTGCGTTTTATTTATTTCACAAACGAATAATTCCATAAAATTTAATTGCAATTACAACGTTGTGTACACCGGCTCTAAATACGGTGTTGAAAAGTCATAGTTTGAGTGACGCGTTTTAAATTCAGTAACTTAAATAAAACACTCAAACAATTTAATGCCACTTAATAATTTTCTCTTTAATTTCAGTGAAGTGGCTTGCTCTAAATTTAATGCAAATAAAGCTTTTTTGGCATTGTTTTTAATTTTTTTTAATGCTACAAACGGTAGCCAACGTGGAAGCGATACGAAAGGTAGGACCATTTTATTTGTGTGTGTATTTTTTATTTCACAAACCAATATTTCCATAAAATTTAATTGCAATTACAATGTTGTGTACACCAGCTCTAAATGCGGTGTTGAAAAGTCATAGTTTGAGTGACGCGTTTTAAATTCAGTAACTTAAATAAAACACTCAAACAATTTAATGCCACTTAATAATTTTCTCTTTAATTTCAATGAAGTGGCTTGCTCTAAATTTAATGCAAATAAAGCTTTTTTGGCATTGTTTTTAATTTTTTTTAATGCTACAAACGGTAGCCAACGTGGAAGCGATACGAAAGGTAGGACCATTTTATTTGTGTGTTGCGTTTTATTTATTTCACAAACGAATAATTCCATAAAATTTAATTGCAATTACAATGTTGTGTACACCGGCTCTAAATACGGTGTTGAAAAGTCAAAGTTTGAGTGACGCGTTTTAAATTCAGTAACTTAAATAAAACACTCAAACAATTTAATGCCACGTAATAATTTTCTCTTTAATTTCAATGAATGAAAGTGGCTTGCTCTAAATTTAATGCAAATAAAGCTTTTTTGGCATTGTTTTTAATTTTTTTTATGCTACAAACGGTAGCCAACGTGGAAGCGATACGAAAGGTAGGACCATTTTATTTGTGTGTTGCGTTTTATTTATTTCACAAACGAATAATTCCATAAAATTTAATTGCAATTACAATGTTGTGTACACCGGCTCTAAATACGGTGTTGAAAAGTCATAGTTTGAGTGACGCGTTTTAAATTCAGTAACTTAAATAAAACACTCAAACAATTTAATGCCACTTAATAATTTTCTCTTTAATTTCAATGAAGTGGCTTGCTCTAAATTTAATGCAAATAAAGCTTTTTTGGCGTTGTTTTTAATTTTTTTTAATGCTACAAACGGTAGCCAACGTGGAAGCGATACGAAAGGTAGGACCATTTTATTTGTGTGTTGCGTTTTATTTATTTCACAAACGAATAATTCCATAAAATTTAATTGCAATTACAATGTTGTGTACACCGGCTCTAAATACGGTGTTGAAAAGTCATAGTTTGAGTGACGCGTTTTAAATTCAGTAACTTAAATAAAACACTCAAACAATTTAATGCCACGTAATAATTTTCTCTTTAATTTCAATGAATAAAAGTGGCTTGCTCAAAATTTAATGCAAATAAAGCTTTTTTGGCGTTGTTTTTAATTTTATTTAATGCTACAAACGGTAGCCAACGTGGAAGCGATACGAAAGGTAGGACCATTTTATTTGTGTGTGTATTTTTTATTTCACAAACCAATATTTCCATAAAATTTAATTGCAATTACAATGTTGTGTACACCAGCTCTAAATGCGGTGTTGAAAAGTCATAGTTTGAGTGACGCGTTTTAAATTCAGTAACTTAAATAAAACACTCAAACAATTTAATGCCACGTAATAATTTTCTCTTTAATTTCAATGAATGAAAGTGGCTTGCTCTAAATTTAATGCAAATAAAGCTTTTTTGGCATTGTTTTTAATTTTTTTTAATGCTACAAACGGTAGCCAACGTGGAAGCGATACGAAAGGTAGGACCATTTTATTTGTGTGTTGCGTTTTATTTATTTCACAAACGAATAATTCCATAAAATTTAATTGCAATTACAATGTTGTGTACACCGGCTCTAAATACGGTGTTGAAAAGTCATAGTTTGAGTGACGCGTTTTAAATTCAGTAACTTAAATAAAACACTCAAACAATTTAATGCCACTTAATAATTTTCTCTTTAATTTCAATGAAGTGGCTTGCTCTAAATTTAATGCAAATAAAGCTTTTTTGGCGTTGTTTTTAATTTTTTTTAATGCTACAAACGGTAGCCAACGTGGAAGCGATACGAAAGGTAGGACCATTTTATTTGTGTGTTGCGTTTTATTTATTTCACAAACGAATAATTCCATAAAATTTAATTGCAATTACAATGTTGTGTACACCGGCTCTAAATACGGTGTTGAAAAGTCAAAGTTTGAGTGACGCGTTTTAAATTCAGTAACTTAAATAAAACACTCAAACAATTTAATGCCACGTAATAATTTTCTCTTTAATTTCAATGAATGAAAGTGGCTTGCTCTAAATTTAATGCAAATAAAGCTTTTTTGGCATTGTTTTTAATTTTTTTTAATGCTACAAACGGTAGCCAACGTGGAAGCGATACGAAAGGTAGGACCATTTTATTTGTGTGTTGCGTTTTATTTATTTCACAAACGAATAATTCCATAAAATTTAATTGCAATTACAATGTTGTGTACACCGGCTCTAAATACGGTGTTGAAAAGTCAAAGTTTGAGTGACGCGTTTTAAATTCAGTAACTTAAATAAAACACTCAAACAATTTAATGCCACGTAATAATTTTCTCTTTAATTTCAATGAATGAAAGTGGCTTGCTCTAAATTTAATGCAAATAAAGCTTTTTTGGCATTGTTTTTAATTTTTTTTAATGCTACAAACGGTAGCCAACGTGGAAGCGATACGAAAGGTAGGACCATTTTATTTGTGTGTTGCGTTTTATTTATTTCACAAACGAATAATTCCATAAAATTTAATTGCAATTACAATGTTGTGTACACCGGCTCTAAATACGGTGTTGAAAAGTCATAGTTTGAGTGACGCGTTTTAAATTCAGTAACTTAAATAAAACACTCAAACAATTTAATGCCCCTTAATAATTTTCTCTTTAATTTCAATGAAGTGGCTTGCTCTAAATTTAATGCAAATAAAGCTTTTTTGGCGTTGTTTTTAATTTTTTTTAATGCTACAAACGGTAGCCAACGTGGAAGCGATACGAAAGGTAGGACCATTTTATTTGTGTGTTGCGTTTTATTTATTTCACAAACGAATAATTCCATAAAATTTAATTGCAATTACAATGTTGTGTACACCGGCTCTAAATACGGTGTTGAAAAGTCAAAGTTTGAGTGACGCGTTTTAAATTCAGTAACTTAAATAAAACACTCAAACAATTTAATGCCACGTAATAATTTTCTCTTTAATTTCAATGAATGAAAGTGGCTTGCTCTAAATTTAATGCAAATAAAGCTTTTTTGGCATTGTTTTTAATTTTTTTTAATGCTACAAACGGTAGCCAACGTGGAAGCGATACGAAAGGTAGGACCATTTTATTTGTGTGTTGCGTTTTATTTATTTCACAAACGAATAATTCCATAAAATTTAATTGCAATTACAATGTTGTGTACACCGGCTCTAAATACGGTGTTGAAAAGTCAAAGTTTGAGTGACGCGTTTTAAATTCAGTAACTTAAATAAAACACTCAAACAATTTTTAATGCCACGTAATAATTTTCTCTTTAATTTCAATGAAGTGGCTTGCTCTAAATTTAATGCAAATAAAGCTTTTTTGGCATTGTTTTTAATTTTTTTTAATGCTACAAACGGTAGCCAACGTGGAAGCGATACGAAAGGTAGGACCATTTTATTTGTGTGTTGCGTTTTATTTATTTCACAAACGAATAATTCCATAAAATTTAATTGCAATTACAATGTTGTGTACACCGGCTCTAAATACGGTGTTGAAAAGTCAAAGTTTGAGTGACGCGTTTTAAATTCAGTAACTTAAATAAAACACTCAAACAATTTAATGCCACGTAATAATTTTCTCTTTAATTTCAATGAAGTGGCTTGCTCTAAATTTAATGCAAGTAAAGCTTTTTTGGCATTGTTTTTAATTTTTTTTAATGCTACAAACGGTAGCCAACGTGGAAGCGATACGAAAGGTAGGACCATTTTATTTGTGTGTTGCGTTTTATTTATTTCACAAACGAATAATTCCATAAAATTTAATTGCAATTACAATGTTGTGTACACCGGCTCTAAATACGGTGTTGAAAAGTCAAAGTTTGAGTGACGCGTTTTAAATTCAGTAACTTAAATAAAACACTCAAACAATTTAATGCCACGTAATAATTTTCTCTTTAATTTCAATGAAGTGGCTTGCTCTAAATTTAATGCAAGTAAAGCTTTTTTGGCATTGTTTTTAATTTTTTTTAATGCTACAAACGGTAGCCAACGTGGAAGCGATACGAAAGGTAGGACCATTTTATTTGTGTGTTGCGTTTTATTTATTTCACAAACGAATAATTCCATAAAATTTAATTGCAATTACAATGTTGTGTACACCGGCTCTAAATACGGTGTTGAAAAGTCAAAGTTTGAGTGACGCGTTTTAAATTCAGTAACTTAAATAAAACACTCAAACAATTTAATGCCACGTAATAATTTTCTCTTTAATTTCAATGAAGTGGCTTGCTCTAAATTTAATGCAAGTAAAGCTTTTTTGGCATTGTTTTTAATTTTTTTTAATGCTACAAACGGTAGCCAACGTGGAAGCGATACGAAAGGTAGGACCATTTTATTTGTGTGTTGCGTTTTATTTATTTCACAAACGAATAATTCCATAAAATTTAATTGCAATTACAATGTTGTGTACACCGGCTCTAAATACGGTGTTGAAAAGTCAAAGTTTGAGTGACGCGTTTTAAATTCAGTAACTTAAATAAAACACTCAAACAATTTAATGCCACGTAATAATTTTCTCTTTAATTTCAATGAATGAAAGTGGCTTGCTCTAAATTTAATGCAAATAAAGCTTTTTTGGCATTGTTTTTAATTTTTTTTAATGCTACAAACGGTAGCCAACGTGGAAGCGATACGAAAGGTAGGACCATTTTATTTGTGTGTTGCGTTTTATTTATTTCACAAACGAATAATTCCATAAAATTTAATTGCAATTACCATGTTGTGTACACCGGCTCTAAATACGGTGTTGAAAAGTCAAAGTTTGAGTGACGCGTTTTAAATTCAGTAACTTAAATAAAACACTCAAACAATTTAATGCCACTTAATAATTTTCTCTTTAATTTCAATGAAGTGGCTTGCTCTAAATTTAATGCAAATAAAGCTTTTTTGGCGTTGTTTTTAATTTTTTTTAATGCTACAAACGGTAGCCAACGTGGAAGCGATACGAAAGGTAGGACCATTTTATTTGTGTGTTGCGTTTTATTTATTTCACAAACGAATAATTCCATAAAATTTAATTGCAATTACAATGTTGTGTACACCGGCTCTAAATACGGTGTTGAAAAGTCAAAGTTTGAGTGACGCGTTTTAAATTCAGTAACTTAAATAAAACACTCAAACAATTTAATGCCACGTAATAATTTTCTCTTTAATTTCAATGAATGAAAGTGGCTTGCTCTAAATTTAATGCAAATAAAGCTTTTTTGGCATTGTTTTTAATTTTTTTTAATGCTACAAACGGTAGCCAACGTGGAAGCGATACGAAAGGTAGGACCATTTTATTTGTGTGTTGCGTTTTATTTATTTCACAAACGAATAATTCCATAAAATTTAATTGCAATTACAATGTTGTGTACACCGGCTCTAAATACGGTGTTGAAAAGTCATAGTTTGAGTGACGCGTTTTAAATTCAGTAACTTAAATAAAACACTCAAACAATTTTTAATGCCACGTAATAATTTTCTCTTTAATTTCAATGAAGTGGCTTGCTCTAAATTTAATGCAAATAAAGCTTTTTGTTTTTAATTTTTTTTAATGCTACAAACGGTAGCCAACGTGGAAGCGATACGAAAGGTAGGACCATTTTATTTGTGTGTTGCGTTTTATTTATTTCACAAACGAATAATTCCATAAAATTTAATTGCAATTACAATGTTGTGTACACCGGCTCTAAATACGGTGTTGAAAAGTCATAGTTTGAGTGACGCGTTTTAAATTCAGTAACTTAAATAAAACACTCAAACAATTTAATGCCACGTAATAATTTTCTCTTTAATTTCAATGAATAAAAGTGGCTTGCTCAAAATTTAATGCAAATAAAGCTTTTTTGGCGTTGTTTTTAATTTTATTTAATGCTACAAACGGTAGCCAACGTGGAAGCGATACGAAAGGTAGGACCATTTTATTTGTGTGTTGCGTTTTATTTATTTCACAAACGAATAATTCCATAAAATTTAATTGCAATTACAATGTTGTGTACACCGGCTCTAAATACGGTGTTGAAAAGTCATAGTTTGAGTGACGCGTTTTAAATTCAGTAACTTAAATAAAACACTCAAACAATTTAATGCCACGTAATAATTTTCTCTTTAATTTCAATGAAGTGGCTTGCTCTAAATTTAATGCAAATAAAGCTTTTTTGGCGTTGTTTTTAATTTTATTTAATGCTACAAACGGTAGCCAACGTGGAAGCGATACGAAAGGTAGGACCATTTTATTTGTGTGTTGCGTTTTATTTATTTCACAAACGAATAATTCCATAAAATTTAATTGCAATTACAATGTTGTGTACACCGGCTCTAAATACGGTGTTGAAAAGTCATAGTTTGAGTGACGCGTTTTAAATTCAGTAACTTAAATAAAACACTCAAACAATTTTTAATGCCACGTAATAATTTTCTCTTTAATTTCAATGAAGTGGCTTGCTCTAAATTTAATGCAAATAAAGCTTTTTGTTTTTAATTTTTTTTAATGCTACAAACGGTAGCCAACGTGGAAGCGATACGAAAGGTAGGACCATTTTATTTGTGTGTTGCGTTTTATTTATTTCACAAACGAATAATTCCATAAAATTTAATTGCAATTACAATGTTGTGTACACCGGCTCTAAATACGGTGTTGAAAAGTCATAGTTTGAGTGACGCGTTTTAAATTCAGTAACTTAAATAAAACACTCAAACAATTTAATGCCACGTAATAATTTTCTCTTTAATTTCAATGAATAAAAGTGGCTTGCTCAAAATTTAATGCAAATAAAGCTTTTTTGGCGTTGTTTTTAATTTTATTTAATGCTACAAACGGTAGCCAACGTGGAAGCGATACGAAAGGTAGGACCATTTTATTTGTGTGTTGCGTTTTATTTATTTCACAAACGAATAATTCCATAAAATTTAATTGCAATTACAATGTTGTGTACACCGGCTCTAAATACGGTGTTGAAAAGTCATAGTTTGAGTGACGCGTTTTAAATTCAGTAACTTAAATAAAACACTCAAACAATTTAATGCCACGTAATAATTTTCTCTTTAATTTCAATGAATGAAAGTGGCTTGCTCTAAATTTAATGCAAATAAAGCTTTTTTGGCATTGTTTTTAATTTTTTTTAATGCTACAAACGGTAGCCAACGTGGAAGCGATACGAAAGGTAGGACCATTTTATTTGTGTGTTGCGTTTTATTTATTTCACAAACGAATAATTCCATAAAATTTAATTGCAATTACAATGTTGTGTACACCGGCTCTAAATACGGTGTTGAAAAGTCATAGTTTGAGTGACGCGTTTTAAATTCAGTAACTTAAATAAAACACTCAAACAATTTAATGCCACGTAATAATTTTCTCTTTAATTTCAATGAATGAAAGTGGCTTGCTCTAAATTTAATGCAAATAAAGCTTTTTTGGCATTGTTTTTAATTTTTTTTAATGCTACAAACGGTAGCCAACGTGGAAGCGATACGAAAGGTAGGACCATTTTATTTGTGTGTTGCGTTTTATTTATTTCACAAACGAATAATTCCATAAAATTTAATTGCAATTACAATGTTGTGTACACCGGCTCTAAATACGGTGTTGAAAAGTCATAGTTTGAGTGACGCGTTTTAAATTCAGTAACTTAAATAAAACACTCAAACAATTTAATGCCACGTAATAATTTTCTCTTTAATTTCAATGAATGAAAGTGGCTTGCTCTAAATTTAATGCAAATAAAGCTTTTTTGGCATTGTTTTTAATTTTTTTTAATGCTACAAACGGTAGCCAACGTGGAAGCGATACGAAAGGTAGGACCATTTTATTTGTGTGTTGCGTTTTATTTATTTCACAAACGAATAATTCCATAAAATTTAATTGCAATTACAATGTTGTGTACACCGGCTCTAAATACGGTGTTGAAAAGTCATAGTTTGAGTGACGCGTTTTAAATTCAGTAACTTAAATAAAACACTCAAACAATTTAATGCCACGTAATAATTTTCTCTTTAATTTCAATGAATGAAAGTGGCTTGCTCTAAATTTAATGCAAATAAAGCTTTTTTGGCATTGTTTTTAATTTTTTTTAATGCTACAAACGGTAGCCAACGTGGAAGCGATACGAAAGGTAGGACCATTTTATTTGTGTGTTGCGTTTTATTTATTTCACAAACGAATAATTCCATAAAATTTAATTGCAATTACAATGTTGTGTACACCGGCTCTAAATACGGTGTTGAAAAGTCATAGTTTGAGTGACGCGTTTTAAATTCAGTAACTTAAATAAAACACTCAAACAATTTAATGCCACTTAATAATTTTCTCTTTAATTTCAATGAAGTGGCTTGCTCTAAATTTAATGCAAATAAAGCTTTTTTGGCGTTGTTTTTAATTTTTTTTAATGCTACAAACGGTAGCCAACGTGGAAGCGATACGAAAGGTAGGACCATTTTATTTGTGTGTTGCGTTTTATTTATTTCACAAACGAATAATTCCATAAAATTTAATTGCAATTACAATGTTGTGTACACCGGCTCTAAATACGGTGTTGAAAAGTCAAAGTTTGAGTGACGCGTTTTAAATTCAGTAACTTAAATAAAACACTCAAACAATTTAATGCCACGTAATAATTTTCTCTTTAATTTCAATGAATGAAAGTGGCTTGCTCTAAATTTAATGCAAATAAAGCTTTTTTGGCATTGTTTTTAATTTTTTTTAATGCTACAAACGGTAGCCAACGTGGAAGCGATACGAAAGGTAGGACCATTTTATTTGTGTGTTGCGTTTTATTTATTTCACAAACGAATAATTCCATAAAATTTAATTGCAATTACAATGTTGTGTACACCGGCTCTAAATACGGTGTTGAAAAGTCATAGTTTGAGTGACGCGTTTTAAATTCAGTAACTTAAATAAAACACTCAAACAATTTAATGCCACGTAATAATTTTCTCTTTAATTTCAATGAAGTGGCTTGCTCTAAATTTAATGCAAATAAAGCTTTTTTGGCATTGTTTTTAATTTTTTTTAATGCTACAAACGGTAGCCAACGTGGAAGCGATACGAAAGGTAGGACCATTTTATTTGTGTGTTGCGTTTTATTTATTTCACAAACGAATAATTCCATAAAATTTAATTGCAATTACAATGTTGTGTACACCGGCTCTAAATACGGTGTTGAAAAGTCATAGTTTGAGTGACGCGTTTTAAATTCAGTAACTTAAATAAAACACTCAAACAATTTAATGCCACTTAATAATTTTCTCTTTAATTTCAATGAAGTGGCTTGCTCTAAATTTAATGCAAATAAAGCTTTTTTGGCATTGTTTTTAATTTTTTTTAATGCTACAAACGGTAGCCAACGTGGAAGCGATACGAAAGGTAGGACCATTTTATTTGTGTGTTGCGTTTTATTTATTTCACAAACGAATAATTCCATAAAATTTAATTGCAATTACAATGTTGTGTACACCGGCTCTAAATACGGTGTTGAAAAGTCAAAGTTTGAGTGACGCGTTTTAAATTCAGTAACTTAAATAAAACACTCAAACAATTTAATGCCACGTAATAATTTTCTCTTTAATTTCAATGAATGAAAGTGGCTTGCTCTAAATTTAATGCAAATAAAGCTTTTTTGGCATTGTTTTTAATTTTTTTTAATGCTACAAACGGTAGCCAACGTGGAAGCGATACGAAAGGTAGGACCATTTTATTTGTGTGTTGCGTTTTATTTATTTCACAAACGAATAATTCCATAAAATTTAATTGCAATTACAATGTTGTGTACACCGGCTCTAAATACGGTGTTGAAAAGTCATAGTTTGAGTGACGCGTTTTAAATTCAGTAACTTAAATAAAACACTCAAACAATTTAATGCCACGTAATAATTTTCTCTTTAATTTCAATGAAGTGGCTTGCTCTAAATTTAATGCAAATAAAGCTTTTTTGGCATTGTTTTTAATTTTTTTTAATGCTACAAACGGTAGCCAACGTGGAAGCGATACGAAAGGTAGGACCATTTTATTTGTGTGTTGCGTTTTATTTATTTCACAAACGAATAATTCCATAAAATTTAATTGCAATTACAATGTTGTGTACACCGGCTCTAAATACGGTGTTGAAAAGTCATAGTTTGAGTGACGCGTTTTAAATTCAGTAACTTAAATAAAACACTCAAACAATTTAATGCCACTTAATAATTTTCTCTTTAATTTCAATGAAGTGGCTTGCTCTAAATTTAATGCAAATAAAGCTTTTTTGGCATTGTTTTTAATTTTTTTTAATGCTACAAACGGTAGCCAACGTGGAAGCGATACGAAAGGTAGGACCATTTTATTTGTGTGTTGCGTTTTATTTATTTCACAAACGAATAATTCCATAAAATTTAATTGCAATTACAATGTTGTGTACACCGGCTCTAAATACGGTGTTGAAAAGTCATAGTTTGAGTGACGCGTTTTAAATTCAGTAACTTAAATAAAACACTCAAACAATTTAATGCCACTTAATAATTTTCTCTTTAATTTCAATGAAGTGGCTTGCTCTAAATTTAATGCAAATAAAGCTTTTTTGGCATTGTTTTTAATTTTTTTTAATGCTACAAACGGTAGCCAACGTGGAAGCGATACGAAAGGTAGGACCATTTTATTTGTGTGTTGCGTTTTATTTATTTCACAAACGAATAATTCCATAAAATTTAATTGCAATTACAATGTTGTGTACACCGGCTCTAAATACGGTGTTGAAAAGTCATAGTTTGAGTGACGCGTTTTAAATTCAGTAACTTAAATAAAACACTCAAACAATTTAATGCCACGTAATAATTTTCTCTTTAATTTCAATGAATAAAAGTGGCTTGCTCAAAATTTAATGCAAATAAAGCTTTTTTGGCGTTGTTTTTAATTTTATTTAATGCTACAAACGGTAGCCAACGTGGAAGCGATACGAAAGGTAGGACCATTTTATTTGTGTGTGTATTTTTTATTTCACAAACCAATATTTCCATAAAATTTAATTGCAATTACAATGTTGTGTACACCAGCTCTAAATGCGGTGTTGAAAAGTCATAGTTTGAGTGACGCGTTTTAAATTCAGTAACTTAAATAAAACACTCAAACAATTTAATGCCACGTAATAATTTTCTCTTTAATTTCAATGAATAAAAGTGGCTTGCTCTAAATTTAATGCAAATAAAGCTTTTTTGGCATTGTTTTTAATTTTTTTTAATGCTACAAACGGTAGCCAACGTGGAAGCGATACGAAAGGTAGGACCATTTTATTTGTGTGTTGCGTTTTATTTATTTCACAAACGAATAATTCCATAAAATTTAATTGCAATTACAATGTTGTGTACACCGGCTCTAAATACGGTGTTGAAAAGTCAAAGTTTGAGTGACGCGTTTTAAATTCAGTAACTTAAATAAAACACTCAAACAATTTAATGCCACGTAATAATTTTCTCTTTAATTTCAATGAAGTGGCTTGCTCTAAATTTAATGCAAATAAAGCTTTTTTGGCATTGTTTTTAATTTTTTTTAATGCTACAAACGGTAGCCAACGTGGAAGCGATACGAAAGGTAGGACCATTTTATTTGTGTGTTGCGTTTTATTTATTTCACAAACGAATAATTCCATAAAATTTAATTGCAATTACAATGTTGTGTACACCGGCTCTAAATACGGTGTTGAAAAGTCATAGTTTGAGTGACGCGTTTTAAATTCAGTAACTTAAATAAAACACTCAAACAATTTAATGCCACTTAATAATTTTCTCTTTAATTTCAATGAAGTGGCTTGCTCTAAATTTAATGCAAATAAAGCTTTTTTGGCATTGTTTTTAATTTTTTTTAATGCTACAAACGGTAGCCAACGTGGAAGCGATACGAAAGGTAGGACCATTTTATTTGTGTGTTGCGTTTTATTTATTTCACAAACGAATAATTCCATAAAATTTAATTGCAATTACAATGTTGTGTACACCGGCTCTAAATACGGTGTTGAAAAGTCATAGTTTGAGTGACGCGTTTTAAATTCAGTAACTTAAATAAAACACTCAAACAATTTAATGCCACTTAATAATTTTCTCTTTAATTTCAATGAAGTGGCTTGCTCTAAATTTAATGCAAATAAAGCTTTTTTGGCATTGTTTTTAATTTTTTTTAATGCTACAAACGGTAGCCAACGTGGAAGCGATACGAAAGGTAGGACCATTTTATTTGTGTGTTGCGTTTTATTTATTTCACAAACGAATAATTCCATAAAATTTAATTGCAATTACAATGTTGTGTACACCGGCTCTAAATACGGTGTTGAAAAGTCATAGTTTGAGTGACGCGTTTTAAATTCAGTAACTTAAATAAAACACTCAAACAATTTAATGCCACGTAATAATTTTCTCTTTAATTTCAATGAATAAAAGTGGCTTGCTCAAAATTTAATGCAAATAAAGCTTTTTTGGCGTTGTTTTTAATTTTATTTAATGCTACAAACGGTAGCCAACGTGGAAGCGATACGAAAGGTAGGACCATTTTATTTGTGTGTGTATTTTTTATTTCACAAACCAATATTTCCATAAAATTTAATTGCAATTACAATGTTGTGTACACCAGCTCTAAATGCGGTGTTGAAAAGTCATAGTTTGAGTGACGCGTTTTAAATTCAGTAACTTAAATAAAACACTCAAACAATTTAATGCCACGTAATAATTTTCTCTTTAATTTCAATGAATAAAAGTGGCTTGCTCTAAATTTAATGCAAATAAAGCTTTTTTGGCATTGTTTTTAATTTTTTTTAATGCTACAAACGGTAGCCAACGTGGAAGCGATACGAAAGGTAGGACCATTTTATTTGTGTGTTGCGTTTTATTTATTTCACAAACGAATAATTCCATAAAATTTAATTGCAATTACAATGTTGTGTACACCGGCTCTAAATACGGTGTTGAAAAGTCAAAGTTTGAGTGACGCGTTTTAAATTCAGTAACTTAAATAAAACACTCAAACAATTTAATGCCACGTAATAATTTTCTCTTTAATTTCAATGAATGAAAGTGGCTTGCTCTAAATTTAATGCAAATAAAGCTTTTTTGGCATTGTTTTTAATTTTTTTTAATGCTACAAACGGTAGCCAACGTGGAAGCGATACGAAAGGTAGGACCATTTTATTTGTGTGTTGCGTTTTATTTATTTCACAAACGAATAATTCCATAAAATTTAATTGCAATTACAATGTTGTGTACACCGGCTCTAAATACGGTGTTGAAAAGTCATAGTTTGAGTGACGCGTTTTAAATTCAGTAACTTAAATAAAACACTCAAACAATTTAATGCCCCTTAATAATTTTCTCTTTAATTTCAATGAAGTGGCTTGCTCTAAATTTAATGCAAATAAAGCTTTTTTGGCGTTGTTTTTAATTTTTTTTAATGCTACAAACGGTAGCCAACGTGGAAGCGATACGAAAGGTAGGACCATTTTATTTGTGTGTTGCGTTTTATTTATTTCACAAACGAATAATTCCATAAAATTTAATTGCAATTACAATGTTGTGTACACCGGCTCTAAATACGGTGTTGAAAAGTCAAAGTTTGAGTGACGCGTTTTAAATTCAGTAACTTAAATAAAACACTCAAACAATTTAATGCCACGTAATAATTTTCTCTTTAATTTCAATGAATGAAAGTGGCTTGCTCTAAATTTAATGCAAATAAAGCTTTTTTGGCATTGTTTTCAATTTTTTTTAATGCTACAAACGGTAGCCAACGTGGAAGCGATACGAAAGGTAGGACCATTTTATTTGTGTGTTGCGTTTTATTTATTTCACAAACGAATAATTCCATAAAATTTAATTGCAATTACAATGTTGTGTACACCGGCTCTAAATACGGTGTTGAAAAGTCAAAGTTTGAGTGACGCGTTTTAAATTCAGTAACTTAAATAAAACACTCAAACAATTTAATGCCACGTAATAATTTTCTCTTTAATTTCAATGAATGAAAGTGGCTTGCTCTAAATTTAATGCAAATAAAGCTTTTTTGGCATTGTTTTTAATTTTTTTTAATGCTACAAACGGTAGCCAACGTGGAAGCGATACGAAAGGTAGGACCATTTTATTTGTGTGTTGCGTTTTATTTATTTCACAAACGAATAATTCCATAAAATTTAATTGCAATTACAATGTTGTGTACACCGGCTCTAAATACGGTGTTGAAAAGTCATAGTTTGAGTGACGCGTTTTAAATTCAGTAACTTAAATAAAACACTCAAACAATTTAATGCCACGTAATAATTTTCTCTTTAATTTCAATGAATGAAAGTGGCTTGCTCTAAATTTAATGCAAATAAAGCTTTTTTGGCATTGTTTTTAATTTTTTTTAATGCTACAAACGGTAGCCAACGTGGAAGCGATACGAAAGGTAGGACCATTTTATTTGTGTGTTGCGTTTTATTTATTTCACAAACGAATAATTCCATAAAATTTAATTGCAATTACAATGTTGTGTACACCGGCTCTAAATACGGTGTTGAAAAGTCATAGTTTGAGTGACGCGTTTTAAATTCAGTAACTTAAATAAAACACTCAAACAATTTAATGCCACGTAATAATTTTCTCTTTAATTTCAATGAATGAAAGTGGCTTGCTCTAAATTTAATGCAAATAAAGCTTTTTTGGCATTGTTTTTAATTTTTTTTAATGCTACAAACGGTAGCCAACGTGGAAGCGATACGAAAGGTAGGACCATTTTATTTGTGTGTTGCGTTTTATTTATTTCACAAACGAATAATTCCATAAAATTTAATTGCAATTACAATGTTGTGTACACCGGCTCTAAATACGGTGTTGAAAAGTCAAAGTTTGAGTGACGCGTTTTAAATTCAGTAACTTAAATAAAACACTCAAACAATTTAATGCCACGTAATAATTTTCTCTTTAATTTCAATGAAGTGGCTTGCTCTAAATTTAATGCAAATAAAGCTTTTTTGGCGTTGTTTTTAATTTTATTTAATGCTACAAACGGTAGCCAACGTGGAAGCGATACGAAAGGTAGGACCATTTTATTTTTGTGTTGCGTTTTATTTATTTCACAAACGAATAATTCCATAAAATTTAATTGCAATTACAATGTTGTGTACACCGGCTCTAAATACGGTGTTGAAAAGTCATAGTTTGAGTGACGCGTTTTAAATTCAGTAACTTAAATAAAACACTCAAACAATTTAATGCCACGTAATAATTTTCTCTTTAATTTCAATGAATAAAAGTGGCTTGCTCAAAATTTAATGCAAATAAAGCTTTTTTGGCGTTGTTTTTAATTTTATTTAATGCTACAAACGGTAGCCAACGTGGAAGCGATACGAAAGGTAGGACCATTTTATTTGTGTGTTGCGTTTTATTTATTTCACAAACGAATAATTCCATAAAATTTAATTGCAATTACAATGTTGTGTACACCGGCTCTAAATACGGTGTTGAAAAGTCATAGTTTGAGTGACGCGTTTTAAATTCAGTAACTTAAATAAAACACTCAAACAATTTAATGCCACGTAATAATTTTCTCTTTAATTTCAATGAAGTGGCTTGCTCTAAATTTAATGCAAATAAAGCTTTTTTGGCGTTGTTTTTAATTTTATTTAATGCTACAAACGGTAGCCAACGTGGAAGCGATACGAAAGGTAGGACCATTTTATTTTTGTGTTGCGTTTTATTTATTTCACAAACGAATAATTCCATAAAATTTAATTGCAATTACAATGTTGTGTACACCGGCTCTAAATACGGTGTTGAAAAGTCATAGTTTGAGTGACGCGTTTTAAATTCAGTAACTTAAATAAAACACTCAAACAATTTAATGCCACGTAATAATTTTCTCTTTAATTTCAATGAATAAAAGTGGCTTGCTCTAAATTTAATGCAAATAAAGCTTTTTTGGCATTGTTTTTAATTTTTTTTAATGCTACAAACGGTAGCCAACGTGGAAGCGATACGAAAGGTAGGACCATTTTATTTGTGTGTTGCGTTTTATTTATTTCACAAACGAATAATTCCATAAAATTTAATTGCAATTACAATGTTGTGTACACCGGCTCTAAATACGGTGTTGAAAAGTCATAGTTTGAGTGACGCGTTTTAAATTCAGTAACTTAAATAAAACACTCAAACAATTTAATGCCACGTAATAATTTTCTCTTTAATTTCAATGAATGAAAGTGGCTTGCTCTAAATTTAATGCAAATAAAGCTTTTTTGGCGTTGTTTTTAATTTTTTTTAATGCTACAAACGGTAGCCAACGTGGAAGCGATACGAAAGGTAGGACCATTTTATTTGTGTGTTGCGTTTTATTTATTTCACAAACGAATAATTCCATAAAATTTAATTGCAATTACAATGTTGTGTACACCGGCTCTAAATACGGTGTTGAAAAGTCAAAGTTTGAGTGACGCGTTTTAAATTCAGTAACTTAAATAAAACACTCAAACAATTTAATGCCACGTAATAATTTTCTCTTTAATTTCAATGAAGTGGCTTGCTCTAAATTTAATGCAAATAAAGCTTTTTTGGCGTTGTTTTTAATTTTTTTTAATGCTACAAACGGTAGCCAACGTGGAAGCGATACGAAAGGTAGGACCATTTTATTTGTGTGTTGCGTTTTATTTATTTCACAAACGAATAATTCCATAAAATTTAATTGCAATTACAATGTTGTGTACACCGGCTCTAAATACGGTGTTGAAAAGTCATAGTTTGAGTGACGCGTTTTAAATTCAGTAACTTAAATAAAACACTCAAACAATTTAATGCCACTTAATAATTTTCTCTTTAATTTCAATGAAGTGGCTTGCTCTAAATTTAATGCAAATAAAGCTTTTTTGGCATTGTTTTTAATTTTTTTTAATGCTACAAACGGTAGCCAACGTGGAAGCGATACGAAAGGTAGGACCATTTTATTTGTGTGTTGCGTTTTATTTATTTCACAAACGAATAATTCCATAAAATTTAATTGCAATTACAATGTTGTGTACACCGGCTCTAAATACGGTGTTGAAAAGTCAAAGTTTGAGTGACGCGTTTTAAATTCAGTAACTTAAATAAAACACTCAAACAATTTAATGCCACGTAATAATTTTCTCTTTAATTTCAATGAATGAAAGTGGCTTGCTCTAAATTTAATGCAAATAAAGCTTTTTTGGCATTGTTTTTAATTTTTTTTAATGCTACAAACGGTAGCCAACGTGGAAGCGATACGAAAGGTAGGACCATTTTATTTGTGTGTTGCGTTTTATTTATTTCACAAACGAATAATTCCATAAAATTTAATTGCAATTACAATGTTGTGTACACCGGCTCTAAATACGGTGTTGAAAAGTCATAGTTTGAGTGACGCGTTTTAAATTCAGTAACTTAAATAAAACACTCAAACAATTTAATGCCACGTAATAATTTTCTCTTTAATTTCAATGAAGTGGCTTGCTCTAAATTTAATGCAAATAAAGCTTTTTTGGCATTGTTTTTAATTTTTTTTAATGCTACAAACGGTAGCCAACGTGGAAGCGATACGAAAGGTAGGACCATTTTATTTGTGTGTTGCGTTTTATTTATTTCACAAACGAATAATTCCATAAAATTTAATTGCAATTACAATGTTGTGTACACCGGCTCTAAATACGGTGTTGAAAAGTCATAGTTTGAGTGACGCGTTTTAAATTCAGTAACTTAAATAAAACACTCAAACAATTTAATGCCACGTAATAATTTTCTCTTTAATTTCAATGAATGAAAGTGGCTTGCTCTAAATTTAATGCAAATAAAGCTTTTTTGGCATTGTTTTTAATTTTTTTTAATGCTACAAACGGTAGCCAACGTGGAAGCGATACGAAAGGTAGGACCATTTTATTTGTGTGTTGCGTTTTATTTATTTCACAAACGAATAATTCCATAAAATTTAATTGCAATTACAATGTTGTGTACACCGGCTCTAAATACGGTGTTGAAAAGTCAAAGTTTGAGTGACGCGTTTTAAATTCAGTAACTTAAATAAAACACTCAAACAATTTAATGCCACGTAATAATTTTCTCTTTAATTTCAATGAATGAAAGTGGCTTGCTCTAAATTTAATGCAAATAAAGCTTTTTTGGCATTGTTTTTAATTTTTTTTAATGCTACAAACGGTAGCCAACGTGGAAGCGATACGAAAGGTAGGACCATTTTATTTGTGTGTTGCGTTTTATTTATTTCACAAACGAATAATTCCATAAAATTTAATTGCAATTACAATGTTGTGTACACCGGCTCTAAATACGGTGTTGAAAAGTCATAGTTTGAGTGACGCGTTTTAAATTCAGTAACTTAAATAAAACACTCAAACAATTTAATGCCACGTAATAATTTTCTCTTTAATTTCAATGAAGTGGCTTGCTCTAAATTTAATGCAAATAAAGCTTTTTTGGCATTGTTTTTAATTTTTTTTAATGCTACAAACGGTAGCCAACGTGGAAGCGATACGAAAGGTAGGACCATTTTATTTGTGTGTTGCGTTTTATTTATTTCACAAACGAATAATTCCATAAAATTTAATTGCAATTACAATGTTGTGTACACCGGCTCTAAATACGGTGTTGAAAAGTCATAGTTTGAGTGACGCGTTTTAAATTCAGTAACTTAAATAAAACACTCAAACAATTTAATGCCACGTAATAATTTTCTCTTTAATTTCAATGAATGAAAGTGGCTTGCTCTAAATTTAATGCAAATAAAGCTTTTTTGGCATTGTTTTTAATTTTTTTTAATGCTACAAACGGTAGCCAACGTGGAAGCGATACGAAAGGTAGGACCATTTTATTTGTGTGTTGCGTTTTATTTATTTCACAAACGAATAATTCCATAAAATTTAATTGCAATTACAATGTTGTGTACACCGGCTCTAAATACGGTGTTGAAAAGTCAAAGTTTGAGTGACGCGTTTTAAATTCAGTAACTTAAATAAAACACTCAAACAATTTAATGCCACGTAATAATTTTCTCTTTAATTTCAATGAATGAAAGTGGCTTGCTCTAAATTTAATGCAAATAAAGCTTTTTTGGCATTGTTTTTAATTTTTTTTAATGCTACAAACGGTAGCCAACGTGGAAGCGATACGAAAGGTAGGACCATTTTATTTGTGTGTTGCGTTTTATTTATTTCACAAACGAATAATTCCATAAAATTTAATTGCAATTACAATGTTGTGTACACCGGCTCTAAATACGGTGTTGAAAAGTCATAGTTTGAGTGACGCGTTTTAAATTCAGTAACTTAAATAAAACACTCAAACAATTTAATGCCACGTAATAATTTTCTCTTTAATTTCAATGAAGTGGCTTGCTCTAAATTTAATGCAAATAAAGCTTTTTTGGCATTGTTTTTAATTTTTTTTAATGCTACAAACGGTAGCCAACGTGGAAGCGATACGAAAGGTAGGACCATTTTATTTGTGTGTTGCGTTTTATTTATTTCACAAACGAATAATTCCATAAAATTTAATTGCAATTACAATGTTGTGTACACCGGCTCTAAATACGGTGTTGAAAAGTCAAAGTTTGAGTGACGCGTTTTAAATTCAGTAACTTAAATAAAACACTCAAACAATTTAATGCCACTTAATAATTTTCTCTTTAATTTCAATGAAGTGGCTTGCTCTAAATTTAATGCAAATAAAGCTTTTTTGGCGTTGTTTTTAATTTTATTTAATGCTACAAACGGTAGCCAACGTGGAAGCGATACGAAAGGTAGGACCATTTTATTTTTGTGTTGCGTTTTATTTATTTCACAAACGAATAATTCCATAAAATTTAATTGCAATTACAATGTTGTGTACACCGGCTCTAAATACGGTGTTGAAAAGTCATAGTTTGAGTGACGCGTTTTAAATTCAGTAACTTAAATAAAACACTCAAACAATTTAATGCCACGTAATAATTTTCTCTTTAATTTCAATGAATAAAAGTGGCTTGCTCAAAATTTAATGCAAATAAAGCTTTTTTGGCGTTGTTTTTAATTTTATTTAATGCTACAAACGGTAGCCAACGTGGAAGCGATACGAAAGGTAGGACCATTTTATTTGTGTGTGTATTTTTTATTTCACAAACGAATAATTCCATAAAATTTAATTGCAATTACAATGTTGTGTACACCGGCTCTAAATACGGTGTTGAAAAGTCATAGTTTGAGTGACGCGTTTTAAATTCAGTAACTTAAATAAAACACTCAAACAATTTAATGCCACGTAATAATTTTCTCTTTAATTTCAATGAATAAAAGTGGCTTGCTCTAAATTTAATGCAAATAAAGCTTTTTTGGCATTGTTTTTAATTTTTTTTAATGCTACAAACGGTAGCCAACGTGGAAGCGATACGAAAGGTAGGACCATTTTATTTGTGTGTTGCGTTTTATTTATTTCACAAACGAATAATTCCATAAAATTTAATTGCAATTACAATGTTGTGTACACCGGCTCTAAATACGGTGTTGAAAAGTCAAAGTTTGAGTGACGCGTTTTAAATTCAGTAACTTAAATAAAACACTCAAACAATTTAATGCCACGTAATAATTTTCTCTTTAATTTCAATGAATGAAAGTGGCTTGCTCTAAATTTAATGCAAATAAAGCTTTTTTGGCATTGTTTTTAATTTTTTTTAATGCTACAAACGGTAGCCAACGTGGAAGCGATACGAAAGGTAGGACCATTTTATTTGTGTGTTGCGTTTTATTTATTTCACAAACGAATAATTCCATAAAATTTAATTGCAATTACAATGTTGTGTACACCGGCTCTAAATACGGTGTTGAAAAGTCAAAGTTTGAGTGACGCGTTTTAAATTCAGTAACTTAAATAAAACACTCAAACAATTTAATGCCCCTTAATAATTTTCTCTTTAATTTCAATGAAGTGGCTTGCTCTAAATTTAATGCAAATAAAGCTTTTTTGGCGTTGTTTTTAATTTTTTTTAATGCTACAAACGGTAGCCAACGTGGAAGCGATACGAAAGGTAGGACCATTTTATTTGTGTGTTGCGTTTTATTTATTTCACAAACGAATAATTCCATAAAATTTAATTGCAATTACAATGTTGTGTACACCGGCTCTAAATACGGTGTTGAAAAGTCAAAGTTTGAGTGACGCGTTTTAAATTCAGTAACTTAAATAAAACACTCAAACAATTTAATGCCACGTAATAATTTTCTCTTTAATTTCAATGAATGAAAGTGGCTTGCTCTAAATTTAATGCAAATAAAGCTTTTTTGGCATTGTTTTTAATTTTTTTTAATGCTACAAACGGTAGCCAACGTGGAAGCGATACGAAAGGTAGGACCATTTTATTTGTGTGTTGCGTTTTATTTATTTCACAAACGAATAATTCCATAAAATTTAATTGCAATTACAATGTTGTGTACACCGGCTCTAAATACGGTGTTGAAAAGTCAAAGTTTGAGTGACGCGTTTTAAATTCAGTAACTTAAATAAAACACTCAAACAATTTAATGCCACGTAATAATTTTCTCTTTAATTTCAATGAAGTGGCTTGCTCTAAATTTAATGCAAATAAAGCTTTTTTGGCGTTGTTTTTAATTTTATTTAATGCTACAAACGGTAGCCAACGTGGAAGCGATACGAAAGGTAGGACCATTTTATTTTTGTGTTGCGTTTTATTTATTTCACAAACGAATAATTCCATAAAATTTAATTGCAATTACAATGTTGTGTACACCGGCTCTAAATACGGTGTTGAAAAGTCATAGTTTGAGTGACGCGTTTTAAATTCAGTAACTTAAATAAAACACTCAAACAATTTAATGCCACGTAATAATTTTCTCTTTAATTTCAATGAATAAAAGTGGCTTGCTCAAAATTTAATGCAAATAAAGCTTTTTTGGCGTTGTTTTTAATTTTATTTAATGCTACAAACGGTAGCCAACGTGGAAGCGATACGAAAGGTAGGACCATTTTATTTGTGTGTGTATTTTTTATTTCACAAACCAATATTTCCATAAAATTTAATTGCAATTACAATGTTGTGTACACCAGCTCTAAATGCGGTGTTGAAAAGTCATAGTTTGAGTGACGCGTTTTAAATTCAGTAACTTAAATAAAACACTCAAACAATTTAATGCCACGTAATAATTTTCTCTTTAATTTCAATGAATAAAAGTGGCTTGCTCTAAATTTAATGCAAATAAAGCTTTTTTGGCATTGTTTTTAATTTTTTTTAATGCTACAAACGGTAGCCAACGTGGAAGCGATACGAAAGGTAGGACCATTTTATTTGTGTGTTGCGTTTTATTTATTTCACAAACGAATAATTCCATAAAATTTAATTGCAATTACAATGTTGTGTACACCGGCTCTAAATACGGTGTTGAAAAGTCATAGTTTGAGTGACGCGTTTTAAATTCAGTAACTTAAATAAAACACTCAAACAATTTAATGCCACTTAATAATTTTCTCTTTAATTTCAATGAAGTGGCTTGCTCTAAATTTAATGCAAATAAAGCTTTTTTGGCATTGTTTTTAATTTTTTTTAATGCTGCAAACGGTAGCCAACGTGGAAGCGATACGAAAGGTAGGACCATTTTATTTGTGTGTTGCGTTTTATTTATTTCACAAACGAATAATTCCATAAAATTTAATTGCAATTACAATGTTGTGTACACCGGCTCTAAATACGGTGTTGAAAAGTCAAAGTTTGAGTGACGCGTTTTAAATTCAGTAACTTAAATAAAACACTCAAACAATTTAATGCCACTTAATAATTTTCTCTTTAATTTCAATGAAGTGGCTTGCTCTAAATTTAATGCAAATAAAGCTTTTTTGGCGTTGTTTTTAATTTTTTTTAATGCTACAAACGGTAGCCAACGTGGAAGCGATACGAAAGGTAGGACCATTTTATTTGTGTGTTGCGTTTTATTTATTTCACAAACGAATAATTCCATAAAATTTAATTGCAATTACAATGTTGTGTACACCGGCTCTAAATGCGGTGTTGAAAAGTCATAGTTTGAGTGACGCGTTTTAAATTCAGTAACTTAAATAAAACACTCAAACAATTTAATGCCACTTAATAATTTTCTCTTTAATTTCAATGAAGTGGCTTGCTCTAAATTTAATGCAAATAAAGCTTTTTTGGCGTTGTTTTTAATTTTTTTTAATGCTACAAACGGTAGCCAACGTGGAAGCGATACGAAAGGTAGGACCATTTTATTTGTGTGTTGCGTTTTATTTATTTCACAAACGAATAATTCCATAAAATTTAATTGCAATTACAATGTTGTGTACACCGGCTCTAAATGCGGTGTTGAAAAGTCATAGTTTGAGTGACGCGTTTTAAATTCAGTAACTTAAATAAAACACTCAAACAATTTTTAATGCCACGTAATAATTTTCTCTTTAATTTCAATGAAGTGGCTTGCTCTAAATTTAATGCAAATAAAGCTTTTTTGGCGTTGTTTTTAATTTTTTTTAATGCTACAAACGGTAGCCAACGTGGAAGCGATACGAAAGGTAGGACCATTTTATTTGTGTGTTGCGTTTTATTTATTTCACAAACGAATAATTCCATAAAATTTAATTGCAATTACAATGTTGTGTACACCGGCTCTAAATGCGGTGTTGAAAAGTCATAGTTTGAGTGACGCGTTTTAAATTCAGTAACTTAAATAAAACACTCAAACAATTTTTAATGCCACGTAATAATTTTCTCTTTAATTTCAATGAAGTGGCTTGCTCTAAATTTAATGCAAATAAAGCTTTTTTGGCGTTGTTTTTAATTTTTTTTAATGCTACAAACGGTAGCCAACGTGGAAGCGATACGAAAGGTAGGACCATTTTATTTGTGTGTTGCGTTTTATTTATTTCACAAACGAATAATTCCATAAAATTTAATTGCAATTACAATGTTGTGTACACCGGCTCTAAATGCGGTGTTGAAAAGTCATAGTTTGAGTGACGCGTTTTAAATTCAGTAACTTAAATAAAACACTCAAACAATTTTTAATGCCACGTAATAATTTTCTCTTTAATTTCAATGAAGTGGCTTGCTCTAAATTTAATGCAAATAAAGCTTTTTTGGCGTTGTTTTTAATTTTTTTTAATGCTACAAACGGTAGCCAACGTGGAAGCGATACGAAAGGTAGGACCATTTTATTTGTGTGTTGCGCTTTATTTATTTCACAAACGAATAATTCCATAAAATTTAATTGCAATTACAATGTTGTGTACACCGGCTCTAAATGCGGTGTTGAAAAGTCATAGTTTGAGTGACGCGTTTTAAATTCAGTAACTTAAATAAAACACTCAAACAATTTTTAATGCCACGTAATAATTTTCTCTTTAATTTCAATGAAGTGGCTTGCTCTAAATTTAATGCAAATAAAGCTTTTTTGGCGTTGTTTTTAATTTTTTTTTAATGCTACAAACGGTAGCCAACGTGGAAGCGATACGAAAGGTAGGACCATTTTATTTGTGTGTTGCGTTTTATTTATTTCACAAACGAATAATTCCATAAAATTTAATTGCAATTACAATGTTGTGTACACCGGCTCTAAATGCGGTGTTGAAAAGTCATAGTTTGAGTGACGCGTTTTAAATTCAGTAACTTAAATAAAACACTCAAACAATTTAATGCCACGTAATAATTTTCTCTTTAATTTCAATGAATGAAAGTGGCTTGCTCTAAATTTAATGCAAATAAAGCTTTTTTGGCATTGTTTTTAATTTTTTTTAATGCTACAAACGGTAGCCAACGTGGAAGCGATACGAAAGGTAGGACCATTTTATTTGTGTGTTGCGTTTTATTTATTTCAGAAACGAATAATTCCATAAAATTTTATTGCAATTACAATGTTGTGTACACCGGCTCTAAATGCGGTGTTGAAAAGTCATAGTTTGAGTGACGCGTTTTAAATTCAGTAACTTAAATAAAACACTCAAACAATTTAATGCCACTTAATAATTTTCTCTTTAATTTCAGTGAAGTGGCTTGCTCTAAATTTAATGCAAATAAAGCTTTTTTGGCATTGTTTTTAATTTTTTTTAATGCTACAAACGGTAGCCAACGTGGAAGCGATACGAAAGGTAGGACCATTTTATTTGTGTGTTGCGTTTTATTTATTTCACAAACGAATAATTCCATAAAATTTAATTGCAATTACAACGTTGTGTACACCGGCTCTAAATACGGTGTTGAAAAGTCATAGTTTGAGTGACGCGTTTTAAATTCAGTAACTTAAATAAAACACTCAAACAATTTAATGCCACTTAATAATTTTCTCTTTAATTTCAGTGAAGTGGCTTGCTCTAAATTTAATGCAAATAAAGCTTTTTTGGCATTGTTTTTAATTTTTTTTAATGCTACAAACGGTAGCCAACGTGGAAGCGATACGAAAGGTAGGACCATTTTATTTGTGTGTGTATTTTTTATTTCACAAACCAATATTTCCATAAAATTTAATTGCAATTACAATGTTGTGTACACCAGCTCTAAATGCGGTGTTGAAAAGTCATAGTTTGAGTGACGCGTTTTAAATTCAGTAACTTAAATAAAACACTCAAACAATTTAATGCCACTTAATAATTTTCTCTTTAATTTCAATGAAGTGGCTTGCTCTAAATTTAATGCAAATAAAGCTTTTTTGGCATTGTTTTTAATTTTTTTTAATGCTACAAACGGTAGCCAACGTGGAAGCGATACGAAAGGTAGGACCATTTTATTTGTGTGTTGCGTTTTATTTATTTCACAAACGAATAATTCCATAAAATTTAATTGCAATTACAATGTTGTGTACACCGGCTCTAAATACGGTGTTGAAAAGTCAAAGTTTGAGTGACGCGTTTTAAATTCAGTAACTTAAATAAAACACTCAAACAATTTAATGCCACGTAATAATTTTCTCTTTAATTTCAATGAATGAAAGTGGCTTGCTCTAAATTTAATGCAAATAAAGCTTTTTTGGCATTGTTTTTAATTTTTTTTAATGCTACAAACGGTAGCCAACGTGGAAGCGATACGAAAGGTAGGACCATTTTATTTGTGTGTTGCGTTTTATTTATTTCACAAACGAATAATTCCATAAAATTTAATTGCAATTACAATGTTGTGTACACCGGCTCTAAATACGGTGTTGAAAAGTCATAGTTTGAGTGACGCGTTTTAAATTCAGTAACTTAAATAAAACACTCAAACAATTTAATGCCACGTAATAATTTTCTCTTTAATTTCAATGAATAAAAGTGGCTTGCTCAAAATTTAATGCAAATAAAGCTTTTTTGGCGTTGTTTTTAATTTTATTTAATGCTACAAACGGTAGCCAACGTGGAAGCGATACGAAAGGTAGGACCATTTTATTTGTGTGTGTATTTTTTATTTCACAAACCAATATTTCCATAAAATTTAATTGCAATTACAATGTTGTGTACACCAGCTCTAAATGCGGTGTTGAAAAGTCATAGTTTGAGTGACGCGTTTTAAATTCAGTAACTTAAATAAAACACTCAAACAATTTAATGCCACGTAATAATTTTCTCTTTAATTTCAATGAATAAAAGTGGCTTGCTCTAAATTTAATGCAAATAAAGCTTTTTTGGCATTGTTTTTAATTTTTTTTAATGCTACAAACGGTAGCCAACGTGGAAGCGATACGAAAGGTAGGACCATTTTATTTGTGTGTTGCGTTTTATTTATTTCACAAACGAATAATTCCATAAAATTTAATTGCAATTACAATGTTGTGTACACCGGCTCTAAATACGGTGTTGAAAAGTCATAGTTTGAGTGACGCGTTTTAAATTCAGTAACTTAAATAAAACACTCAAACAATTTAATGCCACGTAATAATTTTCTCTTTAATTTCAATGAATGAAAGTGGCTTGCTCTAAATTTAATGCAAATAAAGCTTTTTTGGCGTTGTTTTTAATTTTTTTTTAATGCTACAAACGGTAGCCAACGTGGAAGCGATACGAAAGGTAGGACCATTTTATTTGTGTGTTGCGTTTTATTTATTTCACAAACGAATAATTCCATAAAATTTAATTGCAATTACAACGTTGTGTACACCGGCTCTAAATACGGTGTTGAAAAGTCATAGTTTGAGTGACGCGTTTTAAATTCAGTAACTTAAATAAAACACTCAAACAATTTAATGCCACTTAATAATTTTCTCTTTAATTTCAGTGAAGTGGCTTGCTCTAAATTTAATGCAAATAAAGCTTTTTTGGCATTGTTTTTAATTTTTTTTAATGCTACAAACGGTAGCCAACGTGGAAGCGATACGAAAGGTAGGACCATTTTATTTGTGTGTGTATTTTTTATTTCACAAACCAATATTTCCATAAAATTTAATTGCAATTACAATGTTGTGTACACCAGCTCTAAATGCGGTGTTGAAAAGTCATAGTTTGAGTGACGCGTTTTAAATTCAGTAACTTAAATAAAACACTCAAACAATTTAATGCCACTTAATAATTTTCTCTTTAATTTCAATGAAGTGGCTTGCTCTAAATTTAATGCAAATAAAGCTTTTTTGGCATTGTTTTTAATTTTTTTTAATGCTACAAACGGTAGCCAACGTGGAAGCGATACGAAAGGTAGGACCATTTTATTTGTGTGTTGCGTTTTATTTATTTCACAAACGAATAATTCCATAAAATTTAATTGCAATTACAATGTTGTGTACACCGGCTCTAAATACGGTGTTGAAAAGTCAAAGTTTGAGTGACGCGTTTTAAATTCAGTAACTTAAATAAAACACTCAAACAATTTAATGCCACGTAATAATTTTCTCTTTAATTTCAATGAATGAAAGTGGCTTGCTCTAAATTTAATGCAAATAAAGCTTTTTTGGCATTGTTTTTAATTTTTTTTAATGCTACAAACGGTAGCCAACGTGGAAGCGATACGAAAGGTAGGACCATTTTATTTGTGTGTTGCGTTTTATTTATTTCACAAACGAATAATTCCATAAAATTTAATTGCAATTACAATGTTGTGTACACCGGCTCTAAATACGGTGTTGAAAAGTCAAAGTTTGAGTGACGCGTTTTAAATTCAGTAACTTAAATAAAACACTCAAACAATTTAATGCCACGTAATAATTTTCTCTTTAATTTCAATGAATGAAAGTGGCTTGCTCTAAATTTAATGCAAATAAAGCTTTTTTGGCATTGTTTTTAATTTTTTTTATGCTACAAACGGTAGCCAACGTGGAAGCGATACGAAAGGTAGGACCATTTTATTTGTGTGTTGCGTTTTATTTATTTCACAAACGAATAATTCCATAAAATTTAATTGCAATTACAATGTTGTGTACACCGGCTCTAAATACGGTGTTGAAAAGTCATAGTTTGAGTGACGCGTTTTAAATTCAGTAACTTAAATAAAACACTCAAACAATTTAATGCCACGTAATAATTTTCTCTTTAATTTCAATGAATGAAAGTGGCTTGCTCTAAATTTAATGCAAATAAAGCTTTTTTGGCATTGTTTTTAATTTTTTTTAATGCTACAAACGGTAGCCAACGTGGAAGCGATACGAAAGGTAGGACCATTTTATTTGTGTGTTGCGTTTTATTTATTTCACAAACGAATAATTCCATAAAATTTAATTGCAATTACAATGTTGTGTACACCGGCTCTAAATACGGTGTTGAAAAGTCATAGTTTGAGTGACGCGTTTTAAATTCAGTAACTTAAATAAAACACTCAAACAATTTAATGCCACGTAATAATTTTCTCTTTAATTTCAATGAATGAAAGTGGCTTGCTCTAAATTTAATGCAAATAAAGCTTTTTTGGCGTTGTTTTTAATTTTATTTAATGCTACAAACGGTAGCCAACGTGGAAGCGATACGAAAGGTAGGACCATTTTATTTGTGTGTGTATTTTTTATTTCACAAACCAATATTTCCATAAAATTTAATTGCAATTACAATGTTGTGTACACCAGCTCTAAATGCGGTGTTGAAAAGTCATAGTTTGAGTGACGCGTTTTAAATTCAGTAACTTAAATAAAACACTCAAACAATTTAATGCCACGTAATAATTTTCTCTTTAATTTCAATGAATAAAAGTGGCTTGCTCTAAATTTAATGCAAATAAAGCTTTTTTGGCATTGTTTTTAATTTTTTTTAATGCTACAAACGGTAGCCAACGTGGAAGCGATACGAAAGGTAGGACCATTTTATTTGTGTGTTGCGTTTTATTTATTTCACAAACGAATAATTCCATAAAATTTAATTGCAATTACAATGTTGTGTACACCGGCTCTAAATACGGTGTTGAAAAGTCATAGTTTGAGTGACGCGTTTTAAATTCAGTAACTTAAATAAAACACTCAAACAATTTAATGCCACGTAATAATTTTCTCTTTAATTTCAATGAATGAAAGTGGCTTGCTCTAAATTTAATGCAAATAAAGCTTTTTTGGCATTGTTTTTAATTTTTTTTAATGCTACAAACGGTAGCCAACGTGGAAGCGATACGAAAGGTAGGACCATTTTATTTGTGTGTTGCGTTTTATTTATTTCACAAACGAATAATTCCATAAAATTTAATTGCAATTACAATGTTGTGTACACCGGCTCTAAATACGGTGTTGAAAAGTCAAAGTTTGAGTGACGCGTTTTAAATTCAGTAACTTAAATAAAACACTCAAACAATTTAATGCCACGTAATAATTTTCTCTTTAATTTCAATGAATGAAAGTGGCTTGCTCTAAATTTAATGCAAATAAAGCTTTTTTGGCATTGTTTTTAATTTTTTTTAATGCTACAAACGGTAGCCAACGTGGAAGCGATACGAAAGGTAGGACCATTTTATTTGTGTGTTGCGTTTTATTTATTTCACAAACGAATAATTCCATAAAATTTAATTGCAATTACAATGTTGTGTACACCGGCTCTAAATACGGTGTTGAAAAGTCATAGTTTGAGTGACGCGTTTTAAATTCAGTAACTTAAATAAAACACTCAAACAATTTAATGCCACGTAATAATTTTCTCTTTAATTTCAATGAATGAAAGTGGCTTGCTCTAAATTTAATGCAAATAAAGCTTTTTTGGCATTGTTTTTAATTTTTTTTAATGCTACAAACGGTAGCCAACGTGGAAGCGATACGAAAGGTAGGACCATTTTATTTGTGTGTTGCGTTTTATTTATTTCACAAACGAATAATTCCATAAAATTTAATTGCAATTACAATGTTGTGTACACCGGCTCTAAATACGGTGTTGAAAAGTCATAGTTTGAGTGACGCGTTTTAAATTCAGTAACTTAAATAAAACACTCAAACAATTTAATGCCACTTAATAATTTTCTCTTTAATTTCAATGAAGTGGCTTGCTCTAAATTTAATGCAAATAAAGCTTTTTTGGCGTTGTTTTTAATTTTTTTTAATGCTACAAACGGTAGCCAACGTGGAAGCGATACGAAAGGTAGGACCATTTTATTTGTGTGTTGCGTTTTATTTATTTCACAAACGAATAATTCCATAAAATTTAATTGCAATTACAATGTTGTGTACACCGGCTCTAAATACGGTGTTGAAAAGTCAAAGTTTGAGTGACGCGTTTTAAATTCAGTAACTTAAATAAAACACTCAAACAATTTAATGCCACTTAATAATTTTCTCTTTAATTTCAATGAAGTGGCTTGCTCTAAATTTAATGCAAATAAAGCTTTTTTGGCGTTGTTTTTAATTTTATTTAATGCTACAAACGGTAGCCAACGTGGAAGCGATACGAAAGGTAGGACCATTTTATTTTTGTGTTGCGTTTTATTTATTTCACAAACGAATAATTCCATAAAATTTAATTGCAATTACAATGTTGTGTACACCGGCTCTAAATGCGGTGTTGAAAAGTCATAGTTTGAGTGACGCGTTTTAAATTCAGTAACTTAAATAAAACACTCAAACAATTTAATGCCACGTAATAATTTTCTCTTTAATTTCAATGAATAAAAGTGGCTTGCTCAAAATTTAATGCAAATAAAGCTTTTTTGGCGTTGTTTTTAATTTTATTTAATGCTACAAACGGTAGCCAACGTGGAAGCGATACGAAAGGTAGGACCATTTTATTTGTGTGTGTATTTTTTATTTCACAAACCAATATTTCCATAAAATTTAATTGCAATTACAATGTTGTGTACACCAGCTCTAAATGCGGTGTTGAAAAGTCATAGTTTGAGTGACGCGTTTTAAATTCAGTAACTTAAATAAAACACTCAAACAATTTAATGCCACGTAATAATTTTCTCTTTAATTTCAATGAATAAAAGTGGCTTGCTCTAAATTTAATGCAAATAAAGCTTTTTTGGCATTGTTTTTAATTTTTTTTAATGCTACAAACGGTAGCCAACGTGGAAGCGATACGAAAGGTAGGACCATTTTATTTGTGTGTTGCGTTTTATTTATTTCACAAACGAATAATTCCATAAAATTTAATTGCAATTACAATGTTGTGTACACCGGCTCTAAATACGGTGTTGAAAAGTCAAAGTTTGAGTGACGCGTTTTAAATTCAGTAACTTAAATAAAACACTCAAACAATTTAATGCCACGTAATAATTTTCTCTTTAATTTCAATGAAGTGGCTTGCTCTAAATTTAATGCAAGTAAAGCTTTTTTGGCATTGTTTTTAATTTTTTTTAATGCTACAAACGGTAGCCAACGTGGAAGCGATACGAAAGGTAGGACCATTTTATTTGTGTGTTGCGTTTTATTTATTTCACAAACGAATAATTCCATAAAATTTAATTGCAATTACAATGTTGTGTACACCGGCTCTAAATACGGTGTTGAAAAGTCAAAGTTTGAGTGACGCGTTTTAAATTCAGTAACTTAAATAAAACACTCAAACAATTTAATGCCACGTAATAATTTTCTCTTTAATTTCAATGAAGTGGCTTGCTCTAAATTTAATGCAAGTAAAGCTTTTTTGGCATTGTTTTTAATTTTTTTTAATGCTACAAACGGTAGCCAACGTGGAAGCGATACGAAAGGTAGGACCATTTTATTTGTGTGTGTATTTTTTATTTCACAAACCAATATTTCCATAAAATTTAATTGCAATTACAATGTTGTGTACACCAGCTCTAAATGCGGTGTTGAAAAGTCATAGTTTGAGTGACGCGTTTTAAATTCAGTAACTTAAATAAAACACTCAAACAATTTAATGCCACGTAATAATTTTCTCTTTAATTTCAATGAATGAAAGTGGCTTGCTCTAAATTTAATGCAAATAAAGCTTTTTTGGCATTGTTTTTAATTTTTTTTAATGCTACAAACGGTAGCCAACGTGGAAGCGATACGAAAGGTAGGACCATTTTATTTGTGTGTTGCGTTTTATTTATTTCACAAACGAATAATTCCATAAAATTTAATTGCAATTACAACGTTGTGTACACCGGCTCTAAATACGGTGTTGAAAAGTCATAGTTTGAGTGACGCGTTTTAAATTCAGTAACTTAAATAAAACACTCAAACAATTTAATGCCACGTAATAATTTTCTCTTTAATTTCAATGAATGAAAGTGGCTTGCTCTAAATTTAATGCAAATAAAGCTTTTTTGGCATTGTTTTTAATTTTTTTTAATGCTACAAACGGTAGCCAACGTGGAAGCGATACGAAAGGTAGGACCATTTTATTTGTGTGTTGCGTTTTATTTATTTCACAAACGAATAATTCCATAAAATTTAATTGCAATTACAATGTTGTGTACACCGGCTCTAAATACGGTGTTGAAAAGTCAAAGTTTGAGTGACGCGTTTTAAATTCAGTAACTTAAATAAAACACTCAAACAATTTAATGCCACGTAATAATTTTCTCTTTAATTTCAATGAAGTGGCTTGCTCTAAATTTAATGCAAATAAAGCTTTTTTGGCGTTGTTTTTAATTTTATTTAATGCTACAAACGGTAGCCAACGTGGAAGCGATACGAAAGGTAGGACCATTTTATTTTTGTGTTGCGTTTTATTTATTTCACAAACGAATAATTCCATAAAATTTAATTGCAATTACAATGTTGTGTACACCGGCTCTAAATACGGTGTTGAAAAGTCATAGTTTGAGTGACGCGTTTTAAATTCAGTAACTTAAATAAAACACTCAAACAATTTAATGCCACTTAATAATTTTCTCTTTAATTTCAATGAAGTGGCTTGCTCTAAATTTAATGCAAATAAAGCTTTTTTGGCGTTGTTTTTAATTTTATTTAATGCTACAAACGGTAGCCAACGTGGAAGCGATACGAAAGGTAGGACCATTTTATTTTTGTGTTGCGTTTTATTTATTTCACAAACGAATAATTCCATAAAATTTAATTGCAATTACAATGTTGTGTACACCGGCTCTAAATACGGTGTTGAAAAGTCATAGTTTGAGTGACGCGTTTTAAATTCAGTAACTTAAATAAAACACTCAAACAATTTAATGCCACTTAATAATTTTCTCTTTAATTTCAATGAAGTGGCTTGCTCTAAATTTAATGCAAATAAAGCTTTTTTGGCGTTGTCTTTAATTTTTTTTAATGCTACAAACGGTAGCCAACGTGGAAGCGATACGAAAGGTAGGACCATTTTATTTGTGTGTTGCGTTTTATTTATTTCACAAACGAATAATTCCATAAAATTTAATTGCAATTACAATGTTGTGTACACCGGCTCTAAATACGGTGTTGAAAAGTCATAGTTTGAGTGACGCGTTTTAAATTCAGTAACTTAAATAAAACACTCAAACAATTTAATGCCACGTAATAATTTTCTCTTTAATTTCAATGAATGAAAGTGGCTTGCTCTAAATTTAATGCAAATAAACATTTTTTTTTGGTTTCATTTTTATTATTATTTTTTTATTGCTACAAACGGTAGCCAACGTGGAAGCGATATGAAGGTAGGTGCATTTATCTACTGGGGTGTTGAAATTAATAATTTGAGTGCCACGTATTGTGAATTTTTTGTTTTGTACAATATTGATAAACGTCGCTTGTTGTAACTTTCATGCAAATAAAGATTTTTTATTGGTGTTTTTCTTATTTTTTTAATGTCTTGCTACAAATAGTAGCCAACGCAGAAGCGATATGAAGGTAGGTGCATTTGTCTACTGAGGTGTTGAAATTAATAGATGACTGCCATATATTATAACATATTGTGTATTTTTTATTTTGTGTAAAATTCATACACGTCGCTTGTTGTAACATGCAAATAGAGATTTTTGTTGGTATTGTTTTTATTTTTTTTTAATGTTTTGCTACAAACAGTAGCCAACGCAGAAGCTATGTAAAGTTAGGTGCATTTTATTGTTGTGTATTGTGTATGTTGTGTATTTTTTTATTTCACAAACCAATGATTCCTTTATTCCCTTCATTTTCAAATAATCATTGTTTACCTCATCCTTATATCCTTTTTTCCTGGCAAGAATGCTCTAAACCTCCACGTGGTTCTTGCTGGACAAATTAATTATTAATTTGACTAATTAGAGCAATCCTTAAATACACAAAGTATGGCTGATTGTTTTTTTAAAGTGTCAAAATTATATTAAAACACCTCTTGTATTCTTATTTTGCAAAGAGCGTATGAAATGTATTCGATTTGGTGAAGGTGTAGCGTAAAGAACAATTGCTATTTAAATGCTAAAGCGAAATTATTTTTGCAGTAGCGACCCTAGCGAATAATGTTTGAACCAGTGACTGACTTAGCAGATCAATGCATTATCATTCTATTTATCATTTTTTTCTGTCGGTTACCATTGATTCTGTCAATGCGCGTTTCTGGTGATTACCTTTCTGTGCATTTATTTTTATGAGGATGCGCGTTTCTAATAATTACGGTTCTGTGATTTCACGTCTCAGACACTGACAATTTTACTTCCGAATCGATTAGATCTCTCATTGAAAGTATAAATTACATTAGCTATTATCTGTTTGAAGTGCATGAATAATTTATAACAGCTAATTTTGTTGTTTTTATAGTTTTGAAACAGTTAATATGCGTTTACTTTTTTTTCATCACGAGTTGGTATTAATTAGAATCTTGCTAAAAAATTGTGTTTATTTTTGAATACTATGAAATAGGTAAATGTGAACGGTTGTAAAAATTCAGATACCGTAGCTGCCACAAATGTGTAAACATGTCAATTACAGTTGGCTAAAAAATAAATTTCCTCCGACCTTCAGCTGTTTTAAATGCGTTGCCTTTGGCGTAACCATGGCTACCATTGATTCCGCACAAATGTACACAATCGAAGATTTTCCAAAATGCACCGTTTTTCCATCGTTTTTCTTTTATTTTGGCTGAATTTGTGTCAATGCAAATATCTAGAAGGCGAGATACACACCAGTGACGTAATTATAACTTTTCCGCACTGCTACATCCGCACTGAAATAATTGTTACAGAATTGGGCTTTTCTTGCACGTTTTTGCTTCTTGTCGGAAGACGGCCAGTTTGAATATTTTCTCGAATTTAGTGACGAACAAGGAAATCCAAATTTATTGCTTTATTACGATACGGACGACCAATGGCCGGCCGTATACAAAACTAATAAGGTACTTATGTAATTTAATTAACCCAACTTCAATTCAATTTAATTCGCCATCAGAATTGTTACGAAAAAGAAGCCGTGCTTCACGTCGAACAAAACCAAATTATCAACCTAACAACAACTAACAGGTTTTATCAAGAATTGTCAGGTTGTACGAGCAAACCTAGCCCACTTCCGACACCCAAACCCAAACCTAGCACAACCTTATTACCGAAAAAAGCAACAAAAAGTCGCAAATTACGACCTACGACTACGATTAAAACAACAACAATCGCATTACCAACGCCTAGAACAACACCTACTACAACTGAAGATGTGACAACAAAATTTGTCGAAGATTTCAATTACACAACTTTAGATTTAAAAAGCCAATGGGAACACATCGAAATCACTAAAGCACCAATCAAGAAACGAGCCGTAAGGCCACCACCCACTCCCCAAATCCGGGGAAATACCATCATGTGTCACAACGCCCGGAAATTCCGGAGCGCGCGTGAAAGGTGGTGGTTCATAGCTTTGAGTAATTGTAACGGAACGAGAGGAATTCACGTCAAGTATAAGATTTTAATGACGAATGGACCACCGGGGGATTACTGGCATGAGCATTTCTCAGCCGACGAATTCTGTAAACCCCCACTAAACAATTCCCGTAACTAACACAAATTTGTAGATATTCTCCCAGTCTTGATGGCATTCTCCATCGCCTACTCGTTCCTAATGTTGGGCATAATCGTCTGTTCAATTGAACTAAAATCGCGCCAATTGTTGCACACAACGTACAAAATTTTCGTCGTTTCGGTCATTTTCCAACTGTTTGGAATTATTTTAACAAGTGCCGCGTATTTGAAATACGCCGTTAATGGGCTAGGTCCAAGTCCTGTAAAACGAGGCGGCGCCATTTTCATGGGCGTGTCTGAGACACTATACATGCTTCTCCTGCTCTTATTGGCTAAGGGCTTTACGATAACACGCGGCCGGCTCCCATTGGCTGCCAGTGTCAAACTTACGATTTTCATGTGTTTGTACGTGGTGACGTACATTTCGATTTTTATTTACGAGGCCAATGTTTTCGATCCGGGCGAAGTCCTGTACTTGTATGAATCACCGGCTGGGTATGGACTTATCATTTTGAGGGTTTTGGCCTGGTGTATGTTCGTCTATTCGACGGTTTTTACCCTCAAACATTACCCGGAAAAGTCAAATTTTTATTATCCGTTCAATGTGTGTGGAACGATGTGGTTCATCGCAGGGCCGGCTTTTATACTTTCGGCCAATTCGTATATTGACAAGTGGATTCGTGAGTCTGTCGTTTGTGCCGTTTTGCAGTTTATCACCTTCGGAGGCCACCTCACGTTTCTGGTAAGGCCAAACAATATTTCTAGTAGATTACTTAAATTTTCTGTTAAAAAAAAGGGAGTAAACATGACATTAACTTGATTTTTTGTCTTATTTTTTTTGTATTGCAAAAGTTAAACAATATCAAAACAGCAAATTGTAGCGCAATTAATTCTCTATCGTTTACGCTATTCATTAATTTTTTTACTCAACTAGAAATATTTATTTTTGCCCGGGCCACAAGACTTGCGACACCCTGTACAGGGTTCGAATTGAGAATTTCCGAAACTAAGAGATTTAGAGAAAAACGAGTAACACATTTTCGGGTCCGTTTTAAAAAAAATTATTTTCGTCAAAACCGCATCCCGGTATCGACTTTTGTTTATATTCATATCTTCCTTATTATAAAAAATACACATTTGAGACAACAACATTATACAGGCACTTTTTTGCAGAGAATTTAATAATGTCATCAGCGTTTTTTTTTAATCATTCGTTGAGCTCTAATAACATAAAGTTGTATTTATTTAAATAGGAGTCATAGTTGGCTATGACATTTTCGAAAAGCTTAATTTTTTCTGAACTCAAAACAATATAATATAGTTTGATATATTTTAAATATATTTAAAATATTTGAAAGTAGTTGGTCATGGAAAAATTATTTCACATAAAAGGTGTGAATAATCTAGAAATTTTGTAAACGGTTATTAAAGTAAAAAATGTGAAATTATAAAAATAAGCTATGTTAAAGTTATTTTCAATTGAACAAATATACGATCGTTGCAGATTTTAATTAGATAAAAAAATGTGCAGAAAATTGAAATCGATGTGTCACTACCATTTGATGACACTTTTTTATGATTTAGTGAAGTGTAATGGAGGTGACGTTGATAATGTTATGTATTTTTTTACTGCAGATGGGCTTTGATTTTGGTGTTTGAACTGATATTTTTTTGTAAAATAAAATTTTATTGACAGGCAATACGATTAATAAGATTTTTCTTTTTCCGACATTTCGTGTTTAATTAGAAAATAGAATGATAATGTAAGCTAGCCATTTTATATCTAAAAACAAATAATTTTTATAAATCACAAAAATTTGATCTAATAATAATTTATTATGTTGTTTTTGAATTAATTAGTGTTTAAAAAAATATTAAATTATAAATACTTGTTGCGTAATACAATTTTTATAGTTTTAATTAAAAATCCAAAATTTTTTCATGGCCTACTATAAAGAAAAAGCAAAATGTTGTTTTTTTAAATATTTAAAAATAATGTATTACACAAATAGATATATCAAATTAGAAAAAGATAAGCCTTTCAAAAATAACACAGCCGCCTATGATTCCCACTTAAAAAAATATTTTTTTTTAATATTTCACTAAAATGTCAACTTTTGTTTATAAGTCGAGAACAAAAGACGATAGCGGGATGCGGTTTTGACAAAAATTATTTTCACAAAAAACGGACCCGAGAATGTGTCACTCGTTTCTCTAAACCCCTTAGTTTCAAACATTAAAAATGTAGCACCCTGTACGATGTCTCTCAGCCTATGTCCCGGTTATTTATTGACGAAATTTCAAAAATTTCAATGATGACTCGATCAAATAATGTTTTCCTAGATTTTGACGATGCCTTCAGTGGCCAATAAAAATTTCCCGTACCACGTCCGGACTACTCAGATCGGTATAATGGAACTAACCGGAACTTCCGGCAGTAGTACCATCCAACAGTTCGGTCATCACGTCTACGAACCGTCAGGTACAGTCCGTGAAACAGTGATTGTACCTTTGACACGTCGAACTGAAGAAATATTTGAAGGAATGTACAATCAACCGGTGCACAATATTCGTAGGGAGAGTTTAAATGAAGACTTGAGTAACACTAGAAACTTAATGATGGAAAATGTAATTAATTGGTCATTGGCGCGAAATATTGCAGCTTTAGAAATGCCCAATTTCGAGCGAATTGAACGCAACAGTTTTGGTAATATTTCTTAAACTTGTCAAAAAAAACGAACGATTTTTTCCCAGTTGCAGAACATTCAGACAACGAATCGGTTATAACCAGTCGACGATCATCGCAACCCAATGGCCACTTTGACGATTACGTCCGAGAAGTGCCGATTCAATTGTTTACGGTTAGCAAAATGGTAACCGGCAATAATGACACTCCTAATGGAAAAACTGTTTAATTAGCACAAATTTTGTAAATTTGGAACTTTTTACAAGTCCAGAATCGACGAACTAAAGCAATAGGAATATACAGTTTTGTGTAATTAATGTGTTACTAATTTTTTATTGGAAATAAAATACAATCTGCCACATAACTTGTTTATTTTTTGTGTTTATTTACACAATCACCTCAAGTGCTCCCAAAAATTCCTCGCCTGCCTCAAAATCGGCGCACCCTCTTGCTCCTTGTCGCCCCCTTTCAGATAAATGGGGGTGAACTCTCGATAGGCCAAACACACCCTCCTCTCCCTAATATCCTCCCTTAAAATTTGGTGCTCCCAGTCGTACCTTGCCGAATTAAACATCACAAGTAAAGACCTTCGAGGCATTGGAACCCTCACAGTGGGGTAAAACCTATCATTTTCAAACTCCTTCACTTTGTAACAACTTTCGGTGAAATTCCTGTCGCCTTTTTCGTCCAAAACTGCCGGATATTTCCCAACCAAATGCAAATTATAATAATTATTTTTCCTATTGTACGTCATCGTAAGCACCGAATCCGATAACAAATTAACCGTAACAACTCTCTCGCCCCAAACCCAACAATCATCAACGTGCGGGTCAATTGAAGCCCCCTTTTCAGGGTCATATTCCAGCGAACACTGTTCGATCGTTTGAAAATCACTCAAAATCGGCACATTTCGGAACTTCTCTTGCACGAATTCGGTGAATTTCGGAAATCCGGTAAAGTCCCCTTCACGTAGCTTATTTTTCTTGAAATTACACTTAGGCCCAAAATTCTGTTTGCGGCGCCCGCTCTGAGAGGAGTCCCAAGACATATCATCTATACCTTGCATTAATTTCGCCTCTTCTTCCGGTGTTAAGAAATCGAGTTGTATGTAAATTCCTGGGAATGTAATGGGGGCCCCGGAATGGTCCGGGTGTTTCGGGGGGTCCCAGCCGGGAAACGCAACATTACACTGGGGGCAATAAACGTAGGTGTCTTCCCTCCGACGTGCGAATTTTTTGGCCGAAAGCCCGAACGTCGACTCGCAAATCAGACACGTGCGGCAGCCCTTGCACCCACAGGGGCGCGGCTTATCCATCACAAAAAAAAAACAAAATTGTTTCAAACAACCTAACCTCAAAAAATTTCAATGACAGATCAACAAACACAACACAACGTTCGGTACCCTGCCATCATTTCATTCAGTATTTATAATTATATTAAGACGAGTTGCGTCACTAAGGGATTGTGGCTCGTCCCTGACTATTTTTTTAAATTTATGTGAAACAAATCGCTTGAAAACGCCAATAATGGACGCAACGTCCGGTATCCCGAACGCGTTAACTGACAGAGGTGACAACATAACCTCACAAATGACAATGTAACCGGTTATTCCCCCGTTTGTGGCAACAATGAAGCCCCGGATAACGGTGTATGACTATTTGCGCAAACACTGGCTTCTTGTGGGTATTCTAACTTGTATTTTCTTCGCGGGGATTTACCCCGAACTGGGGTCGAAGAACGGACCACTGCATACCGAATATTCGGTGAAATATGGGGCTGTCACTGTGATTTTTTTAATAAGTGGGATTTCCCTCAAAACTGAAAGCATTTACGAGACGTTCCAGCAACATAATTTGCATTTCTTCATTCAAGGATTCACTTTTATTTTTATTCCAATTTTTACGCAAATCTTTGTCCATTTATTAAATTACTTCGGGGTGAACCAATGGGTGTTACGAGGGTGAGTTTTAAGTGAAAATAATGGGTTAAAGTCGTTGTAGACTTGTCACTGTAGCCTGTATGCCCCCACCTGTCTCGAGCGCTGTGATTTTGACTCGAGCGGCTGACGGTAACGAAACTGCGGCTATTTTCAATTCAGTCCTTGGTAGTTTTCTGGGGGTTGTAATCACACCGTTACTGCTCCTAATTAACGTGAGTGTTACAATTTATAAACCCTCATTATTTATTTTTTTTAGCTGGGTTTTACGACACTTGTGCCCCTTTTGGCCACAATAATCCAACTCGTAACCACTGTCCTCATCCCCCTGTTTTTAGGCCAAATCATTCGGAACTTCACCGGGTTTCGGGGGCACACTCTCCCCCTCAACACCATCGGGCAATGCGCCCTGTTATTCGTAATCTATACGACTTTTTGCGACACTTTTGAAACCCCCGAACACCACTTGAGCGCCGCCGATGTCCTCGCAAGTGTTTTCTCAGTTCTGCTAATGCAAATCATTCTATTAGGCCTGAGCCATGCAATAGCCCAATGTTTCCAAAAACACTTCACCATTCAAGACGTCATCACGATTATTTTTTGCTCCACTCACAAGTCACTCACTTTAGGTCTGATTTGAACAAAATAATGATACAAAAAAAAGCGACTTACCGCAATTTCAGGAATCCCAATTCTTCGAATCTTGTTCCACGGTTACTCCCACTTGAGCCAAATCAGCCTCCCGTTGCTGATTTACCACCCGACGCAGATTATTCTAGGGGGGCTCATCGTCACGCAGCTGAAGGACTGGGTGCAGCTCCATAGAAGCAAGCGGCCCCCGGTTTAACACAAACACTCACTTTATACAGTATTTATTGTAACAAAACGAATAAATGATTAATTTTGAGCTAAATAACGTTTTTTCCAAACACACACAAGTTTAAACGATTGACATTTGGCAAAATGGCCGCCAAACACGCAAATTTAAAATTTGACCGGACAAATGCGAAAAACACCGCGACAATTTTCCTTGTCCCTTGTTATGACTCAATTTCATGTTTTTGGGGCCTTTTCGCCTGATTTTTGCTCAATTTGCGTTACCAAATGGCAAGGAAAACATTTTGACTAGTGTGCGGGTTAAGTGGTACCAACCTTATGCTTGTGGATTACGAATCGCAATTACACAATTAAAGGCCGCTTCGTTAATAATTTACGCGATGTTGATGTAAATGATTACTAATTATTCACACAATCGTATCAATTAGCAAATAGTTTCGATAAAACGGCACAGAACCGTCGGTTGTGTGACGTCAGTAGTGCCAACGTGACTGACCGACGCCAAGAAAAATTCGTTTTGAAAATCGCTTGTGTTTTTACAAAAAATAGTCAAATAAAGTGTGTAAGTGGTGCCCCCCAGTCGCCAGACGCTGCGAGACAGGTGAGTGAACCCCCTAACCTCAAAATCAAACCGCGCGTTTAAACTTTTTATGATTTTTTATTTTTGTTGTTTTGTCATTACGTACATTAAACCGACTTGGTGGGCCGCTGGGGCTCGATTTTTTCAACTGGTGCGATCACCCCACTGGTCTTCTTCCTGGGCTTCCTCCTCTTCTTCTTCAACAAATCCCCGGGACAAATCTTCGTGGTCCCCTTCTTCTTCAAACGGCAGGGATCGTCATCCAGCTCCTCCCTGAGCGTGGTCATGTCGATTTGGGGGCACTTGGTCTTGTCCTTCTTCCCCCCGCTGCCGCTCAGACTGTACTCCTCCACGACTTCGACCGTGTCGCAGGACTTTTCATCAGGGGGGCAATCTCGCACTTTGGGCTTGCGCCGCTTGGTGGGGCACCGGCCGTCCTGGTCGGTACGGGTGACCTTCTGGTCGCAGCAGGGGAACTTGAATTTGGGGATTTTGCACGAGCCGTGTCCCTGCTCTTTGGGCTTTTTGCTCTTGAGGGTGATTGCCTCGGGTTCGAGGAGCGCACCAATTGGCTCGAGGATGTTGTTGTCGAGAATCGCGCATTCCTGTTTCGGTTTCGGTTTCTTCTTCTTCTCTTCCTTTTTTTTGGTTTTGGGTTCGGGACAACGCCGGTTTTTCGGACGCTCACATGGGGGCTGAAAAGCCAACTGGAGTAGCTCCAAATTCGGGTAAAGCGACTCATACCTTACGCAAATCGCACAACATGTCGTTCTCTTCGGTGGCCGTTTCCACCAAAGGGTCGTTTAGGGTCAGGTCCATCTCAAGGCCGCTGCGGCGCACCATCAGGGGGTGGCTGCTGGTGTGGAACTTCTTCTTGGAGGGCTTGAAGTTGGGGTTCTCCTCCGGCTTCCAGGGGCACATTTTGCAGGATGAGGGCTTTTCCTCGATCTCTTCGTGACAGAACTCGCTATAAGCCGGGTAAGGGGCTTCCTGCTTTTTGCAGTCAATCTAGAAACAACACGGGTTGGTTAAATATTGTTTATTGGGCCAAAATTGTTACAAAATCATAAATCTTTCACCTACATGTTTGGCGAAACGGTCGCAGCGCGTGCGGGCCGGGGGCGGGCAGTTGTCCAGCTTCATTTTGGGGCAGCCTTTCTTGCCCTTGCCCATTTTCTTGCACTTGTCGGGGTCGGCGCCCACCGTCTTGGAGTACCAGCGCTTCACTTCGGTGGAGAACGAGCGGAAGGTGGAGGATTTGTTGGCGATTTGCTCGTTGAGCTGCTTCTGGCTGCGGGCCTCCGCCAGCATTTGCTCGGCCTTTTCGTCGTCGGAGACGGTCCTGGACATCATCATCTTCACGGGTTCCGGGAAGGGGTTGGCAAGTTTGACGCTTTTCAGCGGCAGGATAGCGTTGGCGTAGGTTTTCGACACCTGGAACCGCCTGGAATCGGGGGGATTACTACATTTCGCGCAATTTCGGGCCCAAACCTGGGGTTTTTGGGGTTGAGGCCCTTGTTGATGCGGCCCTCTTCGGTGTGTTCCGGTTCCGGGTTCGTTAGCACGCTCTTCTCCATCGTTTTTTGGAAGTATTCCGGGAGCATGGAGGGTTGGAGTTGTTGTTCTTCGATGGCTGCCTTCACGTTCTGTTTTTGGAGGGCTATGACGTCCCCGGCTGAGTTGGGTCTCTCGACCGGACTCGTCCGGGGCTGGCATACATTGTAGCGGAAGTTTTTCGGTTGTTCTTCCGGTTTTGTCTCCTCTTTGGCTTCCGGTTGCCGACTTGCCGGTGTCATCTCGAAATTAAACGAGAAGAGTCTACGAGACTTGGGGGAATTGTCAAAATGGGGGATTTTGATACGGGGGGACTTACATTTTGTACCACATTGCTGTTAATTTTGGAGAGTACGCTCAGAGCTGAGGTTTTCATTGTGAAAATCGGTGATGGGAAAAACTGTTTAGAAAAAAATGACAAAACAACACGAATAAATAAAAGGTGTCATGGAGACGGGAACAGGGCACTCTCCTTGAATGGATTTGGGGAAGAGAGGGAGAACAAGCCTACTTTTGGAAACAATTTTCGCAATTAATTTTTTCCAGCGTTTCTGCGTTAGAAACTGCATAAAAACATTGCTTTGGGTCTGAGTTCTACCATTTCAGCCATTTCCGAGCGTTTTGCTCGGAAAATATACTTTTTTAAAGCTTTCTTTATTTAAAAACTTTGAATATTTTTACGAAATATACATAAGTGTGTCTCGATTTTGGAGAATCTGGAAATTTGTTAGACTTTAGAATTTTGCACTAAAAACCTGCTTTAAATGTAAAAAAACATTGTCCAGTGTAATGTTTTAACCAACTATTAATTTATATTTTCCCGGCGCATCCACCATTTTTCTTAAATTACGACTTGTTTATTTTCAGTGGATAATACTAATTTTTTTTTATTTTTGTACGTTTTGGTGGTTTAAGCCACACTCCAATGTGCAAAAACTGTACAAACTAACAATTGTTAACTAAAAACACTAAAAATTTAAAATAAAATAGACGTTTTTTGATTTTTGGGTCAAAAACTTGGTTCAACGAAACTGTTTTTGTCAAAACAAGCTAAAAATTTGTCGTTTTGGGTCTGAATTCTTTACTGTAGAAGCCAAAAACTTTGTTAAATCGAACTATTTTGACGAAATTGTGGTGTTATATGATCTGAACTACGAGTACTTTACTTATTTCAGCCATTTCCGAGACCTTTCACATTTTTTTAAAGGTAGAAACGTGGTAAAAACGACGTACTTTGTCGAAAACAATTAAACTTGGCACTACTTTTGTCTGAATATCATTGACTTCACACGTTTTTAAATTAAAAACTCGACTTAAACTCGATTAAATTGTTATATTTTTATTTAAAAAAAATCGTCATTTGACCATAAATTTCTCTTTTTTGTCCTTGATTTTCGACCAATCAAGTTGATTTTTTGAATTAGGTACATTATTTTTAACGAAACAAAATAGAAATCGGATCTTTTGGGTGTGAGTTGGTTTATTTTAGCCATTTTCGAAAATTTTTAAATATTTTAAGGCAGAAATGTGGTAAAAATGATGTTACTTTTCGTTTGAGTTGCAACATTTCAGCCATTTCGAGGGTTTCAACATGTTTTTGACCCATAAACATTGTTAAATCGTCATTATTTGTTGCAACAACCTCCATTTTTGACATTTCTAACCGATTTAGCACATTTTTTTGGATTGAATCAATAAAATCAACATTACTTTCTTCAAAATAAACGAAGATTGTCGTTTTGTCTCTGAATTGTTCTAGTTTAACTACTTCTGAGCATTTTAATACTATTTTATATCAGAAAATCCTAGTTTTGGCAATGAATTTTACTTTATTTTGTCCATTTTCAAGCCATTTTTTTATTCAGAAGCTTAGTTAACAACTCACTAAGATATATGTATTTATTGTTGGGTTATTCTATTTTCGACATTTCTGACCATTTTGACACTTTTTTTTGTCAGAAACGTATATTTTTCTTAATAAACTAACAAATTGTTTAGCGCTTAATTGTTCTATTTCCCAAAGCAGTCAAAATCTTTAGTACCAAATGGAGATATGGATTTTTGAGCAAAAAAATTAAAAAGTCGTATCTTTTTAGCTATGAATTGCACGTTTTAATGTCTTAACGACATTAAAAGGATGTGTTACCTGTTTTAAATACAATCCTAGCCATTTTCTGTCAGAAACGAATAAATCGACGTAATTTTGGTTGACAAAATTGAGAATTAAACTCGTTTTGGCTTCAAATTGTCGAATTTTAACAATTTTTTTTTGCGATTTAACAGGTTTTTTAATATTTTTGCGAAAAAATTAAAATTCGCAGTTTTGGGCGTTAATACGAGTTAGTTAGTTATTTTAAATCCATAAAAAAATTTGTTGAAATAAAAGCTCTGGATTACTGTTTTCGACATTTTCGCGACATTTCTGAATTCTGACCGATTCAGCACGTTTTTTGGTCAGAAACATTATTTATTCGGAATAAAAACTGACAAATCGTTGTTTTAGCTCTTAATTAAAATATTTTACTCATTTTCCAACAATTTCCAAGTCAGTTAAATCGACATTTTTTGCTAAAACACACCCTGGATTACTTTGTTTTTAACAGTTCTTGCTGTTTTTGTCCCAAAAACGAGCAAGTCGACGATTTTTTTCGAAAAAATATGTCAATTAGAATAAAATAACACATTTTATTTAAGCCATTTGGTTATTTACATGCACATTTTTTTGGAGCCGATTATAAATTAAATAATTTCACAATATTTCCGACAGATTTAGCACGTTTGTGTGTAAAAAACCACTTAGGGTGGATGTTACAATCGTCAGATAAACTCCAGATGGTATAATTACTGTAGTTACAATTGTTACAATAATGTATTTTCTAAAATTTTTTTTTTCTTTTTTTCTAAAGTTATCCAACGTTTGTAAAAGCGGCTTTTAAACCGGCATTTTTTGTTGAACAAGCTCCGGATTACTCTCAGTCAACCTTTATCTAATACGTCCTTAAATCTAAAACAATTACACCTAGGGCTAGGTACATAAATTAAGAAATTGTCGTTTTGGATGTAAATTGCTTTATTTTAACCATTTGTTCAATGATTAACATTTTTTGAAAGCCAGATACTCAGTTACAGGAAGATATTTTTGTCGAGACGAGCTTTAAATTACTTTATTTTAAACATTTTCGGCCTGTTTAGCACGTTTTCGGAGCAGAAACTTAGTTAAATCAACATATTTTTGTCAAAAGAGCTAAAAATAGCTAAAAGTTTAGATAAATATAAAAAAATTATTGAAACAAGTTGCGTAATTATTTAATTTATTATTCAAACATTGCCGTATTCCTTTACGAACGCCCTTAATTCGTACACATTGGTGTAAATCCCGGGGAACCCCGGCTGTGCGCAGTCCATCCCCGCCGACACAATCCCGTACAGAACCCCCTCGACGACAAACGGCCCCCCTGAATCCCCCTGACACGCATCTTTCCCCCCTTGCAAATACCCAGCACAGAACATCCTCGGTGTCACATCCCCCGGATACACCCTCTTGCACGTCTGCCAATCCCACACCGGCGTTTCCACCCCTCGCAGCACATTCGAGAAACTCTTATCGTCATTGGAGAACATCACCCCCCACCCACTCACAATCCCCACCATTCCGACGCGGAGCGGTTGATCGGGGCGTGGCAAAGCAACAGGGCGGATTTTAGGGGTGTAGTGAAGAGAGCAGCGGAGGAAGGCCAAGGCGATGTCGTAGTCGACTCCGTTTGAATCGTATTTGGGGTGGATTTGGGCACGATCCACGTGAATTGTTTCGCCAGTTTCGTTGAGCGAGCTGATACCGGCTTTGATCGAGTAGGCGCCAGGACGGGGGAAGCAATGGGCGGCGCTTACGGCGAGGGTGGGGCTAACGATTGCAGCGCCGCAAATGTGGCGCGAGTTGAGGCGGAGACTGAGTTGGTAGGGGATGGCGGTGATGGGGAGTGGGCGGCCCCCGATTATGCGGGTTCGGGGCTCTAGAAATGTCAAATTCATATTTCACGCTACAGGAGCGACGTTAGTTAATTTGAATCACTTAAAACTAATAATCAAATTTTTATTTTCGAATACACTGGACATATCTTGTTACGTCAGTTCGCCTAAAAAGAAGCTTCAATTTGGCCACCCTGTATATAGTATTTTAAATACCCAAAGAGAATTTTAGTAAAAATATCTTTAAAAAATTTAAATAAAATAAAAAAATTACATAAAATGAGACTTAACTGTGGCACTCATTCTATTGGAGCACTCCTTCGTCGTGCTCCAAATCTATTCGTGTCAAACAGAACGTCGTATAAAACTCGTACAATAATGTACTATTTTTTCAAAAACCAACTCGAAAATGTGCCACTTATGATTTTCTAAATCTTTTAGTTTTGGAGATTCGAAAATGCACCACCTGTACATACATCTAAAGTGCACCACCTTGTATATTTTAGTTTCCACAAAAAATGTTAAATAATGTAGTTAAATTCAATCACAAATCTGCAATTTTTTTAGAGAAGTTACATCAAGCTAATGTTTTTTTCTACGAAGATAAGGTAGCATTATAAGTAGAACACCATTTTTATTATGCAATATTTGTTATTATTATTAACTATTAAAATTTGTGACTAGTGCGTGCGTGTTGTCAGTTTTTAAGTTTATTGTTACACGAATATCTTAAACACCCTGTAACTTGAGATTGTAAAAAACAAAATAAAATACATAATACAAAAGTTCAAATTTCCAAATTAAATTAATCTCAATTTTTGGTGAAGTGGCCGAAAAATTAAAAATTGTTTCAGATTTTGACGTTTAATCTTAAAAAAATTAAAAAAAAACTTTCGAGTTGGACAAATAATCGGGTTTAGGTTTAGGAGATATTTGTACTTTAATTTTTCATTTTTATTTATCTGCAAGTCTTGTCCGAGTTCTTGTAGAAAAAAAAAATATCGGACATTTTTTTTTTGATAAAATGCAACAAGTGTGCATCGTATTTAACAATTAATTACAATGTGACTTTGTCGTCACGTTGGACATAAATTTTATACCCAGCCCCTTTTTGAGACAACTAAAATCTAGTTTTCAAAATTCGTTTTAATTTTTTTTACATTTATTTAAGCTATTTTATAGTTTTTTATGTAGATTTATATCTATTATTTTTTATTTTTTATATATCGGATTGAATTTGTAATTTTGAAATTTCATTCTTTTAGCAATTTTGAGGTTATACATTTTTTTCGTTCTTACACTTTGTTTTAAAATGTATTACTATTCCTTTTTTTCAAGGTTTTCGATTCGATTTTATACAACATATTTGAAATTTTCAAGTTTTTATATTCACATTGTTATTTTTCCTTTTTTACTTTTTAATTCTTCTTTGAAATCTTTAGATTTTATTATTTTTAGTGCTATTTTGCAACAAACGAGGCTTTAATGTTTTTTCTCCCTCGGTCCAAAATTAACCGATTTTTAATTTTTTAAATATCCTCCCTATTGATGTAATTTATACAGAGTATTTCACACAACTTTACGAGGCCCTGCATCTAATGTACGGACCTAAAGTCACAAAACACTAGATACAAAAAATTCACATTTTATTATTTAATTTTTGGAAACCCATGACACTGGTTGTCAAACTAATCATTGTTTCATTAATAGTCATAAATTGCTATTTTTCAGAAAGAGTTAATTTTTTGAAAAAGTGAAGAAACTGGAGAAGACTAGTTTTTCAAAATATGTAATCGTATAGGCATATGTATTCTAGGTAGAATTTTACAGGCACATTATGTGAAACACCCTGTATATATTTTTTATTTTTGACCAATATGAATTACAATTTTATTACTCGAGATACTCAACAAAACATTTGGCTAATTGATTTTTCAAAAAATAAAAAAACTACATTTTCAAGTTTTGGATTACATTATTTACTGACCGGTTTAATTAACATAACTTTCCCGCGATTTCGTAAAGCAGTACTTTCAGAACTGCCCACTAGAGAGCGCAACTGTCTTAACTTTAATCCACGCATCACCCTGTATATTGGCAATACGAATGAAATACAAAAAAACGTGTGAATTGGCGCGAAATTAAAAAATTGCGCGTTTTATTGTTGTAATGATTGTGACACAGTTATTAAAAAAAACTAGATATAGAAAGACAATGAAAACGTTAAAAACAAAGATACTTACTTGCGATAGCCGGCACCACCATTACCAATAGCAACACTTGCATAACTGCGTTCATTTGTTTTGACATAATTGCGTCCGTTGTTATCAAAAATGTGATATGAAGTGAGTGAGTTGCACATGCAGCCCATAAAAGAAGAGTAAAAAAGCTATTAGAAGCGTGTCATCGGTAGAAAAACAAGTTCCATTGTTACACTTAACATATTTATTATAATCGAGAAAGGTAAAAAAGGGATAAACAACACAAAACACAAGTCTTGAACGTTAAAACCGAAGCAACCAAATGCTTGATAATATCACTGATTGAGATAAAATGTACGAAAATACATTTACTTTACGAGAATCACAGGTATTCGAAATGAAGTAGGATACGCACGAGCCACCTCCGCGATTTTGACTAGTCTTGAACCTTATAATAATAATACTACCGGTGTGTGTAGACGAGGAGCAAGTTGTTGGGTTCCGGACGCTATCCCCTACCCAACACTTGCTCCCTATAGCTAGTTAAGAGTGCCAGACATTACATAAATATACCCTACTCTAATCAGAATTTTAAAACTATTTTTATTCATCCGAACGTCGGTTGTTGGTTACGGCGTGCTGTGGCCCTTCTTGTTCTTCTTCAGCGAGATGTCGTCGACGTCCTCGCCCTTCTTCACTTCGGTGAAGCGCTCGCCCTTCAAACTTACGATTTTGTTGTCGCGGTAACGGACCAGCTTCTTGGGCTCCACTTTGGGGGCCACCGGCCGGTGCTCCTTGGTGAAGGCGTCCTTGTCGATGTAGGAGTACCGCTCGATGATGCGGTTCTTCAATTCTGCGTCGTCGATTGTTGTCTTGTTGACGTGGATCGTCAACGAATTGTTCTGGCTGAGGCATTGGCCGTTTTCTTGACGATCGATCAGAATCTGGGTGGCGCGCTCTATGTCCCCGCTGGCGATGGCCAAGCAATGTTTCACCTTTGAAACACACCAATCAGACACGGCTCCATCCTGGGCACAAACGGTCTTAGTACGATGGTTGGGCGAAATTGGCCCCTTTTAGTGCAATTAAGTTGGCAGTATTGAAAATTACAAAGTTTTTTTATTGCAATTAAATCTTCTGTAAACCTCACGTTAAGTATGTTTCGACTTTTTTGAGTTTATTGAAATGTAATTCCTTTGTCAAAATCTCCTATTCTCCCAATGGTTGTGATTTTGTACTGTTTCAGCTTGTGTTCGTTTTTTATTGCTTCAAAATTTAGTTTTTTTGATAAAACATATGCTTATATTTTTCAGAGTCGTTCAGACTTGTTTAGGCGCTGTTTTATTATTTTACAGCGATCACTTTTCAGCCTCTTCCAGCTTTTCACGGTTCTTCTTTCCTTTTCTTTATTTTGATTTTTTTACTTGTAGGACTAGAAATATTTATTACGTATTTTCATACATTTTCAGCTGATTCTAAGTTTCTGAACTTGCAAAACGTACTTTTTTAGCATTTTCAAAAAAATTGGAATCTGGTTTTTCAAAGTTTGTTTTAATTATTGTTAAAATTTCTGTGTTTTACAAGTCTGCTGATTGAATTTTTTTTTTCCAGTTCATTTTACAAATTAAAATTTATCATTACCGCATTATTTTCATTCTCACACTTATGTTTCTTCAAATTTTGTGATTAGATTCAATTAAAAATATTGAAAGATTCAAGTTATTTATTTAGATTCTATTATTTTTTCATTTTTACTTTTTGATTCTTCTCTAAGATTTTTATTAAACATTTCGAGTTGATTCGAGTTTTTAGGATTCAATACTTCTTGGTTCCTTTTATTTCCGTTGATATCTTCTTTCTATTTTATTTCGCTTTTTTTTTCATTTTATACAATTTAAATTTTTGCCGACATTTTTGAGTTGATTTCATGTCTCAGATTTACAAAAAAAAACTTTTTCACCATTTTCAGACAATTGACATCTAGTTTTAAAAAATTAGTTTAAATTTTTAAGACTTCTAGATTGTGTTCTACAAGTTTATTGTTGTAATTTTTCAGTTTCCTTATCTCGGATTTCGGTTTTATGTTCAAAATTCCAGTTTTTTTACTTTTTTAATTTAATTCTTAATTTTTTTCTCAGCTTCAAATTTAGGGCTAATTTTTAGAAATCAAATTCAAATTTATTTCAAGCTTAAAGTAATTCAAATTACAGCTGTCATTTGCGCTACGCTGTCAAAAAACAAAAATTGCGAATTAATATGTGATTGTTCTGTAAACCGGCCTTTAAAGATTTTTATACTTTCTTTAACTGATTTGCCTTTTTTTGAAACTGTTTTTTATTCTCCAAATTCAAGCAATGAAATTCGAGTTTCTTAAAATGTCCTATTCTCCAATTTATATTTTGCAAGTGGATTTTTTACTGTTTCAGCTTCAATGCTTCAAAGTTCATTCGGTGGATGAAATATATTCTTTTGTTCTCCAAAATTCTTCAGATTTAATTAGGGGCTACTATTTTGTTACTTTTCTACTATAACTTTTCAGTTGCCTTTTCCTAATATTTGAGTTTTTTCTTAGTTCAGTTTTGTAATTAAAGTTTAAAAATTTATTTATATTTACATTTGGTCGAAAAGGGACCCACATGCATTTTTTCATTTTCTCTTTTAAATTATCTTCTCTACAATCGAATTTTTTTCAACTTTCAGAGCTTTTCAGGTTTCTTCCTTTTCCTTACTTCGATTTTTTTTTATTTCTACGGCTAGAAATATTTCGTAATCTCAAACATTTTTGAGCTGATTCTATGTATTGTTTCAGCAATAGAAAATCGAACTTTTTAGCATTTTCAAAAAACTGAAATCTTGTTTTTCAAAACATTTTTTTAAGACTTCTAATTAATGTTTTACAAATCTGCTGTGTCATCTTTCAGTATTTTTCAGATTTATTTAGGGTATTTTCTATTTTTCTTATGCAGATTTATATTATTTTTCAGTTTCACTATCCTGGAATTAATTTTTATATTTCAAACATATTTTTTTACTTTTTTAAGTTTCTTGTTCGTTTTAGCAATTAAAATTGATCACTTTGGACTCGTGCATTATTTTTATTCTTATAGTTGTGCTTTAAAATCTATTGTTATTCGTTTCCTGTTAAAAATATTGAAATTGTTACATTTACATTTCCTTACTAATTTTTAGATTTTTAGTCTTATTATTTAAGATAGATTTTCGAGTTGATTCAAATTTTTGAAAACTCAATAATTCTTTGTTCTTTTTGTTTCCTTTATAATTAGTTTTGTTCCTTCTCTTTTATATCGTTTTTTTTTTCAATTTATAGGACTTTAAAACTACTGCAGACATTTGTGAGCTGATTTCATCATGTTTCCGATTCATTTTTAAACAACTGACGTCTAAAATGACGTCCAAATTGTGTTTTACAAGTTTATTGTTGTAATTGTCACGTTTCCTTATCTCAGATGTAGTTGTTAAAATTAAAACATCTTTTTTTTAAGTTATCTAGCTCATATTAGCAATTAAAATTCAATTTTAATTTAATTCTTTTTCATCTCTCATCTTCAAATATAGAGCCGATTAATAGAAATCAAATTAAAAATTTATTCAAGTTCCTTGCGGATTAAATTTTTAATGTTCTAAAAACGATTTATTTTCATTGTTTTTTATTCTTCAATTTCAAGCAATGAAATCCGAGTTTTTCACAATTTCCTATTCTTAATTAATTCGTGTTTTACAAGTGGTTGAAGCTCACTTTTTGTTTATCATTATGTCTTTCAGATTCAAAATCCTTTAATATTTAATTTTCCTGTTAATATTTTTCATCAGTTTTTCCTTTGACGTCCGAAATTTTTTTTTTGGTTTTTTAAACTAAACTTAAAGTTCATTTCAGCAATCAAAATTTAGACAATTGTTAAATTTGTGTTTTTTTTTCGTTTTCTCAAACAATGCGATCTAATTCGATAACAAACAAAAATAAGTTTTTATATTCACATTCGTATTTTTTTTTCATTTTTACTTCTAGATTCTTTAAGATTTTGGACTTATTATTTATGATACAATTTAGATTTGATTACATTGTTATACGTTTTATAAAGTTTACGTTTATTTACAATCGGTTATTTTCCTATTACTATTTCAATTCTTTAAAAAAATTGTTAAAATTTTTAACGAATGAAATCTTCCCTTACAATTTATTAATAAGTCACTAACCTCAATGGAGCAAACGTGGGGGAACATTTCTTGCAAGACATCGATTTCGTCCAAAAAATCGCAGCAGGAGCTGTCCGTGGAGCCCCCATCGCTCATTTCCGACAACCTGTGCACTCTTTTGGGCAAATCAAAGCTATCCCTGTTATCCAATTGTCTCGGTTTTGTCTTCGGTACAATTTCCGGTAACGAAATCTCAATCACGGACTTCTCTTCCGGTTCCTCAACCCTCAACTTCGCCGCCAATTCAAAAATCCACTGACAGACAGTCGCATGATTGATCGACTCGAATTCGGGGAAGTACGCAGTCATCATTTCGCAGAAATCTGCAATTTCTGGGTAAAAACCCCAACACAAACCTTCGCATTTACCTTCAACGTTGAAGACAGGGTCCGAACTGACGTCCTCCAGGATCGCAACGACATAAGACAGGACGATATCGTCGATGAGGGACAAGTCGGCGTCCGTTATGTGGGTCTTAACGAACTCGAAAAGGGAGTCTTTGATGGTGATTTCCTGATCGGCGATGGCCTTTTTGGACATTTTCGACGGGAAATGAGTGAAATTCGCCCCGGAATCAGGGAAACGAGTTGGGGGTTAAAGTGGCGTTCTGAGGGCTGGTTTGGGGGCTTATCAATGAAACTCGACCTTTTGTACCTCGGACTTGGCGGCGAAGACCCGACTTGTGCCCGTTTTGCCACAAAACCGGATATTTTTGATTTACTCGATTCAATCAATAACACAACAAAAGTGACGGAGTAGGGGGCGCCACTGGTGGCGAATGTCAAGCGGCGAAAAACCCTATTCCTGTTTAATCCTCCTGGAAAGCAGCCCCATATGGGCACATACGTCACCCAGGAGGCTTTATTGCATGGACAGGGCCCCTCATTTTGGTATTTTATGGGCGATTGTTCTTGGAATTTATTGTTAATTGGGGTTGCGCATTTTGTCTTATGGTCATCGGGTCTTCTTTGTTCACTCATAAAAAATTTAACTTGTTTTATTTTTATTTAATCAACAAAGGTTTAAACAATATTGTCTTCTCTTTAATTTTCATTGAGTCGAAGTCGATCATCGCATTTCCTTGTCCATTGAAGAGTCAGGAAAATTGTTGACACAAGGAAGTAAAAGCCATAAAATAGTTTATACAGGGTGTAACAAAAAGAAACCACAGATTCTCCAAGTCAAAATAAAACGATTTAACCCAACTTACCTCTATACCAAGTTGCACCGTTTAAAAGTTAGAGGGCGTGAAAGTTCAAAAATTATTTTTGTTTTTTATTAGTAACTTCTAAATGAAATAATCGATTTTGATGAAACTTGGTACAAGTAATTTGTCACCAAAACTACATCTTTTGGTGCACTTTCTTTTGATTTTATGTTATTGTAAAGTTCTTACCTATCAACTATTGAACACATTTTAGAACATATTTTTTGTTATACGTTATCTGAATGGTGTAATTCTCTTTTTATTCGAAACACTTTTTATTTCTGAACACTTCTTATATCTTATAAAATTTTTGTATCGGCCTTGGCTTTGGAATAAAAAAATAATTTATGTAAAAGTGCCAACATTTCGGACGTTTGTCAATTATTATTATTGGTTTTAAAAATGCGTTTAATTATTTAATTCAATTACTACTTTACTTATTATAATTGTAAGTAATCATTTTTCCATAACGACGGTGTAGATTTTAATTAGTTGTGTTGGGTAGAAATCGAACGATTTTTAGAAATTTAAAATTTTGTGAAAAAATGCCTTTTTGGTTTAAATTAATAACTAATTACATTATTGTTATCTAGCATTCATGTACAGGAACTAAAGCCAAAATAAAAAAAATATTTAAAACCCAATAACAATAAATAGGCGAAGGTCTAAAATTTTGACACATCGACTTAAATTATTTTTTACTCCGAAACCGAAGCCGATCCAAAAATTTTATAAATTACAAAAATTGATCAAAAAGAACGAAAATATGTCTTAAAATGAGTTAAGTTGTTGATTGGTGAGTACTTTACAAACAAGAAAAAACAAAAGCAAAAGTATGAAAACAGATGGTTTTGATGGAAAATTTCATTGAAATCGATTATTCCATTAAAAAGTTATTAAAAGAAATCGAAAATATTTTTTGAAATTTGGCGCCCTCTAACTATTAAACAGTGCAACTTGGTATAGAGGTAAGATGGGCTAAATCGCTCTATTATTTTGAGCTGAGGAATTTCTGGTGCGATTTTATTATTAGAATAGTTTTAGGTTCACTGTAGACTTAGGTATTATTAATTTTACTCCCCAACCCCTTAACAGTCTTTGTCCCCCTGTCCTGCAAAAGGCCTTGAATGACCTTTTTCAATGTGTAATAGGTGTGACGGTTGGTAGCCATGTCAGACATTTCCGTACTTCACCCGCAACTGTCGTAAAAAATCATTAAATTAATTATTTATCATCGTCATAACACGGTTTCCGTTTAATTAAATAATAAAATGAAAAAAAAACATCCTGTTTTTTCGAATTGATGGTATAAATAGGTGCAAATTGTGGGTTTGGTCATTAAAATGTTGCGTCTGGTGTCACTTTTGTGCCTCTTTCTGCTAGTGCAGGTGATTATTTGATTTGGTTGAGTCTAGGGAAGACTATAAGTTAGGAGACGAAACGAGATACAAAATCTCGGGATTTTCCGAACCCAAAAAAGTACGGTAGAGTAGAAATGAGGACGCTTCGAGCGTTATAAATTGTTTTAAATTAATTTAAATTTAACCAATTCACCAATTACTTGGAAAAAATGCAGAAATTTAGACTGACGACTAAAATTTTCTTGAGAAACGTGGAAAAAAAATTACTTAAAATTTGCGCTAAAAAGTTCTTGAAAATTAAATTTCCTTTTTTTGTAGAAAATTTAATTCTCTACAACTTTTTTCCTTACATTTTTATTGTATTTTAAACCGTATTTCCAGCGTTTTGGTAAATATGGGGCAGAGTGCAAATTGGTGAAATTTTTTTTACGATCAAATTTTGCATTATGTTTATGTCTTACTATATTTTTTTGCTTGCCTTGTGCTAATAGTTTTACGAATACATTTTTTTTAATTCATTGTTCTCAAACTTAGACGGTAATGCTCTGGCGACGGGGACGTTTTTTGTACGTCGTTTCGTATCCTAGCCTTTAAATATCCGTAGTTGAATCGCCGGTGATTGGGTTTTTAGGGTGAGAATTTGGATATGTTCGATCCGGCAGGTTTGCAAGCCTGTATGAAAAAACTGAGTGTTGGGGAAACTGAGTTGGCTAAGGCCTTGGAAGACAAGTCTAAAGACCCACCCGAGAAAATAATGTGTCTTTTTAAGTGTGCTTTGGAAGACAGTGGGTTTCTCCAAGATGGCGTTGTGGATAAAAGCAAATGGCCGATGCCTGAATGTGTGCAAGATGTCGTCAAAATCACGAATTGTAACGACATGGTCGCCCTTAAACACTGTTTCGATTAGGTTTGATGAAAAAACTGGATAAACACTTATAACTTTTATTAATCTTGTACTTATTGTCAGAACATTACGTTTAATAAGGACACAGAATTGACTCGTTCCTTATACCTACAACAAACATTTACAAAGAAAAATAACAGACAACCTTCTTACTTCAATTAAATTTATTCAATCACACCAACTAAACAGTTTAAAAAATACTCAAAGGCAGATTTTGACACTGAAAACAAGGAAAACTATCATCACAGGCTATAAAAATGATACAAATTTTTCAACAAACTAATAAATTACTAAGATTCACCGTCATTTATCTTCCACGCGACGCCTCCTTCCAAATAAAATTTTTGAAACGAATTACCACAAGCACGCCGACAAACACCCGATTTTTTTTGGTTAATTTTATTTTTTAAAACACACTGAACATCTGTACATAATTTCATAAATCTAACTAAATTTATTAATTACTAAGCGCTAAAAAACTCCGGATCTGTGTGAAACTTTCGCCCTCATCGAGCTTGTTACTCTTATACTATTGTCCTTAATAAAATCAGACTTTTGCTTATACCTACGGACGAAATCTCCCACACAGAGGCGACTTTTTATCCGGTGGACTGTCTTTTGAATTTTTTTGCAACTACTTATCTAACTCAGACCCCAGGGAGGCTCGATAAAAAAGTACTCCAATTCGTATCTCCTACAACCCCAAAAAACTAATCTCGGCCACGTTGGCAACCCTGACTTACATTTAAACCGGGGTGTAGTCTCCCTTCGGTGTGTACCACCATTGCCCGGTCGCCACACGTCTCAAAATCTCACTCCCTAGAAGCCTCTTCTCCTTCTTAATTTTCTTCAACACGCCCTTATTCTCGTGCGCCCTCCGCGACAAATAGGGCAAGACTTCGTTCACAGGCCCGTACGGGATGTACTTGTACGCAGAATACCCGGATTGGCCTTGAAAAAAACAAAATTAAACATGGCGTCTCTCGCCTACCGACTGCGCCAATTACCTAAAGGAAACGTGATATAATCACACATGGCCAACAATTGGCCGAAACAGATCACTTTATCTTCAGGTTCGATTCCGAATTCTTTCATTTTTTGAATGGCGAAACGTACGGTATCTTCGTTGTGCGATGCCACCATGATGGCGATCTTCTTTTCTTCGCCTAGATCTTTGAACGCTTTGATTCGTCGCAGACACTCGGTCAGGGTTTTGTGGTACATGTCGGACGTCGCCTCGAAATTGGGGTTGGTGGGGTCGGGGTAGCCCAAGGCGGCGGCGCGGGCCCTTTCCTACAAGTACAATTTTGAATTTCCCGCCAAATTTGGGTCAAAATTTGAAATGTAAATTCTAGTGTTTTGGCAAATTTACTCTTCAGAGACGATTATTAGGGAGTTTCTGTGCTAACTAATTATTAATTAATTAACTTTAGCCCCAAAAAATGGTTCTGTCAAAATATTTCACCAAATAAAAAAATGTCCAGGCAAGAAAAGAATGATTTTTATTTTATAATGATTTTAAATTTCAAACAGTTGGATAATATTTTAAGCAATTGTTAAGAAATCATTCAGATAATTTGAACGATGATGAAGTTTCAATTTATTATCTTGATGAAAATATTAAGAACATTGCCCAAAGTTTTTTAAATTATATAAGAAATATGATAACTAATTGGTTTTGTTTGAATTTACCCCCAAATCGTATAATAACTATAAACAAAAACAGTGTTGCCATTTTCCAAGACTTGAAATGTCTTTGAATTCGGAAATATTAATTTTATCAAAAAATGTGCGCACTTTCGAGACCTTTTATTGTTAATAATCAACAATTTATACCAATGAAACTATCAAGTCCAGTTTTCCCGCCAAATATTTCTTATTTTGAAGCGGCCTCTACCGGTATTTTCATGAGATATAAACCTAAAACAATGTTGCCACTTTTCAAGACTTGAAATAAGAATTGGAAAATATTTTGTGACAAATACCATCGTTTAATTTATTAATTAAAAAATTATGCCACTGAAACTGTGAAAGATTTTCTCGCTTTATCGCCAAATCGTTGGTTTTTTGTTTAGTGTTCTTTTTTATTATTCTGAAACGTCCTTTACAAGGAATTTGCATAAAAAATTTTGCCAAGTATGCAATAAATCATGTTCAAATTTACCGCCAAATGGTATAATATACTCGTACAAGGTGAGTCTGCTAAAAATACGACGACTTGAATTTTTAATTAAAGTAGGCTTTTATATTTTTTTAACTTACATTTTGAATTCTGAACGGTAATATTTAAATACAATACATTTTTTTACCCAGTTTGCACAAGTTTATCATCAAAAAGAAAAAAAAACGCAAAGCAACGCATGAAATTTATACTCTTGTTATAGTAATTTTTTAAAATAAACAAAACAAAAAAACAATTGCCTCTTACAAAATAATGCAAAAACAAAGAGAAAAGTTTTTTTAATTTTTTTACTTAATTTTTTCTTTTAATGAATCCTTTTTTATTTATTTTCTTAATTTTCTTGCATTTAGCAGCAAGATAAAAAAGTATACCATCAAAAACAGTAAATACAAATATCGGTTGCTATTTAAAAAAATTAAAAATGGCGTCATTTTTCAAAAATCATTGACGTCACGAATATGACTATGGTATCAAAATATAGCATTTACAAAAATAAAATCGACCTGTTCGGGGATTTTTTGAGAAATGACCCATAACAAAAATATTAATTTTATGTGTTACTTTAAACTCATCCAATATATTTTTACTGAGCATATGGTATGTGATTTTTTTCAGAAATTTTCAGCAATTCTTTATAATTAATTATTTAGTTATTATTATTAATTATTATTATTAATTATTTAGTTAATTAATAACTAAGTTGCTGTAAAAAAATTATTTCCCACATCATTCAAAAATATAAAACAAACGATGCTTAAATGTTGAATAAAACTAAAAATCATTGAAACTTCAATTAATAAATATTTATTATAAGTAAGGAAAGTAAAATAATTCTGAAACAATTCAAATAGAGAAAAAATAAAGTATGATTTAGTAGCAAACGCTAATTTCTGTGCGACTATTAGTTTTTGAAATATATTCGCTGTTTCAAAACTATAAAAATGCCAACTTTGCATTTTCTTTTAAAATTAGTTATAAATTATTCATGCACTTAAAAAAATTAATAGCTACTGTAATTTATAGTTTCAATCAAAGATTTAATCATTAATAACTATATTACAATTTTATTAACCTTATTTTAAAAAATAATTCTGTACAATGCTACGTTGGCGTTTTTATAATTTTGAAACAGCTAATATGTAGTAAAAAACTGAAAAATGTCAAAAAACAGTGTTGCTACTTTTTATGACTTAATATTTAAACTCGAAAGTATTTTTGTGTAAAATTTGTTATTAATAAAAAAATTATTTCAACTGTGATATCAATAAAACTGTCAAATTTGTTTCACGCCAATTTTTTTTAAATATATTTTCTGGAGGAGGGATTTTATACGCAATATCTTGATAACTAATGAGTTTTGTTAGAATTTTCCGTCAAATCGATATCACATTAAAAAACCACTTTAATTGATAGTATTATTTCCAAAACAAATATTTTTTCTCACAATTACACGTTTTATCTATTATTAATTTAATCAAGAATTTATAAACATTAAAACAGTCCAAACAATGTTTCTACCAAATCTATTTTTTGATCTAATTTCTTCTTTCGTTTTGGAGCGCCATCTACTGAAAGTTTATAGTTTATTTTCTCCAATTTCGAAAACGTTTTCATGGGCTAGTTTAATCCAGAGTTTTTAGAGAATATTGTTTTCCTGCCAATCGTTTTTTATTAAATCTCGTCAGCTTATTTTCATTTTTATGAAATAAATTTTGTCTTACGGAAAATACGGTTTTTGTCCCTGGTTTTGGCGCTTTTTTCTTAAATTATCCCCCCTACCTGTTCGAGATAAGCCCCTCGCACCAACTTAGCGCCGAAATAAAAGTTTTGTCTTTTCGCTTGTTCCATATCGGTGGTGACTTCATCGAAAGCGTTCCTCAAATAGCACTGATACGTATTGAAAACAATCGCTTTATCTTTATTATATTTTCGCATAAATTCGAGAGTGATACGAGTGATAGCCGGCTGGAAATAGGTTTGTTCCGCGTCCACCATAATCCTAACATCCATATCTTGGGCGGCCTGGAAACACACAATAACGCCATCTATCGGCCAAATTATTTCGCCCCACCTTAACGATGGTATTCATCCGCCGAATCATGTTCCGGAACATTTCTTCCTCTTTCGGCGATAATTGCGTGATAAGACGCGACATTCTTCCGGTGGTGAGATCCGGAACCCGGAACGTACTGCTCAATTCCTGATTTTCGTCGATGATGCCCGACCACGGGAACAAATGCAGGATACTGCGACCAACAACAACGTCTTATTTGAAATAACTGTCAACAATAGATGGCGCTGCTCTAAAACGGCCACTCCAACAAAGAAAAAAAAACAAAAACAAAACCGCCAACCATAAGCGACTAGCGAGTATTACGTTTGAAAGTGGAGGGGATGTAATACTCACTAGCCACGCCTCCGTACCGCCCTTAAAACACGACAGACCAATCAATGTAAAGCGCGTGTCGCGCCCCGATTGGTTCATGATGATGTAAATGAAATGAGAGGGCTCACCCTTTTTCGTCGGCCGTTATTTGCGACAGGAACTTTTTCACCGATTCTTGATCTTTCATTTTCGAAAGTTTACGTTCGAGATCTTGGATGGTCATGTGATGGGAGAGGACGTTGCCTTCGCCGCCCACGATTTCCGTCATGTATTTACGAGCTTTCATGATTACTTCCGATAATTGAAGCTAAAATTCATTGATTATTTGGTTTTTCGTCAAAAGAAATTTTCAACTGACCAATAGTTGAGGTCTGCCAAGGGCCGTTAATTTAATGGCGGTGATGCCAGTGCCGTATGTGGCACCTGTGAACAAAAAACGCGAGATTTTAACGTAGGGACGTTTGTTACGAGCGATTGGACAAAACCAGTTAGTGCTACCAACTCAAAATAAAAACCCAGAAAAATGTGCTACAGACCTACACAGTTGTTCACAGTTGTCGGATTAAATATTGCAACACACGTTAATTATTGTCAAAGTTTCGAAACGTGCCAGAAATTCAAGAGCCAAAAAAATGGAAACTAACAAAGTGCGACGTTCCTAGGACTATTGCACAGGGACGGAATGATTTTATTTTAAATTATGACTTTATAAAAACCAAAATGGATCAAATTTATTCAACCAAAAAAGGAGCAATTTTTGCGAAAATTTGTTAAACCCACTTTAAAATTGGACGTTTTTTGGAATTTAACAGAAATTGCTTGAAATTATGAAAATTACTTGTATATTTGTTGAATTTCTCAGGATTTAAATACTAGAATTTTTTTGGGTTTAGAACACATTTCAGGAATTGTAATCACGCGGAGATTACTTGAAAATCGTTTTTGTTATTATATACTTATTTTGTTGTTTTATGCGTTTATCAAGAAAATTTTCATGTATTTATTTTATTTTTGAATTGATATTTTATGTTAAATTACCGGAACTAATTTGAAGTAATAATAAATTGAAAACATGGTGGATAATGAAATCCCTGAAATTTTTGAGCAATTCTTTGGAACTGGAATTAGTTCCATACATGTAACTCAATTTTTTCGCAAAATTTTGTCTAAAATTATGCCAAAATCCGTCCAATTTGAACTAAAAACTTAGTTTTCCTTATACTTTTTAATTAAACTAATTATTTTCCTTTTTTTTTCATTTTGCGAACGCTTTATTCGAGCATAAACGCAATTATTTTACAAAATTTTGACAAAAAAGCCGAAAATTCACAGGTTCAAAAATTTGTTATTTTGCTATTTATACTTAAACCTGTATATCTTTTTATAAGTTATACATTGGAATTTTAAAAATGATGAATGGAAGTAGATCGAAGTGTCCTATTTTGACTGAAAAAGACAATTTTCACATTTGCTTCACCAAAATAATGGTACTTTTTCGCTTAAATAACAAATATAAAAAAAGTTTTTTCAAACGTTTATTTCAAAATGCACAAAAAAGTAAAAAATAATGTTTTTCAATAACAGGAGAATATTTTTTCTTACAGGTTAAAATTCTAAAGTTTATAAAAGCTTTAGAAGTTATAATACTACGATATTACAGGTTTACTTTGTTCAGTTAACTTCATGTGAAGAATAATCAAATGTACAATTTGGGTAAAAATTATATTATCATTAAATTTCTGATAAATCCAGAGGGGTTCTATAAATCGAAAACATCTTTAAAAAACTTTAAAACCCTATTGAACCCCTTTATGGGGTAATTAACTATATAAAATTACATTGTCACACAGATTACGCAAGTGTGTCAAATTTCAATTCATTTAGACAACAAGAACCCTCTCAAATTTGGCTCCAAAAATATGAAACAGACAGACAGAGAACAGTGCAAGTTAAAAAAAAAATAATAAAAGCTTTTAAAAATCAATTCGTTTGGGAAACATTCGCTTTATTTTGACCAAAAATAACCATTTTTGCATTTATTTCGCTTAAATATATTGGTTTTTACGTTTAGTGTTTTTTTTTTAATGATCAATGTAGGTAGGTAGTTTGAAGATAACGAAAGTCGCATTATTTTAACCAAAAGAACGATTTTTGCACTTGCTTCACTTAAATATATTGGTTTTACGTTTTTTTTCTTTCAAAAATTATCACATTAGTTTAAAAATAGCAAAACTCGCCATATTTTGGCCAAAAATAACAAATTTTTGCACTTGTTTCGCTTACATACATTGATTTTTGACACTTAAAAAAAGTAGCAAAAATTACTTATTTCGAAAAAAAATGTCGATATCCGCACTCATCTTGCTTATTATAAATACTGCAGCAATAAATCCACCTAAATTTCTTGTTTTTTTGACAAAACAAATTGTAACGTTTAAAAAATGATCAAATTGCTAACGATTTTTTTTATTGCTTTAATAAGAAATTTTAAAATTTTGATTTACTTATTTTACTTTTTGAAACGATATTTGAAAAAGTTTACTTTGCAATCCTTTTCTTATCCAGGATAACACACCAAGCTTGGATAATTTATTTATGAAGTAATTCAGTTAAATTACTTAGAATTACTGGAATTAATTCGAAATAATAGAGATTATCTGAAAACACTGGAATTATAGTCGGATAATAAAATCACTGAAATTGTTAGATAATTTTTTTGAAACTGGATTTAATAACACATTTTTTTAACTCGCACAATTTGCCCAAAAATCACCGAATTGGGCGGAAATATTGGCATACTTGCCCTTTTTTTGAACTAAAAACTTAGTTTTTCTTATAATTCCGATTATTCTACCTTATTTTTCTTATTTTTTTACTAATCATACTATTATTTTGCAAAATTTCGTCGAAAAAAACAGCCAAAAACTCACGAAAAGGTAAAAAATTTGTTAAATTAAAGCAATTTATCTTTTTATAAACTGAAAATCACGAATCCGTCCCTGTTATATGGTCGTCCCCAACGCCGCATCTAGTTAGCTGTGATATTTTATTTTATTAGTTGATGCGTTTTTGTTAGTTCATCAAAACCTACCTCCTTGATTGGTGGTAAAAAACTACTGACATGCAAATACACTCACCTTTTCCACAAAGGTCTGATCAAAGTGGCCATGACTTTCAAATTAAGTTGGTCACTTTGATTAAAGGGCAAAAATAAATTAAATAAACCGGGGATAAATTTAAAAAAAAAAATAATTTCCGATAACTGTGACCATACTGCGCCCCCCTACACCCCCACAAAAACCCATCTAAATACCCAAAATAATAATAGAAATATAATAATGTGGGCTTACGCAACAGCTCTAAGCTTTTTCCGCGCCCCCATTCTCTCCCTCTATCTCACATCATTTTTCGTAAAAAACGACTTTACTTTACCTGACGGATTCTTCTGAAAGTCTATGGAACAAAAACATGAGCGATTTTAATAAATCAGTTAGCACGAAAACGAGAAAAAAATTAAGTGTTTAGCTAGAAAAAAATTATTGGCCGATGAAAAACGAGGTGACCCCTCGAAACGTCAAATGCAATCGACAAGCCGAAAATAAAAGATGCCAAGGCCGAACACAATAATAGACACCTGTTCAGGTGCCATGCCAACAATTTTTTCCCAATCAAGCTTGGTTCCGACGTTTCAAGAGTGCACTTTTTCGCCGAAAAATTGGAAAAAAACTGACCCGCGACGGCCTCCAAGCACTTGATGAAGGTCTCCATGTTGCGTTCGCAGGTCGCTTCGTTCAAGTAGAAGTACGTGCGTGCTGATTGGACCTTATAACGTCGATCGGCGAATGTTTTATCCACGTGGTACTGTTTCAACGAACCCTGTTCGACCTGATCGCCGGCTTCGGGAACCGAAGCTCTGTGAAAGAAAATCATAATAATCGTGTGACGCACGACTCGCATACATCATTTTTTGCACTCACTCGACTTCGCGTTTTTCGGCCTCTTCTTGCGATAGGTCCTCTTCGACCGAGTAGTCGAGGATCGGCTTGACGCCGAACGATCGCAATCGCTCCAAAGTCGGTCGTATTTTGTATTGATCTTCGCCGGCAACGAAGTGCCCGTAGAACGTTGCTCGCATCAGCATTATAAACAGTCTTTCTCCTAGGATACCTTTACATAGTTTCATCAGCTGGAAGAGATACAGGAGTTAGGGAATTTTTGCGTTTTTGCGATGTGTAGGTGGAACAAGAAAGAGACTTGGTTGCGGAGTATTTCTGGGACGCGGTTTTAGAATAGAATTCGGTACGAGCGAGGCTTAATTTAGACGCGGTGTTACGACGATTGTGATAATTCCAACGTAATTCCATCAAGATTTATTTATTTACTTATCTTATGGCGACCCGAATTCGTACACAAGTATTGTTATCAAAAAAAATTAAAAAAAGTTATTATACACGGCACACAATTAAAATTATAGTTTAAAATACACTTGATATTGTTCAGAATGTATGGAACCAAGCGTTTTGCGCCTAAACTATGTTATTTCCGAAAAAAACAATTAGTACATCAAGTTCTTTAAAAAAGTGATAATTTTTCAAGATTTTTTTTTCAAAATTCCTTTTATTTTTCGAGTTATTCAAAGAAAAAACATTATGGCACTTCACTACGGCGATTTTTTTGATAAAATATTTTGGTCTAAAATCTAGTTCTGATGTAATAGTATTTTTTTAAACCAGGTTTTTTTTAATAAATTATTAAAGTTGGGTTCCAAGCTTAGTTATCATGGATGTTTTTATTCGAGTAATTTGATTCGTCAATTTTTTTGCAAATGTTATTGGGCCTTACTCTGAAACGAAACTGTTAAAATTTAAGGGCTGTTGATCGTTGCTATAGCAATAACAGTAAACAACCAATAAAATTGGTAGCTTTCAGATTATTCCTTGGTAGCGTTTCGGTACACTTTAAATTATTTTATAAATCTATCTCCAGATTCTTTTATAAGTTCTCTAATGTTCTTTTACAATTATTTTCTAAATCTACTCAAGATAATTTTATAAACACTTCTACATTTTTCTCTTCTAGATTTTATTTCCCGTCTTTTCAAAATTCTTTTATTGTTTGGTTTAGAATTATTTCCAAATTATTGTTTATCATTGATTTTTCTTAAGGTTCCTCTGATTTCTTAGATGTGATGTCTATACTTTTCTTTAGATTATTTTATCAATCCTTTTTAATTAGAATCGATTACAAATTCTTCTCTGAAATTACTGTGTAGACTGGAATCAAAATTCTTTTAAAAACACCTCTTCTACATTCTCTAAATTCTTCTTAGAGTTCCACTCGTCTTTACAAAATTTTTTCCTCTTTAGAAATCATTTAAAAAATCTTTATTTCTTCTATATGTCTCTTTACAATTATTTTCTAGATTTACTCAAGATTATTTTTTAAGCACTTCTATAAATTTTATTCATTTTCCAAATTCTTTTCTAGACTTTTCAAAAGTTTTTAGTTTGTCATGTTTTCTAGATTATTATTTAACATTGACGTTTTTTTAAGATCCTTTTCTTTCCTTTGAAAAGTTGTTTGTCGATCTGAAATCTAAGCTTATTTTATAAATCTATCGTGAGAACTCTTTAATTCTTCTCTAGATTCTTCTTTAGAAATATTTGATAGACTGGATTCAAAATTCCCTCAGAATACCTCTTCTACATCTCCACATTTTTTAATAACCCTACATTTTACGTCTTTTAAAAAATTTTCGTTTAGAACTTTTGTCAAATTATTATTTAGCATTATTCCTGTACCCATTTTAGAAATTATTTTATAAATCTATCTACAGATTTTTTTAAAAGTTCTTTTCTACATGTTTCTTTACAGGTCTTCTCAAGATTATTATAAAACATTTTTACGTTTTTTTCTATATTTTCCAAATTCTTTTGTAGATTTTATTGTGTCTTTTCAAAATTCTTTTATAGTTTAGAATTTTTTACAAATTATCATTTATCTTTTTTTTAATTCTTCTCTAATTTCTTTAAAAAGCAGCTTGTAGATCTAAAATCTAAACTTTTTTTAAATCGTTAAGAATCGTTTATAAATTCTTCTCTAGATTATCTAGAATTATTTTGTAGACTCGATTCTTTAAGACTCTTTTAGAAACTTGTTCTACATTCTATAATTTCTTTTTATATTTCCATTCTCCGTCTTTTTAAAACTTTAAAAAGTTGCAGAATGGGCCCCATTATCAAAAGGACACTTAGTAGAATTACACACTTAGACACTTAGTAGAATACTTATATTTCTTTATTCCAGGGACAGTTTTATTCCTAATAACATTATCTGCGATTTTGTTTTAGCCAACCTTCGTGTATTTCTAATATTAATATTGTTTTTTTTTTATTGGTAACAAAGCCTGCTTTGAATCCTAGATTATAAACATTATTTTAAAACACGTTGCCCACAGTAACTAGTTTAAAACACGTTACCATAGCAACCTGTTTTAAATTAAAATGTTCCAACAAAAAAAATTGCACTTATGTTCTCGGGTGTCTACGTATGCAACTCGCATACGCTCGTTGCATAACGACAGCCCTCGATTAAAACTATTTTGAGTGCAATTTCAGCACTTTTAAGTAGTTTTTGTAACTCTTATTTAAAATTTAAAATTGAAATTTCACCGAAATGTTCTGTAAACTGGTCCCTAATTTTTTGCTATTTATTTACATTCTATTCATAAAGTACAAAAGGAAGTCTTCAAACCAAGGCATAAAATTCACATTTTGTTATGGGTTTCCAAATGACAACGAAATTTTTTCCAGTTTTTGATGTTACATTCCTTTTTGATATTAAAGTTTAAAAAATAAACAAAACAAACAAAATAATAAATGACGTTATTACTAACTTACTCAGTTTTGAAAAGTTGTCAAAATCAGTACGATATAAATTTATGCAAAACGCAGAAATTAAAACAAATTACAAAAATAATTTACTATAACGAAGTCGATTTTTTTTGTAATATTTTGCTAAAAACTGCACAAATTGCCATGGTTACCATGGCAACGGCTTCAATATAATTTCAACAATTCGGTGTGGAACTGATAATTGTTTGAAAACAATTACCAATATTATAAATCGTCTGTTATTTTCTCTCTTTGTTCACCTCAAGGAATTTCGCATTAGAGCATCCTTGTTTAGCCACAAATCAGAATTCGTTTATTCCCCGTCGAAAGAGAAAATGCTCCATTTAACATACCAAAAATAGCACCTTGCTGATTCTAAAAATAAAACGATTCATCTCGACGCAAAAAAACCGTTCCTGTTTTCATAATTTTTCTTACGAAATATTATCATCTATTGTTGACACCTTAAAAATATTTATCTTTTTATTATTATTATACCTATGATCAACGTAACAATCGCTGGAAATTACCAAACAAAACGTTATCGCGTGACGTAACCACGAAAAATTCAAAACCATAGGCGTCGCACTTGACCGACCTTGAACGTTTTCGCCATCACCACGTGACTTTTTTACCCAAGTGAACGAAGACGACGATGACGACAATAATATATCATTAAATTACACTTTGAGCGAAATATGCAATTCTTTCTCGACCGGTTTCGAACCTCACGTGATGATGTGAAACCCACGTTCTAGAATACACGACATAATCGTAGTTACCGTTGGCGAAACTTTCAATTTTTTTTTTTTTTTTTGACAAGTATGTTATAAGAAGCGGTCGATATTATTAAGTCACGTGACGTCACGACGACGCCACTGATCGGGTCGTTACGACGGCGCCGATGCCTGGTACAGGAAACATTCCCAACGAAATGAATTTTAATCACAAGTACCAAATTTACGAATTACTGTTTTACGTTCGTGTTATTCTCTGGGCTTGAATTGACATCAATAAGCCCGAAATGTGTAATTAACTAATTGCACATTGGAGATCGAATCGAACTGATTGCGAAAAAATAACGTTTGAATCGAATGCGACATTAATTTGACACACGAGGCGTAACTGAGTGTGTTAATAAATTAGTCCCAGCTTTTGGTCGATGTTTTTTATTAAAAAAAACAAAAATAGTTTGTCAGACACGACTACGGAGGCCTATAGGTTAGGAGACGAAACGAGTTACAAAATCGCACGGAAAAATATAGTACGACAGAGTAAAAATGAGGGCGCTCTGAGCGTTCCAAGTCGTTGCTTGGAAAATATGCACTCTTAAAAGGTTGAGAAAAACTGACTACTAAAATTTTCAAAAGAAACTAACAAAAAAATATTTAAAATTTAAAATTTGCGCTTCGTCCTGTATTTTTCAAGACGCTGCGAATGTGGTTACAGATACTAAAAAAATGTTAAGGAGAAATTTGTAGAGAATTAAATTTTCTTTAGAAAAGTCCGGGAGACCATATCTTTATCATCAACGGTTTAGGCCCTAAAGACGTTCAAAGACGCTAAAGCGACGAATTCGTTTCGTTTTACCGGTGGTCAGGTAACAGAAAATTAATTTACACCTAAACTGTAGAAGATAGATATATGGTGTTGGGGACTCTTTTATAGGAAATTTAATTCTCTACAACTTTGTTCCCTACACTTTTTTTGTATCTTCAACCGTATTCCCAGCGTTTTGATAAATATGCAACGGTGCGCAAAGAATTATCAATTTGCGTTCCACCTTATATTTTTGCGAACGCTGCGAAAACGGTTGAAGATACAAAAAAAGTGTAAGGAACAAAGTTGTAGAGAATTAAATTTTCTACAAAAAAGTCCGCGATACCATATTTCTATCTTCAACGGTTTAGGTATAAATTAACTTAACAATACTTGACCACCGCCAAAAAGAAGCAAATCGGTCGCTTGAGCGTCTTTAAACAATTTTGGGGCCTAAATGGTTGAAGATGGAAATATGGTCTCGCGGACTTTTTTGTAGGAAATTTAATTCTCTACAACTTTTTTCCTAACATTTTTCTTGCATCTGTAACCGTATTCGCAGCGTTTTGTAAAATATGGGGCAGAGTGCAAATTGGTAAAAGTTTGAAATTTAGTTAATATAGTTTATGATAAAATTTTTGCATTATGTTTATGTCCTACTATTGAGAATTTAATGCTCTTTTGTTTGCGATGTGTTAAACGTTATAACAGCTTTGTTTGTTGCGCCCTCTGGTGGCATTAACGGAACTATCGAGGACGAGAACGTTTTATTTGTACGTCGTTTCACATCCTAGCCTTTAGATATCCGTAGACACGCCAAATAATCAAAAAAATAATACTTTCAGTCATTCGTTAATTAAAAATTGTATAAAATTGCGTTTCAATAAATAGGTTTTTAATACACAATGTTTAATGCAATTAGCGAGAAAATACGAAATCATATGAGCCACATTGTTATTATTATTGTTGGTGATAAGTGAAAAAATTAACTAATTGGAGCGAAAAACGCTAAACTTCGTACAAACACTTTACAATACTCTCTCTTGACTTTTGTGACGTGTACTCAGGTTATTAGCATAATTTTAAAATTCCGGTTTTTTCCCCCTCGAAATTTAGACAATGTCATCCAATAACCGGTACATTATGCAATTGCTGTCTTTACAAAAATAAGCTTATTATTAATAATTTGATAAAATAACATAATTATATGTTCCATCATCATCCACTTACAGGCGATATTGAAAAAAAAATTGAATATTTTTAGTCGAAATCCGGCCCTTGATCTTTGCAATGAATCACTTTCCTTCCTCCACGCTAAAAAATTCGTGCCAAAAATTTTATCTTTGTCGCGCCAGACTCCGTAATTCGCGGTTTAAAGTCCAGACGAAAACCAAATATTTGAAAGACCGTTTTTATCTCCAAAATAATAATAGAACAAATAACACACTCACACACACGTCACTCAAAGATCAGGAGGTGGGGCTTTACGTCAAAAGACGCCCATTCAAAAAAGAAAATTTCTGATAATAATTTATAACAGTATCACAAACAAATGATAATCGTTCGATTTCCGATTGGTCGCACTTATCATATCTCAATGAACCAATAGTAAGTTTTGATAACGCCCCCGAACCCAAAAAAATGAACATCGTTACAGTAATTGACGTAAATTAGGTGACAAGGGCCCCATCGACAAGTCGGCACGCGAAATTAAATCAAGTGGTCAGTGAGATTTCTCAAGGACGTGCAAAACAATTGAATACGAAAATTTTAAAATAATTGCAAAGTAATTACGCACGTCATGAATTCAAATTTGAGGCAAAGTAAAATGAATTAATAAATTTATTTAACTTATTTAGCAAAGTCAAGTGTACAGTTTTATGAGTTGTAACGTGGGATTAATGACGCGATAAAACCCTTGTAGTGTACACAAAAGTATTTACATAAAAACCACCGTGTGAATTGCAAAATTGTTACAAAAGTGACTCACACGCTTTAATTTATATAATTTTAATCAAATTAACAATTTCTAATATATTCTAAACAAAAAATCCAGACATAATAACACCTGATTGAACCTTGAATAAATACTTGCATTCATTTTAATTGAAACGTCATTCATTGAAACGAGCAATTTCTCGTATTACACTACGTTTAAATTCAGAAATACGTCACCGAAACGGTGACCTAATAAACAATCAACGAGCTGTGAATTTGAGATGAAAAGAATTCGTTTGTTTCAAGACACGCTAACTAAATCTTTAACACAAAAAACAAGCGAATGTGGGTCACAAGACGTCACATTTTTTGGGCTATTAAACGAACATTCGAATGAAAGAAAAATTACTATTAGGGTTGGTTTAAAGAACATTTTAATTGCAGTTAAAATTTAATTCGAGATTAACTTGACATTTGTCGTTGCATTTTAATCGGCAACTTAATTCAAATTAGTTTAATCTTGAATTAAATTTTAATTTCGCTTTCTGTAAACCGGTTTACAGAAAGCTTTGTTAACAAAGCGAATGGACCAATCACATTTGTTCAGTTTGGTCATGTGATCATTTAATCACACATTTAGTTGCGAATCAAATTAATTTTAATTCGGTATTAAAAGTTAACAACGCGAATAGACTTGGTTCAATTTGATCACGTGATCAGTTAATTACGCATTTAATTGCGGATTAAATTAATGACAGTCCTTAGTATAGAAACCTAATTTGTACAGATGTTCCAATCGTATGAAAAAATATATCGTAACTTTGTGATGGCCTTAGCAATAATAAACAGGGTAATAAGTATATTTTTTATCGCAAAAACCAAAGAAATCAGTGTTTGCCGTTAAATACTTTCTATATTCTCTGCCCATATGAATTTTTCAGTCTAAAATTCCTTACAAGTCATTGTAAATCAAATGATGATCAAATGTTTTGTTTAAAAACACGTAAAATAATTTTGCTATCTCATAAAATAATTAATTAAATAAGAGTCAAAAATTCAGACACACATTATATTGGGACGTATTTTGCTGCATTATACAGGATTATTCACATGACCAAGGAAAAAGTGCTGCACAAAATTCAGATTACTAACTGGATTCCTGTTATGATTTCATAATTAATTATTATCTACTTAAATTTATAATTTGATTCTCAAATTTAGAATCTCGACGTATGCTGTGTAAAGTAGAACAATTTTGGAGTCTTAAGTGAATAACCCTGAATTAGCACAAAACTTCACTTAGAATCCTAAGTGAATCCTAATCCTAATTTAAATCATAAAATTTCGATGAATTACTTAATATCTTCATATTTTTAATGTAATTTATGTTAATATTTTTAATTAGTGAAGATTTATTTTAGAGCATCGTAAAAAAATTATGAAAAATTCCACATCTTAAAAAAAATGTAACAGCAAATATGCTGATTTTTGGATTATTAGCTTTTGAAATACCTATAGCAAAAAAAAATTGGCGTTCAAACATCAATTTCCGGTTATTATATTTTTCTACTAAACATTCTATTATTGCACTTTGCATATTGTGGATGTCACTGAATTTTTTTCATTCAATTTTTCAACCTGCTAAAACTTAGAAACTATCAAGGTGGGAATAACTATCCTGTAAGGTAATGGTTTCATTTATTAATAACATCCAACTGGAAAGAAAAAATCAATTCCAATTTTTTCGTTTTAATACTGGGTTAAATATAATAATAATAGATATTAATAATACGAGTGCGAACACACAAGTTCGAGGGCTGTCATTATGCAACGAGCGTATGCGAGTTGCATAGACACCCAAGTACTTTAAGCGCATGAGTGTTTTTCAAAATTATTTTTTTGAAACATTTTAATTTCAAACACGTTGCTATGGGCAACCTGTTTTAAAATAGTATTTATGATCTAGGATGCAGATATTTAAAAGAAGGCTTAAAATGTTACCTACAAAAAAAAATAATAGTAAAATTATTTATAATAATAATTAAAATTAGTAAAATAAAAATAATAGTTAATTTTTTCACTTAGATTTGACAATCGGGGCAGATTATGCAGTCGTTGAAATTTTAACCTTTAGAATAATGATTTACCATTAAATTAAATATGCTACGTAAAAATTTATACCAACCTTAATTAAAAAAAAAATACTATTTAGCTGTTAATGGTAATGCCAACCTGACGGTTCTTTGACACTTTTAATTATAAAAAAAAACATTTTTTTTTTCTCAAATTTCTTAAATTATAGATAGTGTTAATTTTTCGCTTTTTGCGTAAGCAGAAACATTTGGTTTTACCGTTTGAATTCAAGGTTACAATAAATAAGAATTAAAAGAGTTATCAGTAAAATAAAAATCTGTACTAAAACAAGCAAGAAAAATTAAGTTAATTGCACGAAAAATAACGACCACACCGTAGTGATTACGTTTTAATAACAAATTCATTGAAAAACCTCGACCAATCAGACACTGTCAAGGCCCCCTTTTCATACGAATTGTGCACAGCCCCCCCTGATCAATATTTTTATGAATCGCACGGTGTACTAGGTTGGTATTGGTTAAAAAACTGGTTGAATGTCGGTCATCAAACGTGTTATTTTACCGTAATTTTTCTTTTGGTTAATTGCAATTGCAACCGTCACGTCTCGAAGAACCGTCCCGAAAAATCGATAATCGCGTCCAGTGTTGCCAACCTCCCCCCACAAAAATCACCCTATAGCCGATACCCGGCCGGAGTTTGGCAAATTTCCCGAAATTCGCGTTGGATTTGGGGTCCGGCACGTGCCAAACCTCTCTCTCGTCACCTCTTGGCAAATCGTCCGCGTTCTCGTTACGTAAAAATCGCCATTTTGGCCATCGATCGCCCCCAGACCTGCATGTTGTTCTCGACGAGGGTCTCGAAGCTGCAGAGCGTGTAGACGATGTAGGCGCGCATCAGCTCCCAGTTGGTCTTGCTCTTGAAGGCGGCCTTGGCGTCCTCGAAGGTGATGTCGAGGGGGTCGCGCCGCTTGCCGGCGACGGGGGCGGCGGCGGCGTCCTGCACCACGGCGGCCGTCGACTTGGCGGCGGCGAGACGGAGGCGGGAGAGCTCCACCAGCAGGCCGTACGACCTGGACGCGCTGCTCCGGGACAGCGAACGCAGAAAAGCCATCACACGACCGGATCTCAAACACCTTCACTGGTTCACAAGCGACTGAATGCGACGTCGGGATTCGTCGGCGGGGAGTGCGCGACTGGGACGCGCAGGACCACCGGAAGGGGAATAACGCGCTTCCGGAAGGGATTTACACGCGAAATTTGATACGGATGACAGATTTTTTGACTTTTTTCGATGGTGGTGACAGGTGACGTTTGCGTGGCTGATGGAAGGAAAAGCACAGCACACTTGGCGACCAACGGATTGGCGCCAAATTCGAATTTTTGCAAACCGGCCAACTTCATTGTTGGCAATACGCGCTATCAGTGTGACGTAGACATTTGAGGTAGGTCAGCACCTTAAAGCTAAACAATCGCCATTTTCAATGCTTTTCTTATGGGCATTTAAAAGTTTTTCGTATTTCTTTAATGCTAGAAGTGTAGGAACATTACTTTTACAGAGAAATGATAGCTATGAAAAATGCAATGTCGTTTCTTAAAGATTTTAGCAACTGAGCTAATATTTCTGTAAGTTGAACACATAAATCCTTTTCTAACCTAACTTTTTTCAAACTTCAAAATTCAGTTTTTCTTAATTTGGACATCATATTGATGTAAATTATTATGTGGCCTTTTAAAACTGAGGGAAAAATGGTTTGCCACACTAATGACATTGGATTTCTTCTGAATGACGAATTCATGGGGTGCAACCGGCGCAACCCCAATAAACGGGTTGTTTTCTGTCCCCCTCCCCCATCACGAGGGATGAATAGCAGGTATACGAGGGTAGAGGGTTCAGGCACATACATGGTTGAAAGTAGTACGGGTTGTGAGTTCTGTGCTTCTTTCGTGAGTGTCTTTTGTTATCGTGTTTTTTCCGATCGTTCTCCATATCTTCGTGTTCTTGAATTTTTAAAATTCTGTTTTTCCAAGACATTATCTCATTTTTGTGGTACATCATTAGGTATGATTTGTGAATAATATTTTGTTGCGATACTTTGATAGTTCATGTGTAGTAGGTTTTTACATCACAACTATGGGAATGTGTTGGGCTCCAGATTGCAAACACTATAGTACTCGCGATAAATGCCATTTTTTTAGTTTTCCTAAGTCGGGAAAAGAACGAGCACTATGGAAAAAATTGTTGAGGTAATTTTTAATAGATGTTTTGATATTAATTTTTAATTGCTTGTTTCATTGTTAAATGTAGAAGAGATGTAGAACCCGGACCAGGAGCCTACGTTTGCAGCTGCCATTTTCGGGATGGAAGAAAGGAAAATGGTCCTGAATTATTTTTGCACAATATCGCAAAAAGAGCCTATTTTCAAGTGGAATCTCCAGAAAAAAAAAAGATGAAAAAACAAGGACTCCCTTCTTGTTCTAGTTCCGCTGAATCATTAAGGTAAAAAGTGAATCCTAGTTTTAAATTGATTTACAATTTGATCATTTGAATAGTGTTGATATACCGGAAGAAACAGTACCATCGACAATGAATTTAGAGGAAGTGCCATCGACGTCTACAGCCGTAGTTGCAGCACCAGCAGATATAATTCAAGATGCTCCGTTAGAATCTATGGGTGTGCAAGCACCCTTGGTGTCACATGCGGCTCTTGAAGCAGAAATGTATTTTCTCAAAAAGGAAAATGCTGAACTTAAAGCAAAAATACAATATCTGACAGTACGATTTTGCTATGAAAATGTTCAAGGAAATGACAAACTCATTGTTTTATATACCGGTCTTCCCAATAGCCAGATTTTCGAAGCATTGTTTCACTTAATCGAAAAGTTGGACATAAAATATTACCACAAATGGACAGTCCAAAAGTTAACTAGAATTGACCAACTCTTTTTAACCCTAGTAAAATTACGACTCAATTTCCCTCAACTTGATTTGGCGCAACGCTTTGGGGTTGCCCAAAGCACAGTTTCTAATATTATTTTAACATTTGTCCATGTAATATATGAAATTTTATATAAACAGTTTATGACGACAATGCCTTCGCGCGAAAAAAATAAATCTTGCTTGCCAACATGTTTTAGCAATTTTACTAATTGTAGAGCAGTTCTAGATTGTACCGAAATTTTCACTGTGGTATCACGTAAGTCTATGTCAACACAGAAATTAACATATAGTACTTACAAACATCATAATACTTTCAAAGGGCTAATTGGAGTTGCACCCAATGGTGTCATCACATTTGTAAGTGATTTATACGTGGGATCAACTTCTGATCAAAAAGTTGTTTTAAATTGTGGAATAATCGACATGTTAAAAACTGGAGATATGATTTTAGCCGATAAGGGATTTTTGATCCAAAATATTCTGCCACCAGGGGTCACTTTGAATATTCCACCTTTTTTATCAAATGTCCAATTTACACCAGAGCAAGTTAAGTGTACCGAAAATATTGCACGTGCAAGAATACACGTCGAAAGGGCAATACGCCGATTAAAATGTTATCATATTTTAAATTTTTTGCCAGAGTCTTTGTGCCACTATGGAGATATTGTTTTTAAAGCGACTGCCGCTTTAACAAACCTCCAATTTCCATTAATTAAAGAGGTAGCAGAATTGTTTCAGGATTGTGATGATTAAAATAATGTAAAATAAAAACCATCTATTTATATACAGTTTATTATTGTGAAATAAAGGAAATATATTGGTCAAGATAAAATTCTTTTAAAATATTGATATTTTCTGACCACCCCGGATCTTTTTCAATTTGAAATATCTCTGTGCACTTTGGTGTCCACACGACAAAGTAGCAGATACTTCGACCAGTGATGTGCATTTGCCCCTGTACTTGGTGGTAATAATTGTGATTGCTGTTAAGATTAATGTCCTCATTTTCATCCCTCCAATAAAAATATTTTTTATCCTTCAGGGCTTCAGACAAACTGTCAGTGTCCCTATATTTATATGGGCATTTAATTTCGAGAATCCCATCTTCTTCCACTAATCCATCAGGACTTGCTCCCAAAAAGCCTGATTCTTCCAACCTACAAAAAAAAGTAATATTACATTATTCATCTAAGTTATACGTGTTAATTATTTTCGACCTACCAAAATCCCGTCTCTTGGACTTTAAGATTCGTCGCTTCTTCAAATTCTCTGAGCGCTGTCTTCTCGTGGGTCTTACCCCACTGCACAGCAGCAACCCTGTCAAGCGAATAGCCTTCCGCCAAATTTTTAAATAAAGAGGGTGGGAATCTTCGTCTACTGCAAGCAGATAGTACCATGCCAAACCTGCTGGCCGTTAAACGATGTTTCCTTGCTACATGCCAATTTTCGTTAACATGTTGGCCCCGAGTGCACGCCTCAACCAGTTTAATGCGTGCCTCATCTATTCTGCACTTCTCCAAAAGAAACTTTTGTTTGTCTATGGCCTGCACGTATTCTAAGCTTTGTAGAATTTCTTCGATATCTGCAATAATTTTTCTGGCTTCTTCACTTGCTTCTGGTCTTAGGAGCCAAGTGAAGCCCACCACATTCGTGACGCCTATTTCGGCACGGAACTGAATAATTTCGTCCTCAGTAGAGGACCTAGACAGTGCCGTATAGTTTGATAATTTCGGCTTGTAAACATCAGCTAACTTAATGACTTCTGTTTGTGGTGTTGTTTTTGATGGGGCACTCCACTGACACTCAATGTCAGTAGCACTTACATTATAATGAGCATAATATAATGCTGCAGCCATATGATGGCAAGCCACGTTGCCCCTTGGGCAGGTACAATGTGCCGTCTTAACCCCTTCTTCTAGGTCATATGAAATCTAAAACACACTTTGTAGAAGAAATGTCTAACAGTTAAATAAATACAAACCTCCACAGTATAATTTAGCTTTTTCATGCTCGGTAGAACTTCTGCAGAAATTCTCATCGGTTGTACTGTGCCATCAAACCTAAATTTGGTGACGTGACCGCTGGTAAAAGCATTTTCTCCCCGAACTAAAAAGCGATTACCGTCCCCAAAAAATTTCGCAATAAAGTGAAACTTAACAATGTGCTTTTCTGCCACTAAAATGCATAAATATAATAGTTTCTCAAAGTATAATTAAAGCTTACTCACTTTCTCACCGACAACGTGGTTCCCTGTATTCTTTTATAAAGTTCGTATTTTCACAAAAAGTCACTTCTAAATTAAATTAAAGTCTCTAGTGGCACAAATTACACCCGCTGCAGCTATTTGACACGTTATTAACGCACAAACACAACCAAAAAACCGAAAAACGTATTACACCACATGTAAAAGACTGGTTGTTTAGCTTTGAGCAACTGACCTACCGTAATAAGAGTGGGGAGGTGACGTCACGACTGATAGCGCGTATACTGAATTTTTCAGGGATAAAATTAACTAGACGCCCTCTGGTGACGACATGTCGCACTTGCCGAAAACAGTAACGAAATTTGCGTAATACTGCGTGTATACTGTTATTTCTGAGTCAGTTTAAAAGTATGTGGTGGTAAATACTAGTTGAGTACAAAGTGTTATTAAAACAATTGCGTAATCAAGCACAGCCCACTTGATTGTTACTGAGTGTGTTATTTTTAAATGAAAGTATTGAAGCAACATTAAAAATATGTGCTTTCAAACTTAAATAATTTGTAACAATTTTTCTGGATCATTTTGTATATTTTTCAGGGATTGAGTGGACTTTTTTATTTTAAAAACATTAGTCACTACACTGGTCACTAAAACAAATTGTTAGGTTGGTAATACCACTGATTTTGCACCTGTTATATCGTGTTTTGAATTTGAATTGTGTGGAAAATTTTAGATATTTTTATGTAACACCGCTTTTGAAATATTATTAAGAGTCGTTTCACGTCGTTTTTAGTTTGTGTGTTAGTAAAAACAGATTTATTGTGTTATTAATGGATAATTTTAGAGAAAAAAGAGTTTAAAAAATATTCACAATTATTATCCTCAAGGAAATTCACATAATGTCAGCCTAAACTTAAACATTTGAAAGTAAAAAGTCAAATTTGGTTGCGGAGTGTTTGTAATATGTGATAATTTTTTTTTTGATGTAAAAACTGTAAAGTGTAGTTTTATATCGCTAATCATCACATAACACAGAACGTAATAAAATTAACCCTATGTTTAATTTAAAAAAATATTATCGCAGTCCATTACTACAGTTCTTATGGGCAAAGTTCTACAGGGTGTCTCAAAATTGGCGAAATCTGCCTTTAGAGCAATGTAGAGAATTACTCCAATAGTCCAAAAAATATAGAAGAAAAAAAGATTCGAAGCTTCCCCACAATAGATACTATTATACAATTTTTTTTGTAAGACGTTCTATATTGTCGCATGAATGGTTTTGAAGCATGACGAAGGAGTGCTCTAATAGAATAAGTGCCACAATTAAGTCTCATAAAAAGAGTGTAATATACTATTTTTTCTACTTTCTTTTTTTGTTGTTTTATAATTATTATTATTATTATTATTATTATTATTATTATTATTATTATTATTATTATTACTATCATTGTTATTATTATTATTATTACTTTATTACATTGTTTTACATTATTTTCCATTTCTATTTCCACAATCATCTATACACCATAAATAGCAATCGACACTGAAGTTTTAGCCAATTAAAATTTAATGCGCTGTTATAAGTTAATAACGTGAATGAGAATATCTGATTGGTTCAATTTGGTGTACTTACAAGTACCCGTAAGTCTATTTTGCTAAATAAATTGCGTCTTTAGTTGTTTTTACCTCAGTTTGAAAAACTTGTTTAAACAATTAAAAACCCAAGCGTAATATACTGAAAAATTTCCTAGATTCGTGAAAGACTTGGCAAAAGTCTCTAGTGATATTTTATTTCGCTGAATACCTCAGAACATCGTAACACTAGTATTATTGTAGCAAAGTTTTCTTTGTACACCATCAAGTTTTACAACAGATAATGGTGTTTAAGATAAGCAACCTCCACAATAAGATGTTTTGACAAGAGTGACCGAAAATATTTACGATACCGATCGGTTCAGAATAATAAAATCTTCACTGTGTGACAATAAAAATCATGAAACTTGTCAAAATGGTAAGTTTTGGTGCGACACGTGTTTTCATAGGTGACGCTATTTTCACTCACTCTAGTTTCTATTGGCTAGACATGTCGTCATAGTCAATGGAGGCCATGAAATTTAACTACAGTTTCCTGTAATTCAAAATAATTTAAACCGATTTCCACTTTTCCATTCACACAAAAAAAGGTAAAAAAAACAAGGAGTATAAATCAAACTTTTATATTTGTATTTTTTCATTCAAAATTTAAACAGAGGTAAAATTGTCCGTTGCAATTCGAAACAGACATCACCCACATTGAACAATGATTTAAACATGATATAATAATAATCAAAGGCCAATAATCGATTTGTGCAAGTTGAGCCTTTTCCCGCAAAATAGAAAAAAGCTGGAAGCACTACAACAAGAAAAAATCGTCCCATCTAATTCAAAAACCGCTTCATTTGTTTATTTTGATGCGCCATACTGTATTGAGCATCCTCAGCCTTCTGGATCAGCGAATCAAGCTTATCCAATTCGCTCCTTTCGCCCGTTTCCACAGAGTGTGCCTCCAGAGGTGGCACTACATCATTAGCTTCCGACGACGCGCCAATTTTGATTTTTAACAAATTCGTGAGCGAACCACAAGACGCCTAAAATTAACGTCACAATCAATTTTTTCCATTTTTTTTCCACTCACTTTAAATCGTGTGAGTTTGCGTTGAGTCACTTGGAGGATACCGGAGAGTTCCTCCAAGCCGCCTGCGATATGTGTCACTTGTTCCGCTTCGCTTTCAGCGCTCTAAAAATGCGACTTAATCCAAAGAATTTTTTTCAAAGAATTACCTTCAAGTTTTCGATTTCTTGTTCTTCGGCTTCGACTTCAGCTTGCTTCCTTTTGAGGAACTCGTCATAATCGGGCTTCTCGATGCCGAGTAACTCGGCTCTCATGCATTCGTATTCGTAGGTGCCTTCGGCCATTTTTAAGGGTATTGATTGGCAAAGGTTCGCCCTTATGACGGCTGAGGGCGCCCCCAAACATTGATTTGACAAAAGAAACGTGGTTGCGATTTTTTTAAACGAGCCGAAGGCGAGTGGCTTAATTATATAGGCTGCTCCGTCGTTACCTACATATTTAGGATTTTTTGGAAATTTTTGATTTGCATTTTTCTATGTTATTCACTGCGTTTTTGGATTAGTTGAGTTATTTTAAGGCCGTTTTTATTAGCCTTTCCCATACCTAAGTTTTACCGAGATATTTAAGATTTTTTGAAAATTTTGGATTGCATCTTTCTATGTTTTTCACTGCGTTTTTGGATTAGTTGAGTTATTTTAAGGCCGTTTTTATTAGCTTTTCCCATACCTAAGTTTTACCGACATATTTAAGATTTTTTGAAAATTTTTGATTTGCATCTTTCTATGTTTTATACTGCGTTTTTGGATTAGTTGAGTTATTTTAAGGCCGTTTTTATTAGCTTTTTCCATACCTAAGTTTTACCGAGATATTTAAGATTTTTTGAAAATTTTGAATTTGCATCTTTCTATGTTTTTCATTGCGTTTTTTGATTAGTTGAGTTATTTTAAGGCCGTTTTTATTAGTTTTTCACATACCTAAGTTTTACCGACATATTTAAGATTTTTTGAAAATTTTTGATTTGCATCTTTCTATGTTTTTCACTGCGTTTTTGGATTAGTTGAGTTATTTTAAGGCCGTTTTTATTAGCCTTTCCCATACCTAAGTTTTACCGAGATATTTAAGATTTTTTGAAAATTTTGGATTGCATCTTTCTATGTTTTTCACTGCGTTTTTGGATTAGTTGAGTTATTTTAAGGCCGTTTTTATTAGCTTTTCACATACCTAAGTTTTACAGAGATATTTAAAATTTTTTGAAAATTTTGGATTGCATCTTTCTATGTTTTTCACTGCGTTTTTGGATTAGTTGAGTTATTTTAAGGCCGTTTTTATTAGCTTTTCCCATACCTAAGTTTTACCGACATATTTAAGATTTTTTGAAAATTTTTGATTTGCATCTTTCTATGTTTTATACTGCGTTTTTGGATTAGTTGAGTTATTTTAAGGCCGTTTTTATTAGCTTTTTACATACCTAAGTTTTACCGAGATATTTAAAATTTTTTGAAAATTTTGATTTGCATCTTTCTATGTTTTTCACTGCGTTTTTGGATTAGTTGAGTTATTTTAAGGCCGTTTTTATTAGCTTTTCACATACCTAAGTTTTACCGACATATTTAAGATTTTTTGAAAATTTTTGATTTGCATCTTTCTATGTTTTTCACTGCGTTTTTGGATTAGTTGAGTTATTTTAAGGCCGTTTTTATTAGCTTTTTACATACCTAAGTTTTACCGACATATTTAAGATTTTTTGAAAATTTTTGATTTGCATCTTTCTATGTTTTTCACTGCGTTTTTGGATTAGTTGAGTTATTTTAAGGCCGTTTTTATTAGCTTTTCACATACCTAAGTTTTACCGACATATTTAAATTTTTTTGAAAATTTTGGATTTGCTTTCTATGTTTTTTATTTTATTTTATCTAATAAATTCACAGATTGTTGGCTTGAAAATCTTTAATTCCTCACATTTTTTCTCTCGTTTCCATGGCAACCTATGAGAAAAATTCCATGACTAATGAATTTATCAGTCCCAACAAAAAGTTATTGTAACAAGAAAACTATTAAACATGAGTATAGAGAATGCTTATACAGATCGATAGAGAATTAAATTCTCTACGATTTAATGAAGTAAAACTTGTGGCATTTTATTTGAAAAAATTGAGTTATGGGTGCTTAAAGTTCTGAAAACTTAACTTTTAAACATTTGAGATTTGTTATTATTTTTTAGAAATTTGAAAACACCAAAGGAAAGATCTAGGCTTCCTCTTTCAAATAAGCTAAAAACTATGTCCAAATTTTTTAAAATGGCAGAATTGTCGATTTTTGAACTGGAAAGTACTAAATTAAAAAAAAAACTTTAATATTTCGTAAACGGCTAAATTTAGGTATAGGGAGAGTTAAAATAACTCTAGTAATTCAAAAACGCATTAAAAAATATAGCTTTCCATTTAAAATAAGGAAGTTTATAGTGACTTCCGGTATAACCGGAAGTGTCACCATTTTGAAAATATTTTCATTAAGCAGGACCTAAGAGATTCTGGTTGTATACAAATTTTCAGATAACTATCACTATTAGAACTATCAATATTTTTAATGTGTGGTTTAGACGAAACACCCTGTATACCCACGACTATCTTGAAAAATAATTCAAAAAATCTGCTGCAGGTGGCGTAGTGATCAGAATTTTTATCGGGCTACTTGATGCTACAAGAAAATATTGAATATGATATTTTGCTGTACTATTTTTTAATTCGATGGCATATGGTTATCATTATTATCAATGAAATGCATCTCATTCTCATTTGAACTACCCATACTCCTAATGTGGGGTCTAGATGGAACAGCCTGTAGATCAGGTTATTGTAGTGCTTTTCCTGATTTTAGTGGCTGTAATTGAATCAGGACATTGCCAACAGATGGCGGTGTGGGGTCGGCAGTGAAACGAGCGTCAAACTGATATTTAATTTATTTCAACAAAATAACAAATTTCTATCTGAAAATACAAACTAAAAAATCGACAGTGTACATACATCTTTTTGGAAGCATTTTTGTATAATTTGTCCTTGTAGTGTGTAGAAAAATCATCAGTTCGTCTTGCGCAGACGTGAAAGCGTCAAAAGACTTAAATTACTTCGTAAAAACAGAATTCAAAATTAAAAAAAGAAGAGGAAAAGAATTCACAAGTATTTACAAGTTATTACCCTTACACTCTATTTATATATATAATGAATGGGTTTATTTACATTTCCAGAAAAAGAAAGTTCGACACTGATTGCACGCGATAGCAACACACGTTTAGGAAATGCAAACTGGACTTGCCGCCATTTTGACATAAATATCAAATTTTGAGGTTATGTAACTAATCCCTAACCTTACATAAAACCTTATACAAGTTATTTACATTAATCTACAATTAAACTTAATCGAATCCTATTGGACATTAACCTAACTTCTAATCCTCGTCCGATAACGGATCGTACTGCGCAGAAAGCAACGGCTTCGGCTCGTTATTCCTCGAACTGTCATTGGCAGTGTAACAATGCCCGAATTGTTGCCCCTCCTCGTCTATCACCATTTCGCCAGGACTGTCGCTCCTCTCCTTCTCCTGACTGTCCTCCTTCTTGTCGTCCTCCGTCCGCATAACCTCCACAATTCGGTTCTTCACGTAATCCAGCGCCGAGATGTGCTGATTCTGCGGCTGCTGCTGCTGGTAGCGCCCCCAGTGGTTGTCAGGCGGCGACACCGGCTCCACGTGATACTTCTGCGGCTGCGCAATACGTATAATCTGGCGTTCGTCCTGCTGAGGCGTAGCCGAGCGCTTATCATCCTTCTGAATCCGCATATAGTGATAATTCGGACCGCGCGTGCTAAAATCGTGACTTATCACCGAATCTGTCAATTCTTTCACCGTCAAATTCTTATTGACAGTATCCGATTCGAGATCAATACTGATGACACTCGGCGGCCGCTCGTTGTCATTCGGCGGGTTGTTGGGCGGGGGGTCCCGATGGAAACTCTGGAAGAGTAGGTCTCCCGGACGTTGTTCACGCGGGTTGTTTATCACTTCACGGCCGCCTTCACTCGTCTGGTTGATCTGATGCGTGATGATGGCGTCGATCAAGCTGGCCGCTGTCAGGGAGGTTTCAGTGTTGCGCGATTGGTGGCGCGAGTTTTGATAAACAATACGTCTTTGTTCCTCCATTCGCTGTTGTTGGCGCATCTGTTGTTGGATGATTTGGAAGCGATGGGGTTGTTCCATTATGTTGTCGGCCATTGTTTTGCCGAGCCCCTCGTGGGGGGCTGTCGGGACGGGCAGACTGGGCTGTTGTACGGCCACGTCCACGAGACTCGAAAGTGCCTCATGGCCTGGGGGCAGATACGGGCGGGTGTGTCTTTGAATCACCCCTTGTCTTTGTTGGTTCTGGTTGCTAGGGGGTGGAGTCCGCGCGTAGTAAGGTTTCTCGCGCCGCCCCAACATCTGTTGCGATGTTATATAATCGTTCATTATGATTTGGCGCGAGTTTAATTGTTGTTCGACGGTGTAGGCCGCCGGTTGTCGGTATTGATAGCCCCCTGAAGGTGGGGGCCCCCTTTTATTAAAAAACTCATAGACGCGTTTTTCCTGGAGGTGGGGCATGTGGATGGGCGTGCCTTGCGTGATCGAGCCCATTTTGGTCTCGGGGGCCATTTGCCGGAGCAAGCCCTCGTAGCGTGGTTGGTTTATAATGGGCGTGCCTAAAGTTATGGAGCCCGATTTGGGATTGGCTGGTTTAGGGGAGGGGAGTTTGGGTTGGGTGCGGATTGGGAAGGCGTGGTGTGGGAGATACTCGCGGTGCATTGGTGGGTGTTTTGAGTGGGCGGGAGGAGGCGGTTCTCTTGGTTTTTTAATGCTGAGGTCTAGCGTTTCCGGTTCGCGGTCTTGTACGGAGAGGACGACGAGGTCGTTTCGGGGTTCGGGTGGGGGTTGGTGGGGCGTGGCCGGGACTGGGGTTATTGTCGCTCCGATTAGGGGCGTTACGAGTTTAGCCAATGAAATGTCGGATCGTGGTGGGCGTGTATTGAGGTTGTACTCACTCACGATTGTGACTTCGGAGGAGTCGTTATTGAGGATTGAGGATATGGTGGGGGCCATTCCACTAGTTGGGGGGTTCTGGACTTGGCCTCCGGGATTCTTCATTAGTTGGAATTCGATGACGTTGAGGACCAAGTCTTTGACACTTAATGGGGAGGCGTTCTGTCGGATTTGTCCGTCATTGGTGACTGGGGTTATGGTGGCGGAGCCTTGATAGTGATCGGGGGTTTGGGCTTCGTCGGCTGTTTCGGTCGCCGACGAATCGTAATCCTCCTTTTTCGACGGGTTCTGATTGGTGGGCGGGGCTTGGGGCGGGCTTTCAGCCGCACTTGCCGTATCACTGGAATGTCGGTCTCTCATTGGTTCCTCACAGCTTGACGTACTCGAGCCACTTTCTTCCTCATCGGTTAAGGTTGGTTTGCGGTCACCTAGACAACTCTCCAAATTCAGACGTTTGCGATTGGCGGAATAGAACGCCCGGATTTGATTGGCCGGTTTGTTCAAACGTTCGCCAATCAGCTGCCAGTTAGCACCGTTTTCGGTTAGACAATTCTTTAATTGGTTGATTTCGTCTTCGGTCCATTCTTCAACCGGTCCTAACCGACGTTGAATTCGGTTAAAACAGGCGGAGCAACACTTTGTAACGCCACTCGGGACGTGGAATTCCGCAAGGAGGGGCTCCCGCACATCCGGTGGTAAATCTTGCAATCTTTGGGGGAAAGACCGGAGTCGTTTGACCCGCCCACGTGAGTTGGGGCATGAGGGAAGGGGGCAGTGTGTGTACCTCGACCTCACACATTTACACCGACAAGTGTTACACACTCGACCCCCGCCTGGTACTTGATCCTCCCTCAAGCCGTACTGTGACGCCTGACTTGGCACCAGAGGGCGCGACTGCAGATGAGGGCCCAGCTGTGCTTGACACACGATACACGTGCCTTGGATGGTTTTATCTGAAACAATTTTTATCACTGATGTTTGATTTGTTTTTCGATTGCGTTGCATTTAATTAATATGTGTTGACGCAGAGATTTTCGTGATTAGTTACGAGTTTGAGGATGAAGCGAGCGGAAAAACTCAAATGATTTTATTGTTTCTATTGTTTTTTTTTAACGTGCTGAAATGCGGAAAAATCGCAGAGTTTTTTTCGAAATGCAATTATGTAAATAGTGAATCGATGTGGAGGCCGCCAGTCAACAATTAGGGGATGCGTCAGCAATTAATAACAGATAATTAGTAAATATTTGGGAAATTAATTATAAGCATTCGGTGGAATCGGCAAAAATCGCAAAAACCAAACGCGGGATTTTGCGCCCGTGTTACACCCCCAAAATGCATAATACAGGGTGTCTCAGCTAAGACTTTCGAGCCTGATATCTCAGATATTTGTCAACGGATTTTTATGAAATTTAAAATGCAGATATTTTAGAAGATAAAGATTACAATCCAATTAATGCCACAAGTCAAGTCTTAAAAATTTAATTTTTTCATGTCTTTTTAAAATGTTAAGCCTTTTAAGACTTATATTAAAAAAAATATTGTCAGTGAAAAATGCTGTCAAAAAAAACTCGTTTGTGGAAGTATTTTGCGAGAAAAATGACAAAAACGTGAGTACAGATGCAAAAGCGTAGATCTCTATGAGACAAAAAAGCACTACCATTGAATTTTGGTCACCCCTACTAGCAGAAACGTAACTGTCACACAAGGGACATTTCACAATTATTTCTAACCCATCCAAAGTTAAAAAACAATATTTTTGACTTACTTTTGGTACTGGATGCTTTAATTTTTTCAAAAATGACTAAAAGACTGAACAACTGAAAAATTCTAGACACTTGAACATTCAAGACTTTGTAAATGTTTCGTACACTGCTGATTGGATTCTCTTCCAAAGCTTGAATTACAGCCCCAACTATTGCTTCGTTTCCAGTGACGTTGTGCTCACTAGATTTAGTTCAAGTACGCTTCCAGTGTCTTCAAATTATTGACGATTCTTTGAACTTTAAATTTCATAAATAATATTTCACAAAAAGTCCAACGACACTTTCCATAGGCGAATATCGATTCCTTTTTCAACAACACAGAAATTTCAGCCACTGTTGTTGGTTTTTAAAGTAATTTCACCAAATGAAAACAATTTTACTTTTCTGACAGCGCGCACACGTTTGACAGATTTTTCAGTGGTGCACAAAATGCCGCAAAGAAATGTTTCATCAATTGTTTCACAAGGTGACTGCTCAAATTACTATCAAAATTTCGATTAAGTTTTTGGCAACAAATTTTTTTTTCTTGGATCAGCCGAGCGGTTTGATTAATTTTTTGTTTGGCTATTTATTTTTCGGGGTTTAGTGATCCAACGGTAATTTGGCTTAATCTTCTATATATATAGAACAGTACCGTGATTGACTGACAGACAACGCACAGCCTAGACCACTGAACCTAGAAACATGAAATTTGGAAGATACGTTCCTTAGAGGGTGTAGGGTTCCGCTAAGAAGGGATTTTTCGAAAATCCCTCTCTAAAGGGGTGAAATGGTGTGTTAAAGTTTGAATAAAAATCCATCATCTTAAGAGAAATATTAAAGTTATATTCATGAAAATTGGTATTTAGGCCTTACGTTAAAAATAAAGAAAATGTGTTTCAGGATTTTCGAAGATTCAACCCCTAAGGGGGGTAAATACGGTGTTAAAATTTGAATAAAAATCTGTTATTTTAAAAGAAATATCAAAGTTACATTCATGAACATTAGTATTTAGGCCTTAGGTTAAAAATGAAGAAAACGTGTTTCAGAATTTTCGAAATATCAACCCCTAAGGGGTGTTAAACTTTACTTGAAAATCCGTAATTTTAAAAATTATATCCCTGCAAAATGGTACTTGGGATTTCAGTTAAATACGAAAAACGCATGGTTAAAGTCTTAAGGATTTCACCCCTAAGAGGGTTAAAAATAAAATTTCTTTATTTTTAAACTTATATCTATGAGAATTTTTATTAGGGCTTTAGGCTAAAAATAAAAAACGCGTGTTTTATAATTTTTAAAAGTTCCACCCTCAAAGGGGGTGAAATATAGAAATCCGTCATTTTTGAAGTTATATTCATGAGAAATGGTATTTCGGCTTTCGGTTAAAAATAAAGAATCATATTCTTATCAGTCTACATTAAAGTTTACGCGGACGAAGTCGCGGGTAACTGCTAGTTTTAAATAAAAAAAATGTGTTTTAAAATTTTATTTTTTAACTTGAGGTCATTTTTTGAAAGACCACCTCCTAAAATATCCGTTGACAAATAACGGAGATATTAATTAGCTGAGACACCGTGTATAATAACAGTAAAAAAAAAGAAAAAGTGAGTTGTAGAAACAATTCGGAAATAAAATTAACTAGACGCCCTCTGGTGATGACTTTTGAACTATGTCGAAAACAGTAAAGAAATTTTCGTAATGCCACATTTAACTGACATTTAATGAATTGTTCAACAATTTTGCGTGTATAGTGTTAATTATTTACAATAGAAAGAATCACTTTAAAAGTGCGTGGTGGTAAATACTAGTGTTGACTTTGGTTCTGTAGTTTTTCGTGGTATAAAGTGTTTATTGTTGGAACTTGAAAGTGGATAAAAAGTGAAAAATATTTAAATTTTCATTACAAAGTGTTATCAAACAGTTGTCTAATTAAAGACTATAGTAATGGATCACAGCGAACACAAAGTTTGGCTCAAGAAACCAATAAATTAGTGAAGTGTTATGAATTTTAGGTTAGAATTTTCCACTGAAAAAATCATGAAATGCTGCGGTAAATCTGCGAAACTACAATAAAGATTAACAACTGCTGATACATTTAAACGTAAATTATGCCAAAAGGTAGGCTTTTCAATGTCTTTGTAATAATTTTCCAATAAAGAAAGTGAACCAAACAGTCATTCGTTATTCGTGTTTTCCTCGTCATCTCTCATTTGTCAACATAAATTTCTTTGCATCAAAGATACAATAATCATTCCGCATAGACAATGCAATAATTGTGAAGCCCCAAAATTCGTACAACGCTCAAAATATCCGAATAAACATTTTCCCGCCATTTATGGTTACTGTTTTCGACCTAGCTCAGTGGCGCCCCCAACGGTAATTTTACTTCCGAATATCTTCTTATTGTTTATTTATTTATTTTTCTGTTGTTTTGTTTTGTTCCCGCAACTGATAAATGCCAGGCTAATTTAGGTGTATGAATATTTTAATGCATCAATTAAGTCACTTAGTTCGGTCCTGTGCGCGTTTCCATCAAACAATCGTCCCGATTGCGATTTGAATCAATCGCGTCTCGCCGCTCTTCCAATTAATCAAAATAAACGTAATTAAATAAAAATTATTTAATACACTTTTCCGGTTGATTTGCTAACGTTTTTAAAGCTCGCGTACGCACACACCACTTTTCTCCTAATTGAATTAAATATTAATATTTCAATTTGGCGCGTTTGTGAACGACGGCCGGGGGTGGGGTTTAGTGGAGAGCCCGCCCTTTGAGAATATTTTATCACGGTGTAATAGGAAAGGGATTAAACAGGACATATGTGTTTGGGATTATCACGTCCCATTGTTAATTTTTGTCGTCTCCTTCGGGACACCGGAAATCGTTAATCAATCGGGATAATTACCCCCTCCCCCCTCTCACGCACACGGGGATGAAAATTCGAAATGCGGGCCTGGTGATTGGATAAAGAACAACAAACATTTCTTTCGTATTCGCATTGTAATGATAAGGTTGTACGACGTGTGTGTTTGCAGGACCGGGATGAGGGGGGAGGTGGGGGCCCCCCAATTAGCAAGTTATCTCTTGTTGATTTTCTCGACTAATTAAAGCGGATTATGGCGTTTGCCAATTACTGCAGCTTTGGCTGTGTTTAAACTTTGTACGAGGAGAAGTCGTGTTGACTTTACCTGGAAATTTCGGTGTGATGATGGTGGTTTTTTTTATTGTCGTTATTAGCGTTGGGGGCGGCATAAGGGATTTCGCAAACTAAAGCAAACGTTGGATGCGACGTCGTCTACGATGAAAAGATTTTCCGCATGAATTTAGACATTATTATAGACATTTCCTGGGGGACCGATCTCGGTGATTGCCGCGGAGCACAGGGGCGGCGCAGGGGGAAGTTTAACCGAGTTAGAGGCAATAAAGGTTTCTTCGCAATCCAAATGAATGATTAGCTATTTCGTCTCCACTTATTCAGTCAGTTGTTAATTTAAAACTAACAAAATGACTCGATTTTCGGTTAAAAATTCGAGAAAAATTTCAGTTGTACAGGATAATAAAAAAGTCAGCGTTATAATATTTCTTATTTTTTTATCTGGACCCGAAAACAGTGAAGGATCCAAATGGCACCCACAAATTTTTTCAAAGTTTATCAAACAATGCATTTTTTTGGGAGCTCAATATTTCTATTTTAGTTCGCCAAAAAAAAAAAAAAAATGGCCGGTAGTATAGTAGTACATAACTACATTTTTTGTGCACTTTTTAACATTTTCAACCAATAACACAATTCTTTAGTAAAATTTCGTCAAAAATAAATCAATTTTTTTTATATTTTTCGAGTTTCTAAACAAATTTTTGAGATAAAAAGCAGTCTTTCGCGTAAAATGAGCTGAAAATTTACTAAATTTGGTGGAAAAGTACACACCATCTAAAAAAATTCATTGGCCAAGTCAATTTTATTTTTAGATGGGTTTTAAACGCTACATTTTGACACCATAATGACATTTCTGACGTTATTCGTCTTTGAATAATGACGTAATTTTTTAATTTTTTTTGGACACTTATATATTAAAAAACACAAAAAAAAACAAAACAAAAATATTCAACAATAGAAGAAAATTAAATGAAAAATTTATAAGTTATTGAGAGTATTATACAAAAACTTTACCTTTTCGTTTTTGCTTTATGTTATGGGGGTTATAGGGATAATTGTTTTTTGTTTATTTTTGTGTTTAGGTGTCATTTTAAGAGCAGGTTTACAGAACATTTTAATTGCAATTAAATTTTAATTGCGATTAATTTGACATTTGTCAATGCATTTTAAACGGCAGCTTAATTCGAATTAGTTTAATTCTGAATTAAATCTTAATTTCGCTTTCTTTAAACCGGCTTTAAGTGTGTTTATTTTTTTGTGCTTAAGTCTCATACTAAGTGTATTTGTATTATAAAATAAGACAAGAACCATTACGTTTAATTACCAATATTTTTTTATTTTATCAAATTTATTTTTTATTTTATTAAATTTATTTTTTATTTCATTTTTTATATATTTTTTCTTATTATAAGTTAAAAGCGTCTACTACATAAACAGTCGACAAAAATGTTGGTTGTCATTTAAAAAAAAATTAAGAATAAACTCAACTCAAAAACGAATGACAAATGACGTCAAAATGTAGCATTTGAAAAAATAAAATCGACCAGTTTAAGGAACTTTTTAAAAAATGACTAATAACAAAGTTATGAATTTTGTGTGTTACTTTAGGATCAGTTTGTACACACAATTGTATATTATTTTGTGTGCAAAAATTTTTTGAATTAAATTATTTCGCGTCAAAATTGTATCTATTTTTGTGTTTTTCAAGCATAGATGAGCGTTTTTTTATTTAAAAATACAATTATTTAGCAAAATTTCGTCAAAAATAGGCTAAAAAATTGCCTAATTGATCCAAAATACAATTAATTTTTAAAATTTCGTCAAAAATTGGCCAAAAAATCGCCAAATTGGGTCAAAAAACTTGTTTAGACCCAGTTTTTGTAAACATATTTTGCAATACAAAAACAAATTTGCGACTCGTTTTTGCCTGTGTTTTGGTGGCGTTATAATTATTTTATAGGAAACATGAGTTCTGTCGATGTCTATTGAATTTTAAGGTTCAATAAAAAAAATCGTCAAATAAATCAAATACAGATTCCTATTTTTCAAGGTCAACAACGCATGCCATTTAAAATTCTAGGGCGCGGTGTTGCCAAAAAGCTGTGAATTTAACCCAATTTCCACTAAAGCACTGAAATACGCATTCAAAGTTAAAATCTTGGGTAAGATCATCGGTTAGTTACCAAAGATTTTAACCAAGCACCGGGCGTGAGAGATAAAATTTAACTGAAGTTTAATTGTACCACAAATCAGGCCTTAAACCGAGAAAATTATAATTACTTTGCAGCGGTTAAAGTTGATAGTATTTTTAATATTTTTTCGGCTCGGCTTCGCCTTGGGCTGTAATTCCGTTAAAATTATTTAGAAATGAATAAAAAATGTGTAATTCGGATAAGTGAAAGATTGAATCCCACCCTTTTGGCTTTCCCCGCCCCCGAGACGTTTAATTAAATTTTTGATAAGCTCTTTATTTACCCAACTTCAATATTAATCTACCTTCCAAACATTATTTCCTCCGTCTCTTGTATATATGCACTACGTGCGTTTATCTTTCGAGATGAAATGCCTACAGCTACTTTTTCCAAATGAACTGTCACTGTTTGCCGACTACTTTATTTCATTAATAGCTACCCTCTCATCGAATCGTTCGAATGATTAATTAAACAATAAATAATTCAAAAACCCTCAACCACCCGAAATTTTTATTCATACTAATGTTGTGTATACGCGTGTGTGTGGTCCCCCCCCTCATCTCTTTAATTGATTTCAATCGAAAAATACCGAAATTAATACGCGGTAATAACGTAATCGAAGCAATAATGAAATTGTTGATCTATATCGTCCCTCGACCAATAATATTATTTCCTCGTGAATAATTGATGCGCCCGTTTCAAAAAACGCACGATTACGGTCCTGCGCTCACAATTAATTGCCAATCATTTAATTACCGACTCGTCTAATTAAGCCACGAGTCGAAAAAATCCTTACACCCCCACCACCCCTCCGCACCCCCATCTTGATGCGCAAAGAATCGCAAAGGGGTAGAAAGAGCAACCCCCACCAAGCCAATATAGAGAGGGTAATATTTTGAATTATGGTTATAAAGCACTGACATTTGATGAAGATATCAGTGGTCGGTGACGAGTGAGTGATATGTACTCGCTGTACAGGGCCTGGCTGTCTTTGGGCCCGTGCCCCATTCCGGCCCTGCCTCCGGCGCCCCTCAACCTCACGGCCCCCGCACAGGGCGCCCCCGACGTCGCCCTCCAAGTCGGGCCCCAAATGACGCACTTTGCCGCGCACAGGGCCGTCCTCGAGACACACAGCGGATTTTTCAAAGCGGCTTTACTCAACCACGCAGGTAATTATTTATTTATTTTATACAAAATTATTTGACGCAAACAAACGCCCAAAATAAATATTTTAATTTAAATTAACCAACGCACCACAACAACGAAACCCATTTGTTTTGTCGTTTCAATTTTCAATAAACAACAAAACGGAAGCGCGAATAAATAAATAAACTTGTTTGTGACACGAGCCATAAGCGAGTGCTGCAATCACAAAACAATATATTTTTGCCCCAATTGTCACACTTATTTTTCGTAGACGCCGCCCCCATTGCCGTCCCCAACGTCAACGTGGACGAATTTTCGTCCCTTCTCACGTTCATGTACACCGGCTACTTGGATCTCAACCTCAGCAATATATACAATATTCTACTCGCCACTCACATCCTGCACATGCCACGTGCCCTTGAGATTTGTCGTTCTTTCCTCCTCCAAAGCCAGCCCACTTTGCCACGCCCCGCAATAATTAAACCAATCCCGAGTCGTAAAACGGCACCCCCCACCCAACAAATCCACGCCCCCACCTATGGTCACTTGGAGAAATCTGAGGCTACGCCTTTTAAAACCGTCGTTACGCAAAGTCGAGCATCGACGTCGAAGACCGAAGACGCGCCGACCGAAAAACCGAAAAGCGAAAAACCGAAAAAACGCCGCAGCGAAACAAGTGCCAGTGGAAGCGAGAAGGTTATTATCGACATCGCTTGCTGCGATGGACCTGTGAGGTTTCACCGTGTGATTAATAAAAATTACGGACAGCAAACGCAAAGTGAAAATGTTTACGATCAAGTGGACGAAGTTAATCGAAATGCTGCAATGAATAAGGCGATGACGGAGAATATCAGAGATCGCGAATTGTCGGATGAGAATCAAGCAGGCAGCGAGATGTTCACTTGTTTGTACTGTAACCACACGTTCAAGTCGCAGTATTGTTACCAGAAGCATGCCCGAAGGCACTTGAATCCCGTTAGCCTTGACGGGAAAAATGTGGCAACGGTGCCCAAAGAAAACAAGCGAGAGGTGAAGTTACTAGATATGAACGTACAGTATTATCCTTGTAAGACGTGCGGCTCGAAATTCCCTAGTTACTATTTTGTTCACAAGCACCGCAAAATGTGTCACGCCGACAAAATGGCCGATAATAACAACAAAAACAACGAAATGGTGCCCGAAAACAGTGACAGCAGCAGCGCCATCGACGTGGAAGCTGTCAATAATGACGTTTAAACTCAATAAATGTATCAAACTTTGGCGCGTTTTTTTTTCAACTCACCCGGTATATCGGCGTTTTCCTCGTCACTAGTCTCCACATTGGCGTTCTCTTTGTCTTTTCTTCTCTCTTTCTTCTTTTTGGTTTCGGCGATCGCCGTTGGAGTCGCAGAGGTCGTTTGGTCGCCACTGCAAATTCGAAAAAATTTTTTTGGTTTTTTTTTTGGATTGTGTGTGAGAGTGAGGCAATATTTCTGATTAAAATCCCGGTGTTTGATTCTCGAGCGGAGAGAGACAAACACGATTTGCATTACAATCTAGGGGAGTGATTCTTTGCCTCTGGGGAGTTGGTATTACTGCTGACTGCACAATTATCGAACAAACTTACATATCAATTTTGTAAATTGACGAGTTTTAATTGACTTCGCGAATCGCGATACCGGAAAAACGAAACGATGAATTTGATTGGTTGGACGCGGGCAAACAATTGACGCTCGATGATGAACACGTGACCAAAAATTCAAATTAACAAACAATTGACGGTCGACGCAAAACAAACAAATGAGTTTTCCGAATGTGCATAAAACAAATTTTTGGATTTTTTCTTTTTCTTGAAATTATGCGCTTAAACTATTTTTTTGTAATGAAAATATACGTTTTTCGCATAGTTGGCATGGGTGTAAGATTTAATTATGTTTGTGACTTCAAAAATAATTTAAATAACTCTCATTCTTTTCTTCTTCTTTTCTTTTTTATAATCAATTGTTAATTTCAATGACTGCATAATCTGTTCCGACTGTGAAATCTGGTGTGCAAAATGTTAAATACAGAATACAGTTTTCGAAAGTAATTAGACATGACTTTTAGAGTGCTACAGGTTTGTTTTTATCAGAACTTTGACAATTACAGTTGATTATAAAGAATAATAAACTGTAATTAGAAAAAAGCCGTAAGTGCAAATTTTCAAGATCACAATCGAGATTCAAAAAATATTGCAGTAGTAAATTTTTCAAAATTCAGGCAACTACGCTTTTAACTCATAAAAAATGTAACAAAATTTGTAAAACGCATTCGATACTTTCTTTACAAATGTACGTAATAACAGTCAAGTTAAGCTTTTTTATGTAATCGGGTTCTTCGCAACACTTTGTACACATGATTGTTACTTCGTGACGCTTTTATTGTCTCAAAAAGTAAAAGTGTCTTTTAGTCTTTTACTTATCCAAATGTAAGTAGTAGTCAAGTAGTAGGTTTTTAAGGAATACACAGGATAGAAAAATAGTTAAGTTTTAGATAAAACACTCAGTATACTACACTTTTTGGAAGTTTGATTAAGATATCAGTCAAATATATAGTTTCATATATATTTTTATTATGCCATATTTACACAAATTTTCTTTAAAAAAATAAAATTGGCGTTGTATTTCAAAAACTTATGTAAAAGAATTTAAAAAAAATAAAGAAATAAGTAGTTTTAATTGAGTCCTATTTCTCCTTAAAATTTCAGAATTTTAGCTAAAACCGTTACAGTAGACCGGAACCGGTTTTAAACACAATAGCCACCCTGTATACAGGATGAACAAATGACTGATTTTTAAAATAAACACATGGTGTATTTTTTTTTCTTCCAAAAGTCATAAGAGTGACATTTTATTGACGAAATAAGGCTACTAGATGTTTCATTTATACAGGATGATTCAAAAATCCCGGACTATCTCTTGGATAGTGGAAAAGAACATCAAACAAAGTTAAAAGTAAAAATTTGTTGCTTTATTATATCAGGTGCTCATTATTAAAAAAACTCACAGCATGCCTTGATATTTTTACGTAAGTCGTGGAACAATTTTTAGCATTGTATTGTTGGTTGCCTATTGAACCAACTGACCAGAATTCATAACCTAATATTATAGAAAGTGTTCAAGATGATGTGTTTGTGTGTTGAACAAGGAAGACATTTCCAACAGTTTTTATAAATAATAAATAAATATTTTATATGAAAATCTGTTATCTTTCAATTGTCAAAAAAAAAACGGTTATGAAAAAACGAATTAATCACATACATAAAAAATAATTGTTTTTTAATTTAAAAGCACTCTAGAGTTTTTTTTAATGAACATATGTTACAAGTTATAGCACTTCACAGTTAAATTTTAGGCACCTCGGACCAATTTTTTTTTAATTTAATTCATTCATTCATTCATACATTCACAATTTATTCGTTCACCTTATCTGAATACACAGAGATATGACTAATTTTACAACATTAAATAGGTAACTGTTAAAAAAAAATCAGCAATTAGTGTATTGTGATGTTCCAAAAATTTGACATTATTGGAACAAAAGAAGAACAATTAAGACGGTTGCTAAGAAAAACAAATAAAACAATATATAAAAAATTAGAAATCAAGTTGCTTGGAAGACGATTTGACCTCACTTTTAAACTTTACTGAACGTCTCTTGAGTTGGTTCTACACTTTTGAGTCAACCTGTAGTATGATCTTTGCAGGTAAAGTACTTAAAATCCTTGAGCAATAAAATCCAAAGGCGTAACTTAGCAACAGACATCCGTCAGAATTTCCGTATTTTTTTTGTTTTTTTGGACAGTTACCTTATTATGGTAATACAGAAATATCTGGACCAAGAATTATCTCACAGAAATTGTAACAATCTATTTAATTATGTTGTTTTTATACGAGGCCATCAATTGATTTTAAAATTAGAGTAAGCTTTGATCTGATTATCATATTCATAATTAATCAAACTGAAGAGTTAAATAATAAACTGACTGCATTCGGCAGTGATTCTGTCAGTCCCAGCAATAATGCTTCGTTTATATCGTTAATAATATAATATACTATTTTTAATAACCTTTTTATTTTTTCATATTTTTATATATTTATCAGAAAGACAAGGGAATAATGTAGGTCCTATCAAAAACAGTAAAAAAAATATTACTCAATGCATTCGGAGTCAATCAGCAGATAAAGCTTCGCTTATACTCCTAATATGTATAATTGTATAATACTATTGGCATTTTGATTAAAATTACATTTCAAAACCCTGTTTTTTTTTATACTAGATGAATTACAGAAATCTGCTTAGTACTTTTACCGGCTTGCAACGTATTTGCTTGAAGAAATCAATACAGTGTGCTAGTTCTACTGCGCATTAGGTGGCAGCACTCGTATAAATCTACAGGGTGTTTTATTTTATTTACCTGGCGACTTCCTGTACCGACGGCTCATTCTCTTTCTTTACCGTGACGACGACGCCATCGTGGGCCGCGTCGGCGGCCGTCGCGCTACCGTCCCCCTTGGCGTCGTCCCCAAAAAACTTTTGACTTCGATAATCGTCAAACGTTGTCGTCGTCGTCGTCGAATTGAATTCATTGTAGGTGGTTTTGGCGGCGGCGGCGTTGTTATCGGCGGTGGCGTTATCGGCCGGTTTGGGCGACGTTGGCGGCGCTGCAGCCGTCACCACTGACGCCGCCGTCGACATGACCGGCGTCGCGGTGGAGACCACCGTTGTCGTAGTCGTCGTCGACGTTGTCGAGGAGGCGGCGGCGGTGGGGGTGGCCGTCGCCGATGTCGTAACAGTAACTGTTGTTGTAGACGTAGCTGAAGGACTTGTCGACGGCGGCGTCGAACTGGCCGTCGTTGTGGTGGAGGTGGTGGTGGCGGCTGTTGTAGATGACGGGACGGACGTGGGGGCGGTGGACGTGGGGGGCGCCTCCGAAACCGGCTCGCGGTTCTGTTGCACCACCGTGCGCTGTTGTTGCTGCTCGCGCTGGAGGCGGGTCGTCACCCCTTCAAAAGTACATTCAAACTAGTTTCGGTTTTTCCCAAATTTTTCCACCCCTAGCTTCCAAATATTCCATGAAAGTACGTTATGTTTTCCCTCACATTTTCCTCCCTCCAGAAAAATATCGTATGTTCATGGAATATTTGAAAGATGAGGATCTTGGTGACGATGTAAAACGATATTTTCTGATTAAGTCTTAGAAAAAATCATATGTATAAAACACTAGAAGAAAGCCTTCTCTCTCCCTTAGATAATTAAATTATCTTCGGAAAAATAGTTATCGATAATATGAGAGCGAAAACAAGCTTAAAGTTCGAGGGCTGTCGTTATGCAACGAGCGTAAGCGAGTGTTATTCAAAATTTTTGTCGTTGGAACATTTAACTTAAAACACGTTGCTATGGGAAACGTGTTTTAAAATAGTGTTTATAATCTAGGATTATAAACTTTCCTCCCTTGTTATACAAATATATAGCTATTATTTATTTTACCCAATAACGTTACCTTCCCAATAAATTCTTCGCAACAAGTTGGTCATTCTTTGGAGTTTTAAAATACAATAAAACATGTTACGAAATAATTATGTAACGTTATCAGGTTTTACATTGCTTGCGAATTTTAAAGAACTCGGTGTTATCGCCCCTCGTTCTTCAAATATTTCCTCGGAATGTTAAAAAAATTTAAAAAAAACTACTATTACATTCAGATGTTGCTTCTAAATTAAATTATTACTTCACATAATAGTTATTATTATTATCTCATTTGTAAGTGAATTTTTATTATTATCTCATTTGTAAGTGAATTTTTAACAGATAGGAAGATTCAATAGTTTTAATTTTTTACGTTTTGTATGAAAAAAACTTAACGTCCAAATCGCATGGAAAAAAAACAGAGTATCATAAGTCGGTCATCTACAATACCGGGTGTTTCAGTTTGGTGTTCGTATCTTTGTACACATTTTCATTGTAAAAAAGTAATTCAAACTAGATTATACAGTGAGTTTAAAGTAACGCATAAAATTCATACGTTTTCATACAATTTATCGATTTTATTCTTGAAAATGCTACGTTTTGATACCACTGTAACATTTGTGGCGTCATTGGATTTTGGGTCATTATTTATTTGGGTCATTACCTCATTTTTATTATTTTTTTTTAATGGAAACCGACATTTTTGTCAGCATTTGCCGAATCTTTTTTTTTTAATTGTACTCTGTATAAATATATCTTTTGCACCATTGGAAAGATAATGGTTTTTAATTTTTTTAAATGGCAACCAACATTTTTGTTTACTATCTTTGATAGTCTACTTTTTATTGTTCTGGCAAGTAGACTATAACAAAAAATTAAAAAATAAACTTAAAAAAATATCAAAAAAGAAGAAAATAAAGTAAAAAAAATAAAAACTTATTTTTTTGATTTTGCTTTCTTTTGTAAGAAACAACTGCTTGTTTTGTTTTAAAAAAACATATGATAATAAAAATAAGAATTTTAAGCACTACTTTAAACTGACTCTTTATTTTTAAATGAAATGACAAAATCTATTGGATAGAATCATTAATTTCGTTTTAAGATAGCATTTGCCGAATCTTTTTTTTAACTGTACTCTCTATAAATATATCTTTTGCACCATTGGAAAGAAAATAGTTTTTAATTTTTTTAAATGGCAACCAACATTTTTGTTTACTATTTTTAATAGTCTACTTTTTTATTGTTCTGGCAAGTAGACAATAAAAAATTAAAAAATAAACTTGAAAAAATATCAAAAAAGAAGAAAATAATGTAAAAAAAAATAAAAACTTATCTTTTTGATTTTGCTTTCTTTTGTAAGAAACGACTGTTTGTTTTGTTTTAAAAAAATATATATACATAAAAATATATATTTTATGCATTACTTTAAACTCACTCTATAGTTTTAAATCAAATGACAAAATTTATTGGATAGAATCATTAATTTCGCTTTAAGATAGCATTTGTCGAATTTTTTTTTAAATTGTCTTCTGTATAAATATATCTTTTGCACCATTGGAAAGATAATTCATTTACTTCTATTTTAAACATATTTCATAATACGACAAAATAATAGTAAAGAATTCCAAAAAAAATATAGATTTTTTTTGGATAAAGAAGAGCTAGATGGCAACGAAAACAATTGTTATAAACTTTTGTTTAACTATACCATGCAATAAATATTATACTCTAAGCTCAATTAAAGTTAATTGCGCTGTTAAAAGTTAACAACGCGAAAGAACCAACCAAATTGCTTCAATTTGGTCACATGATCAGTTAAGTACGCATTTAATCGAGGATTAAATTAATGACGCTTCTATAAACCGGTTCCTAATAAATTAAAACCACATCTAACCTCCCTGATTCGGATAATTAGGCATTTTTTAACCCGCTGTTTTTTTGACACTTTAAAGTAAAATAATATTTATATACCAAGAGTATTATAAGGATTTTAATGACTTTGAGCAACGGCCTTACTGTCCAGAGTATATTGCTCTCGATTATTAACATTCAATAATTTCCGTAATCGATAAATAATTACATTTCCTATTAAAATAAATTAATTCTACAAAAAATAAAATTTTTGACAATTTTTAGTAATCACAGTTTTTAATAAAAAAAATTGTTTTCATAAAAAATTATAAAAATGGGTTAAAATAGTAAAATCTAGGACAAATTGCAAAAAGACGAAGAAAACACGTTTGTTTACTTTTAGTTCCGACAAAGTCTAAAACAATACACAAGAAGGAATTGAAGAAAACTGAAGGGAATTAGGGATTCATAATTCCCTTCTTAAAATCCCAAGGGAATTAAGACTATCTTTATAATTTCCTACACTGCAATAGATTAGTAAGAAATGAGACTGTTTTCTTAGGTAACGAAGTTTTTCTTGAAATATTGCACTGTAACGCTAATTTAAGTTTCCCACAAAATGGTCAAAAAAATATACGGGGTGTCATATGAAAAAAAAATTGACAGTCACTATTTTGACATATGTCATCGTAAAGGTAACTTGATAATTTTGTCAAATAGATTTCGTCAATTAATTTAAGAATGTATATGGTCTGTTATTTATTTTATTTATTTTTTGTAATAAAAAAGCTACAAGAATGCGAATTGTTAACTTTTTGGCAGCCGATTTTAAATAATATTTTTATCCAATCGGTTTGGATCTCGGATTGTGGATAAAAAAATACGTTACCTGTCGTTAAAATATCCACAACCGAGGTATTCGCACTACTGTTGACCTTCTGCGTGTTGTTCCTCGACGAGCGCGTCCTCTGTCTCGACTTCCTTAAAAGTTGTTTATAGTTTTCGGTCTTTTTGCTAAGATAATAATATTGAACACAGTCCGCGACCGATTTTCGTTCAATGAACGAAGCGATCACACCGAAATTTTTCGGATGTTGGAGGTATTTCTCTTTGAAAACTTCTTTTTCACTGGGTGTCCATATATTGAGAAATTGCCGACTCTTATACACCATTTCCATGTCCTCGATAAAGCCGTTATCGTTCTGATACGTGATTTTGCGTTCTTTCGAATCGAGAAGAATGGGCGGGATCACGGCGTAACTACGCATCTTCTTGTCCTCCATTGCTTGCTCTTGGAGGTTGTCCATTATCTCCTCCATGTCGGCTTCGCTCTTCACGCGAGCGCCGACACGATTAAATCTAGAAAAAAGCGCATTAATACAACTATACTCAATGTTATTAAAATTGCAACACTAAGAAGAAATTAGAATTTTTTGACGAAACTTGGCAAATAAATGATTAAAATTTGAACGATTTTAATCAAGTGGTAAGGGAGTTTTTAACATTTAAGTTCTTTTACCAGCAAGTGTCATTTGTGAATTACGACAACCATCGAACTCAACCAATGGGCAGAAAGTTTTCTTGTACTTGAATTATTGCCATAATCCGAAGATAACCATTTTTTTATTTTTATCAATTTATACAGATGTAGTAACAAAATTGATACGAAAAACGTCAGTATTATACACAGAAATAACAATAACATAAAAATAATTTTAAGACAAGTCAAAAAACCTGTCTATTATAGAATTCATTTAAAGTATATGGTTCGAGATCCAAAATGTAGTCAAATATTTTCTTTTAAAATAAGTTTAAATTACAAGGTGTGCATAAATACACAGGTAAACTATTGTATAGTTTTATTCCTGCATAATAACAATTTTTTTCCGTCAGCGTAAGTTTGTGTCTTGGATACTCTAAGTCTACTCTGCAAGTGTTGTACTTATGGTCGTTAATGACATTAAATAGTAGATTCTGTTTAAAGAAAAATAAAAGTAATCTATATATGTATAAACCAGTTACTGTCAAGAAGTTATTGCTTTTAAAGATGTTCCTGCAAGTTTCATTATATTTTAAGTTAAACATAGTTCTCATGACTTGTTTTTGAGCAACAAATACTTTTGATATCTTTCCACTTTGCCCCCAAAATATTATACCATAGCTTAGTAATGATTGAAAATTTGCGAAGTATATTATTCGTAGTTGTTCAATGTTAATGTATTTTTTTAAAACACGTATTGTAAAATGTACCGAGTTTAATTTTTTTAATAAATTATCTATATGATTAGTCCAGCTTAACTTATGGTCAATGCATATTCCCAGAAAATTACTTTTCTCTATTAATTCAATTCCTTTAGATGATATTACAATTTTATTCGGTTTCTCTGTATTCTAGTGATTACATATTGCAAAATGAATGCCGTAGGTTTTTTCAAAATTTAACACTAATTTATTTTCTTTAGTCCAGTTTATTACCTTATTCATGCATATCTTTGCTTCTTTCATTGTATCTGTCATATTTTCACCCCAAATTAATATGTTTGTATCATCAGCAAAGTTAACTGCACTACTGTTGTCTGAAGCTGTTAAAATGTTTAATAGGTCGTTTATATAAATTACGAAAAATAAAGGCCCTAGTATACTACCTTGAGGTACACCTTGTTCAATTAGAAGTTTATTTGATGTATATACAGTACTGTTTTTTGTTATTGTGACCTGCTGATACCTATTATTAAGATAAGATGTGATCAACTTTAACATAATTCCTCTTATGCCGTATTTTTTTTATTTACTTATTAGTATGTTATGATCTAGGCAATCGAAGGCTTTGGAAAAATCTAAGAAAATTCCAAGAACCACCTTTTCTTCTTCTAATTTATCTAACAGAGCATTAGTGAAGCTAAATATAGCTGAGTCAACAGATTTCCCTTTAATGTACCCGTGTTGGGATAAATTCAGTAGCTGAAAACTTAGTAATTCTGGAAGATATAACAGTTTCAAAAATTTTAGAAAACGATGACCGCAGACTTATTGCCCTATAATTTGATATTAATGTTGGGTTAACCTTTTTTGTATTTTATATTTCAAACTTCATTTGCTTTTTTTAAGTATGTTTTCTCTTCTGCTTTGTCCTAAACCTACTTTAATCAATGCCTGATAACAACGCATAATGGTACTTGGATTACTATGCAAACAAATAGCAATTTCTCTAAATAAAAAAACACCTATTCATTTCCCAAAAATTGTGCTTCTTTAAAGTTTGTTTAATTGTTGGTAGTTTCATTTTTGTCGCATTCTAGGCATATTTTCGTTTTCATAACACTTAAAAAATTGTCAGAAACGCAAAAAACTGGAAGAACAACACTTGCTTGATTAAAAACGTTCAAATTTTAGTCATTTAATACCTGCTAATAGTCTAACATTTGTGAGAAGTTTTATCAAAAAATTCCTATTCCATCTTGGTGTTGCAATTTTTATGACACTGAGTATACAGGGTCACTAAATGGATACAGTTAAATATTATAAAAACTATTCATCAAAACTTATTGAAAATTGGTATATGCTTACGAATATATAAATTGTATCGTTTCCGATGTTTATTAAATTTCTATTTCCATTTGTTCTTCAGATACAAGGCTAACTTGATTTTTTTTAATAGCAACAAGGGTTAAATTTAATATTTTTGAGAAGATCATTTTTTCCTGAGTTCTATGGTATAACACATGCATACCTTAATTTAATCGAAACTTAAAAAAAAATCGAAAATTTTGAAAAAATGTCTTTAAATATCGTTAGCTCATTAACCAAAAAATAAGTAAAAGTTAAAAATAATTGTTAAAATAGCACTTTTAACTGAAAAAGAACACGTTTTAATTAAAAAAATTTAAACACAGAATACTTGATTTTTATGCCACAAAAGATATTCAAACTGATTTCCACTAACTTCTTAGCTTTCTGTCTCCTTGATAAACCAACATGAGAGTTTTTTTCGCTCAGTTTAACTTAAATGTACCATTATTAAACTAATTATTGCACCCAAGTTCAATTTTTGGCTAATATACAAGTTAATAACAGTATTTTCAAAGCTAACTTAGTTTTACTATTCCAGAAAATTTTTGAATTTTTATTTTTTTACATTTTATTAAAAGTAAAGGTGGGTATTATGTTACATCACTGAATTCAGAAAAAAAATTTGACCCTTCGTGCCATTTAAAAAAATCAAATTAGCCATGAATTTTCAATATAAATGACGATAAAAATTTGAAAAAGCTCTCAAATGATGTTAAACCGTTCTGAAAATGTTTAACTGTATCCATATTTTTTAGCGACTGTATTATTTAGTCGTTAGTTTTCGTACCTTTCCTTATCCTCCCGTTGCTTTCGCAATTCGGGAAAAACCTTCTCGAAAAACTCGCGATTTTTCGCCTCCTTGGCCTTTCGTTTCGTACTGCCTTCAATCTTGTCGACTTTCCTCAGCCATTCTTGCATCAGCTTACTGTACGTTTCGGTCAAATAGGCATTTCTTGCGTCTTTTTCGGCATGTCTTCGCTTGAAATACTCCAAAAGTCGCTTTTTGAAAGCCATATGTTTCCGCTTGTTTTCGTGATACACAGCTGTATCACTCGGTTGATTGTAGAGCGGCCATTCGACTTTCGGTCCCAACGAATCCAACTTGGCATGCGCACTTTGTGCCTTCTTCCGATTCTCCGCATAGATCTTCTGCGGAAGACTTTGATGCTTCGGTTGTGCATCTTCTTCAACTTCGGATTTAACGGACGGCTTATTTGCAATTTCTTCCAACTCTTTTTCCTTCTTCTTCAAGATAGTTATCTGACTTTCGGCTTTCGCAATCTCACGATCGACCTTCCCGATCTGCTGGATCAGTTCGTCTTTGGTCGTGCGAAACGTCTGCTCCTCCTGCTGGAGGTGGTCGGGGAGGGTGGGGGAGATGGCCTCCACTTGGGGGTTGTAGGTGCCCGGCTGCTCCTTTAAAGCAATTTTTACGCACTGCCGACTTGTATACAGTATTTTTTCTCTTACCCTCGTATCGATCCTCAAAGGTTGTATGTTATCCTTGTGCTCCTGCAGGCGTATTTTCTTGATGGGCTGTTGTCCCTGGGAGACGCTGTCGAGATGGACGACGCCGGCGCCTCCAGGGAGGCTCTCCCGGGACCGTCCGCTCGCATATTCGGGATGGAGGAGGGAGATGCGTTGGGGGCGGTAGTCGCGATAACCGCCCGTGTAGATCGCCGTCCCCGGGGGGTACCGCTGAGACACTTGCACCTGACTGATGGTCGGGGGCTGCGATTGGGGGAGTTGGGGGGATGCGGGGTACGGGTAGCGGGCTGTTGTCGACAATGGCGAACGCGAAGGCTTGTAAATGTCCGTCGTGGCTTGACTGTGGTTCGGTCTGAAAAAAAACACGATTTTTTTCAACAAAAGTTGACATTTTAGTGAAATCTTATAAAAATCGTATCTTCCTTATTTTAAATATACACATTTGAAACAAAGACATTATACAGGTACTTTTTTACAGAAAATTTAATAATGTTATCAGCGATTTTTTTTAATCATTCGTTTAGCTGTAATAACATAAAGTTGTATTTTTTTAATGGGAATCATAGTTAGCTATGACATTTTCGAAAAGCTTATTTTTTCTGAACTCAAAACAATACAAATATAGTTTGATATTTTTATATATTTTGGATAAAAAAAATTTAAGTATTTGAAAGTAGTTGGCCATGGAAAATTTATTTCACATAAAAGGTGAGAATAATCTAGAAATTTTGTGAACAGTTATTAAAGTAAAAAATGTGAAATTATAAAAATAAGCTGTGTAAAGTTATTTTCAATTAAACAAATATAAGAGCGTAGCAGATTTTAATTACATAAAAAATGTTCAGAAAATTGAAAACGATGTGTCACTACCATTTGATGCCACTTTTTTATGATTTAATGAAGTGCAATGGAGGTGACGTTGATACTGTTGTGTATTTTTTTTATCGCAGATGGAATTTGATTTTGGTGTTTGGATTGACTTTTTTTTTGTAAAATAAAATTTTATTAAAACGCAATCATACAATGAATTAAGATTTTTCTTCTTCCGACATTTCATGTTTAAAATTAGAAAATAGAATGACAATGTAAGCTTGTCATTTTAAATATAAAAATAAATAATTTTTATTGTACGCAAAAATTCGATTTAATAATAATTTATTATGCTGTTTTTAAATTAATTAGGGTTTACAGGGTGATTCTTTTAGGGCCTACATTTAAACTATCTATCACACCTATCGCAAGTTCTTTAGTGAACAAGGCGTTAAAAATCGCGAGTTATTTGGTAGAAAACGAATTTTCCCCGCGCCCGAACTCGCCCGGACGTACCCTATGTGCACGTCTAAACAATTGAAGTTATTGATTTTTAATTTTTATTTATTTCCATGTCATGAATAAACATTAATAAACAACTTTTGACATTTCCAGTTTATTTTTATAAAAATGATTATCGGTTAATGGGGCAAACACGTAATATGTAACAAATGACAATGATTGTTGAGCTGATAAAGAACACAAAAGCGACATTTTTGGGATTTATTATAATTATTATTCAATTTTTTTACCGTAAATAAATAAATTTTTAATTGAAATTTCATTCCTAATGGAGTTTTTCCATGTTATTGCAAGTCGAGTAAATAAATACAGAAAAAAAAGTCTCGGAATAATAAACACGAATTTTGTTTTCCTCGCTTTTAAAAATAATCTTTGAAATGTATTGAAAAGTTTTTCCATCGACAAGAGCTTTTTATAGCGGATTTGTGCAAAAAACTTTCAAACACGAATCGATTATAAACATGGTGATTCTTTTAAGGTCTTCTTGCGTTATTTACACTTATTTCAATGGAAAGATTTTGGCAAAGATCAACTCGGAACTGTAACATTTTGCTTAAAATGTATTATTGTTCGCCTATTTCAAAGAATAAACTAGAAAATCGACTTTCAAATAGTTCAATTTTCGTCAGTTTTTTAAAAGAAAATTTTTTAAACCAAACAAAAAAGCTAAAAATTTGCTTCGCTCTTATTTTTTCACCGAAAAAAAAATGCAAAAGCAAAGCCGCAATAATTAATTTTTGCGTATTTTGATGGTAGCAAAAATATAAAAATCAATTAATATAGTGAAACCCCCCTTAATGAAAACCTCCGAATAACGGACACTTCTTCACAACGGACATTTTTGTACGAACGTAACAAAACTTATATTAAAATTTCCCACCTCCCAGTAGTGGACACCTCTCAACAACGGACAATTAAACGATTCCCCATCGGTGTCCGTTGTAGAGAGATTTTACTGTATACTATTTTTGCTCCAGTTTGATAGATTTAGAACCTTTTCCAATTATTAAATTGGACGATTTAATCAAAGCAAGAAAACCCAACTGCTAAATAAAGAACAAAATTCTTCATTTTCACCTATTTAATTGAATTCCGAGCATTTTTTGCTAAGAAAAGTCACTGAATATAAAAAAGTTAAAAACTAAATGCAAGTGAACTTAATTTTTAATTATCGGTTAAGAAAATATTCTACTAAAAAACTCGATTTTTACGGCGTTTTTCAAAAAAAAATCCCTACTAAAAGCGATAGAAGAAAAAAATAAAAAATAAAGTTTGAAATGCCTTATTTCCATTTAGTTCAATAGATTTAGAGTATATAACTCAAAGAATCTTGTATAATCAAATATTTTGCCAAACCAAAAAAACAATTAAGATCAAGACTGTTATTTTTATTTTTTGCAAAAAAATTAACTTAAAATTAAAAATTAACTTATTTAATTTTTACAGATTAAGTTCTAAAAAATAGCAATTTTGAGCCTAAATTGCATTATCTTAGCTTATTTCCTGTAATTCTTGCTTATGTGGTAAGATCTAGAGTCTTTTAAAAAGAAAAAAAAAGACGATCTGAACTTATCATATTTCTTTATATACAAGGTAATTCCGTTAAACTGGTTTCGGGGAAATATCAATATTTCTGGGCGTTTTAGACTAAACACCCTGTATCCTTCATATTTTTTAATCAGTTGAGTAAAAACAAAACACAACAACCAAGCCTGCCAACTAAATAACGAACTTTATTACGTATTTTTAGCACTTTAGAAAACTTAAAACTGCGAACACCCTAAAAGTGAATCGATTCGGCAATAAAACCATTAACTCGCCAAAAACTTTAAAAACTCGCATAAATTACCACGACTTTGTCACAAACAAACCAAATTCGTATTTTCGCAGTAAATATCACAATCTAAAATTAAGCCCCTCGACCTTTGACCCTCGTTCTCTTCCTCCTTATTGATCTAAAAAATCAAGTGAACCTTGATTCCAAATCTGGGCCCCAAGCCCATATGTTCCGAAATCGACCCAGATTCCATCGACCTTGAAATTTAGATAACCGTCTCGCCTTTCGTAATCCTGTACACATTTGTAATCAGCGCCATCTCGCCGGAAACCGGCGATCAATCGAATTCCAGGTACGTCCAGTCGTACCAACAGTTCATGACGAGAAAAAAAAACAACAAAAATTTTCCTAATCGGACAAAGCAATGACCCCCGAGATGGCCGTGAAGTAGGCGTGGCCACGCCACGTGACCCGTGCCGCATTGGTGGAAACGCGCGGCCATTACTGCCCTCGGGCGTGGTGGGAGCGCGTTGAAACAATAGGAAAATTTAGCACGGTGGAGTGGGGGCGGCGTTTTGTGAATGGTAGGCGGAGCTTAAACCCCACCGCTTTAGAACGAGACAAGAGATTGTTTTCCCAGTCTACTTGGAATTTTCGAGACGTTTGCTGACATTGCTGTTCGGTGCTCGAAGCAATTCGGTTGGGTTTTTGCTTCAGGCATCAAATTAATCAATTATTTTACGTAAGTACAACACTGTAGACACGCGGTTGTGTATAACTGATGCTGTCAAAATTAAAGAGAGAAAAAAGACGCTATTAAATTGTCGTTAAGTACATTAAATAAAAAAATTATAATAACAATAATAATAACATGACCTCCAACGACCATTAAAATTCCTCAATTATAAATAATGAGTAGAAAAAAATCAACAGTGTTGCCACAAACAGCTGGGACGTATGCCTAAATAAGGATACAACGATGAATGTGGCAACAAACTTGGCTGTGACACCAGAAATGGAAATTATGTTCCAAAACATGATAAAACATTGAAATATTGTTACGATTTTGCAGTCCGAGCCCGTAAACACAGCACACTGAGCTGGTTATTCCAGAGTTCATATTTTGGCCAAAATAAATCTTTACAATACGTGTCTACAGTGTGAAATAAAAGCAACGGTTCAATTTATATTTTTCTAATAAACGGATCTACAAAAATAAAAATCAGTCTTTTTTTGTAGAAAAAACACCCAATCCTTTCCCCAAATCAAATAAATTTTTCTCTAAAATAAAAAAACTCCTAAACACTTCATAATTTTTACTAAAAAAGGTTATTAATAAATAATTTTACAATATTTTTGCTCATGTTTTGGAGGATTTAATTGATAGATTTGAGCATAGCATAACAACAATTGCAAAATTAAACCTGGAATGCTTTATTTTCGCTTATTTAGGCTAATTTCAAGCATTGTTGCAAAAAATTTACTAAATCCCTCACGAAAAGACAAAATAAAAATCATATTGCAAGATTTATGTTTGAAATGTTTAATTTTAGCTAGTTTTGATCAATTTAGGAACTTTTTCATTAAAAAATCGATGAACTTCGACAGGTTATACGCAATTAATGAAAAATAATAGTAAAATGAAGTTTCATTTTTATTGTTACATTGTTTTAGATTAGATTTAGAGCGTTTTTGAGATTTTCCATTTTTTGTGTCATAATTAAAAAAGGCAACTGGAAAATTTTGCCCGAAATGTGTTATTGTCGATTATTTGAACGAATTTAAAAGCATTTTTCTATAAGAAACGCACTAAATTCAAAAGATTTTACAAAAAGAAGGAAATACGTTGCAAGTTCTGGTCTACAAAGGTTTAATTTTTTTATTTTAATTTCAATACATTTTTTTATAATATTGGATTATTGTCATTAGAAGTAAAAATTATAGTTTATGTGCCAAAGCTGTCTGGTAACATTTTAAACCTTCTTCTTTTTTTAATATTTGAATCCTAGATTGTAAAAACTATTTTAAAACACGTTTCCCATAGCAACGTGTTTTTACAATTTTAAAACACGCTTCCCATAGCAACGAGTTTTAAATTAAAATGTCCCAACAAAAAAAATTACTAACATACGGGTGTCCAGGTATGCGACTCGCATATGCTCGTTGCATAACGACAGCCCTCGAACTTTAAACTTGTGTTTTCGGACTCGTATTATTAATAACTATTATCCACAAAATTTGTAAAGAATGTGACAAAAAGAAACCGTCGATCTTCAAATTCCTCAGATTAATAAGATACTTCTACATAATAATGTTTATACTTCGTCATACATTCTTAATATTCTTCTCCTATAATAGTAAACCATATCTTATTCGATTTAGTGTAAGATGTACTGGTAAAATTTTGTGGAAATGCTTACTTAGACCCAAAAGCAAAAACGAAGAAAAAACAAATTAATTTGGAAATGCCCTACTTTCGCTCAATTTAGATAAATTGAGGGCGGTTTTTACCGAGAACTCAATAACTCGATAAAAAAAATACAAAAATTATTTCAAAATTCGCTGTTTTCGCTCTACTTTAAGACCTTTTTCATTTATTTAATTGAAAAATTACACCAAACCAATCAACTCAGTTGCAAAATTAAATGTTATTTATTTAGTCTAATTTCGAGCGTTTTTTAACTAAAAAAACTAAATACCCTGCTAAAAGTGAACGATTTTTGCATGAATAGTTAAAGTTTAGAAAGGTAAGAAGAAAATGCATTATTAATAGTAATTACCGTCTTTTTTAATCGTTTAAGACGATTTTATGTTGAAAAACTCTTTATTTTTGCTTACTATGGCACTGAAAACCATACTAAATGCGCAAGAAAAAAATACAAAATTAAATTTACTTTGCTTTAATTTTGTTTATTTCAAAGAATTTAGAGCGTTTTCTTAAGAATCTTAAGAATATTTAAATCTAAAGACTTTACGAAACCAAATTTGATTTTAACTAATTTAGAACAATTCAGTGTTTTGTTTATAGATAATCAATCAATTTTGCTTATTTCGAAGGAGTAACACCATTTTTTCTTCTAAGAAGAAGTTTTCTACATTCGAAAGATTTTACAAATAGTAGGCAGAAGAAAAAAATATACTCTATTTTTTATTTAAGAAAGAAACACTTCTTAATTAATAGCAATCCTTTTTCTGGTGAAAATAGTATATTAAAGTACAAATGGATATAAATACTTGCTTTATTTCGAGCACTCCGGCTACGCCGTCGTGCTCGAAAAATCGCGCATGTTTTAAAGACCAGTTATCGACGAATACTTTGTTATTTTTTTATTTATTTATTTATTTTTTTGAAATAATGTAATGGGAGATCAGTGTACCTTTCGTTGTCATGGAATTGATAGTCATTATAATAAAAAAATCATTAATAAGATGCCATTTATCTTGGGTTACTGATGTTGCCATGGGCACTTGATGTTTTCTCTAAATCACAGAATGTAGAAGATCGGATTTACTTTAAGAAAAACATCTCTACAGTGTGATTTAATATTTTTAATAAATAGTATAATGTGGTATAATAACATGAGATCGAAAATGTACTCGATTAGAGCAAGCCTTAAAAGTGAAGGGTAACTGTAGCCACATCTTATGCTATATAAAACCAGCACAAGACAACATAACTTCCAAAAATGTGGCCGTAAATAAACGGCTAAAATGTGGTTAAAGTTCCACAGGCACAGCTTGCTCAAAATCAATATACTTTCGATCTCATGTTATTTTATTTTTCAGCAAACTAAATGTCTGGCAAGTCTTTTTCAATTACTTGTGTAAAAAAAACACAAAATTCACCAACTTAGTCTCTATAATTGCATTTTACACCGAGCACTACCAACACAAAGAAAACGAAACTTTCATTGCCCTATTTTCTCCAATAAAACGAAATAACGGTAATCAAGGAAGTAATAAATACAAGTCATAGAAGACCACACAGAAACGAAATATTTTTTCTAAATATACATAACGACTTATTCTTCGCCCCACCCTGTATATTTATGTAAAATTAATCATTTTTTAATCGATAGCACCCTCTCCGTCAACATCTGCCATCATCCACACCTTTTTCAAATGTCAACGAACCGATAAAAAATACAATAAAGCATTTTCAACCGAATCTCACATTATTCTCCCTCTCACTCTCCCATATTACCCAATATTTAAATTTTACGAACGCAATTAATGAATGAAACACAATAAAACAATGAACTAACGACAAAATTAATTATCTTGTCTCAAACCGCAACAATTTCCCATACGTACTATCAGAACGAAAATCAAAATTTAAAAAACCCTTATCACTAAACCGTGTCCTTGGACGATTTATAAGCCACGTGTGCGAGTGAGACGGCACGAAACCGTCGAAAATTCCATCGAAATAACAATAGACGTAAAAAATCCGACAACACATCGCAGCAGCCGGTGCATACAGTCGGTTGCGACGTTGCCAACGTGCCTTGTACAACGTTGCCGATATGCGACGGCCGTGACAAGGGCAGTCCACCGTGCACGGTACATGAGAGAGACAAAAACATGTCGTATTTTTTTTCCCAGATAGAGTAGAGCGAGATGGAAGAACGACCTAGAGTGAAAGGAGCGTGCATCGCGGACGGCCGGGACACGAACAGTTGAAGAACGGTGAGGGTAGGACGCAGGATCGTAGACGGCCGGGCAAAAGCAAATGTCAATTATTACGAGCGAACCGGGAGAGGAAAGGAAAAAATGGAAATTGTTTGAGGGCACGAAAAATAACAAAGTTAAAAACGTGCCGCAAACCTCTGACTAATGCATTTTTTTTCGACAAAACCGCTTACTTGACGCAATGTGCGAAAAGCCACACTATATGAGAGATCAAGTAAAAACGCAGAGGTATTAGAAAATTGGTGCAACGGTGCATAATCATCTATTGTTCCTTGACGTCGCACTGTAGTGTGCAATTTTAAAATAACGGATTTTGATAATTATCGATGATTATTCGATGCACACAAACACATGTTTCCGGTTGTTGGGAAAAAATGCAAACCCTTCCGAACCCTTGTTGAATGTGTGACAAGAGAGGAGACGGAGGCGTCCTTAGACAAGGTCAGTAGCCCGAATTAAATTATCGACTTGCGTAACGAAACCCCACAATTATCTATTATTATTCCGGTCGAGTCCGGAGACTTTACTCGGACGGATTTCGCGAGTTTTTCGCCGAAAAATACACCAAATGATCAAGGAAATATTCAAGCACAATTTTTTTTCACAAAAATTCTAAATTGGAGTTGTTGTGAGAAGACCAAAAGTCCTTAGAAAATTTCTTGCAATACTGTATCAAGTGATTAAAAAAATTATAAATAAATAAATAACATAGGTCGTTGATTTTATTTTATCCGGCTCGAAGGACCATATGTTGTATTGAACTTAATACCGAGTTCTACCTCAATCAAATTATACGTATGAACATTCAGATTTGAAAAACTGAAAAACATTTCACATATGACTACAGTTAAATACAGTCGAAGTTCGACAATTTGAATAAGCAGTTGCCCGTAAAATATTTCGAGTTATTGAAAATCCATGTTACTAAAAATAACTGAAAAATGAAAGTTAACAAAATTCACTACACAAAAAATACATATTTTACAACAAAAAAGATAATTTGACATTACAAAGCACTCCGCAAAAAATATTATTTTGTGCAAAAAATTATTATACTCAAAGTGGAATGGTGAAGGAAAAAGAGAGGCAAATTCCGGTCCAAAATACACAACCAAATGATTAAGGAAATATTAAAGCACATTTTTTTTTTCACAAAAATTCTAAATTGGAGTTATTGTGACAAGACAAAAAGTCCATAGAAAATTTCTTGCAATAATCGGGTGATTAAAAAATATAAAAATATAAATAAATAAGTATCAATAAGAAATTATGTTTGCGTATTGAACTTAATCCCGTCCTATCCATAAATAAGGTCGTTGATTTTATCCGGCTCGAAGGACCATATATTAGTGTATTGAACTTAATACCGAGTTCTATCTCAAAAAAATTATATGAAGATTCAGATTTGAAAAACTGAAAAACATTTCACATACGACTACAGTTAAATACAGTCGAAGTTCGACAATTTGAATAAGCAGTTGCCCGTAAAATATTTCGAGTTATTGAAAATCCATGTTACTTAAAATAACTGAAAAATAAAAGTTAACAAAATTAATAGAATATCTTTCACTACACAAAAAATACGTATTTTTCAACAAACAAAGATAATTTGACATTACAAAGCACTCGACAAAAAAATATTATTTTGTGCAAAAAAAATATTATTAGACTCAAAATGGAATGGTGAAGAAAAAAGAGAGGCAAATTCCGGTCCAAAATACACAACCAAATGATCAAGGAAATATTAAAGCACAATTTTTTTCACAAAAATTCTAAATTGGAGTTATTGTGACAAGACAAAAAGTCCATAGAAAATTTCTTGCAATAATCGGGTGATTAAAAAATATAAAAATATTAATAAATAAGTATCAATAAGAAATTATGTTTGCGTATTGAACTTAATCCCGTCCTATCCATAAATAAGGTCGTTGATTTTATCCGGCTCGAAGGACCATATATATGTGTATTGAACTTAATACCGAGTTCTATCTCAAAAAAATTATATGAAGATTCAGATTTGAAAAACTGAAAAACATTTCACATACGACTACAGTTAAATACTGTAGAAGTTCGACAATTTGAATTAGCAGTTGCCCGTAAAATATTTCGAGTTATTGAAAATCCATGTTACTTAAAATAACTGAAAAATAAAAGTTAACAAAATTAATAGAATATCTTTCACTACACAAAAAATAAGTATTTTTCAACAAACAAAGATTATTTGACATTACAAAGCACTCGACAAAAAAATATTATTTTGTGCAAAAAAAATATTATTAGACTCAAAATGGAATGGTGAAGACAAAAGAGAGGCAAATTCCGGTCCAAAATACACAACCAAATGATCAAGGAAATATTAAAGCACAATTTTTTTCACAAAAATTCTAAATTGGAGTTATTGTGAAAAATCATAAATAAATAAATAACAATAAGAAATTATGTTTGCGTATTGAATTTAACCCCGACCTATCCATAGGTCGTTGATTTTATCCGGCTCGAAGGACCATATCTTGTATTGAACTTAATACCGAGTTCTACGTCAATCAATTTCACATTTCACATACGACTACAGTTAATACAGTCGAAGTTCGACAATTTGAATAAGCAGTTGCCCGTAAAATATTTCGAGTTATCAAAAATTCATGTTACCATAAATATTTGAAAAATAAAAGTTAACAAAACTGATAAAATATCTTTCACTATGCAAAAAATACATATCTTTAAACAAAAAAAGGCAATTTGACGTTACAAAGCTCTCGCCAAAAATATTGTTTTGTGTAAAAAAATATTATTAGACTCAAAGTGGTGGAGGAAATTTCGGTCCAGGATTCGAAATGTTAAGAAATTCGATTTATCGAAGTTCGACTGATCGAGTTATCAAATAACAAATATTAGGATTTCACGACATTCGGAAAAAAATCGGTGTAGTTACATCCACTTGTTTCAATGATTTTATGGAAAACCACCAATTTTTTAAACAAATACACAGCTTCAAATATTGCAAAACCTACGTATTTATATTTGCTATAAAAGTGTTACGTGATTTCACTTGAAAAATATGGATTGCTTCTTCGTACAAATAATAAAAAAATACATCAGAAATTGAACATTCAGTCTTCAACATATCTAATGTCAATAGCAAAAACTCGAAAAACCAAAGTTAATAAATATTATTATACCCAAGCAAAAAAGTGCCTTTTTTCAACCTTTTAGGCGAGTTTAATCAAAACATTTAATTCTTAAAATACCCAATAAACATTTATCTTGTTCAAAAATACTATACCATTGGCATTAAAGCCGGTATCACAAAGTAAAGTGGAAAATAAACAGATGGCGCCACCTTGAAGTGGCCAGAAAACTAAAAACTGCATTGTTTTCTTATTTTTGCCAGTTTTTTACTTTCCTCCATATTTACGTTTTTCAATTTTTTTTATTTAAACGGCTCCGGACTTACGTTTGCGTTTGTCTTTGTGTTTATGTCAAATTTTAACTTATTTCAAATTTTTTTTATACGTTTACATAGTTGACTATGTTGTGGTCCTTAATTTTACAGTTTAGCACTTTTTTGTTTATGTGCTTTCCTTTTGTTGTACTATTTTCTTTTTTCTGACAATTTTAACGTTTCCGTATTTACGTTTACGTATGAGTTCTCATAATCTCTTATTAATGTTTAAGTCATATTTTGCTTATTTCGTCTTTTTTATTTTTGTTTGTATTTTTTTTCAAACATTTTGTTTTTTTTTTAATTTGATACCCTAATTTTTCACCAAATTTTATACAAAAGCACTAAGTTAAAGTAAATAATGAAAAAATACATTAAAAAAAATTTTTCAAAAAAGCTTTTATTTGAGAGATGCATTACTGTAACTCCTTTCAAACGTTTTATAAATTTTAGAATACTAACCTGTAAATAAAATTATTCTCCTTTTATAGAAAAACATTGCTTTTTACTTTTTAGAGCGTCTTTTAAATAAAGTATTTTTTATTTTTTTTATTTTTTGGTTTTAATTTAATTATTGTGTTGATTTGTGCACTTGGTTAACGCTATGTGGTAGAAAACAGCTGTTAGCATTTGACAGCACATCCTACCCTTAGTTGTGTCTGTCATTCAAGATAAATGATTAAAAAAAATGCGACATTTCTTTGTAACAAAACTTAATGAAAATGATTAGGTATTAATATATTTCTATAACAGTGCCCCATTTAACCCCTTTAGGGAGTAATTAACTATATAGAATTGCATTGTCACGCAGATTACGTAAGTATGCAAAATTTCAATTCATTCGGATAACAGGAACGCCCTCAAATTTGGCTCGGAATATATGAAACAGACAGACAGACAACAAAGCAAGTTATATAAAGCTTTAAAAAGCGTGTAAATTGATTTTCCAGTTAGAAAATCCCATATTTCGGGAAATTCGGAAAAAATTGAATCAATTTTAAAATGACATTGTTTCACCATTTTTGACTCAAAACTCTACATTTTTCTTCATAAATCACGTCAAAAAATCACCAATTTTTCAAATAAAAATTTTTTCTTACGTAACCACAAGTACTTATTTTTTGACCTGCGGAAACATTAATACACCCTATAGCCATCATCAGTCACTCAATAAAATAAGATTTATACATGGGAAATAAAAGACAGGCTATAAATTAGCGAAAAAACTTGTCAAAAATTTCCCGGCTTGGCATTTATTCCCCTTTCACCTTTAACATCTGACTTGACAATTTATTTATGTCATCGTTATAAATATCAAAACCTGCCTCAAGTCAATTGTTAGCCACACATATAAACATTAAAAAAAATATTAATTATCCTATCATTAAGCAAGTCTAAATTTACTCAACAGCGCTAGTGTTGCCAACGTAACGTAAATATTATCACTAAATCGTATATCGCGAAGCTATAAATGAAAATCGTTGAAATTTGGAAGTCACGTGACGTGTGGTGATTGACGCGTAAGTAAATAACGTCCGTAAAAATAAACACTGTTTTATCTATTGTCGGTTACGCCATTTATTTTTTTCTCTAAACTGTCACCACAAAGTTCGATAATTATTAATGTTTGCAAGCCAGAAGAAGAGAAATAAGCTAAAATAATCAATCAAAACGTTATCTTATCAGCGTTATCTTTATTATTCATATCTAGTCGTTTCGCAAGCGCGAGTAAATACAATAATGGAATTGATTTGAGAAAAGTGTAAACATAACTTGGCACACAAAGACTGGATCTGTTATTATCCCTCTTTGTCTAACTCGAAAAATCTCTATTAATCGATCCTTGTCTAACCGTTACCAAAAAAAATTGTCCATCATTAAATAAAACACAAGGGAAGAAAATATATTATTTACGCCGCGTTAAGTATTAATCAACTAATTGCCAGACAGCTAATAATAATTCAGGGTTCAAAAATTGATTTTATTATACCGTGTGATTCATAAAAAAATAATAATGGGCCACACTGAGTGATAAGAGCGTATTTATCGCACGAAAATGCGGTTATCGTCAAGCTCATATTTTTTTGTTACCAACTGAAAAAAAAAACAATGTAGGAAGAGGTGCATTTGACCCTCATTTCCGTAACCTTGAAAACACCGAAAAAAAATCGCATCGAACGCGGAAACGGCCGCCATATTTGCCTATCCTTGAAAGAGCAAATAGAAGAAAAAAAAACACAGACAATCGTGTGCTATTGAATCATTCCGCGTGTGTAGGTGGGATTTTTTTCCCCCGTTATTGTGGCAACAGTGCGCAATTAAGGCGCATTCAGACGCGGACGACGCGACGTTCGATTTCCTGTTGATGCGTTGCTAACACGGACGAAACGTCGCACCTGTCAAATGGGGGACCCGCATGACGCGATTTTTGTGATTTCGTTTTGTTTTTTTTTTAATTGAAGATGATTCTTTTTCACAGGAAATGATCTCACATTTACCTATTTTTGGAAAAATTGGAGGGAAAAATGCTGATTTGACGCGAGATGTTTTTCGGTGATGTCATTTCCGACAAAAGCGTAATAAAATACGATTGTGACGACATTAATGATAGCACAATATCCGCAAAATAGATCCGAAAGTAGCTTTTATTTTATGATGGTCTAGTTGGGTTTGTAGTTTTCGGTTTCACCGGAAATGAAATGAATTCCATTTTTCTACAAGAGTTTGAAAGAATTATTGAACATTTTTTTAACATTTAAAATAATTTCACGTAACTTTACGCAATTTTTATCAAACGTTTGATTTTTTGGAGATTTTACTTTTGTGAATACGTCCTGAAAAGCAACTAGATTTTTTATTAAACACGTGACAATAATAATTTCGTCATTATTTCTAATCATCAGCGTTTATTATGTATTTCTTTTTGTTGGTAACATTTTAAGCCTTCTTTTTAATACCTGAGTCCTAGGTTATTATATTATTATATTATATTTTATTGCCAAATAAAATTGTTATAAATAAACACTATTTTAAACACGTTTCCGATAGCAAGGTGCTTTCACTATTTTAAAACACGCTTCCCATAGCAACGTGTTTTAAATTCCAACAAAAAAAATTGAAAACGCTTAAAATTCTCGGGTGTCCAAGTATGCAACTCGCTTACGCTCGTTGCATAACGACAGTCTTCGAACTGTAAGCTTGTGTTTTCGCACTCATATTATTTAATAACAATTTTTTAATTTCAAGGTTTTTTTATTAACTTTACCTCAATTTCTCTTTTTTTTTATAAATAAAATCAATATTTTTCGTTTTTACCATGTTTTAAAACCATGTGTGAGTCAGTTCGCCACATTAAATCCAAATTTGTGGTTTTTATTACATAAATGTCCAAATTTATTATTTATTAGTCAGGATCTTAGTTTGTAAAGTTGTTTAACAACATTTTAAAAACGTCTTGTAGATTTTTTTATTTTATTTTTCGAGTGAATATTTATATTTTAAACTTTCTAGATCTTAATAATTTGAGATTGTAAAAAAATAAAAAAGATAAAAACATAATTTTTCATATTCTAAAACAAAACATGGCTTTATTACTATTAACTTGTTAGAACAATTCTTTTTTTATAAAATTTCAGAGCAATATTGTCAGAACAGTGCTACCAACCAATAATTATGTAAAAAGAAAATAGTAATAGGTATGCAGATGTCTAAAAAAACAACTAATTATGGAAACTACATTCTTTTGAGCTGAATTTTATATAAAAATGTAAAAAAAAAAGTCAAAAATCGAATAAATATTTCATAATCTAACAAAACTACCAAAATGCTCTAAAGTTTATACATAGTTTAATACTCTCAGTAAAAAAATTGACTGGTTATTAAAAAATAATTTCACGTAACTTTACGCAATTTTTATCAAACGTTTGATTTTTTGAAGATTTTATTTTTGTGAATACATTTTGAAAAGTAACTAGTTTTTTTATTAAACACGTGACAATAATAATTTCGTCATTGTTTGTAATCATCAGCGTTTATTATGTATTTTTTTGCTGGTAATATTTTAAACCTTCTTTTTAATATCTGAATCATATGTTGTTAAAAACACTGTTTAAAAACACGTTTCTCATAGCAACGTGTTTTAAATTCCAACAAAAAAAATAAAAACGCTTAAAGTTCTCGGGTGTATAGATATGCAACTCGCATACGCTCGTTGCATTAAACTTGTGTTTTCGCACTCGTATTATTAACAACAATTTTTTAATTTCAAAGTTTTTTGTTTTATCTCAATTTCTTTTTTATAATTAAAATCAATATTTTTCGATTTTACCATGTTTTAAAACCATGTGGGAGTCAGTTCGCCACATTAAATCCCAAATTAGTAGTTTTTATTACATAAATGTCCAAATTTATTATTTATTAGTCAGGATCTTAGTTTGTAAAGTTGTTTAACAACATTTGAAAAACTTCTTGTAGATTTTTTTATTTTATTTTTCGAGTGAATATTTTTATTTTAAACTTATTGCTTTCTACATCTTAATAATTTGAGTTTATAAAAAAATAAAAAAAAATTAAAACATAATTTTTCATATTCTAAAACAAAAAATGGCTTTATTATTTATTTATTTATTTATTAAGTTGTTAGAACAATTCTTTTTTTATAAAATTTCATAGCAATATTGTCAGAGCAGTGCTACCAACCAATAAAAAATATGTAAAAAGAAAATAGTAATAGGTATGCAGATGTCTAAAAAAAGAACTAATTATGGAAACTACATTCTTTTGAGCTGAATTTTGTATAAAAATGTAAAAAAATAAAGTCAAAAATCCAATATATATTTTATAATCTATCAAAATTACCAAAATGCTCTAAAATTTATACATAGTTTTAAATACTGTCAGTAAAGAAACTGACTGGTTATTAAAAAATAGTACTAGAAGAACAAAAAAAAAACAATTTTTACGCATTCTATTGCTTTTATATTTTGAAACACAAAAGTATAAAAGAATAAAAAATCCAAATAAACGGAAAACAAATACAAATAAAAACATTATTTTCAAAACTACCAAAATGCCCTAAAGTTTATACATAGTTTTAAATACTGTAAAAAAACTGATTGATTATTAAAAATTGGATTAGAAGAAAAAAAACACTTTTTAAGCATTTTGTTGCTTTTATATTTTGAAACGTTGGGTAATAAAGTATAAAAGATTAAGAAAGTCCAGATAGTTTATAAATGGAAAACAAATACAAATAAAAACATTTTTTTTAGTTTTTTTAATTCGAAAAATAGGCAAAACCAATTTTTGCAAAATCTTAAAAATAAACTACGAATAAAACGCATAAAAAATCCACACGTCGTTAAACGTAAATAAATAAAGATGACAAAATGGAAAGGAAATTTAAAAAAAAGTAGAAAACAATTAAAAATCGAAAAATGTGATTAATTTTAACAATTTCTATCAAAAATCAAATTCATGAGCAAATTTCGATTAAAACATTTAGAATGCGAAATAAAATTTTTGATCAAAGTAGCCTATAATTTTAAAATTAAGTTGGCAACAACTAATAATATAAAAACTAAAGACTTGTCAATTTTCACGCGTTGCCAACTTAAATTAAGTCTTGATCTATTGTTATTTTTTAATTATATTTTTAAAAACTAGCAACTTATTTTTAGTTTCTCAATTAAGACAGAAAAACCATAAAACTTCTTATCACTAAACCCCCCTAATAAATTATTATCAACACCATACGACAAATTTTATCGTTTGTATTTCGAATTGAAATTTCTATTTTAAAGAAACTTGAAAATACTTTTCTATAAATAAATCAGTCAAAAAAAATTGTAAATACGTTCGTTGGCCACGAAACTGACATTTCCGATTTTTCCTCAACCCACACACACACCATCAAATTAGACGCAATTTACTTAATTATAATTAGCAAAAATTAAACCAATGTCTGGAAAAAATCACAACACGTGTAAACAAAAAACTAATCATTCCAGAGCTCGCTTTGACCGCCTTTAAACCGTAAATAATTTTCATCTCGGCAGGCTTTGCACGGCGTCGAGTCGTCGACAAAATGTCGGCCAACTCTTGCACAGCTTTGTACAAAACGTACGATTTTTGCACCTTTCGTTGGAAATTCGTAAAAATCGGATCGCCTTTGATTAAAAAACAAGTGAAAAAAATATATAATCCCTCTCTCTTTTTCTCTCTCACGTGCAATTCCTTTCATTTTTTTTTCATTTTGTAATAATTTGATATTCCCCGGGTTGCTGGCCTACTTGATCCGTTCGAGTGATTCGTTTACGGAGGTGTAATTAATTGAATTTGAAGAGTGAAACAACGAAACGATACAACAAAATGGCCGCCGACGCGTATTTTTAGTGTGTGAGTGGACGAGAAAAATTTTTATTTTTAAATTGAACCTACAAATAAATTACGTTTCAAAACAACAATTTCGTTAGTTGTATGACGTAACGAAAAGGGTAGTTTCTTGTCGTCGGATTGGCATTACTCATAGCCGCCTCTGCGACAAAACTCGTAATCAAATTTTAATAACCAATTGTGTACAATTTCTAAAAATAAAATTTGTACTCAAATGACACACTGATCTCCATGCTTAATTGGGAAAGAAAAATTGCTTCAATTTCAAGTTTTTCACACAAAATAACTACGATTTTCAAGCTTCGTTAGTTGCAATTTCGATCGATCTTTCAATAAAAAATATATATAACCCACCATAAAATATGCAAGAGGCTTGGAATGAGGACATAATAACACGTTCACAACAAATGCCAGTTTTAAAATATTAAAACGGAAAAGGTATTAGAATAAAATAATTATTTTCAAATAACGTTAGGTGAATCACGTTTTCGGTGTTAAAATGACTCACTGATTATATGGCGAAATAATTTTTGTAAGGTTGGTAGTCACGCCAAACGTTAAAACTCCCAGTCATACAAAAATTAAAAAAAAAATTTCAGGCTTCCTATTCATTCAATGCTGAAATAATCATTTCAGCATTATATTTGTGTGGTTGGTAAAATCACAAAAAGGATTTATAAAAGAATCTAAAGATTTCTAATCCAGAGAAAGGTTTTAGAAAAGAGTCTGAGAAGAATCTTAAAAAAAAGAGATTAGTGAACGAAACTTAAGAAGAATTTTAAAAAGACGTAGTTTAAAAGAAAATCTGAAGAATGTAGAAGAAATATTTATAAAAAAATTTGGGTAGAGCGTAAAAAATTATGACTGTAAAGAAGAATCTACAGAATAATTTATAAAAAAAATGTAAAGTTGAGGTTATAAAATAATCTAAAAAAGAGACTGGATTTTAGATCTAGAGACGGTTTTATCAAATAATTTGAGAAAAATTCTAATTTAAAAAAAAAAGAGTTTTTGAATAGAATTAGTACAAAAGAATGCGAAAAAGTAATAAAAAACATTCTAAATAAAACTGCAGAAAGGGACAGAGTGGAATCTATAGAAGAATTTGAAAAATGTCGAAAAAATGTTTATGAAAGAATTTTTACAGTTCTATAAAATATTTCTATATAAAAATCTAGACAACAATTTAAAGCTAAGTTTATAATATTTACTATAATATTAATTAGAAACTAGTGTTGAGATCTACAGATGGCTTAGAAAGGAATGGGAGAAGAGTGTTAGAAAAACCTAGAGACGCAAGACAAAGAAATAATTTAGGAAAATTCTAAACAAAGCTATAGAAATATTTTGAATAAAGTACAAAATAATTGTTAAAAACGTATGGAGAAGAATTTAGAAACGATTCAAAAAGTGGATATATAAGGTAAGTTGAGAAAAATTCTATTTTTGGAGCAGACAATCTAAAAAGAGTTAAAAAAATGGTAAAAAGAAAATTATAATAAAGTAAAAAAATGTTTTAATTTTTCTATCCGTCTAACTGTTGAAGTTATCATTTAAGCATTTTTTTTTACTTGTGTCATTGGTACAACTGCTAGTGGCTACTGATTAGTGATTACAATGCTACCAACCGTTAAAATTTCTTCCAAATCCAAATTAAAACAAAAATTTAACAAACTGGTGCAATTCCCCCTTTTATAAAGTTGGTAGCAGTGTCAATGCTTACTTAGCAGTGCTACCAACTATTACAAAAACTATCAGGAAAAAACCGCTTTGCGGAAACTAAATCCTTAATTATTTTTAATTTAGAAAAAATAGCTGCTTTGATAACGAAATTAGCAATGTTTCTTCAATTAGTGATACAAATATTTTTCAATACTACCAACCGTCCAAAAGACCCTAAAACCGGTATTTACTAAAATACTTTCTGTTAGCACAGTTTATTAATGAATTGTTAAAGTAGTCGAGAATTTTAACGGTTTTGAAGCAATTTTGTGACTTTTCCATGTTTGAAAGACTAAAAACCGTCGGAAAACAAACACATGTTAATTGCTGGACTAAAACTTGTCTCTAAAACCTCTTTTATACCTCAAATATCGTGCTAAAAAAAGACGACAATTCGAATTTCTAGAAGAAATCACAAAATAAGTATTTGATGAGTGATAAGAAAACTTCATGTAGTGAAAGTATTAAGAAAATTTCAAGCAATAAAATCATTAAAATTATGATAATTAGGCGATTTTGGGGAAATTTCGTAATTCCGAGCTCAAATAAAGCGTAATTAGGGCAACGTGATTAGGTTTTTGGGTACTTTAGTGTTGGAAATTCCGTTATTTTGGTTAGTTTTGCGTGACGTTTGGCGACGGATGTCGGCATGGCACGCTTGATTTTTTGCAAAATTTTCACCATCGTGGTTGTTGCCAACTTGTGGTAATAGAAATCCCTACGTTTTCGTGGTGTTTTGTCGCCTTCGTGGGGGCTACTCACCTATGATTCTGGGGTTGTCTTTGCGAATATGACATTGTCGGAGTTTGTACAGGCCCATGTTCAATTCTCACGGAATGTATTTCCATATCATATACATTTACGCCGAAAAACTGGTGATTTTCTCAATTCATGAACACACTGTATAACCGCCACTGTATTGTCCGGCCCCCACTGATTTCACTCTGCCCCCCATATTCTGCACGCACTCAGACACTGGAAATTGGGAAAACCACCCCCGATTTTACATGGTATGCCAGGCCACCGCGATCGCAACGGAGAAAGTAGCTGGCGCGCGCTTGGCCACGTATGTAGCGACGAAGGGCCCCCCGGGTGTCTCAGCGCACATGAATCGGGCAAAAGCACCAAATTGGGGACAAAAACGCGCTTTTCGGGGGCGAAACGTGGCCGATCGTCGATTGTTGACGCAGGGTGGTTGACACACACGCACTTGACTGGGGGGGAAATAACGCGAAACACAGCACAGGGTGGGTTATTTCGGGCCGAATTTACGCTTTAAACACTCGGAACACTATTCTATAATATAGATACCGCCATAACCCGACATCTTGGTTAAACTTCGAAGCTGAAACGAAAACAGGTCCGGATGAGTCGATCTTTTCCAAAGGGGAGGACGCATACTACAAGCGAGATGAAGCTAGACGCTGGCCGCTACTATCACCGACACACCGCCCTCCGTCTCACTACGGCCAAAAACCGACAATTTGGCACAAAACCGCACTAAACCAACGCCAGATTCACCAAAAACAGCCAAAAACAAGCACTCGTGGCGAATTTGGGCCAAAAGCGGGCCCGGAATCGGCCAAAATCGGCCGCAAAGCCAAGCACAACAAAGCACGGTAGGTCGCGACTCGCACCGGACGCACAATACGGTTTAGTGTATTCCGGTTTCATTTTTACCCGTACTGGCAGTGGGTGCGAGAGAGACGGGCGATTTTAGACTGTTATATTAAAGGGGATATGCCAACACGACGACGAAAAAATTACGGCTTAAATTGACTCGTTTTTCGCCCAAAATAACAACAATGTACACGTTGGTACGCCTGGCCCCAATCCCGACTTGGGGAAGTACCAACACAATTGCAAAAACTACCAAAAAGAAAAAAGAGTTGCCATGGCCGCCTTATCGATCCGGTCACAAATAGACGAATTGTTTAAAAATTGAAATTATTAGTCACGTGACGAGAGAAATTACAGGAATGGATTTTATCGATGGCACCCCCGAAGGAGCGACGTGTCAATGACTTGCAAAATAGGCGACTGTGTTACAATTTGAGACAGGTTCATGAACGGGGGACGCGTGGCAACAGGGCGGCCGTGCCACGGGGACCTCGCTAAGACTCGAGCGGCACTTGAGCCCCCCAGAGCATCCCAAAAGACAGAGGGGTGAACTGGAAGCCAGTTCCAGGCACACCATGGGGCCAAAGCCCAAACTTGGGGCTAAAACATGGATAAAGACAGCCCGAAGTCGCCCGATGTGACCCGAACCGGTCCGATCGTCCCTCGCCCAGATATATCGATTTTGGTTTATACCTAGTGCGGCGTTGCCACGTTTATTGATTCTCAAAATAAAACAACAATTATAAAAATTTCCGGGCCGCAATCATGTTTTTTCGGGCCCTTTTGAACGCTTGGAGCACTTGCTCCACGCTTTTGACCAAACTTGACGAGTTCAATTTTTCGAAAATTTCCAAATTTTCCTCGGAATTTTCTCTGTATTTGTCCAGAAACGCCTGGCTTTGATGGACGACGTGAACGGTCACGCTGATCAGACCGGTACCAACCGTGTTAGTCCCATATTTATTTAAAACAGACCCCTGGAAAAAAAATTTCCTTAGATAAGCTCGCCATTTTAAGCTGAGCTTAAACTGCAGTGTTGCTCAGCTAAGCCGCGCTGAACTTAACTTTGCGGTTGGTAGTACTGCACGCTTGCGCACTTATGACAGTTCTGATTTTAAAAAGTTAGGTTAAGATTCATTAATGTCACCATTTATCAATATTTCGGTACATTGTAGCAATAATATCGTTATAATAAAAATCTTATGTTTAAAAATGTATCAATAAAATGCGGCATTTATTTATTTCATGTTTAAAAATTTGTCCTACAATAAAAAAAATACTGATAAAATATATTGATGGAATAAGAATAAGTGAATTATTATCATTATACTTTTTTTGCTGTTTTTTTTTTCATCCAATGCAAGCAAGTAACTTTTTGCTTTCTAGTGTTAGTTTATACTATTGAACAAAATTGACCAATTTCAACAAAATTATAATGTTATCTACAATAATAATTTATTAAAAATATTAGCAATAAGCCGAGGTTTAGTTAAACCTAACCTAAATGAGCAACACTCGGTGTCGGCTTAAGCCCGCTTTAAGCCTTAGTAACCTTTCATTTAGTCAACTCACATCGTAATGTTTCGGTAATCCCACCCAAGTCAAGTCACCATAGCTTGAACAATCGCCAATAAAAAACCGGCGTAACTGACCGGAAATCCGGTCGGGGATTAACCGGAAACATTGTAGGTTAAACCGGTAATTCCCCGGCTTGGCAACGGGCAAGGCCTTATAAGTCAGCCCTTCAGTCCTATACCGACTCCAAGTGTCCTTCGAAATAACCTCAAAGTAGATATAAGGGCACTTGGGGATTCCCCTTTTGCCCAAATCCTCGATATTGTACTCTAACGTAACGTCGAAAACGTGCCCGAAATGGGCCAAACCCTCATCGCCAGTCACGTGACACGTTTGCGTCACGCCCTGCAGTTGCGATTGGTCAGTCGGGGACCAATCCGACGGCAAGTCGATGAAATACTGGACGTAGATTGGTCCATACTCGAAATATTGCGCCCACGCGAGTTCCATGAACAAATGAACGGCCAGTTTGTTTTTGGCGGGAAGTTTGAAACTCAAACATTTCAAAAGCTCGGTTTTGTGGCCATTTATCTGCAAATTCTTTAAATAAGATAAATTCGGGGATAATACAACACACACTTTTCGGATTAATTCTTTTTCGCGACGGTGGGCTTCCTCAGGCATTTGGGCCGAAACGTTCTCAAGGAAATAGTGATATTTGCGAATTGTGGCGCCTTCAAGTCGGATTAAATACGGCTGGGATTTGGTAAAGTCGGGGTTAATTGATAATATTTTGTACTTCCGGTCGTATTTAACGACACACAGGACTTGTTCCTGCTTGAGCCAAGTCGAATCGATGTATTCGCTACGAACAAATCGCTTTATAGTCACTCGGACGTTTCGGGGGAATTACCCGAGGTCCGCCATGATGTACATGACCTCAAACTCGTAATTATGACCAATGGGATTTCGCACTGCTGCCACAAGTGACTGGCCGTAGTCGTACCCCTGGCCATTTTCGTCGCAATTTTCGCGGAAATTGTCATTAACTTCCTGTTTGAGGGCAAAATCGTCGTCATTGGTGTACGAAAACAGGTCAAAATGCGCCTCAGTGTGTGATTCCCCGACGTCCGAATGGTACTTTTTCTCCAGATCTGTGATACAGTTTTTTTCGTCCTTGTAGTACTCCCTTTCTGACTTGCTGAAGCATTTCTGTTGCCAGGCGAAGTCTTTCTGCTCCCAACCGTCCGAATCCTCGCCAGTTAAATCCCCCACTTGGCGCAACTTCACTCTTGAACCTTGAACTTTAATTGTGTACGTAGTGTCTTTACTTACCTTATTTTCAAGTTGGTGATGTCATCCGAGCACCTGTAAATTGCCGTGTATTTGACCAAAGTCTCCTCCTGACTCATTTTAAGTGTTTTACACGTGAATCACAACAATGACGTTAGCCGCGCGCCATTTTTCAAACCTGCCAGGCGCGGAATTCCCCCAGTTGGGCCCAAAGTTACCAAAACATAACCGTGTAATGATAATTAACAAAACAAAAGTGATAATAATAATAAGTGATAACATGTAGTAACACGAGTGTTAGTAACGTAAACAGTGATTGTGTGTGTGCGCCAATTGAGGTTATGTGGCCATGGCCAACTCGGAGACGCCGCTCCAAGCCAGCCGCAAAAACGCCTACTACCGCAGCATTTTCGACAAAGTGAGCCCCCCAGTTTAGTAGCAATCACCCAAACTGCGCTTTCAGTACGACCGGGACCATGACGGTTTTATCAACATCGGGGAGCTGAATGACCTGATCGAGAGCCGGGAATATGACCACGACATCCCCGAGCACGTCGTGCGGAAAATCCACCAAATGGCCGATCAGAACCACGACGACCGAATCGATTTCACCGAATTCGTGGACATGATAAACCACCCGGACCTCCAGTACGTTTTCGGGCACTATGTCAACAGGTACATCCAGATGGTGGTGCCCCGCCGACGGGGCGCCAGCGAGGTGGACGGGGCCTACGACGACCAGTACTCCTGCTACCCCCCGGCCGTGGGCATGATCATTATTTCGCTAATCGAGGTCATTTTTTTCTGTGTGGATGAGGCAATCGAGGCGGATTCGACCAAATCGGCCTCGGGCCCCATCAGTTCCGTCTTCATCTACGACCCCTACAAGAGACAGGAGGCTTGGCGGTTCATCACTTACATGTTTGTGCACGTTGGGTAATTAATCAACAATTGACCGACGTTAGCCACCCAATTAATTGCAGAGCCTTCCATTTGTTTGTCAATCTTTTGGTGCAAATTCTACTGGGGACTCCGCTAGAAATGGTGCACCGGTGGTGGCGAGTGCTCCTCATTTATTTCGCGGGGGTCCTCGCCGGGTCGCTTGCTACCTCAATCGCCGACCCCACCGTGAGACTTGCGGGGGCCAGCGGTGGGGTCTACTCCCTCATCACGGCACATATAGCCACCATTATAATGAATTGGAGGGAAATGTCGTTCCCCATCGTCCAGTTATTTATTTTTTTGATCATTATGGCCTCCGACATTGGGACCGCCATTTACAATCGGTATTTCCTCGAAATGGACGAACATATCGGGTACATGGCCCACTTTGCGGGGGCTATTGCCGGGCTCTTGGTGGGGCTCAACGTCCTAAGAAACCTAGAAGTGACAACGGTCGAACGGGTCATTTGGTGGCTCTCTATCGTCACGTATTGTCTCCTGATGGCAATCGCAATCATTTGGAATTTTGCCTGGCCTGAGTATTTTTTGAAAAGTCGGGAACGGATTTGAGGTTAGGAAATGACACAAAAGTGTAACAATTATTATTTTTAAGCACAGATTAGGTACAAAGTGACCAGTTTTTGCAGTATTGTATGACTAGAGGTTGATTTTAGTATTATTTTTGATTTTGTAAAAGTGGGGTTATGTCGGCGCATAATCAGAAAGTGTTTTATTTGAGCATTGCGCGAGCCCCCAACTCATCTGGACGGACTCGCAACCGTGTTTCAAGCCCCTAGTATTAAGGTCAGCCCCCTCAAACATTTTTTTGTAAGCAATTTAATATGCAAAGTAAAAGTGAGGTTATGTTTGACAATCCACGAAAAGGCCTAGTTATAGTATTTGCGGTGCCTTCCTAGCACAAAACTCTAGTATTTTTTATATTCTACTTTATTACGTCCAAATATTTACAACAATAAAAGACTTATTACTTGAGTGGATAATTGGACATAAAACCTTGTCCCGTCAATTCCATTATATAAAAAAACGCCCCCCAAAACACTATACACCATGCGGACTTAATTTTGCCATTGCTTGACGGTTTGTGGTCTTATTTTAACGAAAAATCGCTAGTAGGAAAAGTGAGGTTAGGTCGAAAAAATACCACAATTGCCCCCTTTTTAACACAAAAACGGCGTTTGGGTGACTTGTCACTACGTTTAAAATCATCTTGTTCAAGTTAAGCCGCCTCAGGCAGCCCTAACTTGTAAAAATTAGCCAGAATCAAAAGTGAGGTTATGTGCACGTTAAGCCGGGTCAAAATTCGCATTTTTTATTATTATTACACCAAATTCTTACAAAAGTGGATAATTAAGCATGACGTCTTGCCGCGCCAGCTCCAGCAACATCGGATCGTCGAAAAACTTATTAATCGAGACATCCTGACTGAGCCCCTTGCGCCTCCTTGTCTTGATCATGAACTCGCGTGCCAGATGCGTGGCCGGTTGGGGCTCCAAGGGCCTTATCACTATGCTCTTATCAAGGGGGTCCCCCGGCACGATCTGCCAATGGTGGAACACCGACAAACAAAACGCTTGTCCTTGCGTATGCGTCCTCAAGTCGGTCTCAAACCCGAAACTATCAATCGCCGGTATAAACGCCTTGATTGTGTAAAGTGGGGACCCCGGCACGGGGGCGTCTTGCGTGACGTGCCCTCGCCGTTTGGCCAGGACCGTGTACACGGCTGAGACGCAATCGGCGGGGGCTTGCACCTCCACGAACAAGTAGGGCTCCATGAGGCGGGGCGTAGCCATCAGGAAGGCCGAGTAGACGACACGGCGCGCCGTCGGGATGATCTGGCCTCCGCCCCGATGGAGGGGCTCATTGGCGATCACCGCGTCCAGGATTTTGAACTTAGTGTTGCGGATTGGTTCCTCACACAACGGCCCCTCGCGGGTGCCCCACTGGAAGCCCTGCACGATCGAGTCTTTGACCGAGCTGAGCAGCCCCTTGTCGACTTCCGACGGGAGCGTGTCGTCGACTAGGATGTTGGGGCCCGTGTTGTCGGGGCCGAACGCCCAAATGCTGCGAGCTGCGAGCAAATCCCAGTCGTATTTAGTTTGGAAAAACTCGCCCAGTTTTTTCTTATTCCAAGCGATTTGCACGTTTTCGTTTTCGATGTCTTCGGCGAGGCCCTTTTCCAAAGGCTCTGCGATCATTGTCAGTTTGTTTTTCTTGTTTGGCGTTTCAGCGAAGCATTTTAAACTGGAAGTTTCGACCACCGTTTCGCAAAAGGCGACAACGGGGTCGGCGACTTTAATGTCGATTTCCGAGTACATTTTCCTCAAGTCGTGCATGACGCAGTCGAGGTACAACTCCCCGGTGCCGAGCACCACGTGCTCGCCTGACTCCTCCACCCTTGTGGTCAGCAAGGGGTAGGATTTGTTGACCTTTCGGAGCCCGTCGAGCATTTTCGGGAGTTCCGAAGGGTTGACGGGCTCCACGGCGATTTTAATGATGCTTTGGGTGTTGAATTTAAGGGGGCGGAAAATGTACAAGTCCTCGTAGATTGTGAGGTCTGTGATTGTGGCTGTTTTAACGATTGATTGGTCGATGCCCTCGATTAGGACCCAATTGCCGGCAGGGACGCGGTTTAGCTCGATTTTGTATCTGGAATTTTGATTAAATAATGCGGTATTTTTAGAATTTTTGAAAGTCAAGACGTAGTAAACAACTCGTTATCATTAATTCATTAGTCGAGGTCATGGAACTTATCTCTAGATGAACGGCCTTGGGGCTAAACGAGATTTTACAACTCGTTGGTTACCTCATTTATTGCGGTTGAGACGCGCAAAAAAATTGCTCCTGGGTTTATTAACGAATCTGATAAGGGCTTAATTGTTTTTTGTTGTTATTTTTGGAGGGGGGGCGAATGGTAAACATTACGACGGTTATGTTATATTATGAGTGTTATGACAAGCAGATGCTTATCAATTAATTAGAAAAATAGTAATTTAGTTAAAGACAGGACGTAGTAATTTTTTGTTTTAAATTTTAACAAGTTCCATTTTATTCCGGACAAACGAACTTATTTATGTTTCTTATGTAACGTCATTCCAGAAACTTAAATATGTATTCCCAGTATTTTCATGTAAGGCTCTAAAGCGTATAGTTTTCGAGTCACACATTTCTTAAATAAATCTAAAAATTGGAAAAATAAAAATCTACCCAATAGACAAAATATTTTGAACTAAACGCCCATATGTAAACTGCCCCGAGAAGTAAATTGAAGTTAAAAAATCGGAAAACTTCAGTTAATTTAGAAATTATCGACATCAGCTAAAAAAATTACAGACCATTAGAGCAATTCTCAATAGTTAAAGGTAAAAGTTGTGAAAAAATACAGAAAATCAAACAAAGAAAGAAACAAGCGTTTTTTTAAATTTAATCTAGTTATCCATGACAGTTACGCCAACAGTGAAACGTATTCGGAGATAAAATTAACTAGACGCCCTCTGGTGATGACTTTTGAACTATGTCGAAAACAGTAAAGAAATTTTCGTAATGCCACATTTAACTGACATTTAATGAATTGTTCAACAATTTTGCGTGTATAGTGTTAATTACTTACAATAGAAAGAATCACTTTAAAAGTACGTGGTGGTAAATACTAGCGTTGACTTTGGTTCTGTAGTTTTTCGTGGTATAAAGTGTTTATTGTTGGAACTTGAAAGTGGATAAAAAGTGAAAAATATTTAAATTTTGATTACAAAGTGTTATCAAACAGTTGTCTAATTAAAGATTATAAGTAATGGATCACAGCGAACACAAAGTTTGGCTCAAGAAACCAATAAATTAGTGAAGTGTGTGAATTTTAGGTTAGAATTTTCCACTGAAAAAATCATGAAATGCTGCGGTAAATCTACAAAACTACAATAAAGATTAACAACTGCTGATACATTTAAACGTAAATTATGCCAAAAGGTAGGCTTTTCAATGTCTTTGTAATAATTTTCCAATAAAGAAAGTGAACCAAACAGTCATTCGTTATTCGTGTTTTCCTCGTCATCTCTCATTTATCAACATAAGTTTCTTGCATCAAAGATGCAATAATCATTCCGCATAGGCAATGTAATAATTGTGAAGCCCCAAAATTCGTACAACGCTCAAAATATCCGAATAAACATTTTCCCTCCATTTATGGTTACTGTTTTCGACCTAGTTCAGTGGCGCCCCCAACGGTAATTTTACTTCCGAATTGCGTAAATAATTTCAGCATCGCTTTATCTGTCAATATGTCCAAAATATTCACCGAAGAACATAAAAAAAATATGTTGGAAACTTATTTCCGTAATGTACATCGAGTTAAAGTAACTGTCATGGATAACTAGATCAAAATTTTAGAAAATCGCATGATGTTTTAACCTCATGGTAAAATAAATAAATGAATAAATAAATAAATGGTAAAAGACACAATAAAATATAAGGGACAAAGTATACAATTATGTTCAACCGTATCGGTTTAAATTGCTTTAAAAACACAAAATCACAGGCACCACAGCACACAATTAAAGATAAAAATACCGAGAACTTTTTGTAGGAAATTTTTCATGGATTTTTAACGATATTCGCAGCATTTTGAAAAATATCACACAGCGCAAAATTGAAATTTTTAATAGAAATATATTTTTCTCATATTTGTTGTTCGATTTTCGTCAGTTTATTAAGAATATTTGTGCTTTTATTCCACGATTAATAAATTAGTTAAATGTAAATTGATTTAAAATAATTTGGAGCTGTGTTAATTTTTTGGGTATTTTATATCTCGTTTCGCCTCATAAAATTGTAGACTTAATTATGACTCACCCAGTATTGTAATTTTACGAGTTTTCCATTATATTCGCACCTATACAATTCATTAAAAATTAAAATCAAAAATGATTTTACGAGCATTTTAACGCATTTTTCATGCAGAAATGCAATTAATTACTCGTATTATCAACCATTTCAGGAATAATGACACCGAAATTTTCAAAATTATCGTAGTAATGTTAAGTTTCGATTAAGAATTCGGTTTATATTTAATGTATTTTGTGACAAGAGTTTTTTTTTTGTTGTGGATTTAAAATGGGAAAGGATAATCATTTAAATTGAAGTAATTCAGTGAATTCTAAAATTTACAAAAAAAATGGTTACATTAAAATGTGGACCTTTGGTCCAAATATATGTAATTTAAATTTTGTTTGAATTGATTAATAAATAAAAAAGTTACGAGGGGGTGCACTTTTCGGTGGGACACCCTGTACATTGTCTTGTAGACGGGAACATAAAATACTGACGTACTACAAGTGTTGAACATCTTTTGAAGAGTATTTTTCTAGTTTCTGGTAGAAAATTGAAATCGGTAAGTAAATTGATTAGTAATATTATTTTTATATCTTCGTAATTTTTGCTGTCCCGTCCGTTATTGTGGTTCTTATTTCTTACGTCGTTAACCAAGACCAAAAATTTTTAATTTCTGTCTAATTTTGATAATGTTAGTCTTTAATAATTAAAAAACCTGGCTGAATATTTTTTTAGAGATATTTTCACACACAAGATTTTTTTGTCCCGTCCGTTATGTGAAACAAAAATAAATTGCAAACAGTTTAACTGGTACTACCAGCTGTTTCAAAACGACAGAAATGTCAACAACGCATTTTACCGAATTATTTTTTTAAATAAAATTGATAAAAATGAAAAATAAAATTAAAACTCTAATGTTTAATGAACTATTAGCCCTAAATAAAATAAATAAAATTTAGAAACCTCACGTTGTAAAACCGTTTAATATCAAAAAAATGAGAACATTACAATTTTAAAAAACAAGAAAATCGTAATTTCATATCTTTGAAAACTCTAGGTTTTATAATTATAAACCCCATCTCTTTATTCATCGAACGTATCTTCAAAAGCATTGACAAATAAGGAAGTTGTATTTCTGTTTATGCAAGAGTCGATATCTTTAATAAGAAGTCGTTTGTAGAACACTTATTTTTTTACATATTTTTTGTACAAAACATTTTGCAAGCATCGCTTGTTCTAGAAATCATAAAAATTTCCATTAGTTTATATTTTTATTTTTTAAACAAAATAATATTTTATTAATATAAATATTTCTCACTAATTAATATTTATTACTTATAGAAAATTGTAGAAAAAATCTGAAAAAATTCGAAGGCATACGGAAAGAAATAAAGCAAAAAAAATCACAAACGCTGATTTTTGTGTGATTATTAAAATGGATTATTATTAGTTATTAGTGATTTGTTACAGTATCTACTTAAACAAATTACTTCAATCATCGCAAATAACACTTTCTTTCAATATTTATTTCTTTTAAGTCAATAAAATTGTCCAGAGATTTCAATACAATGCCAAAAGGAACAGTAGTGTATAAATCGCCGCTACCTTGTTCAATTTCTTGATTTGAGTTTACGTTGAAAATAAATACTAACATTTTGAAAAAATTGGAAACTTCCTCATTGTTTCGCGAAATCTTGTCAAAAATTAAATTGCTGAGGAAAAAGAAAATATTTTTCCAACAATACTTAAAATAAATAACGACTTTATGTTTATCGACATGAAATGATACAGACGGTACGTTTGTGAAAAAAAATTCCAAAAAGTTACAAAAACCTGTAAGGAGATCTCACTAAGTTAGGTCGAAACTAAAAATATGTTTGCAATTTTTGACATTATAGAACAAATTAAATGTTTACGTTCAAATTAATGTTAATTAATTTTTTCCACTGGTTATGAACTTATTAGGCTACAAGTTTGTGACCAATTCGGAAATAAAATTACCGTTGGGGGCGCCACTGAGCTAGGTCGAAAACAGTAACCATAAATGGCGGGAAAATGTTTATTCGGATATTTTGAGCGTTGTACGAATTTTGGGGCTTCACAATTATTACATTGCCTATGCGGAATGATTATTGCATCTTTGATGCAAGAAACTTATGTTGACAAATGAGAGATGACGAGGAAAACACGAATAACGAATGACTGTTTGGTTCACTTTCTTTATTGGAAAATTATTACAAAGACATTGAAAAGCCTACCTTTTGGCATAATTTACGTTTAAATGTATCAGCAGTTGTTAATCTTTATTGTAGTTTTGTAGATTTACCGCAGCATTTCATGATTTTTTCAGTGGAAAATTTTAACCTAAAATTCATAACACTTCACTAATTTATTGGTTTCTTGAGCCAAACTTTGTGTTCGCTGTGATCCATTACTTATAATCTTTAATTAGACAACTGTTTGATAACACTTTGTAATGAAAATTTAAATATTTTTCACTTTTTATCCACTTTCAAGTTCCAACAATAAACACTTTATACCACGAAAAACTACAGAACCAAAGTCAACGTTAGGATTTACCACCACGTACTTTTAAAGTAATTCTTTCTATTGTAAGTAATTAACAATATACACGCAAAATTGTTGAACAATTCATTAAATGTCAGTTAAATGTGGCATTACGAAAATTTCTTTACTGTTTTCGACATAGTTCAAAAGTCATCACCAGAGGGCGTCTAGTTAATTTATTTCCGAATCAGAATGCATTATAACAACTAGTGGCCAATTACCGTATTCCCTTGAACGTTTGACAATAGTCTGACATTTTGGAAAAGAAATGTAGCCAGATCGTAATTACGACACTCGTCTCCGGCTCGTAACAAATTTTTGTCGCAAAAAAATCTCACCTGGACTCATAAATCCACAGCCTCCCGATGGTCAAAACCCTCGAATCCTCCTCATCCTGCAGCGTGTAATTCTCGCCCAAAATCCTCACATCAGTCCCCGCATGAAGCGTCCCACTCATAACCCGTCCCAAGACTTGAAACGAGGTGCATTCATCAGTTGGGTACATCTTCGAACTATGTACCATCAACAACCCATCTTGGTCACAATTGACCATATCGTCGTAAATTTTACTCGTATTCGGCCCCGTGTAAATATGGTCGATTTTTCTTTTAGCGTTATCTAACGGCGAGTTGATATGTTCGACACACATGTTAACAAAACCGTTAAAATCCCCCAGGAATTTGTTGCACACGAGACGCAAAAGGGGGCGAATATTGAGCTTCATCTCGTTTTTGGTGAGTTTGATTCCTAGCTCGTCTAAAACATCTAGTAGGGTGGTGTCCACGTCGCCCACCACTTGGGCGAAGACTTTGTAAAGGGGCTCCAGGATGAACTCGACGAAGCTGCGCTGGGCCGAATTGTGAGGCGCCTTCTTCGTAAATTTGCGCCTGAAATACAAACATTTACGTAAGTATGCAAGATTTCAGTTCATTCGGACAACAATGAAAAATAAGAATCGAGTTAATTACGTTTTGCTATTGAAGTAAATGTCGCCCCAGAGCCGTTTCGAGAACTCCTCGACGTTCACTTCGCCGTAGCACAAGTTATACAAATTTGCGAACGATTTCAAAGTGAAGCAAACCCCATATTGCGAGCTGGCAAAGCACACGTTTCCCAGCACTGGGGAGACAATATGGGGGTTAGCATCGTCGGAGTAAAGCCTAGAAGGTGATTGTTAGTCGCTTCAAGGGGGCACAATTAATAATTTACGTCAATAATCCGTTTATTTCTTCCACGATGTGTCTCAACTTGTAGTAGGCGTCCTGTGGGGGTAACTTTAATTCAAGGATCAAGCGATCAATTTTGTTGATACAAATTGTGATTTGCATTTGTTCTTGAACGGCATGTTTTAGTAAACGTTCGGTGTTTAACATTACGCCTTCGGCGGCGTCTATGAATAACACAACGCCGTCGCAAAGTCGCATCGCTGCGGTCACTTCGTCGGAAAAATTCACATGACCTGTGGAACAACACAGTTGAAAAACACTGTACAAAGTTCCTCCTTTAGACGAAACGGTAGTGTGAAAATAGTGCACAGTTTAGTGATTTTTCGGTCCGGTTTTAGCGAATTCTCTTAAAAACTTAGGTTTTTAACGCACATAATTTAGTGAGTTTTGCCCAAATTTCGAACTGAAAAACGTGCCAAAACGCCAGAAAACATAAAATAAATCAATTTTCGAACGAAACTTCACACGAAATAATTGCATTTTTCACGATATTTATGTGCAAAAATATCGTGATTTTCGACGCAATTTTGTGGGATTTTTATTTTTGAAAAAATTTGTGTAACTTGGACAATAAAAATAATGTTCCTTTTGGACTCACTTCGCGAAATAATTGTGTTTTTGGTTTAAAAACATGCTAAAATGCTCGAAAAACAAACAGAAATAAACTAATAATTTGCCATGAAATTTAGAAAAAAGGTAAAAGGTAAGCTGTTTTGACCTATTTTGTGATTTCTTAGCAAAGCAATACAGTTTTTGGTTAATATGGCGTTTTCTTTTTCAGAAATTTATGATTTTTGATTAAATAATTATGTTTTTGGTTAAAAAATAATTTCATAAAAGGTAAAAATACCTTATTTTTGTGAAATTTTGTGACAAATGTAAGTATTTTTGGTTGAAAGAATTGATAAAGCGCCTGAAAACGCCAAAAAGCAATGCTATTTTCACACTAATTATTTCGTGTTTTTTGGTTTACTGGTTACTGCTCTAAAAATGTAAGAACTAATTACCCTGTTGGTTAAAAAAACAACCATTTTAATACCTCAAAAAAGCATAAATAATTTGTATGGATCTAATTTAGTGTTTTATCATTATTATAAAAGAATTGTTTTTATATAAGTACTCAAACAATCAATCACACAATTTTTTTGACAAATTTTCCTGAAATAATGTTGAGAAACGTGCTATAACTTCCGAAAACGCAAAAAATTTTTCAACACAGTCTTAGTGATTTTCGAATCAAACTTGGCTAAATAATTGCGTTTCTGGATTAAAAAGCTAGAAATACGCAAAAAATACCTTGATTTTTGATACAAATTAATTATTTTTCATGTTTATTTTTGAGATATTTCACACAATAATAACATTTTGAACAATAAAAGATGCTAAAGCACCAGAAGACAGTAAAACTAATGTTATATTCGACCTGATTTCACGAAATTTTGAACAGAAATTATTAATTTTCAATAGGTCAAGTTTAGTGATTTGTTTATTTAAAGTTACACGCTCAAAAAATGCAAAATATAAGCTATTATTTTAACTTATTTTGTGTTTTCTTGGTGGGATTTAGCAAATTAACACCTTGATGATGAAAATTTTGATCTGGTTTTAACAAAAGGTGTTCTAACCCAAACACACGTAAGTGGTCAAGAAAAACTTTTTAAATTTGTAAATGTGCTTATCTATATACTGACCCCACCTGACTGATTTTTTTGAGAAATTATTACATTTTTGGGCCAAAAACGCGCACACACTTTTTTAAAAGGTAAAAAAAAACTCTATTACTTCTAAATTTTGAACAACGTATTATTTCTGGCTGAAAAACTTGCCAAAACAATTTTATTTTCGGCCCAATTTTTGGGTTTATTGCGCTATAAATTTAGGAGACAATTGCTTTGCTGGTTGAAAACTAGTTTACTCGTTGCTAAAACAATCTAAAAGAAGCGTAAATATTTTTGTTGTGTGTTTTTCATAAAATCTTAGAAAAATGTAAATACTAATAAGAACACATCTATAATTTACATAAAAACCGGCAATAAAAAGAAAGTCTTTACAGTGTAAAATAGTAAAGTTTTGTCAAAATGCACTTAAACGCTCAAAAAGTTAATTTTTTTATTTCATTTGCTACTTCTTTTTTAACGAAATACCTTTGAGAAACGTGCTGCAAAAAAAAATTTGATTTTTCAACACAGTTTTAGCAAAAAATGTTTTACTTATTTAACAACTTAGTGAAATAATCTCGTTGGATTAAAATCGTCCTAATACTCGCAAAAATACCAAAAATTGTGTATTTTTCGACCCAATTTAGTCATTTTCTATTCTAGTTCTAGGGAAATCTCGTAAGAAGATTGAGTTTTTAGCACAAAAACGCGCTTAAACCCCAAAAAACTGCTGTATTTTACGTATTTTTTTGTAATTTTTGAGAAAACCTTATGAAATAAATAGCGTTTCTAGCTTTAAAAAATGCCCTAAAATTCTCGAATCAGGCAAAAGTTACATCTTTTTGACTTTATTTAGTGATTTCTCAAACTACTCGAATCGAAATCTCGGAGAAACACTAAATTTTTACTCAAAAAAATATGAAATCAAAATATAGTTGTTTTTCTGTCTGAAAAAATAATCTAAAATGTTACAAAAAAGGCAAAACAGCATTATTTTCAACCACTTTTCATGATTTGCTGGTCGTCACTTCAGAAGTGTGCGTTTGAGAAATGCAAAAATCGCCACACTTTTTACGTAATCTGGTGATTTGTCGACGAATTTTTGCCGAAACATCGCGTCTAAAGGAGGATTAATTATTGAGTTATTACCAGGAGTGTCAAAAATGTTCATTAGGTAACTCTTGTTCTTAACGTCCTGCAAAAGTAGCGTAATTGGGATCGACTTGATCGAGCAGCCCCTTTCCTGCTCCGTGAACAAAGTGTCGGTATATCTCAAATTTTTCTCTTCATAGTCCTGATACCCTGGATGCGTTTGCCGAATCAAACAATCAACAAACGTGGTTTTACCATGATGTAAGTGCCCAATCAAGGCCACGTTACGTATCAGCGACGTATTGTCCATCATATCGGCCAAAAACCTACCAAAAAGTGAAATTATTTTTACCCCTACTTTCACCCAAATAATTACTCCATATTGTACGTCGTATCGGGCAAATCCTGCTCCTTCAACTGAAACTTCTTTTTCTTCACCGGTTCGATCAAAGGCACGTCAAGGGGCTGCGCGTCCTCCTCTTGCACAATAGTCTCCACATCAGGCCCATAGACTTGTAAAGCAGACGGGTAGTATTGCTTGTCCTCGTGCAAGACAATGGCCATGGGTTGGGGCTCACTCTCGTCCATTTGCTCGTCCTGAAAGGGGACAATAAGGGGGCTTCTGGGGACCTCGAGACACTCACATCGTAGTCTTGCTGCTCCTCGTCTTCCTGGGGCTCGGGCTCCTCGTCCTCGTCGTCATCGCTGTCCAGCTCAGGCCCGATGTAATTACCGAACTCGTCGTACAAATCCGCGTCCATGTTCTGGCTTTTGGGGCCCTAAACACGACTCGACATAACCCCAAAAAACAGCAAAAACGGTAAAATCCACACGACCGGAGCACAAAAAACGATGATTCGAGTGGTTTTTGGGACAAATTTGCCACTTTTTGCACGATTTTTGTGAAAAAACGTTGCAAAACGTTAACAAACGAGTCACAGGTTAGGTTGTTGTTGCCGGGAGTTACCAACCATGCGGCCACAAAAAATAAACTCCCTGGACTCACTACATAATTCAAGCCAATTTTATTAATTAATTGAAACAATCACAACCAAATTGTTAGTCGCGACGTTTGGTTTAATTGATAACAGTATCACATCAATTAATTGACAGGAATTATTACCAAGTTGGTCAACCGTTCCGCTAGATGGCGCCCAATCGGCAAATATTGATTTTGGGCCTAAAAATAGACAAATGGAGCAAGGGGGCCTCTTATCTATTTATAAGCCGCTTTGCTTCAGTTTACAGAACAAGACGTTCGTTATTGTTCGTTTTATGGCCAATCGTTTGTCTTTTGTTCACCTTGTCGGGGTCCATGGCCTGCTTAGACGTGACGTAATTGTCACTAGTTTTTCCATTTACCGGCAATGGCGGGGTCAAGTTCACCCGAGGCCAACTACCGTCTTATTGTTACCATAACAACACTATCAAATTCAAGGTTGTAATAATAATAGTATGAGGACTGAGGAGGTATGGAAAAAGCAACAAAACCTCCTAAACCGTTACTGACGCCCCTTTTGTCACCATTGGTCGGGGTTCCCCCCGTTTGAGAGTTACCACGGCGTGATTGGTCGCGCTTAGCGTGGGGGCGTGGCCGGTGTCACACCGTTCGGCCCGGCTTGGCTCCGATTGGCCGCGCCTGAAATAGGCAGGTCGGTGACTTTTAAACAAACTAACCTATTTTTTTAAGGGCAAATTAAGGGCCGTGTCGGGAAATTAACATCAGAGGCGGCTTTGGCACAAAAAGGACGTTTTATTTGTGGTAAAATTTCTGTTTTTAGGAGGCGTTTTAATTGTTTAATATTGTTGTTAATTGACTGTCGTTTGTTAGTCGCGGCCGCCTTGATCGGGTCGCAAATTGTGGTGGTTGTGCCCGATTGTGGCGTTTTTTTCCCAGTTTTGTGCGATGTGGCAACGCCGCACAAGCACTTTCGACAATTCCCGGCTAAAATCGAGTTTATGTGATTATGTGTGAATCATTGAAGTTGGCCGTGATGCCACGTCACAGTTGGCGTCTCTCTCGCACTCGTGTGACGTTTGTGACGATTTCGAGGTCTATATATAGCACAATGTGGAACTAAACTGTTTAATATTTATGTAGAATATTTTAAGCAGACGATGTGATGGTGTTTTGTTTTGTTCGACGGTCAAGTAGGTCGTGGACGCGAGTTGCAATCATTACGAAATGTCACAATGTAATCAAGTTGGCAGGAGATAAAGTCGATTGTTATTTGTTGATTTGATTGTTTTATTGGGGGCACTCCCACTCCCCCCACTTGTTTTAATTGGGTGCCGAGGCTGGGAGAGTGAGATGAAGTGTTGGTGGCGTTTAGGTCATCTTTTTTTAATCGTGTCGGAGATTAGAGCGGAGATTAGAGGGTGAAGTGAGATAAGAAGACGGGTTTGAGTGTGCGAGACAGCGGCGGCTCGTGAATAAATTTAAGTAAAAATAATTGAACTTTTTCTTTCCCATACCCATCCCTATTATTTACCTCAAAAGAAGTTAATTAAAAAATAATTACTTCATTAAAAACAATTAATAAACAAAAAAGGGATTAATAATTCCGATTACCTATTCATTTTCGCAAATCTGTTTACATATTGAAAATCACTCATTTTTTGTCTTAATTTAATGATTTCTTGGTTAATTGATTTCAACAAAATCTCTCGAAAAAACTGAGTTTTAGGTTCGAAAAAGCTAATATAGCATCATTTTTCGTTATTTTGGTGAACTGTCAAGGTATTTTTGACAAAATTTTGAAAAATAGTTTCGTATCTGATGGCTCAAGTACAATGTGTTTTTAAATGATTGTCATCTAGTTAGCTTTGAAATTAGTTTACATGTAAGAAAAATTTGTGCCGCTTTGCTCAATTGAATACTCTGTCAATAAATGTCAAAACTGTCAGTTCTATAAAGCGGCACTTTCTGATTTTGCATAGGTAAGAAATTCACAGACGACTATTACAACACAAGTTGTAAATACAACTTGGATATAACTACTTATAGGTATGTACAGTCACGATCAAAAAGAATGATACCCCTAAATTTTAACATATCCTTCAGTTTCACACAGTAGGTAGGTACCTAGGTACACATTTACCGTATCATTTCGAAAAGATTTGTGGTTGCGGTTCTAGATGTGTCATTCTTTTTGATCGTGACTGTACATACTTTTCGGCTCGGTTTTTGAGAAATCTCACCAGAATACTCAAAAACAGACTCAAAAAAAGCAAGAATTACGCATTTCTGACTTAATTTGGTGATATTTTGACTAGTTTGAGTAAAATCTCGAAAAAAGATTGAGTTTGAGGTCAAAAATGAGCTTAAATTCGCGAAAAAGACAAACTAATATAATAATGCGTTTCATAACTAATGTGATGGTGATTGTTTAACATCTGTTTTACAAAACTTCGAGAAATGTTGCTGATTGCTGCTGATTATACGTTCAAAACTGACAAAAAAATGTCGAAATTTCCGACGTAACATAAAGATTTTTCGACTCTGTGTTCGAAAAATTTCGCCAAAGGATTAGCCATTTTTATTTAGGTAACTGAAAGATTTCTTGGTCTAATTTAAGCAAAATCAAGCAAAAAAAACTGAGTTTTACTTCAGAAAAGCTTACCTACCAAGACCTTTAAAAAAAACAAAAAACTGTTAGATACAACATTTTTGACTTAACTCGTTTCTTGACCCAGTTTTAGTAGCTAAACTTTTCCGAAAAAACTGAATTTTAACTCAGAAATGTGCGCTCGGAAAGGGCGAGTCGAAAAATGAATTTCTGCGGTATCGGAAAAATTCGTAGAGAAATAATGCGTTTTTAGCTTAAAAATTTTCAAAAAAAGGTCATTTCCTAGTTAATTTAGTGATTCCAGGTCTTTTTTTTTAGCGAAATTGAGCAAAAAACACATTTTTTTATCTAAAAACCACCAGGCTTGCATGAGGGTACTTAATATTATTGACAAAATTTCGAGAAATAATTTCATTCCTGCCTGAAATTCGTGCCAAAACTCAAAAATGACAAAAATTTTCAATCTAGGAAAAAAAATGCGAAAGATGCTTCCATCACGCTCGAAACGTTCGAAAACGGTAAACCTAATTTTTAATTTAATCATTTCTTGGTCAGGTTTTAGCCAAACTTTAGAAAAGACTGGGAAAATACCACTATTTCGGAGTTTTCTGTAATTCATTTGGTGAAATTTCGAGCAATCCTGACGACAAAAAACGATTTCATTTATTCATTTCGCGTGAAGTAACTAAGATTTATATTTTTTATAAAAAACAGAGTAATAAATAATACTAATAACACAGTAAGAGGATAGAAGCCAAAACGAAGCCAAAAAAACACAATTTTTTTGACGAAATTTCGCGAAGTTAATAATAACTTAGTTTCAAAGAAACGGAACTAAAAGTCTGATCGAATTCGGGTTTTCGCTGTTCGCTAGAAAATTAAACGCTGATTCCGGCGGTGTTTTCATATTTTCCGCGGAACCCCAACTTTCCGAAAAAAGCGCGTACTTGTGGCTGTGAAAATTGACGCCACCTTTCCGGCTCCATTTCCAAATAAACCATTTACGGGCCCACAATTTCAATATTTCTCTATTTGGGTGGCACCTTCTCGGAATTTGTGATAAAAGTGAAAGTCCAACCGTTACTTTCCGATTTTTGGACCCCACACTGTCATTATCGAAATGTTTTGTACGAAGTACACGGCCAGATGGTTATTTATTGTCTCCGCGTTTTAGTAAAAAAGCACAGAATGCGCGCGGTTGCCTTCGCCGAGTCACTCTGTATCCACTTTATCCATTAGGTCTCATTATCGATGTCTGCATAATTGCGTCTTGTTTACTAAATAGATAATAGACGCGAGACACAGATGCTCTCTCTGATGTGGATAAAATACCGTCAAAGTTCGTTCGTGCTGTGAAGCACTCACACAAACAAATACGCATCGTTCCCTCGACGGGAACACAGTTTTGATAAAGATCGGAACGGCCTTTGTGAACCACCAGGGACTGCTTTGCCTGGTGGTCGGCTGTGGAGCGATTTCCATACTTTGAGACGGTTTCATTCATAATTATTTCAAAGCGAATTCAAAACTAAACTAAGACAATTTTTCCAATTTTTTCAAGTTTCAGTTAACTCTAACCCTATTTTCCCCTATCGATTTCACTTTCCTTTCAACCCCCGCTTTAGTAATAAATACAAAGCAAGAGGTAATTTCCCTCAATCCCCGCAATTAATAAATTCCATAACGCAGATAACTTGCCCAAGTTCACAATTTTCCTAAATCTCACGCAACAAAGTGGTTTACAACCACTTTAAAACAGGCTGTCTCAATTTTATAATCACTATCGTTTTTGCGTTGTTTTTGCAAAGTTATTTGAGTCACTCTGTAGATAAAAAAAGATATGAACTCAATTTTTCTAATGGTTTAACAAATCATATACAGTGTGCTCAAAAACTGGCGCACCAACTCAATGGTGTGTGGTAGAGAACTGGTTACATATAAATAGTAAAAAAATTCTTTATATTAAAGTTATTGATAAATAACGGATTTTAGATAAATGATATGTGGCAACGTTGTCTAACAGTCATGATCGCAAAAGAACTTGAGCAACAATTCGGAAGTAAAATTACCGTTGGGGGCGCCACTGAGCTAGGTCGAAAACAGTAACCATAAATGGCGGAAAAATGTTTATTCGGATATTTTGAGCGTTGTACGAATTTTGGGGCTTCACAATTATTGCATTGCCTATGCGGAATGATTATTGTATCTTTGATGCAAAGAAATTTATGTTGACAAATGAGAGATGACGAGGAAAACACGAATAATGAATGACTGTTTGGTTCACTTTCTTTATTGGAAAATTATTACAAAGACATTGAAAAGCCTACCTTTTGGCATAATTTACGTTTAAATGTATCAGCAGTTGTTAATCTTTATTGTAGTTTTGTAGATTTACCGCAGCATTTCATGATTTTTTCAGTGGAAAATTCTAACCTAAAATTCATAACACTTCACTAATTTATTGGTTTCTTGAGCCAAACTTTGTGTTCGCTGTGATCCATTACTTATAATCTTTAATTAGACAACTGTTTGATAACACTTTGTAATCAAAATTTAAATGTTTTTCACTTTTTATCCACTTTCAAGTTCCAACAATAAACACTTTATACCACGAAAAACCACAGAACCAAAGTCAACGCTAGTATTTACCACCACGTACTTTTAAAGTAATTCTTTCTATTGTAAGTAATTAACACTATACACGCAAAATTGTTGAACAATTCATTAAATGTCAGTTAAATGTGGAATTACGAAAATTTCTTTACTGTTTTCGACATAGTTCAAAAGTCATCACCAGAGGGCGTTTAGTTAATTTTATTTCCGAATAGAACTTGAGCAACAATAAAAATAAATTATTTTTGAAACGGTTTCCTAGGAAATAATTCCCAGTGTTGGCACATCTACACCTTATGATTTTTTTGATGAATTTTGATTTTTTTAAATTAAAAAAACTGCTAAGATCTGATAGTAAATTTAAAAATAATTATTCATCGTTTTGTTACGGAACGATTACCTGGTATGAAACATAAAAACATAAAAAAATAATGAAAACTAAAGAAGTTAACATAACAAGTTTGTAGCTCCAGATTTTTTAAAATATGACTTTAGGAATTTTTTCAACATTTTTCCCGTAGTCTGCACTTGCTTTTCAATAACGTACCACTAAGTTGGTCGCCAGTTTTTGAGCATCCTGTAGATAGAAAAAAAACAGTTGATATACCTTTAAACTAGCTTATTCAGGGTGTCTCAATTTTTTAAACAGACAGAATTTACGGAAATTCGACACAATTTCACGCAATAAATTAATTCGCAACCCTTGTGTGAGGGTTTTAAAAGGCGATCAAACAGGATGTGAGTATTTGTGGTGGCTTGTACGGTATTAGAAAAAAATTCAACGGATCGAGTTGGCCTTGTCTCAAGTTTTTGCGCCATATGTGTGTCTAAAAACTGGTTTTCTCTTATGTCACCTCTTTTATACAGAGTGTCCAAAAAGATGGATTTTTTGTCTCTAGTTATTGATTTATTAAAAAAACACTCTTGGTAGACATATCAATTTGGCTCTAGATCGAAGCAGTCCCATCTGAATCACTTTGTAGCTAAATAAAAGTGTAAAAAATGCGGCCTAAACAATTTTCTATAGAGAAATAAAAAAGAAATGTAAAGCCACTGGTCTATTTGTGTTTTGTCATTTCGTATTATACGTACAGGGTGTCCCAATTAGGTCAAATTGCAAAAAAATATATCTTTTTTTTTGAAAATTTTAAAAAAACAGACAAAATAATCTCGCATCAGTTGCCAACCTCTTATAGGTAGAGTGTCCCAAATAATTTTGCAAAGAGGCTTAAGTTAAGCTATAAACGGGATTTTTTAATTTACCTACTGCTTTTTTATTTTCAATTTCGAACTTATTTATGGAAAAAATACACTTGCCCGTTTTAGCTCTCATCCTATTTGAATCACGTTGTAGATATAAAAGAGGAATAAAATGATCAAAATCTGGCCGTACATACAGAGTGATTCATAAGTGACGGGGAAACTCTCGTATGGTGATAAAAGACGTTCAGATAAGCACAAAAATGAAATCAGATGTTTTTCAAGAATTTAATTTATTGGAATTTGCAAGTTTGTTAATTGTTTCGCAGATCACAAGACATTAATTGTTGATTTTTTTCAACAGGTATTGTTTAATGTTCAAGAACTATATCGTTTCCGCTGACTAAAGTCAAAAAAATATGATCTGTTGTACGAAAAACTTGAAAATTTAACTTTGAAGAGCTGTCTCGTGAAAAAAGGCTCAAACAATTTTTTGTTACAGAAACTTTTAATTTAGTTTGATGTTCTTCATCAGCACCTGAGAGTTTGTCCGGTATTTTGAATCACCCTGTATTTTCCGAGAGAAAAACAATTTTTGCACTACTAGTTAAATTTATCTTTTTTCACCTCTTATACAGGGTGTATTAACTAGTATTTAAATATTGTAGAAACGTGTTCTTTGTACACCATTAAATTTTCATTATGATCACCCCAAACCACAAGGATTGTGACTTATTGCAGACAGGGTGTAGTCTTTCAGATGAACTGATGTGTATCGTAAATATGTAAATATTTTCGGGTCACCTTTGTCAAAACTTCTTATTGTGAAGGTTGCTTATCTTAAACACGATTACCTGTTGTAAAACATTATGGTGTACAAAGAAAATGTTCCTACAATATTTGTTTAGTGAATATAACTTCAATTTTAAATCGCAAGCTACAAATTAATTGGCAACTCATTTTTTGAGTGTTTTAAAATTCGATCAAACCGAACTTCAGACAGTATTCAAGAAAAATTAAACAGATCACGTTGTCAATCTAAAAATCTCGTTTTTGTGTCTTATCATTATCAAACTTTATGCCCACATAGTAGCTTTTATTTATTAAAAAAATGCACTTACCTTGTTTTAGCTTTATCGCAAACACACTGTAGACATAAAAAAGGTGTCCAATTTTTATATTAATAGATTTACGGCCCGTTTATAGAAAGCTTCATCAAATTTTAATTCGTTGTTAAAAGTTAACAACGCGAATAGACCAATCAAATTGGCTCAATTTGGTCATGTTATCAGTTAATCACGCATTCAATTGCGAATTAAATTAATGACGCTTCTATAAACCGGTTTTAAGGGCCGGTTTATTAGAAGGTTACATTAAAATCTTATTTGCGGTTAAAAATTAAGTCATATCTCTAAGCACCTGACTAGTTCAGTTTGATCACGTGATCAGATGATCTGCCGTTTGACTTTGACGCTTCTAAATTTACATAACTATCGAAAATTGACATAATTTTGAGTATCTTAGGCCCATTAGGTATTTCAATGATGGAATAACTTTAAAATCAAGTGACACTATCGCCTCTGACACTTGAAATTAATTAATTATCTTAAGGTCTGAGTTTGAAAAAGTGAAGTTAACTCAAAAGTCAGTTGGAAAATGTTTTTTTTTTTGGCTTAACTTGAAGTTTACATTTAACTCGACATTGAAAATACGGGCGTTAAAAGTAATCAGTTTTACAATTTCATAGAATTTCGGATACCTCACAAAGTTATTATGATAAAAAATGAAACAATTAAGTTGGCCTTGTATCATTCCTCTGTTAATATTCGGAAGTAAAATTACCGTTGGGAGCGCCACTGAGCTAGGTCGAAAACAATAACCATAAATGGCGGGAAAATGTTTATTCGGATATGTTCAGCGTTGTACGAATTTTGGGGCTTCACAATTATTGCATTGCCTATGCGGAATGATTATTGCATCTTTGATGCAAGAAACTTATGTTGACAAATGAGAGATGACGAGGAAAACACGAATAACGAATGACTGTTTGGTTCACTTTCTTTATTGGAAAATTATTACAAAGACATTGAAAAGCCTACCTTTTGGCATAATTTACGTTTAAATGTATCAGCAGTTGTTAATCTTTATTGTAGTTTTGTAGATTTACCGCAGCATTTCATGATTTTTTCAGTGGAAAATTCTAACCTAAAATTCATAACACTTCACTAATTTATTGGTTTCTTGAGCCAAACTTTGTGTTCGCTGTGATCCATTACTTATAATCTTTAATTAGACAACTGTTTGATAACACTTTGTAATCAAAATTTAAATATTTTTCACTTTTTATCCACTTTCAAGTTCCAACAATAAACACTTTATACCACGAAAAACTACAGAACCAAAGTCAACGCTAGTATTTACCACCACGTACTTTTAAAGTAATTCTTTCTATTGTAAGTAATTAACACTATACACGCAAAATTGTTGAAAAATTCATTAAATGTCAGTTAAATGTGGAATTACGAAAATTTCTTTACTGTTTTCGACATAGTTCAAAAGTCATCACCAGAGGGCGTCTAGTTAATTTTATTTCCGAATTAGTCGTTTTTGCCTCTTATCACCTATTTTCTCAGAGGTGACTAAGATAAAACATTTATTTGGTTCTAAATCAAAATCAAAAATTCAATTGCCCAAAACGTCTTTACTACAATGTGTTCAAAAATGGTTGTTTTTCAAGTCGACTGTGGAATTTAAATTTAATGTGCCGCTTTGTTCAAATGACTATTGTAGTCTGAATATTGTCACTTCTGTCAAATTTTTTTACTCATTTTTTAAATTTTTCAGCAAAGTTTCAAGTTTAGGTTTTGTCTTCATTTGTATTTTATGTTTTCGTGATTTTTGTTATGTACTCTTTATAGTTTTTAAATTCCAAGCCTTCTTGCATCATTTTAGCGGATCTGTCACTTTGACGGCATTCTCAAGTTAAATTAAGCGGCACATTACGTTCAAATTTCATAGGTGACTTGATGAACAACCATTTTTATATCATTTTCGGAATTTTCACTTAAAAAATAGGAGGAATTTTATTGCAATAGTTTGGAAACAATTTTTTTAATGTACTTTCTTGCATTTAACGCTAAAGCAACAAATTGAAGAAAGTAGAAATTATCGTTTGCGATATAATTTTTTTTTGGGGGCAACTAGAAGTATTTGTTTTTTCACTGGCACCAAAATTGAAACACCCTGTACTTAAAAAAATTGCACTTACCTTACTTAGCTCCCTCAGCAATCCACTCCGATTAAAAAATAAAACCCAAAATTTTCAAAAATTTTTTAATGAAAATTGTAAAATAATTTACATTTCCCTTAGAGTCTATAATTCTACAATTTACATACATTATAATACAATGAAACCTCTCATAATAACTGATTTAAAAATGTCGAAAATAACAATAGGACACAACATTAACGAAGTTGCCAAAACTCAAACTAACAAAATCCAACAACCCGCCGTCAATTCTCCTTGATATTCCCCATCAGCTTGCTCTGCGCACTCAAACTCTGCAAATACTTCTCGTACTGCAACAGCGGCCCTTGATTCAGCCAACTATGATGCTCCATCTGCTTCAGCAGCATGGCCTGCTGCAGCGCCCCAAAGCCCCCGTTAAAATTAAAACTGGCCGTCAACTGCGCCAGATTCTGTATATTGTACTTCTCGAGCAAATGGTTCGGACTGAGCGCCTTGGACGTCGACGGCGCCCCCTTGCCCCCCTTGGCCTGCCCCACGGAGACGGTGTAGTTCAAGCCCAGACTGGGCGAGTGCATGCTGGCGCTGGTCTTGGACGGGGGCTTCAAAGTCCTCTGCGTCGCCAGCCGCGGAATGGCGATTTTCCCCCCGACATCCTCGCACTTGCTCTCTGGCTGGGGCTCAACTTTGGTCTTCTTCGACAGCTGGGAGGCGATCTCGAGGATCTTGCGCTTGGGGGTGGTGGAGTTGTCGCTGGTTAGGTCAAGGGGGGCGGGTTTGTCCGCCGAAGGCGGCGATTTACTTTTGATGCTTTCCTCGAAGATTTTCTGAAATGTCGGGGTTTGTTTCTTGTCCTTGTCTTCAATTTTCAGGATTTCGATGTAGTTTTTCACGGGGGGGATGGAGGGGGGCGTGCGGGCGCCCCCGTCGGCCCCCTCGTTCAAGGTTATGGAGAGGGAGGCCGGTATGTTGATTTTGCAGTTGTTGATGAGGGATTGGAGGTCGGTTTGTTTGTTCGTTTGTTCCACGATTTTTGACATGTTGTTGACGTTTTGGTTGACGTTTGTCACCATTTGGCGCACGGTCGGGTTTTGGATGGATTTTGGTTGGATGATGATTTTCATGGGTTTTTTCTCGATTTTCGGTTTCTTGTCGTTTTTCATTGGACTTGAATTCTTCCGTTTTTGGGAGGAGGACGAAGGCGTTACCGGAAGGGGGGCTGGGGGGAGCTGGGGTGGGAGGGCTTTAGTTTCTTTCTTTTCGAGCGAACTTTTCGCCGTCAGTTCGATCGATTTGAGAAAATCTTCCTTTTGTTTGTTTTCTTGCTCAGTCTTTGCGTCAACACTAGGAACTAACTTATCGTTTTGTACTTTCTTCACCGTATGATTTATGATATTAAGTCCGATAGGATGGCCTTCTTTATTCGACACTTTTTGTATTTTTGTGATAATTTCCACGTTATCGTCACGATTCAACGTTATGTTCGTATAGACCGAGTCACCGTTTTGAATTTTCGTTTTTATTTCTTCGGTTATTTCCGGTTTTAAACGCACTTCGTCACTTTTGCCAGTTTTCAGTTCCGGTTCAGACTTAACCGGTTTTGGACTCGCCACTGGTTTGAAACACCTAACCGGTTTTGGACTCGTCACTTCACACTTAACCGGTTTTGGACTCGCCACTTCACACTTGACCGGTTTTGGACTCGCGCCAAATTCAGTCTTAACCGGTTTTGGACTCGCGCCAAGTTCACTCTTAACCGGTTTGAAACACTTGACCGGTTTTGGACTCGCCACTGGTTTGAAACACTTCACTTCACTTTTAACCGGTTTTGGACTCGACACTTTGATTGGTTTGAAGCACTTCTCTTTCTTCACGTGAGTGGGCTTCTTCTCCTTGACCTTGAGTGGTTTATGGACGACTTCCGGCGTCGTCCGGCCGTCGAAATAGTCGAAGCGTTCGGTCACTTTGTTGATATCAGTGATACGGAAGAAGAATTTCATCGGTTCGTTTCGTTTCCACGAATAGATGTAACCGATATCGATGAGGGTGTAATGGTCAGGTAAGGGCACCCTCTTATATAAAATATCGATCTGTTAAAACAAAAAAAAAAAAACAGTCGTTTGCAATTTCCGGTTGGGTTTTTTTCTTACATGAAAGAGATTCGTATCGACATTGTATTTATTTCTGACGAATTTCTTCAAAACTTCGATACGACACATCCCCGGACATTGAAGATATCTCTTCATGGGGTTGTCGTGGGGTTGTTCGGTGTTGGTTGGTAGTGATGGTATGGCACCTGGGGCCGAATCATCACTGGAAAAACACCAGGTAAATCCTTGTCACTTTTATCGTAGTAGTCCGAGTGTGACGTCATCGAAAATCACAGCCACCTGTTGTGACGTTACGATGTTTCATCGTACGAGGCACGCGCACGCGCAATAAATCACAAGAGAGAAAAAGACAGAGCGTATAAAGGGAGTAAATAACGATCGAGCCAACAAGTTGCCGCCTAATTAAGCGCCGGTAATTAATTAGCCGTTTAAGGGTGGACTGTTCGTTCGTTTTTTCTGCTGATTGCAATAAGTTAGTAACGTCTGATCCGAATATAAATACGACTATTATTGCATTAAAAAAGGGGTGAATAAAATAATGCGCGAGGCTTGTTGCAAGAATCCATATTTCTCAAGTTGAGGCTGAATTTAATAAAGGAGGAAACAGATGGAATGATAAATAAAACGAGAAGAGGGCACGGCGTCGTAAAAAGGCCAATAAAAGCATATTTTATAGGCTTTTGAAGCACAATAAGTTAATCAAAAGTGTAGGTTTTGCAAATATTTAAATCCAATCGTTCCGTAATTAATCACGAGTGAAAGCAAAACCTAGATCCAATTAGCGCGCGCGAATTTCACCCGAAAAAATTCCCTACGCAACGACATATTTTCACCGCTTGATATACGAGGGCAACTCGGAAATAAATCTAACCAATGGCTTCGCCTTTTTTGGTGAATAAATAAATAAAGGGTCGTTCACCCATAGCTAAAAAAACGAGCAGAAAAATATCTACACTTGCTGTTAAAAAAAAAACACACGTGACCTTACGGTTAGAAAACTATACAGGGTGATTCTATTAGGACCTACATTAAAAAAATTTTAACTTCTAATACAGCTAGAGCTTTGAAATTTTGTATACAATCTAAATCGACCATTCTGAGATTATTTAAATTATTTTCAAAATAGCTGAATTTCCGGAATTACGAGAAATTTGCGCCGACTTTGAAATAGTAACCACTTATTTTTATTGTATTTTTGAATTCGCCGCTTAAAACTGAATAAAACGTACCCTAGTCGTTAGTACTTATCTGTCATAGTTTTTGACGTATGTCAATTTTTTATATAAATTTTCATTTGCAGGGGTTCATTTAAAATATTACAGCTCGTGAACTCTTTACAATAACTAAATAATTCTTATTGCATTTGATAGCCAAAGATATAAAAGGTCTTCTCAAGTCTTTAGGACTGTCAAATTGCAAGGCTACTATGATTTTTTGAAAATAATGATTAAAAAATGATTATAAAACAGTTTTTTCAAATAGAATGACCCTGTTTTTGTCAGTGACAATCAAAAGAACATCAATTTTTATGTAGACTTTTATTAACATCTTTTATATCTATCTCTTACAGTGTTTGAAAAAATCGAAAAAAATTGAATTTTGGCTTATTATTTTCATTTTTAATCAAATAAATTTTTGAAAAATACGATAAAATTTTGCTATTAATTAAAAAATGTCCTATTTGTTCACCATTTTCATTCAAGAAGTTCAAAATTCCATGGCATACTGACTGAGTTACTTTACATAAATAAAGTTATAATAAACAATAATTAAATACTCGATGATAAACCAGCTAAAAACTAAATAAAATATTGAAGATTGACAATTGTTGAAAATTTTGCAAGGTCTACTTGATTAACTTTTTTTTCTGATTTTTTTCAAAAACTGTAAGAGATAGGTATAGGACGTATTGATAAAAGTCACCATAAATATCGATATTCTTTCGATTGCCGATAAAAAAATAGGGTCGTTCCATTTGAAAAAACTGTGTTATAGCAGTTTTTTGAAAACCATTTTGAAAAAATCATACTAGCCATGAATTTTGACAGTTGACAATTTCGAAAATTCACGAAAACTCATCAAACCTTCGGTTATCGACTGCAAAAAAAATATTCACTTATCGCAAAAGGCTCAAGGGCTGTGATATCTTAGAATAACCTTTGCAAATAAAAATTTTAACCAAAAAATTGACATATGTCAAAAACTATGACAAATAAGTACTAACAACTTGAGTAAATTTAACTCAGCTTGAGAAGGTGAATTCAAATATGTAATAAAAATGTGTGGTTACCATTTAAAATTTCAAACTTGGCGCCAATTTTTTGTAGTTCCGGAAGCTCCACCATTTTGAAAATAATTTAGTTGAACTCAGAATGGTCGATTTGGATCGTATACAAAATTTTAAAGCTCTAGCTACATTAGAAGAGAAAAAGTTTCTAATGTAGGCCCTAAAAGAATCACCCTGTATATATCATTTTGAACGTTTGCCAGAAAAAAGTAGCTTGGTTGATTAATTTTTGCGCCGCCCCCGTAAGAAAGCGATCGATTTCTGTTTTTCTTTTTATCGTGCGTGTGTGTAAGTGACCGGGGGCGGCAGAGGCGGGGGCCGCCGCCGCCGTGACACTCACAACAGGTTGCCGTGTTATCTCTCTCTTTTCTTACAATGGTGTTATCTCTGTCTTGTCGGCACTAAAGAGTGAAGTATCCGTGTGCATGGCACACTGCGATATATGCGGCGAGGCATGGCGATTTAATTTAAAGTCGGGTTCGTGGGCGGACACCCTTTTACGACTTGTTTTGGTCGGTTTTTTCGAATGAATCGAGTGACCTTTACTCACCTGATATATTCGATTGAAAGACTTATGGCGTCTTGAGGATTGAAAATTGTTCGTTCGGTGTCTTCGCCACGCTCCTCGGGGGACACTTTCGGTGCTAGTCCGGGCCTGTTTTGATAAAATTCCTTACGTCGGTACATTTCGTTGACGAAAAGGCCCGGAACCAGTTTATAAACAATGTCTTGTAGAGTTTTATCCAATCTGGAATTTAATAATAATGATAAGTACGGTCCTGTCTTCGGGAAATAGCCTCGCGTCGTTCGTCCATTTGCATGTAATTATCAACGGCGGCGTGGGAAAACATCCGGAATGACGACACGACGATCGTCTTTTTTTTATAGTCGTTTTGTTTTCTCATGGAAAACGTGATTTCGGTGTGAGGTGGTAAAGGCGCGCAGACGCGTCCACAGCGTCGCGACGCCACATCAATATACAACGCGGCGCGTGTTTCCGTTTTTCCCACGGTTCACCGCCTGCTTGATATATACTACGACTACGATACTCACTTGAGACAAGGCTTGGCCTTGTTGATGATGACTTCGCACACCGGACAGTAGCAGTTCTTTTGGAGGAACTTGATTATGCAACTGCGGCAAACTGAAACAACAAATTAACGAAAAAACTACAACAATCCGTTCGATTCCGAAAAATCGTAAAAAATAATTCTATAAAAAGTAGTACGTTTTGCATCTTTGAAGACAATTAATTAACTAGAAAACTTTTCATGCTTAAAAATTGTTTTAGGTGACCTTCAAATTTCTCTTTTTTCAGAATCACGTTTAACATTTCCACAAAAATAGAATATTTAAAAGTTAAAGTCCAGATTTGTTTACAAGTGAAAGGTAAAAAAGACCTAAAAATCGTTAAAAGATAAAAATTAAAAATTTTTAACAAATTATCTTTAAAATATTAAATAATTAAACTATTATAATGTAAAATTTGCCAAGTTCATACAAAATAAAAATGAAATGGTAGTTCAAAATTATTCGTTTCACTACATATAATTGAAAATTTAATCCAAAATCAAAATTTTGGGTTTTGGCTACTTGAAAGAAAATCAGAAAATCAGCTAAAAATTTCGATAGTTTTTTTTTCAATTCCCCTATAAGACCCCTTATTTAGTAGAGAAGGTACTGAAAGTTCTTATTATAAGTTCTTATAAAAACACTATTTATCTAAAAGTTGGTAATCAGCCATAATCGGTTAGGTTCTGCTACGGAAAACTATAAGTTAGGAGGCGAAACGTGAACCCAAAGAATAGTACGGTAGAGTAAAAATGAGGGCGCTTATACCGTTATAACGTTTCAGCGCCAAATTGTTTTAAATTAATTTAAATCCAACCAATTCACTAATTACTTCGAAAAAATTCACAAATGTTCAGCTTTGCATTCTTAACAAACTGAGAAAAACTGACGACTAAAATTTTCATAAGAAACATGAGAAAAAAATTATTTAAAATTTAAAAGTTGCTCTTTGTCCCGTATTTTTCAAGACGCTGCGAATACGGTTGAACATACAGGAAAAATATTAGGAAGGAAGTTGTAGAGAATTAAATTTTCTTGAAAAAAGTCCGCGAGACCATATCTTTATTGTCAACGGTTTAAGCCCTAAAGACGTTCAAAGACGCTCAAGCGACGGTCAAGTAATGGAAAGTTAATTTATACCTAAACTGTAGAAAATATAAATATGGTGTCGCAGACTTTTTTATAGGAAATTTAATTCTCTACAACTTTGTTCCTTACATTTTTTTGTATCTTCAACCGTATTCCCAGCGTTTTGGTAAATATGCGACGGTGCGCAAAGAATTATCACTTAAATTATCAATCTGCGTTCCGCCTTATATTTTTGCGAACGCTGCAAAAACGGTTGAAGACACAGAAAAAGTGTAAGGAACAAAGTTGTAGAGAATTAAATTTACTATAAAAAAGTCCGCGACACCATATTTCTATCTTCAACGGTTTAGGTATAAATTAACTTTCCATTATTTGACCACCGGCAAAATGAAGCAAATCCGTCGCTTGAGCGTCTTTGAACGTCTTTAGGGCCTAAATGATTAAAGATAAAGATATGGTCTCGCGGACTTTTTTGTAAAAAATTTAATTCTCTACAACTTTCTTCCTAACATTTTTCGTGCATCTGCAACCGTTTTCGCAGCGTTTTGAAAAATATGGGGCGGAGTGCAAATTGGTAAAAGTTTGATTTTTTTTTATATATACTTTACGATAAAATTTTTGTATTATGTTTATGTTTTACTACTAAGAATTTAATGCTTTATCTGCCTGCATTTTTTTGTTCGCTACGTGTTACCGTTATACAAATACAACCATTTTTTCTGAAAACTTAGTCGCCCTCTGGCGACAATAACGTAACTACTGAGGACGGGAACCTTTTATTTGTACGCCGTTTCTTATCCTAGCCTTTAGATATCCGTACATTTGTACATATTTTAAATAAAAAGCCATTTTTTCCTACCATTTTGAACTTCTCCAAAATTTCAATGTTAAACTTTCCGCTTCCTGAAAAGTGCTAAAACGTCTGAAAAAATCCGGTCATCACACAAAGGTGCGAAATGAGGCGTAACACAAACCGCCTCTGTTGTTTGCACAATCGTTCCGATAACGGATATCATTACCGACACGGTAATGGTCGGAAGTAACACTCCAAAGTTGGAAACTGGTTCAAATGAAATATTATAAACGGTCGCAATTCGGGCTTTAAACAGTGAAAACGTCGGGATATAGTGGTATTTAGAAAGGGGGAGCGTTTCGTGGAATAAATTAAGAGGAGATTCGAGTGTATATAAGAGGGTGGAAGCGAGAGGGAGAAACATATTGAGTGATTGTTTTTGCAAAAGAAAGGGTGAAATGATACCAAGTCAAGATTTTTACGCGTATTTATAATTAAATTTATTGAAATTTTCCGGAAGTTAGCAAACCTCTTGTATTATTTACTCGACGTGTTTTCTAACCAATTAACCGGCAGCTAAATGACGAAACAATTAAACCGGGCGCAAAAGTGCACTTACACGAATGCAGACATTCCGATATGGTGGTGGCGTCGATCAGATACCCCTTGCAGAGATAACAGGTCAAGTATGAGTTTATCTCGACAAGTTTGATCTTCTCGTGCTTTTGAGGAGGATCCATCGCTGTTTAACCTGCAATAAAACGAACAAAGTTTGACGGAAATTTCTAAAACATGGAAATAACTAAACTAAAGCAATGAAATCGAGTCTTGAAATAGAGTTTTACTGGTGTTGGAACGATATTACGGTCTCGAGCTAAATATGTGTGTGCAGTCGCTAACTTCATAACACTAACAGTTATGTTTAGTTAAATACAAGACGTTTATTTTAACGGTTGTGTTTATGGAAAGTTTGATTGAAGTTTGTAATTGTTTCACCCTGTATGGACTGCATTTAATCAATGAAGTCATTATGTGAAATTCGAGGAAAAATTGATGTGCGACCATGTTTGACAAAGTCAAACAAAAGCGGAAGTCATCAACGTAATGACATTGCTGCATTTATCGCACTTCCACACACAATCACATTTTCCAAAACGCCAGATCAATTGAATTTTTTTCTTCAGTTTTTATTAATAAACCAACAATAGCAAGCCAGCTGTCCTGATCACCACGACTATCGAGGTTCTACTGTAATTTAAAATTATTTAATTTAAAAATAGTCATAAATATGTATTTATTTCAATCAATTAAAAATCCTTCAACATTGATTTTCAAGATTTTCTCGTTTAATGAATACACGTCTGAGCAGTTTCCACTAATAAAGTTATAATACGTATACTAGTTTCAACTGTATATACTCAGAAATTATGTAATTTAATTCCTGGCACGCTTTGATCAAAGTTTTTGTTGTAATTTTATGATGGGGTAAGTCTGATTAAGTTCGATTGCCGGAAGTACGTAACATGTTTTTGTAGTAGTTTAACAATTTCATAATGAAAATAATGTTGATTTTTCCCAACAAAATTTTAATCCCAAATTTTTCAGAAGAATAAACAAATTAACAGAATACGTGCTAATTTACAAAAAGTGGTCAAACTCGCCCAGACTTACCCTATATAGGGTGTCTGTTTTTCAAGCTGCACCATGGGGATCTGTTATTATAAGAGATACGAAGAGTAAATTAGGGCAAAGTTGCGCATTTTTATGCTAAACAATTTCTGAAAAAAAAAATTTATTTATCATTTTTAGTTTTTGAATTATTGAGAAAAATCAAAATTTTGTAATTTTAAGCGAAAACCAAAAGAACTAGACGGTTTTAAATAGGACATTCTTTTTGACAAGAAATTTAAATCTGTCATTAGCTTTTCCAAGGCGTTCTTGATATCAGAGTTTACAACACTCAATTTTGGTTTTTCTTATGGACGGCATATTTGGCACTTGTATTTTTGAAAAGTGTTTTTATCCCTGAATACAATGATGTAGCGCATGAGATAATCGAATCTTACATGCTGGTTAAAATTAAGAAAAAAGCGTTTTTGCAAAGAAAGCTTTGGAAAAACGTCAAAAATTTGACAATTTTATTAAATTTGCGAGCAGAGGTTTTATAACTTCGTGTAGTCTTGTTTTGCGAAGAATATACTTCTAACTTAACATGTTTAGTTTTTAAATAAGTAAATAGAAATATAAATCTTCCAGATGCAAATTCAATTCAACTCCTAAAATCTAGTTTGTTTAAAAACAAAAATTGATGACGTTTTTTTTTCAAAGCACTCTTCGCAAAAAATTTTTTCTCGATTTTGGTCAGCATGTAAGATTCGATCATATCATGTGATACATCGTTATAATCAGGAATAAAAACACTTTTTAAAAATACAAAATGCTATTATGGCTTCCATAAGAAAGACCAGAGTTGAGTGTTGTAACTATGAAATCAAGAACGCCTTGGAAAATACGGTGACAGACTCCTTGTAAAAAAAGCCTTAAGAAAGCTTGAAAAAATAAAAACGAAAATTACAAATTTACGTTTTTTTTCCAATAATTTCAGCATAAAAATGTAACATGTAAGGTAAGTCTGATAAAGTTCGACCGGCGGAAGTGGTTTTCGTAGTAATGTTTTAACAATTTTAGAATGAAAATAAGTATTTGTAACAAATGATGATTCAAATTATTGAACAATTCAGAATAAATAAACAAATTAACAAAATACGTGCTAATTTACAAAAAGTGGTCAAACTCGCTCGGACTTACCCTATATGTGGTTTAGGTACAAAAATACCGGGAACTCATTAATTTTCGACTAACGCAAGTCTTAGTTTAGAAATTTCACTCTATAAAGGCCGGATTAAAGAGGTTTCACTGTACATTTACAGTTTGTGACAGTATTGCCACTAATTTATTCCACACAGATTTGCTATTTCCCTGAATTCTGCCAGTTTTTACTGGGCGTTAAAAATTACCGTTAACGTTTCTTGCCAACTTTTCCCAAATGTTCCTTGTGCAAAGTTTCATTATGTGAATAAATTGCCGAATCACAGTCTCAGTAGTGCATTTCTTCGCCACCTCGCCCTCACAAGCCGACTTCGGCTCCAAGTCATGCTTATTGATTTTACACCAACTGTTGCTCACCGATCTTTTTGTGCATTAATATGCTCTTTCGAGAGTCTCTTTTGAAGGAGAGAGGCTTTTACCGACACTCCACAATACCATATCTCGGAAATAACATCTTTTAAAAGCGTCCGCGTGCATTTTAATTTATCTTAATTCCGCTACTCGACGTTCTTTTGTAATTCGCTGTAAACGTATATTTTGAAGGAAGAAAAAATCGGTGGTTAAAACCGGGTTTTGGAGATTTAGTGAGGTCTTCACTCGAGACGGCGCCTCTACTCTCTACCATCATCCATCCCTTTTTGTTCGCGTCGAGATTTCGAGATTTATTGAACGGTCTTCACTCATCCCAGAGAACACGAATAAAAAGAACAAAGTATCGGCTGTTACCGCAAAAGCAAACGCCATCTGTCCAATGGCTTTAACGGTCGTTTAAATCGCCGACAGTCTTATTACTTCCTTTATCAAATTGCATAAAAAATAATACATAGTCGGCTTAGAGGTGTTCGATTGGACTGAAATCAAGTGGGCGTAGCCAGGGCAATGACGTCACGGCGCCAAATTTAACTTAACATATTTTTCGTTTATGAAAAAGCACACTGTAGGTAGGCAGTATCGATCGCAACTTCATTATTCTACTTTTCTCTTCTGATATTAATCTCTTTGTGTTCCTTTGAAATTTTTCGAGTGGAGGTTTTATTGCCAAATTCGTACTTTTCGAGAGCAAGAGATTAGAATTTTTACGGCCTACCGTTTCGATGTTCGACTGTTTTCTTTATGGGGATTTTATTACGACTCAATGTTTTACAGAAAATGTGAAAAGCATAATAAAGGTAGGTACTCTCAAAATTGTGTTTTTCTGAGAAATACTACAATGAACTAAAAATCTGCTGTTAATAATAGATTTAACTATTTAGTTAAAACTAGAATTAACAAAAATCAGATAATTCCGGTTAAATTTGAGTCTTTCTAGAAAGTCAGTAGTTTGGATTACAGTGAAATCTCCTGTAAGCGGACACTGGCGGATACCTGATTTTTGTCCGGTTAATGGAGGTGTCCTCTAAAAGAATTTTAAAGGAAGAAATAAAAAGAATTTATTAAAGAGCATGATTACACAAAAATACTTATAAACAATTTCTTGGAAAAAAGTAATTTTCCAGAATTTATAATTTTTTTCTTATAATGTTAACTAACATACACTTTTTCACTTTTATTTTTAAAACGATGAAATGATGTAATAACAAAGCATAAATGCACAGAAATTCTATCGTCGCAAGGAGAAAGTTGCAGTGCCATCTCACGGAGAACTGAAGAACCGTCGCAACTTTAACCTCTTCTGAGGTCTGAATTTGTATTAGTTTAAGTGATTCTCCGAACTTATTGATGGAAAGTCATAATAGTAATTATTTCATAACACACGCGCGTATGACATGATGTCCGCTTAAAGGAGAGATTGTATTTACAAGAATCTGAATTGCATTGTCGGTGTCCGCTTAAAGGAGATGTCCTTTAAGAAAGATTGCACTGCACCGTTAATTAAAAATAAAAAATAGGTACACACTAATACGTTAAAAACTACAATAAAACTAAGACAAAAAAGAACGAAGCCAAAACTATAATAACAGGTTAGTACAAACTGGTTTCTAGAATTAACTATCGTCATTCGCTAATTCTAGTTTCTTCTATCGATTAACTGAAAAACTGGTTTTGACTAAGCTTTTTTTATATGCTACAAATTTCAAAGGGTCAAAGTTGAATAATCACAGAAAACTTGCATTAAAAACCTACAGAAAACAGGTGAATTTTTACAAAAAATTGACGTGAATTATCGATATTTTTTTTCCTTTGCACACTTTACAGAAAGAAAACGTAAAGTTATACAAACGCAGAATAATGTGTAGGAGAATATAAAATCAGTAAACAATTAATTATATCATGAGATGAAAAATATACTCAATTAGAGCAAGCCTTGAAAATGAAGTGTAACTTTAGCTACAACTTAGCTGTATAAAACCAGCATAAGACAACATAATCCTCAATTGTGCGGCCGTAAATAAACGACTAAAATGTGGCTAAAGTTCCGCACTCACAGCTTGCTCTAATTTAGTATATTTTCGATCTCATGTTATCTTCAATATACTTCGGTGACTCAAATAGGCTTGCCAACAAAATACTAGTTCGAAAATTCATGTTAACAAAAAATAACTTAAAAAATAAGAATTGATTATAAATTATTTAAGTTCATAGAATAATTCAACAAAAAAAGTAAGTGGCATTACATATGTATACTATGCTGCAAAAAATTTTTTTATCATTTCTTATGTCATTCTAAGTAAATGATGTTTAAATGTTATTCTGTATAAAAAAAATAAGTAAAAACAAAAAATGTCGCTAGACTCAAATGGTGGTGGGAAGTGAAAAGAAAAAAAAGATACCAAGAAATTCGATTTATCGAAGTTCAACTGTAATTCAATTTTATTGAACAAAGAATTCTTAACAAAGCTATAAATTATAAGGATTGTCAAAGTTTCCAAGCCAAAAATTTTAAAATTACATATTAGCTATTTCAAAACTACATATAAAAAAAGTTGATATAAATGTAAAATAGTTATCACTGGTTAGATCTCTCATTGAAAGTATAAATTACATTAACAATTATTTTTTTGAAGTGCATCAATAATTTATAACAGCTAATTTTGAGAGAAAATGCGACGTTGGCGTTTTTATAATTTTGGAACAGCTAATACATGGTTTTAAGAAGTGTGTTAAGAATAATGTGTAAAATTACATAAAATCTGATAGTCATTTTTAATGTAAATTGCCTCAAATATTAACAATTTTATTATCAACATAATGTAGCAAATTTACACCTTGTTAAGTGTAATTTTACATACAAATCCCCGCCACTGGCTCAAACCTGCCAAAATAACCAATTACGGTAAGAAATCACACGATTTATTGTCATTTTTGGGGGAGTTTTTTTCGAACGGTTTATTTGTTCGCATCTTATTAAATATGTATAGACCTATGAATACATATCGAGCAAGCCTCCATCTTTTGTGTCAAAACGTCAATAGTGCACCGTCTTCACATGCGAAATCCATTTACGGATTTCGCATCCAGTGAGCACGGAAAGCACAAAGGTCAAACGTTAAAACACAAATTTAAATCTCGGTCGGCGCTGGAAGCACTACTACCAACTATACCTACTAGATGACATCTCTAAACATGAAAACAATAACGTTACTGTGCTTTCGCTGTCATCGCATTTACATAACGTAATACAATAACACAACTCGTAACACTTTTGTTTCTTATAATATAAACTAATATTAGTATTATTTTTTATACGAAAACAGATGTTTTCGATACGAAAACGCACCGTAAGCAAATATATATAACGGGGAGTGGCGTGTAACGGAGAAGAGAAAGGAAAAGTTTCTTATCCTCGTTTCGGCGTAATTTACGACCGGAACGCCATCTGGACTAGTGCGATTGCATTTATATGGAGAAAACGACGTCATACGTCACTAATTGATTGACACCCGGTATATAGAGATGAGTCATCGGATGCGCCAAGGGGTAGGTGCGCGAACATCCCTCTGCTTTCACCCCCAACGGCATATCTCGACACGATGCAGTTTTTTAAAAAAGAACCAAACAATATGGGGGCGGTTATCAATCAAAACTGGAGGAAATGTCGGATTACAAACGGGCAATGAGTTGCTCTTTACAAGTTTAGAAGGGTTTAAAATATACAAAATATGGGGGAAAAACTAAAAATTTGGCGCCTACGGGGTGGCCCAGCAAAGCTTCCGTCTTCTGTAGCTCAGTTATTGGTATTTTGTAGACGTTATTATACTCTAGGACGTATTTTAGGAAAATATTTTTTATTATACAGAGTGTCCCAAACAAAAAAAGTATGACGTCATAATAATTTTATAATGGCATGCTATTATTTTTTAGTGGTCACTAGAATGTCTTTCTAGCTTCTTACACGCCTCTTATGTTTTTCTAATCGATTAAATGATTACTGTTAAAAAAATAAAAACCAAAAAAAATATCGGTTTTACACCTTTAGTTTTAAAAATTAATAAAAAATAGAAACTGTGCCTTCTTGATGCCATTATTAGTACATCCGTCTTGAACAAGCTCTAACAGACTTATTACTTAAGTTTGATTGATCTAAATTACTACAGGGTGTTTACTTTTTTTTCAAAATCTTAAAACATACGAGCCTTTTATTTTGCTTATTTCAAATGGCAACCCCTGTCTATTTTTATATCATTCGATGCAGAATTAGAAAAGGAACATTTTTTCTTATTACAACCTTGACGTAAATCCTAACACATTCGGAGTTATTTGCCAAAAGTAAAGTTTTCAGCAAATAACTACGAATGTGTTAGGTTTTGCAATCAGGTTGTAATTAGAAAAAATATTTGTTTTATAATTCTGCATCAACTAACATAAAAATAAAGGGTGTTAAAACTATCTTCGTTAAATTTGTCATTAAAATACTTCACAAAAAAAAGTTTTTATCAAATAACTCAAAATGTGTTAAGATTTATGTTAGGATAGTAAGAAGAAAAAACGTTCATTTTCTAATTTTCCATCGAATAGTATGTAATGTATGTAAATAATAGTATGTAGTAAACGGAGGTTGCCATTTAAAATAAGCAAAATAAAAGGCTCTAAAATTTATAAAGTATGAAAATGAATTTTAAACACCCTGTAGTAACTCAGATCAATCAAAATTAATTAGTAAGTCTCTTAGACCTTGTTCAAGAGGTACGTACTAATAATTTCACCAAAAAAGCACCGTTTGTACTTTTTAATAATTTTTAAAAATAAAGGTGTATAACCGAATTTTATTGGTTTTTATTTTTTAAACAGTAATCGTTGAACCGATTTTAGAAAAACCTTAGGTACATGTAAGAAGCTAAAAAAAGCATCCTAATGGGCACTAACAAATAATAATATGCCTTCAAAAAAATATTATTATAACGTCATACTTTTTTTTGGGACACTCCGTATAATCAAAAAATATTTTCATGAAATACGCCCTAGAGTATAAATAATGTCTATAAAATGTCAAAAGTCCAACTTTACTAATAACTGAGCTACAGAAGATAGGAGCTGAGCTGAGCCACCTTGTACAGGGTGCTGCATTTTCGATGTCCGAATAAAGAATCTCCGAAACTAAGAGGTTTAGAGAAAAACAAGTGACACATTCTCGGGTCAGTTTTTTGAAAAAATAATTTTGGTCAAAACCGCATCGCGCTATCGTCTTTTGTTTTCGACTTATAAACAAAAGTTGACATTTTAGTGAAATCTTAAAAAATTAATATCTTCCTTATTATAAAAGATACACATTTGAAACAAAGACATTACACAGGCACTTTTTTTATAGAAAATTTAATAATGTTATCAGCCATTTTTTTTAACCATTCGTTTAGCGGTAATAACATAAAGTTGTATTTTTTTAAATGAGAATCATAGTTGACTATGACATTTTCGAAAAGCTTAATTTTTTATGAACTCAAAACAATATAAATATAGTTTGATATTTTTATATATTTTTGATAAAAATATATTTAAAACATTTGAAAGTAGTTGGCCATGGAAAAATTTTTTCACATAAAAGGTGTGAATAATCTAGAAATTTTGTGAACGGTTATTAAAGTAAAAAATGTGAAATTATAAAAATAAGCTAAGTTAAAGTTATTTTCAATTGAACAAATATACGAGCGTCGCAGATTTTAATTACATAAAAAATGTGCAGAAAATTGCAAACAATGTGTCACAACCATTTGATGACACTTTTTTATGATTTAGTGAAGTGCAATGGAGCTGACGTTGGTAATGTTGTGTATTTTTTTACCGCAGATGGAATTTGATTTTAGTGTTTGGATTGACATTTTTTTGTAAAATAAAATTTTATTGATACGCAATCATACAATTAATAAGATTTTTCTTTTTCCGACATTTCATTTTCAAAATCGTAAAATAGAATGACAATGTAAGCTTGCCTTTTTAAATATAAAAACAAATAATTTTTATTTTATGCAAAAATTCGATCTAATAATAATTTATTATGCTTTGAATTAATTAGAGTTTAAAAAATCAATAAATTAAAAATACTTGTTGGGTAATTCAATTTTCATAGTTTTAATTAAAAATCTAAAATTTTTTCATGGCCTACTATAAACAAAACGCGAAATGTTATGATTTTTATTAAATATTTAAAATTATGTATTACACAAATAGACATATCAAATCAGAAAAAAATAATATGATTTTTTTTAAGATTTCACTAAAATGTCAACTTTTGTTCATAAGTCGAAAACAAAAGACAATAGCGGGATGCGGTTTTGAACAAAATTATTTTCTCAAAAACGGACTCGAGAATGTGTCACTCGTTTTCCTCGGAACCTCTTAATTTCGGAGATCCTGTATTCGGACATTTAAAATGCCGCACCCTGTACATACATTTCCTTGGAGTATTTTTATTAATCGGAGCAAAACACGAAAACTAAGAGAAACATTTCGTAAACAATGAAATTCAAATTAATGTCGAGAATTCCACTGGGGTAGCGTCGGTGTCATCATAAAAACATTAGTGTCGAAAAAACTAATTTATCGGTCTCGGTAGGCCGTGTTTTTTCTCACCTGTTACTCGCAGGACAAAACGAACCCTTGAGTATGATATTGAAAACAAAATAAATAATTATGTAGAGATACGTCGAAAAAAATTCGGCTTTATTTGGCTAAAAGCGGCCATAAAATCCTCCATCAGTTAAGTGAATCTAAACGAACGGAGATTATCAGTTGGGAGAAAAAGTGATCTTTTAGTGGAGGCAAATTTGCAATTAAGGGCGATTCTCTCGGTATAAATTACAGTTAAATTTCGCGAAAATCGATTTTCCAATAGAAAGAAGTGTATCTTGGACCTGGATATGACCCTTCCCTATTTCATCGACTTGTGTAGACTCGAGTGATGCAACGAGCGAGCAAACTGAATCCTCTTTTGTGCGTAAAGCCACGATAGACGTATGAGGGTAAAATATCGACACGAAAACCGACCCGACTCAAGTTTTATCATCGTATACAAACTTCAAACTACCCTTGTACTAGTGGCCCCACTGATGATTTATGTATAGTGTAGCGAAGGACAGAGTACGAAAAAACAACTTGCAAGTATGGAAATTATGATGTAATCGAAAGAAATCCAACCAACTGCCCGATAAGAAACAATTATTTAATCACACGGTATTATGCTAGAATTAATAGGAAATTATTAAGTGGCAGCCTTGAAAAATGTAGACATGGCACGGTTTTTGTACAGTGCTGCAAACTTAATTTTATAGGCACGGCCTACTGTATGAACAGAAATTTTTGAAGACACAATGTTGGGTTGTGGTAAAGTGAACAATATATAATTCAGACCAAAATTACAGTCAGTGAAATATTGTAAAAGACTTTTGGAGCAGCCAGAGAAAAATTTGGCCTAGGATATATATTCGTATGACAGAAAAAAAAGACAATAATACATTACAGTATATAGAAAAAATTACAAAACTTTGATGGTAGGTAACTAAGTTTTAGCTTCTCATGAAGACTAGGGTTGGGCAAGATAATCGATCAATCGCGTAAATATCGATTACAATTGGTTAATCGATTAATCAAATAATCGATATATCGTTATTTTATTAGGTACTTTTATTTTAAAAACGCATTATACTCGTAGATAACTATAGATAAGCTACATCGCATATTTTGTTTTTGTTGTCTAAAAGTAGGTAAACATTTTACAAATACAGTAAAACCTCTCAACAACGGACACCGATGGGGAACCCTTAATTGTCCGTTATGGAGAGGTGTCCGCTAATGGGAGGTGGAAATTTAGTATAGGTTTCGTTGCGTTCCTATACAGCGTGCTCAAAAACTGGCGCACCAACTCAATGGTGTGTGGTAGAGAACCGGTTACATATAAAGGTAAAAATAGTAAAAAAAATCTTTGTATTAAAGTTATTGATAAATAACGGATTTTAGATAAATGATATGTGGCAACGTTGTCTAACAGTCATGATGGCAATAGAATTTGAGCAACAATAAAAATAAATTATTTTTGAAACGATTTCCTAGGAAATAATTCCCAGTGTTGGCACATCTACACACTGTGATTTTTTGGATAAATTTTAATTTTTTTAAATTAAAAAAACTGCTAAAATCTGATAGTAAATTTAAAAATAATTATTCATCGTTTTGTTACGGAACGATTACCTAGTGTGAAACATAAAAACATTAAAAAATAATGAAAACTAAAGAAGTTAACACAATAAGTTTGTAGCTCCAGATTTTTTAAAATATTACTTTAGGAATTTTTTCAACATTTTTCCCGTAATCTGCATTTGCTTCTCAACAACGTACCACTGAGTTGATGCGCCAGTTTTTGAGCACCCTGTATAAATGTCCGTTACTCGGTTTCACTGTAATTGTGTTTTAATTACGGCGTTAATTAATCGATTATTAAAGCTAAATTGATTAATAGATTAATGAATTAATAGACTGAATCGCAATAATCGATTATTTTTGACAAGACAAGAAAATTTGTTCTTTGAAGGGTTAGAACTTAGAACTTTGATATTTCTTAATTTTGTACAATTTCTCAGAATTGCAAATTCCTAATAGCTACTGCTTTCTGAAATTCAATCTTGTAGCTAAAACAAGTTTTTTTTTACTTCACATTCAACAAACACCATTCGGACTCGCCGCCTATGTACTAACACGTGAGAAAAAACCTACTCTTTAAAACAAAAGACGCTATGATAAAAAAAACAGTGAGGTTAAATCGAACTTTTTTTTTATTTTACTTTTTAAAAAATCTGACTTACTTTTAGCGACATTTAATTTTTTATTTTATTTGTGAATAAATACATCGAAAAATCAATGAAATATTTTTTAATGTTAGTTTCATTAAAACTAAATTTTATTAGCAACTTATAATCACTATAAAATTTATTAATAAAGTCAACTTTGGTGAACTAACTTTTTAGCACTAAACATGAAGAAAACCAAACTCATTCTTAAAGAGAGTCAAGACTTGAATAAAAAAATCTGATTCTTGACTAGTTATGATCATTGTTACTTGTCTTAAATTCTATTTCGATTCCTGAGGATAAACTCGTATTAAGGCAAGAAAGTTTCTTGATTTTCGTGAAATACTAAATTGTACCGTCCAGTCTATTATTAATTTTATCGACCGTTTCGTGTTTTATTTTACTTTTTCCACTGACCGTATTATTATCGTGGTATATTGGAAACAAATTAATAGAACAGTCCATAAAACTTGAACTCTTAGCTTGTCTGACACTGACAGTAATTTAATTACACAGATTTACGTAATTAATAATTAATAATATACGAAATTCTAAAAAAAAATTCATTTAAAACGGCAAAATAAGTGCAACTCAATAGAATTTGAAAGAAGAAATAGGACTAGGAATTTTTTACTGAACTTATTATAAAATATGAAGTTCTTCCCCGCTCTGTTGAAATAGTGACCACTTTTATGTTACAGGTACCATGATATAAAAATTGATTAATTAGTTAATTACACATTTGGTGATAGTTTAAAAAACTTGGCGATTTTTTTCTTATAGACAGGTATTTTTTCTCTAAGAAAATAACGGATTTCTGCTACTTGTTCAAAAAGTTTGTTACAGTCATTTGTTTGCGACCACTTGAATTTATAATTAGAGTAGACTTTATTAATTTTTTAACTTGTATAAAAACGTTAATTATTAATATTATTATAATTAATCGAGCTGAAGAGTTAAATAATAAAGTTACAAAACGTAATATTTATTTAGAATACATTTTTGCCTTCCGTTTGCACTAATTTATCAATCACAAAGATAAAAAACCGCCTACTCTGATTATAAATTCAAATGATCACATGGTAGGTAGTAGATACAATCGGAGAAAAATTCTTCAGGTACCAATTTCAAGCCAAATTTATTCTACGTTCTTGTGAAATAATGATTACTTTTTCACAGTGGAAAGACCCCTACTTTTTGTTGTTACAGTGGAACTCGGTTACAACGAACTCCCAAGGGACTCCAAAATTTGTTTGTTCTAACCGAACGTTGTCCTTATGGAGTCATTTACAAGATAAATGAGTTCTAAAGTTTGAAATACCATGAGATCGAAAATGTATTCAATCAGAGCAGCCTCTAAAATACTGGATACCTAATTACATAACTATACATACATATGATAATATGGCAAATATTCTAATTATTTACTTATTTTTGTTTGCACTTAATAACATTTTAGCAATTTTCCAGGTATGTAGGTATTACTTTTGGAACCTCGGAATGTTTATTGTTTCCCAGAACGTAACAAAAGTGCACGTGCGTACGTTAAAACCGGGCCCGTTTTTGTCTAAATATTGGACGTTAAAAGCGAACCAATTTGTTACTGTAATAATAATAATATAGAACTTTAAAACTTTCAATTTTGCTCGTTATATCCGAGCGTATGCATTAAAAGCCGGGTTCGTTATAACCGAGTTCCACTGCATCTCTTTATTTTTTAACGTTTCAGGGCCCAATTCACAACTTTTTTTTAAACTAACATAAGGGTTTGTTTAGAAGTTAAGATTTTTGTCAAGAAATCATATGCCAAACATCAAACAACAACAAGAGTGATTTTAGAAGTTAAAAAAAAACATACAGAATAAAGAAATAATAATACAGTAAAACCTCTCAACAACGGACAGGAGGTGGAAATTTTAATATATAATAGGTTTTAATAGGTTTTGTTACGTTCCTACAAAGAAGTCCGTTGTGAAGAGGTGTCCGTTATTCGGAAGTATCCATTAAGAAAGGTCTCACTGCATAATCAATGTATTATAATTTGTAGTATTTAGTTTTCATTAAACAAACGATTTATACGTTTAATTGCTTGAGTGCTTTTATTGAATAAATACGTACGGCTTCTAAATTTCACGTTATTTCATTTAATAATTTTGTCTCAACTCAATAATAGTTTGTACTATTCTGTTGTTCATTATTATTTAGTCGTAAAAAGTTTTTTTCGCTTTTCAGTACATTTTTTGCCGTTTAAAACACCTTTTTGTCGTTAATTTACCCATTTTTTTGAGCCGATAAATTACAAGTTGGTATTTTTTTAATAAGATTTTATTAATAGGATATGTATTATAAATTATAATACCAGTAGTAAAATGACAAATTATTATCAGTCAATGTTCAATTCAAGAATTTTTAAAGCATCCCTTCAGTTCAAACAATTGTAGATTTTTGTGACAAAAACATAAGCAGTTATCACAAACATTGCGATATTTCAAAGAAAATAAACCAAAACAATTGAATACATACCACCTTATGGTAGGAGTCAGATTTTGGTGCGGTGACGTCACCAACTATTTAGGCTTTTTGGTAATGTTGCTTGATTTACAGAATTATAAAGCCTATAGTTTTGAAATTAAGTGTACAATATTGGAAAACAAACGGAAGACATAAAAAATGACAAGATCACACCTTTTCAACATTATTCAATGTTGCCAACTTAATTTCAAAGTCGAAGGTCACTGTAATCTCAAATTAATTAACTCCTGGTGTTTTTTTCGTCTTGCTTTTAGGGACTTCTTTCTTTTTCCAAGAAAACCCTACGTCACCTACAGCCCTTGCATAGTAGAGTCACCCCAAGGGTCCCAAATTCTATTTCCCGTCCGAGTAATTGTGAAAAATGAATGATTTTTAGCTTTAGGCCTGGCAATTACAACCCTTGGTTATTTGAATCGTTCAATCTATAAAATAGGTGCTCAAATGGGCAAATAATCGTGCTTGAAATCTCCCATAACGAGCAAACTTTCAAACTAATCTTCGAACCACCCACCCGATCACGTGTTTTCATCCGGAAAAGTAAATTTTCCATCAACACACCAAATCTTCTGATTATTTTCTCGTTATCTAATCTGATCACACGTCGAGACATAAACATTAAACAACCACCGGCTGGCTTCTAATTATTCTGACTGGAATATCGAATGACGACTCAATAAACACCAGCCGTAAAAATACGCGCTCCCAGCGAAGAGCCGTTACCCCGCTCCTAACCTAAAACGCGCCCTTTCGCGTCCCCCGGGAGGGCACTTCCTCCACCCTGTCACCTGTCACCCCGGCGCCGCCGGCAGAAGGGCACGTGGCGGAAAAGCCGTGAAAAACTCACCTAATTTCCCCCAAACCGTGCGAAAACTCCACTTTTCCTCTTGCGCAAAACGTCACTACTCATTTCCACAGGCCACTCGATGCACCCCGATTTAAGTTAAGTAATACCGTGAAAACAAAAGCAATGCACGGCCGGCTTGAGCGATTCTCGCCCTTATCGACACACCTAACCTCAACACGCACACATTTCACGCTTTTTCGCTGATTTTACCCGATCGGGACACCTGGGGGCGGCGTGGGGCCGCCGGACGAGGGCCTGGAGGCGGCTGGTCGACGGAGACGGCGGCGGCGGCGGTTTTTCACACGGCGAAATGCGACTCACAGCACTCTACGATCTCGCTCGGCAGACTGATGCGTTCTGTACAGCTGTGTGCGAGAGAGAAAGCGATGTATATAACGGCTATGTATTTATTTTCCCCTTATGTACTGGAGGTATATAACCGTTCTACCGACGGTCTCTCCGCTCGGCCAGCTTTTGTGGAATAACGAGAACGTGTACACTGGTAAAAATTTTTAGGAGTGTAGTTGGCGCTGGATTATTGTCTCACTAACAAAAAAGAAACGCACGACGTCACCATGTCACGTGACGGGCACATATTTATAGGCTTTCAATAACATCAAGCAAGCGGCTTGTTTGTGGCCAACGGCTGCAATTAAATAACAGATGACAGAGGCGTATGTACATACCAGAAAAATTACAGTATTGTTGCATTTGTTGCCAACACATATACGTTTCTTGCGACTTTGGTGAAATCGGGTGTGTTTTGCAATAAATAGGGGACACACTCCAGTGGCGTAGCTACAAGGAACGCAATTAAATATTTAATCAAAGTGGGCGTGACTGACTGATAATGACATCAAGTTGGCAATATTGAACAATAAAGATGGGAAACTTAGCTATTTTTACATCATTTAGGTATCTCTGTTGTTAATGTGATTGAAGCAGTAGGTATATACCGTGTGATTTCCTAAAATTTTGATCTAGTTATCCATGAGAAGAGTTACGTTAACTCGAAGTCCATTACAGAAATAAGATTCCAACACATTTTTTTTATGTTCTTCGGTGAACACTTTGGATATATTGACAGATAAAGCGATGCTGAAGTTATTTACGCAATACATTTCGCTACTGAGGTAACTGTCACGGATAACTAGATCAAAATGTAAAAAATCGCTTGATACAATATTCCAAGAGTGTAGCAATTAAGCAACCTAGAACTTTATTTAAAATATGTAGTTTCAATTTAATTTTTCTAAGAATCGCTTCAGTGGCGTAGATATTTTAACAAAAAAAAGCAAAAAACGCAAAAAAGGAAGAAAAAGTATGTTGTTAAAATTTATATTATCGGTTCACTTTCATAAAAACTACGTCCTAGTGTAAAAATGTCGGTTTTCATTTCAAAAATTTAAGAATTACGTCACAATTTAAAAACAAATGATATCATAAATGTCACTATGATGTCAAAATATAGTTCGTATTTAAAAAAATAAAATCGACCTGTTCATGGATTTTTTTGAAAAATGATTACTAACAAAGATATATGAATATTGTGTCTTACTTTTGGTTTAGTCAGTAGATTTTTTTGACAGTTTATTTTGCCATATTTGTAGATATAGGGAGGTATTAAAGATTATTAGATCGTAAAGTAATAAAATGATATACGAGAGTGGCGTTTATCAAAATAAGAGTAAAACTGTTTTAACTTTTGTATTTGACATTATTTTTGGTGAGTTTTTCTGTGCAGTAACTATTTTTGGCTGATAAGTGACTTGACTGTCAATAAAACCGTATTATCTATTCATCTGACAAATGCACTATCTGTTACACTTTTCTCACAAATTTGTGACCGCAGGTTACTTTAAAATTTCTGTTGCATTCTATTAGTTGTTTCGAAACTATAAAAACGCCAACGTCGCATTTTTTTTCAAAATTATGCATTTCAAAAAAATCATTGCTAATGTAATTTATACTTTCATGGAAAGTCTAATCATTGCAATTACAAGCTTATCAGTCATATTTAAAAATATAATTCGATAAGATGTGACGTTGGCGTTTTTATAGTTTTGAAACAGCAAATACACTGACTGTACATAAAAATAATAAATTCCTGGTGTCAAGAGAGCACTTTTTAGTTAACCAATGCGAGATATAGTAATAGTAGAAGATAACCTAATTTATATTTTATTAGAAAGATAGAGATGACATACATACAGGGTGTTCAATAATTGGAGCACCAACTCAGTAATAGTGTGATTAACTGATTACCGAAAAAATCATTAAAAAAATTGTTATTTTGTCAACTTTTTTAGTTTTCAGTGTTTTTATTCTTCAAGACTTAAAATTTATGATTTTTTGAATTAAAAAAAAATTAAATTAAAAAAATCAAAATTTGTAGAAATGCCAACACTGGGTATTATTATGTATCAAATTTAATTGTGATCACGATTGGTAGACAGCGTTGCCACATTTCATTTATTTATTTTAATATTAGGTATTAAATTTTTTTTTATTATTTTACTATTTATTTTATTTATTTTAAAAATACTTTATTTTAAAATTTTAAATAAAGTTATTTATCACTAACTTTACTGCATGGATTTTTAGTATTTTGACTTTTACAAATGAGTTGGTGCGTCAATTTTTGAACATGCTGTATTATTAAAAGCATAAAAAAACAAGAAAAAAAACACTCGTTTTTGTCACGTGACATTTTTCTATGATAGTAATATTTATGTTTAGTCTTATATTTAAATTGGCAGTTAGTTGGCTTTGGATAGCATCGATCACGTGACGGCCGTCACTTTGAAATTGCACCACAGCCGCCTACGCACGATAAATCCCAGTTGGCGTAGCGCCAATACATTAATTTTTTTATACGCAATGTTTGTTATTTACTCGACAAATCCACTGTATTATGTACGAAAGCGACTTAACGTGGTAATTAGGGTCCAATTATTGGAGGGTTGCTAAGACTGTCGTTGAAACTCGGCACAGCCTCGGCTAACTTTTTTGTTGGCATCAAAATCAATAATTGCAATTGAGCCCAATTATTAATTTATACTTTAATTAGAAAATAATTAAATAGCGAAATCTCGGCCGTGGTTCAAATATAGACAGTTTAATAATAAATCGCTCGTCCAAATACTGAAATATTGACTTATTTATTAATTTATGTTTTACTATTTAAATTGTTTTGTTTGTTCTGTCATTATACGAGTAAATTATGCAAAACGTTTTCTAAAATTACCATCTAATTGTGTAATTATTCTAATTAAAACGACGATTTTTTATAATGACAACACTGTCAAAAACGAAATTCTTTAACACCGACAATTACAATTGTCGTTTTCACCCCACTTACACTTGTTTGCATTTGTCTCCGATTTGCATATAATATAATAGAGGGTGCTCACCCTCTCTACCACCATTACGTATGTATAGGTGTTTTTAACCATCCATGTGTAAACACATTTAAATATCCTTCAATAAAATTTAATTAAATTTCTCGTCAAAGTGGCCGTGTTTTTTAAATAAAGTTGGCAATACTGAGGACTGACAGAAGATCTCTTACTTTCTCTTAGTAACATTTCATTTTGACAATGAGATAAAAAATTGCTAGATAACTAATAATTTGATCACACGCATGTGACAAAACGCGTATGACAAAGCCTACTGTGATGCGTATACAATACGAGAAATTAATACCCGTATTGCTGGTGAATCAATCGAACAAATATAAGGGTTTTTATCATTTAAATCGCCTTTGTATTTACCGTCGGCTTACACTTTCATACAAGCAAGTACAGGGTTATTAAGCTTGCAAAAACACAAAATAATGAGAAAGGAGTGGGCTTTGAAAACATTTAAAAGTATTCAGGAGAGTTTTATATACAGGTGACCCACACAAGCCCATTTAGATACCTAGACATACTTTTCTTTCAATTACTTTATAACACAGAGTTAACGGTGTTTTTATTTTTAATTTGACGTCAAAAAATATACGTATATTCCGAAAATATACTGAATTAGAGCAAGCTGTGTTTGCGAAACATTTTTTGGGGTTATGTTGTGTTATGCTGGTTTTACACTGCCACATAAGATGTGGCTCAAGTTACACTTCACTTTCAAAGCTTGCTCTAATTGGGTACATTTTCGATCTCATGTTATTACTTGTATTTAATCTATTGCACTTTAAAGTGGCAAAATAAATGTTCCCAGTTTAACAAACAACGTTTTCACATTGACATTTATTAAGCTGTGTTCACAGCCTTCTTAAAGTCAGATTAAGAAAAACACTCGATATATACATATAAAATATTTTTATATAATTTTTCTATAAATATAAAAATTACTATAGTGTATAAAGTTTTCTCATAAATAATTAAGTTTGGCGTAAATTTGTATGTCAAGACCTTATTATATAACTTTTTTAACGAGATGTTAAAATTTAACACAGGTTAAAATCGCAATCTGGGAATTTTATTGGTGGTTGCTATGGCAACAACTATTAAAGACCTTAAAATTTTAACGGTTTCATTACAAAATACGCGCTTAATTCTGCATAAAAATTGTAAGTATTTGAAGTGTTTTAATGTAAATTTATCTGTAATTTACTCAACCAACATTAATCTAAAGTTACATTTTTACATAGATATGAAGTATACTATAGTATATTTAGTATAAGTTATGTAATTTTACACAACAACATGGATTTTCGGTGTTTCATTGAGAAATATTAACAAATTGACTTGACAAGGTTTATTTAATTTAAATTTTACTTTATGTACCCAAAAAATATACACTATTCTGTGTACTTTTAATGGTACATTACAGTCAGTCTTCATTAATCCGAACCACCTGTAACCTGAAAACAGCTTCTAAGTTTACATTGTTTTCCATATTTGTGTTCAGACTGCTGTAAAATTACACAAGATTTTATTAACTCGATTTGACATTAAAATTACATTGTTTTTGTACATTGTAATTTTGCACAATTAAGTGTAATTTTTTTTCGCGGCTGCATTTCCGTATTGGTTTCATTTACACTTTCTTCCTCCCTCAAGAAAGAATTTGAATTGGAATAGACTTTCAGAACATCCAATTATGTAAATTTTTATTAAATTCCGGTAACTGAGCGAACTTTTTGTCATTCGTTTGGATCAACACTCAGTTGTTTTATCTCTTCTGACGATAGTAAGTGTAAATTTACATACAGTAAAACCTCAATAATGCGTACTAATCAACAACTTAATGACGTTTCACTGTATGATGTATTAGTAACGAGATTTGACATTTGGCTCCGATTGAATCACGTGACAATCATCTGTCACTATTACCAACCGCACAACCGGAAGCATTTCCGGTATGTATCGATTTGCGGCCGAAATGCAACATTACAACATCAACTCTGTCATCCACAATAGCCAATATGGTAATTGACTCGCCAGGTCCACCTAATAATCAAGCCGGCTTAGACGCCACGGCTCACTGCGATGAATAATGCATGACATGACTCTGTATCAACAACCAACATTGTTCCGAAAAAATCCCCAATTTTTTTTCTCTCAACATATTTAACCCTCTGACGGCCCCGACCCGAAATATCCCACCGATGACGTCACAGCTTGCTGTCATAACCGTTCGATAAAGTTTAATATACGGTGTAGTCAGTCACCCCACTAATCATTGGTTCGAGTCTACGCTGTAATCGTGAAAGTTGACGATCGGGCCGTCGGGACGTGTCGACGAAAATCCCCGATTGTTTACAGTGTAGGGACCATATTAATTCATTGGTGTAAGACCGCATCGCAGCAAGCTGTTTCGTAACATAAAAGGATCGGAGTAGGCCTCGGGCAATGACGTGACGAAGACAAAACACGACCGGTGTGTTGGCGAGAGCGAGATGGGGCGATACGGTAGCGTGGATGTGGGAGAGAGATGGGCGATGGCGGTCATGTGATCCGAAACGAGACGCACACTAGATTGTGCGAGACCTAAATCGAGAGGTAGTTTTTAAGTACAGACTTCTCGGGTTACTTTTAAATTTATTCTCAGCCTTCTCAATTGGAATAAATGAATGTGTTTGAAGGAGAACGAGGTTCTTGTGCGGATTTTTCACAACGTAACCTTTGATATGGCAGAAGGCAGCGCCGGCTGGGATTTTTTACACGCTGACAAATTAGCAGCTAAGAGGATTCGGACAGATTAGCTTGTTAGGGGGCATTTTTTGCCAATTTTCTCATCATTTTAATTAGATTAAATCATTAATTACCGGTCTTTTATTTTCTTATCCCGTCTTTACCCAATTTTTCCGCCATGTTCTAATAAATCGCTTCATAATGCGAGGATAATAAATCTATCAACTCCTTCCTTTCTCTTTTCCTTCGTGTAATGGAAATGACTGATTTACTGAATGTACCTGGCATTCTTATATTTTAAAAAAATGCAAAATTTGATACTTCAGGTCTGCCAACTAGAGTGTGAACACAAAAAAATATAAAATGGAAAGCTTTTGATAGAAATGTTGGAAACGCTAACTTCTGAGAGTTCAATTGTTTCACACTCGGATGCAGTTTTAAAATCGTTGATTTATACGATTTCTTAACCTCGAGGATTTTAATCCGCTTATCTGCTCGTTTTTTATTGATTTCCTGATTTTTCTTCCACTTTGTTGAGCTGCCAGCACAGTAACAAGACTTGAAAGAACTAAATAAGTAAAACGTAAAAAAACAAAGTTATTATGACTGGTTTAAGAGCAAACACCCTGTATAGTAAAAACCGACAAAAGAACATCGTTCTTTCTACCAAGTTGAAAATTTTATTTTCCTATTTTAAGTAGTGAAGCATAATAGGAGAGACTCAAGAGAAAGGTTTTCAGAAATGAGACTGAAAGAGTTTACTTAATTTGTAAACCTTGATGCTGTCTCTCAAAATTACGAAACAGGTAGCTTATGCCTTTGACAAAGGCCAGCTGTGAAACATAAGCATGGGGTTTGTGAAAAAAGAAAAAAAATGAGGTCGCTGTTTTTTTTTTCGTTCACTTAAGAAGAAAAAAAAAAGAAAATTAGAAAATTGTTTATTTTAATTACTTTTAGCGGGCACCCTGTATTTATAGAACACAATCTTATTTGCATAAACCTACAAAATTTTTGTCTGTATGCTGATTTCGGTTTCTTTTTTTTGATAATTGTTTTCAAAATTTTTTTTAGTTAGATTCTTTTCCCAGTGTCTCATTATTTATGACCGTTTGGTTTCTCTTATTTTTTCAAGTTTAATAAAAAATTTAATTTTAATTTTTTTTGTTTTCCCACACTCCTTCAGTTTTGTTTTATTTTCCAACCTTTCAGCTAATCTTAGTCTCATCAGTATTAAAATTTTTCCCCTTCTTAGTTTTACAGTTTTCTCAGTTTTAACGGGGCAAATGACATCCCTTAATTTTGACAAAAAATTAGAAAAAAATCTGGCAAAAATCAGAATAAATATGGAGATCACAGACACTGATTTCAAGAATTGGAGAAAATTTTTACGAAATCATAAAAAAATTAAGATGTAAAAATTGAAATTGAAGAAATCAGAGAAAATAAGGAAGAAATCATATAGATATCAACGCAAATCATACAGGAATCTGAAAAAATTGTTAAATTGTCACGAATCCAAAAAAAAATCTAGAGAAATAATACAGGACATAATTCTCAAAATGGAAGAGAAATGTTGAGAAAATCGCTTAAAACTGGAAAAAATAAATATATTCGGTTCACTTTCATAAAAACCTGTGGCGCAAACAGCGTACACTTGGCATTAACTTTTATATGTGTTGTCATGTTGTAACAGGTTAGTCATTTGCACCACAATGGTTTTTATCAAAGTACATATATTCCCATAAAGTTAATTTAAATTATACAAAACAAATTTTGAACTAAAAGGTAATTGTTAGAAAATCAGAAGGAATCATGAAAACCCTATCATCAAAGTGATCAAAGATAAATCAGGAGAAATCAGGCAAAATCATTAAATTGTGATAAAATATCTGATCTGAATATTTTCAACGTTTCAAGCAGGAGAGTTACTCACATAAAAAAATATTTAAACAATGAATTTCATAATTGGAAAAGTAACAGAGGTAATAAAATATAATCAACTTTGCAACAATTACGAGAAATAATCTGGATGGTTCAAAACGCTCTGATTGGTCCAATTAAAATGTTATTATCCTGAAATAACTATTCAAGCTACAGAATTTTTTCATTATTTATTTTTTTGTTGGTAACATTTTACACCTTCTTTCTAAAATCTGATCTAGAATATAAACACTGTTTTATAAAACACGTTTCCATAGCAACGGGTGTTCACCATTTTAAAACACGCTTCCCATTCGGAAATAAAATTAACTAGACGCCCTCTGGTGATGACTTTTGAACTATGTCGAAAACGAAATTTTCGTAATTCCACATTTAATTGACATCTAATAAATTGTTTAACAATTTTGCGTGTATAGTGTTAATTGCTTACATTGGAGAGAATCACTATAGACTATAGTAATGGATCACAGCGAACACAAAGTTGGGCTCAAGAAACCAATAAATTAGTGAAGTTTGTGAATTTTAGGTTAGAATTTTACCACTGATAAAATCATGAAATATTTCGATAAATCAACAAAACTACAATTAAGATTAACAATTGCTAATACACTTAAACGTAAATTATGCCAAAAGGTAGGCTTTTCAATGTCTCTGTAATAATTTTCCAATAAAGAAAGTGAACCAAAAAGTCATTCGTTATTCGTGTTTTCCTCGTCATCTCTAATTTGTCAACATTCGTTTCTTTCACCAAAGATACAATAGTCATTCCGTATTGGCAATGTAATAATTGTGGAGCCTCAAAATTCGTACAACGCTCAAAATATCCGAATAAACATTTTCCCGCCATTTATGGTTACTGTTTTCGACCTAGCTCAGTGGCGCCCCCAACGGTAACTTTACTTCCGAATAGTATCTTTTAAATTAAAATGTTACAACAAAAAAAATTTGAATAACACTGATGCAAAAAATATAATATATAATATAAAAATAACGACAGCCTTCAAACTTTGAACTTTTGTTTTTACTCTCGTATTATTAATAACTATTTTATGACGATTTGTGTGTTTTTTATGAGGTGCGTGTTAATTTGAAACCACTTCATGTCAGAGAGCAGCATCTCTTTTTGTTTTACCTTGCTTTTTTTGCTCATTATTTAGCTGAATTTAAAGGAACAGTATAAATTATGCCTCGAAGGCGAATAAATCCAGTCCAAATTCAATAAATTGTATGCTTGATACCTACAGAAAGATAAATTAACTAAACGTTAAGTCGCTGAACTCACAATTGTATTACTTAATTCACATCTCTCTTAATTTTTTGTCAACTCTTTTGTAGAATACGTGCAATACTATAATTCTTCATCTAGCTTCACTTGTGTTAATTTTCTAAGTTTAACAGTGTTCCAATGATACTTTAGCTTCATTTTAAGCTTGTTCTTATTCATTTCGTTATTCTGTCACATTGTTTTCGGTTTTCTTATCCTTTCTTATAATCTTTTTTAAAACATTAAAATTTCTAAAATAAAATTTAGTCTTCTCAATCAACGAAGTTTTGTAGTTAGATACAATAATTTTCAAACTTTTGTATTAGCTGTTTCAAAACTATAAAAACGTCAAATTCGCATTTTCTTCCAACATTAGCTCTTATAAATTATTCACGCACTTCCAAATTCAGAAATAAAATTAACTAGACGCCCTCTGGTGATGACTTTTGAACTATGTCGAAAACAGTAAAAATTCCACATTTAACTGACATTTAATGAATTGTTCAACAATTTTGCGTGTATAGTGTTAATTACTTACAATAGAAAGAATTACTTTAAAAGTACGTGGTGGTAAATACTGGCGTTGACTTTGGTTCTGTAGTTTTTCGTGGTATAAAGTGTTTATTGTTGGAACTTGAAAGTGGATAAAAAGTGAAAAATATTTAAATTTTGATTACAAAGTGTTATGAAACAGTTGTCTAATTAAAGATTATAAGTAATGGATCACAGCGAACACATTGTTTGGCTCAAGAAACCAATAAATTAGTGAAGTGTGTGTATTTTAGGTTAGAATTTTCCACTGAAAAAATCATGAAATGCTGCGGTAAATCTACAAAACTACAATAAAGATTAACAACTGCTGATACATTTAAACGTAAATTATGCCAAAAGGTAGGTTTTTCAATGTCTTTGTAATAATTTTCCAATAAAGAAAGTGAACCAAAAAGTCATTCGTTATTCGTGTTTTCCTCGTCATCTCTCATTTGTCAACATAAATTTCTTTGCATCAAAGATACAATAATCATTCCGCATAGACAATGCAATAATTGTGAAGCCCCAAAATTCGTACAACGCTCAAAATATCCGAATAAACATTTTCCCGCCATTTATGGTTACTGTTTTCGACCTAGCTCAGTGGCGCCCCCAACGGTAATTTTACTTCCGAATAATAATAGCTAATGTAATTTGTACATTTAATGAGAGATCTAATCGTTAATAACTATTTTACAATTTTATAAATTTTATTTAAGAAAATAATTCGGTTAAATTGCGACGTTGGCGTTTTTATAGTTTTGAAACAGCTAATAGTTTATTTTTTATGGATTGTTATCGATTGTTTTTTCTTTTATCGTTTTTTATTAATATTAATTGTCATCAGTCACCACTGTAATTTAGTGCGTGATCTGTCAACAGCATCAAGTCGTTTATTGAAAATTATGAGGAAATAGTTTGAACAGATTTTGCAAAGTTAAACTAAACAAAAACAAACAACAAAAATAGAAAGTAGAAAAAATAGTATATTACACTCGTTTTATAAGACTTAATTGTGGCTCTCGTTCTATTGGAGCACTCCTTCGTTGTGCTCCAAAACCATTCATGCCGCAATAGAACGTCTTATAAAACTCGTATAATAATATACTATTGTAAGTTTTAGACGCTAAACTTTTCTCAATTTAATGAAAGTTGACTTTTATTATTCTTTGAGTTTTATTCTTTCACATGTTTCACTCACTGTTTTTTTTTTGCTTTGTTTTTTTTATTGTTTAAATTATTAAAATTCACCAGGAGTTATTTTATCCTTTGTGGGCTTGCATCCCTCCCACACATCATTCCTTATCGCACACCCACCCCTTTTCGCATAAACAATAAACGAATTGCGGTTAGTTAATTTAAAATCGAACGAACCGTCTAGGAGAAGGGGAATGAATGAATGCACCACATACCCTCCCTAATCTTAGTGCTACGTCATCGCCGTTTCCACCCTCGCCCACACACTGAAATATCCATCAGGGGTGGTAGATTTCGGCCACGAAAATAGATCACGAATGCGCTAACAAAGCCATCATAACATTATTATTTCGTATTGTTTTATTACAATTGCTCTGTGTTATGGGAAATTATAATTATTGTGCCATCATAATTAGGAAGGACATTATGAGGGTTGCGACCGTTTCTTGGAGGCTATGGTCTCACATCCGCTCTCATAAACATCGGAAGCAGCTGACGATACAGTGCCGGGCAGTGGCGGCTCGTCTAAACTATTGGGACACCAAAAGTATTATAATACCATTTTTACATCGTAAACGATAAAATAACATTTTATCTACTTCATAACAAAACGAAATTTTATTGTTTAAAAAATTTGGTTTACAACCGTTTGCGTTTTTTTTGTTTTTGACAATTTGTACAATTTTTTAACTGTTCCATCTCAACTGCATATTTAGAAACTTCTGATAATTACAGTGGAGTCTGGTTATAACGAACTCCGAAAATGCACGAAAATCAGTTCGTTATATAACAAAAATTTTTAATCAATCTGGCTCTGCTTTTTGAATTTTAAAATCTATTACACTGCGTTAAATTTAGCAAAAACAGCCACAGAAGGAAAAGTCCTTTCATACAAAAAATATAAAAATGTAAAAATCTGCACAGGTTTTCTTCTACTTTTTTTATTATGTAAGTTTATTATGTAAAAAAAGTGCTCAAAAGACGCAAACTTAGTCGATGTTTCGTTTTTTGACGAATTTAAAACTGGTAAAAGTACAATGTGTTCAAAAATGGTTGTTCATCAAGTCACCTATGAAATTTGAACGTAATGTGCCGCTTTATTTAAATTGTGAATGCTGTCAAAGTGACAGATCCGTCAAAAAATGAAAAAAGGCTTGGAATCCAAAAACTAAAAAATACACAACAACAAAAACATATGGTTTTATTGTTTAAAATGTTTTTAGTTAGTACAGTAAAACCTCCCAATAACGTACACCAATGGGAAATTTTTAACTGTCCGTTGTGGAGAGGTGTCCACTAATGAGATGTGGGAAATATTAATACATATATGAAGGTTTGTTACGTTCCTACAAAAATGTCCGTTGTGAAGAGATGTCCGTTATTCGGAGGTTAGTACTTCCCTTGCTGCTTTGTCGTTATCAACCCCAACATAATTCTCAAAATTCGGGGAAAAGTTTGTTAAAAACGGAAAATTGCATCACATTTTCAAGTCAACTTTCGTTCGTTATATCTGGAAGTTTGTTATAAGCGGGTTCGCTATAACGGGACTCCACTGTAATAACATTTATTCCACCGTAAACGATAAAATGACATGAGAAAAAAAATTATCATCTAGAGAAATATAATGGTTTACAACTATTGTGTTTTTCTGTTTTTTTTTCATTGTTGATTTTTTAACTTTTATCTACAGGGTGTTCCGTCTAAACCACACACTAGAAATATTTAAAGTTCTGATAATTATATTTATTTGAAAATTGCTGTAATGCCATAACACGTTGGGTTCTGTTGAATGAAAATGTTTTTAACATGGTGGCACTTCCGGTTATACCGGAAGTCGATATTAACTTTGTTATTTCAAATGGGAATATATGTTTTTTACTGCGTTTTTTAATAACTCGAGTTATTTAAAGGAGATTTACATTAGTTTTCACTATACCTAAAAGTCGTTTTCGAAATATTTAGTTTTTTGAAAATTTTTGGTTTCTAACTTTTTGCTTTAAAAATCGGTAATTCTGCCATTTTTAGAGTTTTTAATAAAAAAACATCAATATTTTTTATTTTTTCAAATATTTTACAACATAGTTTGATTACGAAAGTTGTCCAAAATATGCCGAAAAGTCGAAATAATATTAAGTTTTGTTTTTTTCAATACATACATCATGGCGGAACTTCCAGTTATACTGGAAATAGCTATCAACTTTCTTGTTTTAAATAAAATATGTTTTTACAAGATTTTATTAAAATTTTTAGATTTGCACTTTTCGCTTGTAAAATCGGTAATTTTTGAGTTTTTTGAGTTTTAGAAATCGTTTTTGGACAATCAAAAAAGAAAGAAAGAAATATCTTTCTTTCAGTGTGTCCAAAATTGTCAAAAAGCAAATCCAAAAATTTTCAAAAAACCCTAAATAATTCGAAAACCACTAAATTTAGGCAAGTACAGGAAAAGCTGATAAAATTTCTCTTAAAATAACTCGAGAAATCCAAAAATGCATTTAAATTAAGAAAGCTGATACCGACTTCCGGTATAACCGGAAGTGCCGCCATGTTAAAAATGCAAATTTGTTGTATGCAAATTTTCAGATTAATTCAATCAAAAAAATAGAAGATGAATAACATTTTGTATTATACTTGACGATAAAATTTACCATTATCTTCTCAAGCGTTTTCGAATAAGATAAAATAAAATTGTATCGTCTTGTATGATAAATAAATATTGTGTATTAATAGTTTTGGACCCACTTTTTTAATTTAGTTAAATTTTTAAGTCCGTCGTAGGTAAAAAACTAGGGTTTGTTGCGCCCCTGCTTCGTCCCCTCGTGCCTTAGGCCAAGAAAATCGAACGCATGCACACAATCTCGTCTTTTATTTATTCCCGTCATTAGACACTCGAAATCGTTAATTAGTTTTGAAATCGGTTGAAATTTTCCAACTCGGTCGCAGTTACCTGGGTGCGAACGCCGGCGATTGTTCTCGTCTCTATATACTCGCACTTTCTGTCTCTCTTTCCGCTGTTTGTCTTTGTCGGCGTTCTTATGTACTCTGTGACTGTGAAATCTCACCGAGGGGTGAGAGATTAGATGGAATTCCTCGAGGGGGCGCGATTTCACCGTGGGGTGGACTGGGGATTTAATTAATGTCTAATGTTTAAAAAATACGAAAAATTTCACAATCAACTATTGTAAGTTAATTTTACGGTTTCATGGTTTGCTAACAATGCGTAAAAGTATGGAATTGGGGATTCCGTTATGGCTGATGACTTTATAAAGGTATTGTCAACGTTATTGTTATTACGAACATTTTTTATTTCTTTTTGCTTAAAATTCTCGACTTTACGTTTCCTAATCCTTGGAAAAATGCACCAAAATTGCCTCTTCGTCCGCATTAAATCACAACAAAAATGACGTTTAAAGTAGGGACATAATCACCCGAAATGAGCGAATAGAATAAAAACGGGAGGGTTTCCAGCTGAAGCTATCTTTTTTCGTTTCATTACATTCTCCATACTTCTCTTTCGTGGCTGGAAAGCTGTTTTGGCGTGATTTAGACCTGTCAGATGCAAATAATTCGCGTTGTTTTAGTAGAACTTTTTCCGTTCTTATTCCAGGACCGAACTCAACTTTTTTTGACTTTTTTCACTTGGGCAAATGTTCGGTTTTTGGATTTTGGTTAAGACGTTGACAAATTAAATTGCTGTCACAATTTAAAAATTTTGAAGAGTTTCTATGGCTTTCAATATCTAATAATTAATAATAATTGAAAAATATAATAAACTAAATATAAAAGTATATAAAAATAATATAATAACTAATAATAATAAATAATACTTGATTGTACTCAACAGAGTGTTTAATAACACACAATAACCTAAGGCTAAAAATGAAAAAGAAAAGAAAAAAATTAACAAGAAAAAAGGCGTGAAAACAAACGAGTTTTTGACTGAAAAACGTGCTGAGAAGCTCGAAAAACGCAAAAATGTTATTTTCGACCCATTCGATAATTTTTCAAATACTAAATTTACGTTCAAAATCTAGCTAAAAAAATGCATTTCTGACTGAAAAAATTCTTGAAAGAGTCTAAATAGTGCTATTTTGACCCAATTTAGTGATTTATTTAGCCCGGTTTGTGAGAAAAAATGAGGGGAAAAATTAAATAATGAAAATTTATTGTTCGGTCATGAACTGACCTAAAAGATAATAAGATAAAAACATAATGCTACAAAAATATGACTATTTTCAATCTAATTTGATATATATTTTTATAAATATATAGGTAGGCTTAATTTATAAGTATCTCCCAAAAACATGTGGGAACATGTGTTCGAAAATTTTTTAATTTTACAAAAAATATGCGTTTTTAATCAAAATGCTCGAGAAAATTGCCTTTCTGGCCACAAAATACGAGAAATGATCGAAGAACGCGAGATAATGCTTATAACTTTTGAGCAAATATACCTTGTGATTTTGTCCTGTTATTAAAATCTCATGAAGAAAATTCTCAAACAAGGCAAAAAAATTATATCAGTTTCAAGCAATTTTTGATTATATTTGCAAAATCACTGCCTACTTAGCTAAAAAAAAGGTGGTAAAACGTCCTATAAAGACAAAACTAACGTCATTTTCGATCCAACTTTTAGAGATTTTTTGTTAAGACAGAAGGGGGTTACTAAGTATATCTAAAACTTATGAAAATCTAGTTTTGTCAACTAATGACTTGATTTAAAAAAGAAATTAATTGGACAACATTGTCCTATAATTTTATTATAGGTAACGCTGATGTCAAGAAATAAGTCATTGTTCAGTTTATACAAATTGAGAAAATAAAAATACAGACCTTACCTTAGAAAAACTCCTAAATAATTTGTTTATATATTATATATTATATATTATATATTATATATTATATATTATATATTATATATTATATATTATATATTATATATTATATATTATATATTGTATATTATATATTATATCTGTTACAAATATCTAATGGCATAGATGATGATAAAAGAAATCCTAGATTAATAAAAAAGATAAAAGCGAATGAAAAGTTACCATATTTACGGAAATTATTATTTCATATCATGAATGCAATAACGGTTAACTAGATAAAATAAACATCAGATTCCAAACAATTCGACTTTCTTTGCTTTGTAATAATCTCGGGGAAAAAGTTTTATAGCTGAAAAAGTGAAAAACTTGTTAAAGTGCTCGAAAAGCCAAAAATAATAATAATAATAAAATCTGTCTATAAATGTATGTTGGATCGTAGTAGGTATTAAAAGTTTGCGGCTTCTTTCAAAAAAAACAATGTTAGTACCTATATAAAAAATTTGGTTACATAATAGAAGGCCTTTTTTGAATGAAATTATTTATTCAACTTTACCTCAGAAAAAAATAATATATAAAATAATAAAAACATAAAAATTAAATTATAAACAATAAAAAAATTAAAAAATGAATATAAAACTACAAATAAAAATCAAAGAAAACAAAACCATTGTCTGTCTTTCAAGAAACGAGAAAGTTGAGCGAAGTTAATTATTATAAAAAAGCAAATTTTTAATTTTATTTTTGAATGTCAACACTGAGTTTCCAGAATTAAAAATTTTAATTTTTGTTTAATTTTGGACAAAAATTTGCAAAAAAGTGGGTTTTTAAAACAATGCAAAATGCTTAATAAAGCCGAAATAATGTAATTTGTAACAAAATTTTGGTGAAATTTTGTTGTGAATAAAGAATATAATTTTATACTTAAATATTGAGATAAATTCGAAATTGAGACTTTCCGAATTTACAGTTTAGAGATTTTGGATAAATAAGTAGGTACAAAAAGTTTCAGATTTCATAAATCAATAAATGTGAGATTTTGGAACCTAACCGAAGATATTTGAATTCCTCTATGTCTATCTAGGTATTAAAACAAATCAAAATTTTAAGTTTTAAGATTGTAAGACTCAAAAATACGAAATAAGTTTTTTAAATTTAATTTAAATACTTACCTACCTACATAAAAAAGTTTCATATTTCATAATAAAAAAAAATTGCATCTCGTCAAAACAAAAATACCTATACACAGTGGAACAGTTTAAGATTTTAGAAAAATTGAAAAAGTTATTAAAAAAGCGATTTTCAATCATTTTTTAAACACAACAAAATATTGCTTAATTTAAATCTTAAATTTATTATTTCTCTGATTCTTAAAAATTAAAATTATTTTTTTAACTAATCAAACAAATACAGAAATTATTATTTGAAAGTCAAGATGTTGAAGTTGTAGGCGGATAACTTGTCTCGCTTTATCTCCACTCTCTTAAAAATTAGCAAAAAAAGCCCATTTTCCTCGACATAATCCCCTAACGACTTTTTAATGCTAAGATCCACTAATCCCTCAACCCATTAAAAATTCAGGACAAGTAACAAAGCGCAAAATTGTACTTTCCATCCCGTGATGTTTTCCAATCATTTGTGTAATTTTCCAACTGGAAAAAACCCCAAAATCCTGACCAAACATCATAATCCACCAATCGGCAAACATGCCATTCCATATTAAACCCTCCAAATCCGTTCCAAACAACCAAATTAAATTTTCACACAGGAGAGGAGAATTAATCAGGGCCACCTGCGACTCGCACAGTCCCTCCGAGTCCATTTAACCGATTTTTTTGAATTATTAATAATCGAAGCGTTCAATTAGGGCGGAAAACCCGATAAAAATAATGATAATCCATTAGGAACGATTTAGACGTGGCCTTATGTACAGTCGAACCCACCTTGTACATAAATAATTACAGGGACGCACTCAGACGGCTATATATAGAACAAAAAACATTCACTCGCTACGGTTACATGCCGGCTTTGGACGCACTAAACCGAAACGCCCTCTAGATGACACACAATATATATTTTTTTTACAAATCATTACAATGGCAATACGTAATTATCAACACAATTAATTAATTAAATCATTACGATAATTAATAATTAATCGAAATTAATTAAACGGAAACGTTGTAAATACAAGTGTGAGTGACTCCAATGACATTGGGAACGTCACGTGGTCCACAAGCAGCGTTCTGTTGTTTATTTAGTCCGTTTCGAGTGAGCCATGTAACCGCAGCCTACTCGAATAGCATGTAACCCCTAGCATTTTATCTCGTTAACGATGCCAATTCATCCCATTTTGTTTCTCTTCACGTCACCGCTTGATATAACCACACCCAGGGTCTCGTTCCTGTGTGTTAGAACGGTGTGGTTGTATGACGTAGCAATTGTTTGAAGTGAGATGGAGCACTTATCGCCGACAAGTCTCGATGTGTGTTGGTTTTGGCTACACGTCATTCTTTAAAGAAGTTTTGTTGACTGAAACGTTGCAGTAGCACGACGATAAAGGCTTATCTATGGCATGACAACAATTTTCCTATCCGAGGTCTTGTGGGTAATTAAGACAAAGTTGTAATTAGGGGCATTTTTTGGAGTTTTAATTGGATAAAATGGAAGATAGGTGCTAGAAGATTTGTTCAGTTTGGCTGAATGATCTAAAATTTCAATGTTTTACTTCCTAATTTTTGTAGGAAATGTTATAATAAAGCTTTGAATTTGAAAAACAGAAGCAGAAAAACAGTAACTTGGATCTTTAAAATTTGACAAAATCCTAGTTTATAACAAGACTTCGTTCTATCTTTGCTTAGACTCTTCAGAAAAAATGTTTTTTACTTAAAAATGACTAACTCTTTTTCCAGTTTTTATTTTTTTAGTCTTTAATATTCAAAATTGTCAAAAAAATAAGATATTTCCATTTGTGTCAAAATTTATGGTTCAAAACGATTTTTTTAGTCGTGCAGTTTTAAGATTTTACAATATTTATCGCATATAATACCATCTTGTATATTTGTTTTTATACTATGTATTATTTTAAAATACAACGTGTTTTTAAATGACTCTCATCTAGTCGTCTGTGAATTTTTAAATTAGAAATGCCGCTTTACAGAATTATTGACAGGCATTTGGTCACCGAATATTACCATTCTTTATTTATTAAATTTCCAATTCGGAAATTTCAACAATAAAAGTGTTTTCTTTCACAATGTGACAATTTAGTTGCATTTCATCGAAATTTTTAAAAGAAATTAATTGACAATTTGTGAATTTTACAACTGACAGTTTTATTGACATAGAATTCAATTGAACAGAGCGGCACAATTTCAAAGTTAACTAGATGAGAATCATTTAAAAACACATTGTATATTTAAGTATAGCTACAACCTGAATGATTTCTCTATTATTTTGTGTAATAATTTTACTTCATTGTTAAGATCAGCCTCAAAAGTCCTGTCCTTACGAGAAATTTTGACGTAAATTACCTATTATTATTTTTAATTAGATCTAACTAACTTATCAAGATCTTTACACAAAACCTTCATTAACTAACTCTTTTGGTTACCTTCAGCTCTTTAGACAATTTTTGTTTATTTTCCTTATAATTTTTTTGTATCGGCCTTGATGATGTATATATTGATGTGTCTAAATGTCAAAGGTTCGTCATATATTATTACATACAGACTAAACCAAAAGTAAAGTACAAAATTCATATTTTTGTTATTAAGTATTTTTCAAAAAAATTTTTGAACAGGTCGATTTATTTATTTTAAATTCTACATTTTGACTTCATACTGACATTTATGATATAACTTGTTTTTGAATTGTGACCTCATTTTTAATTGTTTTTAATGACAGTCTACATTTTTATATAAAAATGAAATTAAAAATTACAAAAATTAATTTAACAAAACACAAAAATATATACAGTCAAACATAATGGTCTTTATCTTTTTCCTCTTCACTTATTTTAAAAGCGGCAATTGTTTTTAATTTTTTTTTTGTAAATTAACATGAAAAGACGTCTAAACACAAAAAAAAACGAACAAAAAACAATTACACCTAACAAAATAAAGTAAGACAGAAAAGTTAAAGCTCTGTTTAATACTCACAATAACTGTTACAACTTTTCTATCTTATTTTCGTCTTCTTTTTTTGTTTTTTTGCTTCACTTTTTTTAATTAGGTAATTAAAAAATAAAGATGACTTCATTACTTAAAAATAAATGTAGTTAGAAATGTCATTATGGTGTCAAAATGTAAAAAAATTGACCTGTTCCAGGATTTTTTTGAAAACCGACTCTTGAATTTTGTGCGTTATTTTTGGTTCAATCTGTATATTGTTTTTCAAAGTCTTTAAAGTTCTTCAATTTCTACCTAACACAGCTAGTAATTAAAATCTACCGTTTTGGACTAATTAATATCTAATAATTAAATTAATAATGTTTAGTAAATCTGTAATAACAAATTCAAACTAAAGAAATATTTTTTAAAACCAATAGTAAGTAGAGAATAATAATAATTGGCGGACGTCCGAAATTTTGACACGTTTAGTTAAATAATTTTTTACTCCAAAACCACGCCCGATACAAAAATTTCGTAAGATATAAAAACTGTTAGGAAATAATGGATCTTTTGAATACAAAAAAATTGCACCAATTGGACAATGTATAATAAAAATATGACTTCAAATGTGTAAGGTTGTTAATAAAATAATAAAAAAGAAAAACGAAAATAATTTGAACTTTAACTCTCTTTAACTTAGTATTGATCTGCGGAAATTTTTATTCCTTTTTGTTACAATAAGATTTTCGTTCGTACAAAAAATTCCATTGTTTTCTACCTACCTACTAAGTGTTCAAAAATGGTTGTTCATCAAGTTGACCATGGAATTTAAATTAAATGACTATTGCAGTTTTTCTGTCAAATCTTTGAATTAGCTTTTTTGCATTTTTCGACATTTTTTTTGTCTTGATTTGTATTTTATATCTCCGTAAGTTTTATTGTTGTGTATTTTTCGTTTTTGGATACGCAGCCTTTTTGCATCATTTTGACGGATCTGTCACTTTGACGGCATTCACTATTTAAATTAAGCGGCACAAATTCAAGTTTCATAGGTGACTTGATGAACAACCATTTTTGAACACATTGTACTATTCAAAATCTTGAAATGATGAAAGATCTTTATAACACTGCTTTATTTTAATTTTTGATATTTTGAATTTTATTGAAACTACAAGGTGTTTTTGAATGATTTGCATCTAGTCGTCTGTGAATTTTTCATGTAAAATCAGTAAAAACTTGACGATTTGTAAATTTCGCAAATGACAATTTTGACACTTATTAACAGAGAATTCAATTCAACAAAGCGGCACAAATTATTTTACATGTAAACCAATTTCACAGTTAACTAGATGCGAATAATTTAAAAACACATTGTATTAAAAGTGTAAATTCTGTAACTTGTTAATTTTTTTTACTGTTCATTCAATAAAATTTTTAGTTTTTTAGCCTTTGATTTCGAAGTTCTTGTTTTTTTCACTCTTCTTCTTTGAAGAACACCAGCTCACGATTTCTCAATTTTAGCTCAAGATCTCTAGTTTGTTATAAAAATTAGTCCAAATTTTTGTTCTTTATTCTTCTAACGAAATTTTGTTGTCTTTAATTTTGAATAAGACTTTCTTTTCATTCTGAATTTAAAAATTCTTCACAAATTTCTAGTTTTTCACTTTCAAGAACTACGATTGGAGTATTTCTAAAAAAATAGCCAATATCTAGGTGTTAAACATCTTGAAACAACAACGGAAGTTTACAAATTTAATCTTTACGATCTTGAGACACAAACATGACTTAGAGAATTTGAAAAACAAAAGATAAAATCTTCATTTATCGCGAATTAAGATCTTATCAATTTTTTTAGCCTTCCGAAAATCTTATTCCTGATAAATTTTAATTATTTCTGATGATAAATTATGCGAAGAAAAAGCTTAATAAACATGGAACTCATTACCTGCACCCATATTTTATGTAAATATGTAATTCATTTGCAAAAATCCGAGCCGCTCTAATAATTAGTCCTTTAATAAGGACGCAGTGGAGCATTAAAAGTGCAATAAATCAACAAATAAACAAACAAAAAACATAATCACACAAATGCAAATGTGGCAATTCGTCACGCAAACATTTTTAATTCGACGTTCCGATAACAATATTAATTAAAATAGCGTTTTAAAAACGTGACGTGATTTTGCCTATTCAACTAAACTTAGCCTCCTATGGCGTTATTATGCAAATTGTGATGATCCGTGTTGGTTTTTACGCAAATTCAGCGACCTTGGGCCACTCCTGATAACGCTAAACCCGTTTCGAGCTTCATTAGTGACGTCCAAGATGTGCAGTTTCGATTTCTCCGAACGTTGGTTGTCTTGTCTGTTCACTTTTTCTCTGAAAATAAAGTAGCCCTTCGGCCGCCCTATAACGCCGCTAATGGCGAGCCCACCCAAGAGGGAAAGAAACAGTTGAGAGTGGAGTAATAACGTGGACGCGTGACGTGCGAAATTGTACAAGTTATTTAGAAAGTTATTTATATTGAAGTCACGTGAGTACGGGTTTTAAATGGAACGGCAACATCAGAGAGATTCGAGTCGAGTCGACTGTGATCGGCGGCTTTTGTTTCGGTATTCGTTTGTTTGACGGACGGGAATTTGGTTGGCGGATGAACAACACTATACATAATCCGATTTTTACAATATTTTGGTTTAATTGAAATCAAGACAGGAAAAAAACGTATCTTGACTAGGATACAGAATTATTTTAACAACAAATTAAAGTATGTCTTGCTTTGAAGATCAAAAGATACGAAAAATGGTGACTGCAAGATCTTAAAATTTAAAGAACGTACAGGGTGCCTCAGGGGTCTATAACTTTTTTGCTATTTAAAATATTGCTATGTCGTTTTGATTATACGACAGACCGACTTAAAGTACACAAATCAAAAATATTTTTATTAAACACAGGGTGTTATATACACGGTGGTGGATCAAAGTTATTATGGGTCGATCTTTTTTCGTTTCGGAATTATTCAACTTTTCGTTATAAAAAAGACTAATTTTTGAAAAATAACTGCAAAGTCGCCTATGAATATTTTACGGCCAATTTGTCACAGAAAAACACAGAATACCTTGAAGTTTTAGCAAATAGGCGCCTTTTTCTTGAAACACGTAGATAATATACAGGGTGTGCCAAAACGCAAAAAGTTGAATAATTCATTTTTTTTCAAATGGAACACCATGTATTTTCTCACGCATCGATGGCATTCTGCATAAGGTTTCTAATAGTATAGGGTTTGCATAGAAAATTTAAAACATTTTTTTGAGATTATTCAAAAATATATTTTATCACAAGAAAATTTGTTATCCTAGAATTTGAAAAGTCAAATAATTTATTTTATGATTTGTACTAATGTAAGTAATTACATTAATAATTTAATTATTACTTGATACGTAAATTAATTGTACTCATCAAGAATTAATAATAAAATAAATAAAAAAAGAAAATTTTTTTTGAACACTTTAATTTCTAATTTGCTATACAAACCGCATATCATTAAAAAGCTTATAAAATAATGCTATTCATACGTCGAGAAAAAATACAGTGTTCCATTTGAAAAAAATGAGTTATTTAACTTACAGGGCACACCCTGTACATTATTTCCGTGTTTGAAGTAAAAATCGACTATTTCCTAAAAGTACATGGTATTCTAAATTTTTCTGTTGAAAATTTTCCGGAAAATATTCATAAGCGACTTCGTAGTAATTTTTTAAAAATTGTATTTTTTTTAACGAAAACTTGAATAATTACGAAACGAAAAAAGATAGACCCATAATAATTTATATAAAGTTACATTATTTTTTTGCGTAGAATCTAATTATGCAAAAATATATAGAGTATTCAATTTAAAAAAAATATAACTTTGGTTCACCGTCATCTACAACACCCTGTGTATAATATAAATATTTTTAGTTTAGGGACTTTAACTCGATCTATCGGATAATAAAAACGACTTGGTAGTATTTCATATAACAAAAAAGTTATAGACTGATTACGGATTCCTGGGTCACCCTGTACCTGTAAAAATAATTGTTACTAGTTCTTGAAAATAAAAAATCAGGAAACAAACTTTTTTTCGGGAGGACAGATACAGATCTTAGATCTTGATACAAATTATAGAAATAGTGAGTCTTTTCAGGTCTTCAAACACTCGTAGTTTAGATAAGATGTGAAAAACCGAATGAAATTACTTGCGGAACAAAAAAAGAATCGAGAAAATAATAACAAGACATTAAAAATGGAAGACTAAAAAAAAACGGTTTTTAAGATCTTATAACGAAAAAGGCTTTGAGTTAAAAGTAAGATATCCAGAATGAAAAAAGTCTTACTGTAAAGATCCTGACGTATTGTCTAAAATAATACTAAAAGTAATCTTTAGAACAGAGAACATTAGAAATAAGAAGAGTTTGTTCTGATTATCTTAATATAAGTAGTACCTAATGTGTTTGAAAAGAATAGAAATCTTGAAACCAATTTTAAGATAAACCAAAAAAATAATGTACCTACTGCTCTCTTGAGATTAATTCCAACAATAAAGTGAAGATCTGGAAATAAAATAGAGAAATTCAGAGCCACCTTGCAGAACAGAAATAAGATTGTAATAATTTTAAAATTGAAAAACTATTGACAGGAGTATCTTGAGACTAATTTTTAGAAAAAACAAAAGATCTAGAAATAACTTAAAGGTAGGTACTTATATGTGTACTTATACAGACAGACACTTTTCACATAATAATAAACTAGTTTCGACAGTACAGTAGTTTAATAATGAAAAAAGTCTTCCAGTAAAGATTTATCAAAATCACAAGATTGTAAACATGAGAGACTAGAAAACAATTAAAATGTCTGGAAGAATAATTTTAAACTGTTTTTAATAATAAAAATAAAAATAAAAAGTAAAAAGTAAGTCGCTTTTTCCATTTGGGCTCTTTATTGGAATATTCTTTATAGACTTTTAGTTTGTTTTTTTCATAAAATGTTCAAATAGACCGACTTTTAGTTGTAGTTGTCACAAATTGTTTGTTATTTTGAGCCTAAAACTCACTTTTTTCCCAAATTTAAAAGTGCGCTTAGAAATAACATAAGAGTCGGTTTATATGTAGAAGCGTCATTAAGTTAATCTGCAATTAAATGTGTGATTAACTGATCAGGTGACCAAATTGAATGAATGTGATTGGTCCATTCGCGTTGTTAACGTTTAACAACGAATTAAATTTTAACAAAGCTTTATATAAACTTTGCGTAATCGATCGAAATAGTTATCTTGATTGTGAAACGTATTCTTTTTCTCGCAAAAATGTCTTAAATATAGCGAACTATAATGTAATAACTACTTTATTTTTTATTTTCTTCATGAGCTAAAAAAAACTCAGTTTTCAGTTGAAGGTCAAAAATGCTTTACTTTTGTTTTGTTCAAGTATTCAGCACGTTTTTTAGGCTAAAACTCACATATTTCACTTATTTACTGTTTGGAATAAACGAAGAATCACAAATGAAGGCCGAACATGACATTATTTTGATCTTCTTCGTTAATCTCCAAATTGAGCTAAATGGTAAAGATCTTGAGACAAATTAAGAAATGGTGAATATATTTTAAAATCTTAAATACTCGTAAAAAAATAAACGCTAGGTAAATCTGCTTCAAACTGATCTTAAGACAAACTAAAAAAAAAGCACTACTTTTTAAAATTCACTTTAAAAGACACTTCTCAACAATCAAGTGAAGATGTTGAGATAAAACGGAAAAAAAATACAAAATCTTGAAACGAAAGAGTAATGATAGTGTACTGGCTTCTTTGAAATGTCTATTAGTTTAATTTGTTTTTAAAATAGGTGGTTTTTTTAAATTAATCTTTAAATAATAATATATCAAAAAATATGTTTTTTTCATCCCAAAATTCACTTCTTTTTTGACACTTCTTTTTGAAATCTACTTTGTGACTTAGCTCATTTATGACTGAGAAACTTAGTCTTTTTGAAACATGAAAAAACATGAATTATATAATATATTTTAAGACAAGATTAATTGAATGTCTTGTTGCTTTTACGAAAAATTGATAGTTTCTCAAGAATGATAAATTTTCAAATTCAAACATCCCGCCATTTGCTAATTACCCAAACTTTTGCAGCAACATCAAGCCGGCGTGGCACAGTGGGCGTCTTCCGATTGTCCATTGTCGAACTATACGTCATTAATCACGTGCCCACCGCCAGCTGGATGAAACCCAATTCTCACACAATTCATCAACATTTCGGAATCCTTCTTGAATGTGGCGACATCTAACGGAAACAATTGACCAAGTGATACATGACACTCTTCATCCGTCACTTGTTACGCCATATTTTTTTAATTGTACAGTATAGGGTAGACATTAACTAAATAAAAACAAGTTATCTAGATTTATTAATTGCTCGTTATCACAAGTAGTTAGTGGCCCCTAGCCTAGCCGCCTAGATCTTGATCAAAATCCGTTTCCTCTCTCAAATCCCAAAGAATCCACAAACATAATAATAGTGATAATACACCGGGGCAAAACACAATCGCCCAACCAAACACTCCTCATCCCAATCGCATCACCCGTGCCTCCAATCCCCAATTCCCACATTTCCAACGATTCGAAACGTTGCACCCATCATCAGTAGCAACCCCCCCGCCCCTCGTATCAATTACGGATCAAGTCGGCGCACGATTACCTCAAAAAACAAAGAAGCATCGCATCGGCTAATTACACACGCCGTTCAACATTCATCAGGTCATCTACGGAAACAACCGACGGACGATCGATACGATAAGCGTATTGCGCATGCGTTTTCTAACGCTGACAGGGTCACAGCAGGCCATGCGAAGCGAAGCACGCTAGATCCGAATACCGAGAAGAATGGAAAATCGAGGCGAAACGAGGAGGAATGCATGAGCGCCTGATTTTTCGATCCGAGACAAGGCCTACTACGACCGAAATTTCGCTGGTTAAGGGGGTTGCAATGGCGGGTGCGAGAGCGGATGTTTGGGATTTGACGCTTCCGGTGGCTTAATCAAGGATGGCGTTGTTACACACACACTTTTCGTTATCAAGCTAATTATGCAACGAATTAAGTAATGGTGACAATAATGCGAAAAGTGTGCTTGCCTATCAGTTGACGTCAAGATTAGGAAAACAAAATTTGTTGTATTTAAGTGAGCATTTAGATAAGGTTTGTTATCATTCCTGTCACATCAGAATGGTGATCTAATCTTTATTTTCTGTTTTTGGGAAGTTTATTTTTGTTTATTTATTGTTTACTATTGTTTTCTGATTTAAATTATCATTATGTATCGAAGCGATTTTTTATAAAAACGAACAAAAACTAGTGCTAATTAGTACTATAATTGCGCTTATAAAAATCTTGCTTTAGTTTTGGAACACCGGATAATAATGGAACATTGGGTTATTTAGTGTAAATCTAGTTAACTGGGGGAAATAAATAGAATTAATAACAAAACAAAAATTAGGTACTTTCAAGTTCGGTTAAAATGGTTGTTAAAGGTTTATTGGAAACGATAAAATCTTCGAGATAAAAAGATTTTGACAAATTAATGGCTTCAAAGATCTTCAACGGAATATAAATAACGCTGATGACATTTGGACTAGTTTTTATTCAACTTTTTAAACAAATATTTTGTAATTCTATTATTAGTTATTAGCGATTGTTCAAAAAGGTTGCTTTCTATGCCTAAGTATAAAAGGTTTAAATACATAATAAATAATAAGTGTTTGTTTTTTAAATGTTTATTTATTGAGAGAAAATAAAGAACTGACAAATCATTTTAAATACAAGTGTAAATGTTGCAGTTGGATTTTGCGATGAAATTTTTTCGTTTAAACGTTTATGAGCAAATAATGCAATTTTAAATGGTACTGCCATTTTTTTCTAAATTATATAAATGGTTTACGATAAACTTTCTGGTTTGGTAATCTTAGGGAAGTAACGAGAAACGAAAATTAAAATACTACCGGAAATTTGAATATCGAAGATGTTTGCGGAAATAAAAAAGTTGGTACAACAATTTTGAAAGTGATTTTTTTGTGAGAGCGTATTCTAGTTAGTTCTTTGTTGTTTAGTTTTAACTTATATTTTATTAACGAATTACTTACCTACTAATTATTGTAAAGTTGTTAGAACATGAAATGTACTGAAGGTAAGGAAAAACAAGGATCGCATCTAAAAATTTTCAAGATCTAAGCATGGCTGATGCTATTACTTATTACTTATATTTCTTTATATATTTATATATGTATATAAATATTTTTATATTTATATATATATATATAATACATATATATAAATATATTTATATTTATATTTATTTCTTATTACTTATATTTTTAAATTATTATTACTTTGGTATTGTTTAAAATAATAATGATAAGTTTTTTAAGAAAAAAAAAAACAAGACACTTAGTATTTGGATATCATTGTTTATAAAACTCAAGAATTTCTAGGTAGGAACACCTACAGTTTAAAATAATACGAGTATATGTAAAAATTATATATTCGATAAGATAATAATTTTTCACTGTCAGAAGCTGTAGCTTCTCAAATACAGAGAAATAAATACGTAAAATAGTCATTTTAGTTGAAATGAATAAAATGTCTCTAATTTTTTACGTTTTGGACAAGTTTTTAATATAAATTTATTTCATTTGCCAAATCTGAATGAAAGATGTGTTCTTGAAACACTTTTATAACTAGTAGAGTGTGAAATAAAGAAAGAATTTGTGAAATTGTGAACATAGTTATTGAATTATTTTACTTTGATACTTGTCTAGAGAACTTTTCTATCTTTAAACAGCGTTTAAAGTCGGTAAATAAACATGATTTGAGCTTAGATTTTTTCTGGGAATAGTTATTGAAAAAATATCGGTTTAATAACGAAAATATACCATGATCGATGGCGTGGGTTGGAATCACGCTTTGTCAAATATTTTTATTTATATGAAAAAACCTATAAGAAGTAATGTGATTTAGAATGAACCAATAATCAATCAAAGCAAAAGTTTTTTGAGTTTTACAATGTCTGGTGTATGTAGAGATCTTTAGATTAATAAATATCTAAACTACACGGAGTTTGGAAAATGGAAGCAATATCAAGCCATAATTTCAGCATTTTATTGACGTCCGAAATTCAAAAACCTGCTCTTTCTATATTCAAGGTTAAAAAAAGGCAGAACAACTGCATCGGTAGCAATTTTTTTTGGTTTTATTCAAATGCTCGGCTTCTTCTGCTGTGTGTCGTATAAAAAGCAGTGTTAATTCTTGCCATTTTTCGTGGAAGTATTCGAGTTAGAATCTTTATATGGCCCAAAAATGCAATAAACACTCAAACAAATAGTTTGAGATCTTTATGTGGTCCTTTATGATCTTTATGAGGTCCCGAAATAATAATTTTTTTTTCCTAATGCAACTGGTAGGTTTATCAAACTTAATTTGCAAAGATATTTCTTGAATGATTAATAATTATTAAGTCGTAATCCACATTTCATATTATTATCAGCACCTCTACAGGGTGTCCGTTTTTTTGAGGTCCACCATGGGGATCTCAGTTATTATTAGAGATAAGAAGTCGGTTAAATTAGGACAAGTTGCGCATTTTTATGCTGAACAATTATCTAAAAGAAAATTTGTTGTGTCATTTTTAGTTTTTAAATTATTGGAAAAAAAACCGGAATTTTGTAATTTTCGTTTTTATTTTTTCAAGCGAAAACCAAAAGAACTACACGTTTTTAACTTGGACGTTCTTCAGGCAATTTTTTACAAGGAATCTAAATCTGTCATCGTATTTTCCATGGCGTTCTTGATTTCAGAGTTACAACACTCAACTTTGGTTTTGCTTATGGACGCCATATTCGGTTTTTGTATTTTTGAAAAGTGTTTTTATTTCTGATTACAACGATGTATCGCATGATATGATCGAATCTCACATGCTGATCAAAATGGAGAAAAAAGGATTTTTGCGAAGAGTGCTTTGAAAAAAACGCCAACAATTTTGTTTTTAAACAAACTAGATTTTAAAGGTTTAATTGAATTTGGATCTGGGAGATTAAGATTTACGCCAAGTTTATTTATTTATTAAAAACTAAACGACATAACAAGCTTAAATTTTATTCTTTGCAAAACAAAACAAGACAAAGTTATAAAAGTTTTGCTCGCATATTTATTTAATAGAACTGTCAAAATTTAGTCAACATTTTTGATGTTTTTTCCAAAGCACTCTTTGCAAAAACGCTTTTTTCTAAATTTTTAATTAACATGTAGGATTTGATCATATCATGTGATACATCATTGTAATCAGGAACAAAAATACTTTTCAAAAATACAAGTATCAAACATGGCGTCCATAAGAAAAACTAAAGTTTAGTGTTGTAACTCTGACATCAAGAACGCCTTGAAAAAGGTAATGACAGATTTAGATTGGTTGTAAAAAAGTGCCTGAAGAATGTCCTACTTAAAACGTCTAGTTCTTTGAATTTTCGCTTAAAAAATAATAACGAAAATGATAATTGATTTTTGTCAATAATTCTCGAAAATTAAAAATGCCACATAAAATTTTCTTTCAGATAATTGTTCAGCATAAAAATGCCCAACTTTGCCTAAATTTTACCGACCTCGTATCTATTATAATAACTAAGATCTCCATGACAGAGTTCAAAAAATAGACACCCTGTATAAAGAATAAAAACCTTTAATGTGAAAAAACCAAGAAGGCTACATTTCTAATCTAATTTAACCAACATTGTGTCTCTCCATGGTGCTGCTCAAAAAAACGGACACCCTGTATAAAATTAAATTAAACAAAATTACGCTATGCGTACTATTTATTGGTATCTATTCCATTATTAGAATAAATCGCTAAAATTAATAAACCTTGAAAAAATAAACTCATTTAAACGCCACAAACGCTAAACCGACGCGATTTTTTTCTTCTATACTTATTACACTAGTTTGTAAAAATTACTTTTTTTTATTATTTTATTTTATATGCGTGATTAAATTAAATTAAATGATACTGAATCCAAATTTAATAACAAGACTTATGTGTTAGATAAACTTTTTTGTAAGTAATATTTTTTTTAATAAATAGTTGATTTTACTTAAAACCATAAATCAATAATTGCGTTAATAATTTACAACAAATGTTACAATTTGTTCCAAAACTTTAAAAATCACTAAAAATTATTAAAAACCATATTTTCTACTGAAGTTTTAACCAACAAAAGTCTACTATCGTTGATTTTATTTTGATGATATTTTGACTATTTTCCGTTGTATCATCTCTTATCTATCTGTAATAATATATCTTGACACTTTTTCTTATATTTATTGATTCTGCGCTAAGATTTTCGGTAAAAAAATCTAAGTGAGGGTTAAAAAAATGGAAAACATGTCGTATATTTTAAACCTTTATAAAAATAATGTCCTAGTAGCTTTTGAGCTAATTTGAGCAAATAATAATATTTGTATTGAATTTGGAGAAATTACATAAATCATTAAAAAACTTTATACGTGATAAAAATCTTCACAGTTGTAATAATGCAGACCAGTATTATTATGTAATTAATTATGCCGAGTTTTAGAAACTGAATTTTTTGTAAAATCGGTTGACTTCCTGTCCTCAATCCCCGATAAAATTCATCCTTTCCCAGTCAGGTTTGATAGAATCAGTGATTTAATCCCCTCCGTGTGTTTACCAACAACCAAAACAGGATGTCACTTCTTTTTGTTTCCCCATTCTTTGAACGCAAAGCATCCGTTTTAGTATAAAATATTCCATCCATGTCTCCTCGTCCGTCACTTATTTACCCGATGTTTCGAGCAGTGGTTTCTTGTCAGTCCCTCATCGTCTGCACGTTATTGATCGACACCGCGTGCTGGGGTCTGGTCTGGCACTCGCCCACGCTTTCACCCCATCTCTTTCTCTCCCTGCATTTACATTTCTCTCAATATCCGCCGGTTTATCGCTGCGTCCACCTTCACATCCCGCTTCGCTTTTCGAGCGGCGCGCTTTAATTAAAGGAGGGGATTTGTGTTTGGAATTATTCTTACAGGTTTTAATCTTTGGGCCCTCAAGCGGTTGGTCTTCAATCTTTCTTAACGTAAAAATGTATACAGGGTGTCTCAGCTAAGACTTTCGAGCCCGATATCTTAGAAATTTGTCAACGGATTTTTATGAAATTCTAAATGCAGATATTTTGGAAGATAAAGATTAAATTCCAATTAATGCAACAAGTCAAGTCTTAAAAACGTAATTTTTACGTGTTTATTTAACATGTTAAGCCTTTTAAGACTTATATTAAAACAATTATCGTACTGTCAGAAAAAACTCGTTGGTGGAAGACGTCTGTTTCGCGAGAAAAATGAGAAACAAACTGTTAAACGTGGGTACAGATGCAAAAGCGTAGATCTCTATGAGACAAATGAGCACTACCATTGAATTTTGGTCACTCCTACTCGCAGAAACGTAACTGTCACGCAAGGGACATTTCACAATTATCTCTCACCCATACAAAGTTAAAAAACAATATTTTTGACTTACTTTTGGTACTGGATGCTTTAATTCTTTCAAAAAGGACTAAAAGTCTGAACAACTGAAAAATTCTAGACACTGAACATTCAGGACTTTGGAAATGTTTCATACACTGCTGGTTGGATTCTCTTCAAAAGCTTGAATTACAGCCCCAACTATTGCTTCGTTTCCAGTGACGTGTTTTGTCTTCACTCGATTTAGTTCAGGTACGCTTCCTATGTCTTCAAATTATTGACGATTTTTTGAACTTTAAATTTCATAAATAACATTTCACAAAAAGTCCAACGACACTTTCCATAGGCGAATATTGATTCCTTTTTCAACAACACAGAAATTTCAGCCACTGTTGTTGGTTTTTAAAGTAATTTCACCAAATTTTACTTTTCTGACAGCGCGCACACTTTTGACAGTTTTTTCAGTGGTAGACAAAATGCCGCATAGAAATGCTTCATCAATTGTTTCACAAGCTGACTGCCCAAATTACTATCAAAATTTGGATTAAGTTTTTAACAACGAAATTTAATTTTTTTCTTGGATCAGCCGAGCGATTTGGTTAATTTTTTGTGCGGCCATTTATTTTTCGGGGTTTAATGATCCAACGGTAATTTGGCTTAATTTTAAATAAAAGAAAGGTGTTTTAAAATTTCATTTTTCAACTTGAAGTCACATTAATTGAAAGACCACGTCCTAAAACATGTGCATTCTGAATTTCATAACAATCCGTTGACAAATAACTGAAATATTAAGCCCCAAAGTCTTAGCTGAGACAGCAAGCGAGATATCTTTATATCATTAATTATTGACTTGAATTTAAACTTTGAAACCTATAATTGCGTATCTCACAGAACACATCACACTCTCAGGAACGGACTTTAACAATTTAAGAAAAAAATTAATAAAGCATTATCTGTATTATCACTGATAATGTGATAAATTGAAATTGGTATTTTGATTTTGATTTTGTTAGTGCAGTTTTTTCTCCAGACTGGGGTCAAGTCGAAGGCATTTGCTTTACTGTGATCAGTGTAAAATGGCACCTAAGTGTCGAACTTATGAAGAAAGAACGAAACTTAAAACAAACTTCAACAGCTAAATAAAAATAATGCAGTTTTCTTATTTTCAAAATACTACAACTTGCACGATAGGTCTGCTAAAAGTATTTTTATAATCAACCTTCATAATCAATAATGATTAAGGGGGAAAATTTCTGTGTTTCCAACTGTTTACAAGTCATTTGCCGTCACATATTTTTTCAACTTTGGTTTCACATTGTGAAACTGAAGGTAGATTTACAAAGAGAACTTTTGTGCAACTCTTTTTAGTAACAGCGTCAAGTCGTTTATTGATAATGCCTGAATAATTAACAAAATTAAGAGGAAATAGTGTAAACAAATTTTGATAAGTTAAACTAAAGAAAAACAAACAACAAAAATACAAAGTAGAAAAATTAGTATATTGCACTTATTTTATTAGATTTTTAATTGTGGCACTCATTCTATTGGAGCACTCCTTCATCGTGCTCCAAAACCATTCATGCCACAATTGAACGTCTTATAAACTCGTATATATTATTGTCGGCCGGTAAAAAAGTCTTTTTTATTACACTCGTTTTATAAGACTTAATTGTGGCACTCCTTCGTCGTGCTCCAAAACTATGCGTGCCACAATAGATCGTCTTATAAAACTCGTATAATACTAATAACTATTATGTACTCTACGTCAACAGGGTCTAACAGTAGCGCGCAATAATTAATAAATTTATTTGTCTGTACGAGTTGGAGGACACATTTTTGAAATTCATTCTTTGCAAAATTTTCTGCTGATTTCGAATCCCAAGTTTGAATTTGTGTTTGGAATTGTTCTTCATTATTAAAAAGACTTTTCTGTAAATATTTTTATATTTATTTGACAAAAAAAACTGAGAAAATTGAATTTTTACGTTAAAAACTACATTCATAGAGTAATCTTTTGCAAAAAAAAAGTTTCTAACTTTATCCTGAAGGAAGATACGACGAAAAATTTGACCAATTTTGAGTTTTTCAAAATTTTTAACACTGAATTGAAGCGAGCGCACAATAGAGTCCACTGCATGGTCAAAAGTATTTCAGATAATGTTCAAAAAAAACATTTTTTTAGTTTTTTTTTGAATTAAATAAAGCACTGATACCGCTTTAAAACACTTTTTTCTCTACAGTCCAAGTGGAAGAAGTTTTTTCAAAAACTTTTTTTACAATGGCTGTAAAACAATTTATGTCAAAGTATTTTGTATTAAATATTTACTGTTTTTTTTTCTAGGTATATGTATGCAATTTTTTTTAAATTTCTAACTCATTAAAAATATTAACGAATTGTAATGAGTGCATTTAGAGCTTAACATATTTTGGACAAACATTTTTTTTTAAATAATTGTTTTTTCTGAAATAACTTGCTAAAACGCTTGAAAGGTGGAAAAGTAACGCAATTGTTGATATATGTAATTTAGTAGATTGATAATAATTAGAGGTACACGTCTGTTAGAAAAAATTGAGTTTAAAAACGTGTTTAATCGTTTGAAAAAGACAAATTAGTATTTCAACTATTTTCGATACAATTTGTGGATTGTCTGGGTAATTTTTGACAGAATGTTGCGATATAAATAAATTACTTCAAAACGTGCAAAAGAAAAACATTTTCCAACTCAGTATGGCAATTTTCTAACTGATTCTTGACAAGTTTTTGCGTAATAATTGCGGCGAAGTAAAGATATTTTCGACCAAATTTACTGAATTTTTAGTCAGGTTTAGCAAAACTTCGCAAAAAAACTACAAAAACGTAACTTGCCGAACGAAAAGTTCAAACATTATATCTCTATTTATTTATTTTACAGTTTATTTTTCACAAAATTTTATTTAACTTTATTTATTTAACTATTGAATTTTTGGTTGAAAGTGTAGTGAAAAAATGGACCACTTTCTAAGAATTCTGCGCAATTGGAGAAACACAACATTTAAAGTTACACTTTTTTTTATTAAAATATCTTGAGCTTATTTGAATTTTGAATATTAAATTTTTCTGGTCTGGTTCTGTTTTTTTTCGAATTCTTATCTTTCTACAATTTCAAATCGTCAAATATTTTTTTTTATTAACACTAAGCCTATCATTAAAGAATTGAACATTTTGTTAAAACCACTTAGAAAAAAATATTTTTTTACTAATTTGTGGAAATTCTATGCTTGCATTTTCATTTTGTTTAGTCCTTGAGGTTTTTTCTTTGTAGTTTTTATGTTTTATTTTTTACAGTTCTTTTCTACTCGTTCTTAACGCTTTCGCAGGCTGTAATTAGAACATTCAGCTGTTTTTATTCTTTATACAGGGTGTCTATTTTTTGAATTACGTCGGTTAAATTTGGGCAAAGTTACGCTTTTTTATGATGAACAATTATCAGAAAGAAAATTTGATGTGTCATTTTTAGTTTTTGAATTATTGAGAAAAATCAAAATTTTGTAATATTTCTTTATATTTTTTTAAGCAAAAACCAAAAGAACTAGAAGTTTTTATGTTAATCATTTCTCAGGTACTTTTTTACAAGAAATTTAAATCTGTCGTTGCCTTTTCCAAGGCGTTCTTGATGTCGGAGTTACAGCACTCGATTTTGTTTTTTTATGGACGCCATATTTGACATTTATAGTTTTGAAAAGTTTTTTGTTTCTGTTTACAGTTATGTATCACATGATATGATCGAATCTTACATACTAATTAAAATTAAGAAAAAAGCGTTTTTATAAAGAGTGCTTTGGAATTTCATTTCTATTTCTAACCTTTAAGAACAACTGTCAATTTTTACATATAGTTTACATATGTAATTCTTATTTTTATACAAAAACTTTTAATTTGTGCTTTATTGCCCACCAAAAATACAAATGCGATGTTGCCATTTTCTTTTAAGTATGAAATGAGACATAGTTTTTTCTTCTAGATAGGTATCTCAAATATAGTTTTTTTACTTTCTAACTTAATTTAAAAACCCTATGTTATGATTTTCATCATTTCACCTTATTCCTTGCTTAAGAATCAATAAATAGGTAGGTATACCAAAAAAATCAATTTGTAGATTTAGCTTTGTAGGTTCACCCTGTGGATATTTTTTACCAAAGCTGGGAGCCGAATCAAAATACAAGGTGATTCATCAACCGTTTATCTTTGATTTTTGTATAATTGATGAGTTGATCACTGCATAGACGGCTGATAGATGACTATCTCTTCACGTTATCTGAAAATAATTTTTATTTTATTTATTTATTATGACAAGATGTGAGCCAATTGTGTGTACATTTAAGTGCCCATATTTAATTGATACAAGGACTAGAAATGACGGTAGGTATTTTTATTGATCGACCAATACAGGTTCTACCGGTGATAGTAAGCCGACGGACATGTGAACACAACAAGCACGCTTTACTGCTTGCTACAGGTAGATAACAGATGAAAGAAAACAACTTGGGTCGTGTAAAAGTCAATTTCAAAAAAATATGACGATTTTTATTAAGTTAGCACAGTCGTGACGTTTTAATTTTCAAATTACAGACATCAGTGCGTTTAATTAAGCTTGAACTTTGACCCGAAGCGTTAGCAACATTTTAATGAGCGTTACCTACAGTACCTACATTTACAATTTGTTTCTTATAAAAACAAAAAAAAATTAATTCGATTTCTTTAATTTTCTCTTGAAAGTAGTAGCGCGGTAATTATAAGGCGATTTTTCTTTTCTCAAGTAATCGCGAGTCAAATACCATAACTTAATAAAGGCACTCAATTATTAAGCTTTCACTTCTCGGTATTCGCCATCTAATGAATACTAAAACCGTCACGCAACAACCCATGAATAACCAACCATTCTCTAGACTCGCACTTAACGATAGACTAGAAACCGGTGGTTATTTTCACTTGTTATAATTTATTTAATTATGCGAAAACAATATATTTAAGCAAAAATATTTCTTGTTTAACAACTATTACAAAGTTTTAAAACGTTAGAAAATTACTGGAAGTTTTAAACGAAAATTAAGTCACATTTCGATCATTTTTATGCTAACTAAGTATAAGTATAAGTATAAGTATAAGTATAAGTATAAGTATAAGTATAAGTATAAGTATAAGTATAAGTATAAGTATAAGTATAAGTATAAGTATAAGTATAAAATATAAGTATAAGTATAAGTGGAGATGAGGTCTTCAAAACAGCGCGATGTTTTGAGCACGACGGTGTAGTCGGAGTCCTCGAAAAATGGCGCGTGTTTTAAAGATCATTTATCCACGAATACTTTACGTTATTTTATTTATTGGTGCACTTTGAAATCATAAATACTGATATTAAAATTACAAAAATTGAAAATAATGTAATGTGAGATCAGTATACCTTTCGTTGTCATGGAATTAATTGTCATTATAATAAACAATTATTAAAAAGTTCCCATTTATCTTCAGGTTTCTTGGGTTATTGACAATTTAAGCAGGAATTTCGTAAAATTTAGGATGAAAAATCACCTAAATAGATCGAAAAGTTTGTATTTTTCGAGAGTTTAAACACATTTTTTGAGTTCAAAACCAAATTTTTTCGTTAATTTTGCAAATAATGGCACGAAATTTACGATTTTTCTCCAAGTAGATTGAATTATTTCAAGCTTATATGGCGAGATTTAGTGCGTTTGAACTTTATTTGATTTGTTTCACTCGACTGAGTTCATTTTTGAGCGAAATTTAAAAAAAATAAGAACGATAAAGTTAGGTCGAAAAATGTGTTATTTTTATATTTTTCAAGTAATAATTAATACTTGTTTAAAATTATATTTTCAGTTTCCTACAATAAAACACTTTTTTTTCGAATGTTTTGATACGGTTAGCAGATTGTAAAGGTTGTAAAGTCGGACCGAAAATTTTGTGAATTCTGCATTTTTTGAATTTTTAAACACTTTTTTTGAAATAAAAACTAGTTATTTCGCTAAAATTTGGTTAAAATCGGATTATTTAAACCAGCTTTTAATCAGAAATTTATTTATTGTCAATAACTTCTTACATTAATAGATTTTGATCAAAAGCAATGTTATTTTTGCTTCTATACACCATTTAAGTAGGTATTTTTGAAGCTAAAATCTCAGTTTTTCTTGAGATTTCCCTAAAGAAGACCGAGAAATCACGAATTCAAAACTAAAAATTATCGAAGTTTTGTTTTCTTTGAGTACATTTTTTAGCCAGAATCGTCAAATTTTTATAAAAACAGCCCAAAAAGTCATTAAATTATACTAAAATTGGTGTTATTTTAGCCTTTTTTAAGTCATGTTGAAGCAAAAATTCATTTTTGTGTCGAAAAATTTACGTAAAATTGGTTGAAAAATCACCGAACTTGATCAAAATTGATGTTATTTTAATTTTATCATTTTTAGGTCAAGATGTGATTTATTTTGGAAAAATTTGTCAAGACACATCTAAAAAACACAAAATAAATAGATATTGATGTTAGTTTCTCTAGATTGAGGTCGTTTTTGAGCGAAATTTTATTAAAATAAGCTGAAAAAACAAATTTTGTTCTGTTTTTGAATTAGCTAAAATTTTAAGTTGAAAGATGTCGCTAAAAGAAAACAAGAAATGATTAAAGTAAGTCGAAAATGCACGTTCTTTTAGCCAGAAACGGGAATGTTCATAAAATTTTATTCAAGTCAAAAAGTTCATTAAAATTGTTAAAAAGCATCAAAATTTATATTAATTTTACATTGTTTTAGCCAACTTAGTTTGTTTTGGGACTTAAAACTTATTTGCGTTATAAGATCTTGTCAAAGTAATAATTTGTTTTTGAGCAAAATTTCGTCAGAAATAAGTCAAAAATTGATAAAATTGGGTCTACTTTTTTAAATTTTGAACGCATTTTTGAGTTTCTTATTTAAATAAACCGAATTAATTTAAAAATCATCTAACTGTGTCAAAACATCGAAATTACTTTTTTCAGTTTTTGTTTTGTCAAGAATAAGCTGAAAACAAAAACAATTTTAAACAAAATGAAATAAGAATTTTTGATTTGCTGTTTGTTTTGCGGTAAATTTTAATCCCACATTCAAACCTATTTTGCAGTTTGCGTCTACAGAACAATCAATTAAATATTTACAAAAAATCTAACAAATTTTGTTTTCTATCTTTTTTTTTAAAGTTTGTATTATTGTCATTTATCCGAACAATTTCCAATAAAATATTCTCAATGGACGATAAACGAATTCTCAAACTTGCTGAACTACAGGCATTGGTTATGGACGCGTCATTTCCATTTTAGGTGACTGTACTTTTTGATAAGATTCCGTCGCAATTTATTTAGTGACATATCTTTGATTTTGAGGAGTGTTATTTTCTGAGCATTACCTTTAAGCGGATTACATGATTACAGACTGTTACAAGTTCAGATAAATAATTAAATCTGCAAATAAACTAACAAATTATTTATTTTTTATATTTTTTTAAAGTTTGTTTTATTGCCATTTATTCTAACCATTTCCAACAAAAAATTGTCAAAGGACGATAAACGAATTGTCGTAAGTACTTCTCTTAAAACTAGGCGGACTATAGGCGTTTATTTATGGAGGCGACATTTTCAATTTAGGTGACTGTACTTCGTGATAATGTTTTGTCGTAATTTATTTAGTGTCTCATTTTCGATTTTGAGGAGACAATTATTTTCTAAGCATCATGCAGATTTATTTGGTTATTTATTTAATTTGATTACAATCTGTTACAAGTTCGGATAAATGCATTTATAGAAAAAAAAACTATCTAATTTAAAATAAAAGAGTTTTTAGAATTCACTTTAATCATAGACAATAATTATTTTTGTTTGTTTGTAACATTTTAAGCCTTCTTTTTAATATCTGAATCTTACATTATAAACACTATTTTAAAACACGTTTCCCATAGCAACGTGTTTTCACCATTTTAAAACACGCTTCCCATAGCAATGTGTTTTAAATTAAAATGTTCCAACAAAAGAAAATCACACTCATGCGAAAACGCTTAAAGTTCTCAGGTATCTAGGTATGCAACTCGCATACGCTCGTTGCATAACGACAGCCATCGAACTTTAAACTTGTGTTTTCGCACTCGTATTATTAATAACTATAATAAGATTTTTTTCAGCTAACATAGAAAGTATTAATTTTAAATATGAAAGAAAAGCAAAATGGAATTTTAAATAGTGAAAAATGAAAGTATATGAAAATTTGTTTAAACATTTCATAGTCCGTGTCAAAATCTGGGCTAATGGGCGTGGGGCCCATCGCCCTTTACATTGAATTGTCCGCTCTCATCAGATGTGGGGGCCGGTCATAAAGAATTCGTAATGGACGTTCAACACAGGGGAACTCCGACGCGAAAGTCTATTCAAAAAGGAATCACCGAGAATAAAACCGGAAATCTAGGGACAATCGACCGGTTTCAAAGCTCACTCTTCACTTCGTTCGCCGACCACACGCTTTTTAAACGTTGTTAGATATTTTAATTGTTTAGGAGGCTCAAGGTTGCAGGAGTTAACAAATTTTACTAAAGTAATTGACAACAGTTCAATGATCTTTTAACGGCGAGGGTATTGATCGAGGTTTGTTAGCGTGTAATTGCGCTGTGAGAGAGACTCTGCTTTTCGAAAATATTATACTTACAAGAGTTGTTAGCACTTTCGCGCCTCGTAAAACACTGTTTACTCATTTATGGAACTGTAATTACTCATCGAGAGTGAGAAAAATGCCATTAAATCTTTCTACTATTTTTTTTATTTTTTATTTTTTTGGTATTGCTTTAGGAATCCAAAATTGTTTTGTGTTTTTTGCCAAACACCGACAGTTTTTAAAAAATTGGCAAATTTTTGTTTGTAAGTTTGAAACTGTAGCTTCGATGGACTCCGGATTAGCAACATTTGATAGAAAATTGTTAATGGATTTTGAGGATGTTTTTGGTTTTGTCATAGGACTTACAGTTTTTGAGAAAATCGCGTTAAAACTTCTATCTTGTTTTTTTCAGTTTTTTGTAAAACATAGCAAAGTTTTTATTATTTGATGCTTTATGCTTATACAGTGCGTTCAAAAAATCGTTAGATCAACTCTTGCTGTGAAATTTTGAACGTAGGTACGTTGATTTCTTACGATTAGCGCGTTTGACGCTTCAACAGAATAAAACGATAATCTTTCAACGACTATAAAAATTTGTCAATCTAAATTCCACAGCAAGAGTTGATCTAAAGACTTTTTGAATCCACCGTACAACATAGTTTCACAAAGTAAGAATTAAGTAAGAATTTGATAAAAAAAATTCCTGCCACAATTTTTTATTGTTAGTTTTGCCAATTGCTTTAGAAACTCAAATCCATAATTGTTTTTAATTTATAACCGCTTATTTTTAAGAAATCGGCAAGTATTATATTTAGGTATATACCTAGGCGAAGTTAAAATTCTCTGGAACCTAAACTATAATTCTGATCAACTGCGGATTTTCAGCAATCGACAGAAAATTAGTCACATATTTCGCCCATAGTTTTGTGTTTGTCATGGGTTTTATACTTTTTAAGAAAAATGCTTTGTAATCTCTTATCACCATTATTTCTTCGAAATTGAAATTCGGTTGATTTCGTCCATTTTGGCCTTTTATTTGGAATGCTATTCTTTCGAGATAATTTTATGTAAAATTTTATCCGTAATTCACAATTTTTGAGTAAATGACAAAATTAGCTTGCTTTAAGAATACAAACCTGTTTGTGTTTTTTTTATCTAGAATTGGCAAAAATCGTTTTGTAAGTTTGAACGCTTTGATAGAATTCGGATTTGTAACATTTGATAGAAAAGTGTTTATGGATTTTGAGGATGTTTTTGGTTTTGTTGTAGGACTTGTAGTTCTTAAGAAAAACGCGTTAAAACTTACTTTCTAATTCTCTTCATTTTTTTTGTAAAACGTAGCAAAGTTTTTAATTTTTGTTGTTTTATGCTAATATAACACGGTTTCACAAACTTAAAGAAACTTCAGAAAGTGTCTAAAGTTTAATAAAGATTTGATCGTTGCAGAATTTTAAGTATTTGATCAAAATTTTTTCTATTACACTTTTTTATTGTTAATTCTGCCAATTTTCAGCCACTTTAACACATTTGAATTAATAGTTTTATGTGTGTAACTGCTGTAGAAACCCAAATTCATTGTTGTTTTAAGCTATAACCGCTAGTTTTTAAGAAATCGGCAAGTCTCGAATTTAGGTATAGATCAAGTTGTGTTTTTGTCTATTAAAACTTTAAACACCTCTGGAACCTAAACTATAATTCGGATCAACTGCGGATTTTCAACAATCGATAGAAAATTATTCGCACATTTCGCCCATATTTTTGTGTTTGTTTTAGCTTTTCTAGTGTTTAAGGAAAATGCGTTTAAAACTCTCGTTACCTTCATTTCGTTGAACTTGAAATTTGGCTGTTTTTCGTCTATTTTGATCTTTGGTGTGCTATTCATTCAAGATTATTTCATGTAAAATTGACTGAGGAATTTAAATTCGACAATATTTTTTAGCCGGAATCTACAATTTTTGAGTAATTGACAAAACTAGATTGCTTTAATAATACAAACCTGTTTGTGGTTTTTATTTAGGAGCGATAGTTTTGAAGTAATTGGAAAAAATTGTTTTGTAAGTTTGAACGCTTCGGTAGTAGAAAATATAGCTTCGATTGACTCCGGATTTGAAACACTTGATAGAAAATTGTTTATGGATTTTGATGATGTTTTTGGTTTTGTCGTAGGACTTGTAGTTTCTGAGAAAAACGCGTTAAAACTTTCTTTCTCATCCTCTTCACTTTTTTCTAAAACATGGCCAAGTTTTTAGTATATGTTGCTTTATGCTTATACAACATGATTTCAACAACTTAACTCGAAAAAACTTCAGAAAGCGTCTAATGTTTAAAGTCTTGATCGCTGCAGAATTTTAAGTATTTGATTAAAATTTTTCCTACTACTCTTTTTTTTTTGTTAATTATGTCAATTTGGGGCCACTTTAGCACAATTGAATTAATAGTTTTTTGTGTGAACTGCTTCAGAAATCCAAATTTATAATCGTTTTTAAGTTATGACCGCTAATTTTTCAGAAATCGGCAAGTTCCGAATTTAGGTATAGGCGAAGTTATGTTTTTGTCTATGAAAACTTTAAACGCTTCTGGAACCTAAACTATAAGTCTGATCGACTGCGGATTTTTAGCAGTTGATAGAAAAATATTCATACATTTCGTCCATATTTCTATGTTTGTCGTAGGTTTAATACTTTTTAAGAAAAATGCTTTGGAAACTCTCATCACCTTCATTTCTTTGAAATTGAAATTCGGCTGACTTTCGTCCATTTTGACCTTTGGAGTCTTATTCGTTCAAGATTATTTAACGTAAAATTGACTGACGAATTCAAATCTGTCAGTATTTTGTATCCAAAATTTACAATTTTTGAGTAATCGACAAAATTATTTATTAGCTGTAAAAGTTTAAACGTATCTGTAAGCCATATTATCTATTCCATCGCTTGCAGGTTTTTAATATCTGATACAAAATTGTTCAAGAATTTTAATACCGATCTTAATTTTATTGTAGGGTTTATGGTTTTTAAGAAAAACGCGTGTAAAACTTTAGGCTCGGTAAATATGAGTATGAAAAGTTTAAATGTTTCTGGAGACTAAACTACAACTTTAATCGACTGCTAGTTTCCAACATTCGTTAGAAAACTGTTTAAGGATTTTACTAATATTTTTGAGTTTGTCGTAGGTTTTACAGTTTTGCAGAAAAATGGGATTGAATCTTTTTGCTGTTTTTTAAATTTTTTTTATTTTTAAATTTTTAATACTGATACGAAATATTTTCGGAAAATTTGTTAATGTATTACTTAATAAAACAATGTTTATGTAAAACTGACTAAATGATGCAATCAGACTTTGTCACTTATCTCTAAAAAATACATACAATATTTTGAGAGAAATCGGAAAGTTTAGTTTTGAAAGCGTCTGCAGTTTAAAATTTCGCTTTAATTGTCTTCGGGTTTTAAAAATTCGTTACAAAATTATTTAAAAATTTTTCCACTGTTTTTTGTTTTATTGAAGAGTTTATAGTTTTTTAGAAAGCCGCGTGTAAAATTTTAGACTCGGAAAATTTGATTACGTTACGAGTATGAAAAGTTCAAATGTGTCTGGAGAATAAACTATAATCTTAATCGATCACTAGTTTTCAGCATTCCTTAGAAAATTGTTTGCAGATTTTTTTGATATTCTTGTATTTGTCGTAGGTTTTGTAGTTTTCTAGAAAAATGGATTTGAATCTTCTTGCTGATTTTTTCGATTTTTTTCAATTTTTATATATCACTTTGAATCATCTTCGGGTTTTCAAAATTTTATGCAAAAATGTTCAAGAATTTTGCCACTATTCTAGGTTTTATTGCAAAGTTTATAATTAAAAAAAAACGCGTGTAAATTCCTTGAGTTGGAAATTAGGATTACGAGCAAGAAAAATGTAAATGTGTTTATACTTTTAATTTACTGCGGGTTTTCAAAATTTTACACTCAGAAAATATGATAAAGTTTAAATGTTTCTGGTGACTATAACTTCAATCAACCGCCGGTTTTCAGCATTCGTTAGAAAATTGTTCACGGATTTCGCTGATATTTTTGTATTTGGCGAAGGTTTTTTAGTTTTTGAGAAAAATGGGCCTGAATCATCTTGTTGATTTTTTCGAATTTTTTTATTTTTAATTTTAATTTTCAACTCTCACTAGGGAAGATTTTTGAAAATTTTGGTATTCGATTGTTCTTATACCCAAAATATGATAGGTACAAAATTGTTCACAGATTCCGCTGATATTTTTGGTATTGTCAGAGATTTTCAAGTTTCCAAAAAAATGCTACTTTATTTTTTAAAGTTTTTTATTTTTAACACCGATTGGGCAACCTTTCGACACTTTCTGCATTCGAAGCATCAATCAGTTGAAGGTTTTTTAAGTTAACAAAACTTTTATTTAAGAGACTGCGACTTTCCAGTTTTCGAAAGAAAATAATACGAGAGTTTTATACTTTTAATAGTTCTAGGAGAAAGAATGCAAAATTATGCGAAGAATCTGAATTAGTTATATTTTCCTAAACCCTGTGAAATATAAATAGAATTCATAATTGTTTAAATTTGTTACACGTCATTTAACAAGGATTTAAATGACCGTAGCGTTTAAAACGACGTGTTGTCGTAAAACTAATTTGTGAAACTTTATTCGAAAACTCTCACACAACAGCTAGAAAGAAACTCGTGACATGGCTCGCATACTATTACCTACTTGCCACAAACAATCCACAACAATAAGTAATTGTAGTTAGATAATCTTTATTACAGCTATTGTTCTAAAAACAGGAAAATACCAACTGATAGAAAACGTTAGTTACGAAAGCTGTAACGTTGTACTAAAAATATCGCAGATTTGTTTTGTTGAATTTATGACCGAGAAGGTGGATAAAATTGCAGCGCCTTGAATAAATCCTAATGGATTTACGTGCCATTTGTTAGGGGAGGGTGGAAAACAGTATCGACTATAAAAGCCTGAATGTAAAAAGGGAGAAAGAAGGGAGCTTAATTTTTGCATTCTCTGCTTTGCTCGCTCTTTCTCCAGTTCCTAGAATCATTACAAAATTTATTTCGTTAAATTAACATCACAAATATGAACCGAAAATTAATTAACCCACTTAGTATAAATATATTTATATTTTTTTTAACCCACTTAATACTTAAACACAAGGTTTTACTGCATATTTACTCTTGCCAAAGTAAACAAAACTAGCTGAAATAGCACATTTAGAGCATAATTTTGTCTTTAAATAAAACGATTTCTGTTGAAACTAAAACAGTTTGTTTATAATGAAAAAATTAAAAAAATGTTTTTTTAGAAAAAAGCTTTTATTTAAAAGATACATTGCTTACAAATTAGGATTTTAAAATTTATAAAAATTTTATGATTTATAAAATATTTATTATAAGTTTTTATAACTTTTAAAAACATAACTTTTATAACTTTTTATAACTTTTAAAAACTTTAACTTTTTATGATTTTTAAAAACAAAACTTTTATAACTTTTTATAACTTTTAAAAACTTATAACTTTTATAACTTTTAAAAACATAACTTTTATAACTTTTAAAAACATAACTTTTAAGAAGATAACTTTTATAACTTTTAAAAACTTATAACTTATAAAAAAGTTTTTATAAACTTGAAAATCCTAATTTGTAAGCAAAAGTATTCTCTTCTGATAGAAAAACATTGTTTTTTACTTTTTTGTGCATCTTTTAAATAAAAGTTTTTTCTAAAAAAACATTTTTTTAATTTTTTTTTATTGCTTTTTAGGCTTTACTTATTCTAAACGTCTTTTTCTCTGAGATTTAGTTTCGCCGTATTATTGTAACACCATTATTTTACTGATTTGTGCAAACTTGTTTAGTGGTATGTGTTAGAAAACAGCTGTTAGCATTAAAAGAACATCCTAACCTCTGTTAGGTGTCTATATTCTATCATCCAAGATAAATGAATTAAAAAAATAGCGACATTTGTTTGTAACGAAATGTAATGAAAATTATTAGGTAATATTATATTTTCCAATGACCAACATACCGTTAATGTTGGTATAAGTTACGGTATGTACACATCGAAAACCCATTTTTAAACATAACCTAAGACTTCAAAATCCCTTAGGGAGTATTTAACTACATGGGATTGCATTGTCACACAGATTACGTAAGTATGCAAAATTTCAATTCATTGAGACAACGGGAACTCTTTCAAATTTGGCTCCGAAAATATGAAAACAGACAGACGGACAACAAAGCAAGCTTTTAAAAAGAAATTCGGTAAAAAATGGCGTCATCTTGCGAAATATCGCATTTCCTAACCGGTTGTATTGTTGAAGTCATCTCTTTGTACCTATTTTTGGACTTGATTTTATCTGTATTTTTGCGAGAAAATAGATCTTCCATCAAAACTAGGGAGTTGATTTTTTTTATTTTTTTATCAGTATTTTTGCGAGTTATTTTGAGAAAATTCAAACCGAGGAATGTTGTCTCGTTCGAATCACATCGTCAAATACACAATTCGCGTTTACATTAATTTAAGAACGAGTTCACCTTGGAAAAAATTCCCGAAAAGTTAGATAGGTACCAGAATAAGAATTTATTTATGCAGTATGCAAATGTGTGTATAATTAAATTGATAGATGGAGAGATTAAACCATTGAATAGATGTCGATTAATCTTAATTAATTGAAGTTGAAATTCTATTGAAATCGTATTTTTTTCAAACACCAAAAATTGATTGAAGTTTTAGATAAAATTTAAGCTTCTGAAACTGTTACTATAAAGGAAGTGGTGGATTGTATGATTCACTGCCTAATATTTAGAATTAAAATATACGTCATTTTGTTGTTTGTTCAGTTAGCAATTGTGCAAACATTGCGTTTGTCGAGTGATTAACTTTATCGCGATTTTATAATAAATAATGAAATTGTTTGTTTGGTAATAGTAATTGGGGATTATCCTCGAAAGTTGTTTTATTTGAACGATTTGTCTAACTGTGCCTTGTTTGCGTGATTATTTGCAGCTTTTCTCCGAGCAACAGGTGTTGTCTTGCGCGAGTTTGCCAGCTTTTAAGCGACCGCAAACTTGGAACAGAGCTTAGAGATGTCACGCTGTGGTGCATACAATTTTAATCTGATTAAAGTCGCAGTAATTACTAATTACTCAGCCAACAAAACAAAGCGATCGGTGAAAGTTTCTCGTGGTTTTTAGCCATTTTATTTAAAAAAAAAACTTGCATTTTTTAAATAATCATATGTTCACTCAAAATTGAGTCATCTTATAATTATTAACAAAAAAAGTTCTGCCACGTTCTTGAATTCGAGTTGGAATACCTACTATATTTTTTTATCAACCTAAACTTTAATAATTTCTACATTCTCTGTTTTTTTGAATACGGCGGCTTTTCCGTTTACTCTGTTCTGTTCTTATGTTATTAAGTTATTATAAGAGCTTCCTACTTTTAGCTTTCTTCATTTTAACAAGATTTTAATTTTTTCCTAAAATCTACATTTTGTGTCAGTCTACAAGTCTATGACTCAAATTATTGTTGAAAGCCCAAAGGTCGAGTGATGTGATAACATGCACATTATTCTTAATGTCTCATAGTTATTTTGGTAATGTTGTCAAATTTCTTTCATTTGCGTTTTTTTTCTTTTACTTTACGTCTCGTGTTTATTTCATTTTATACTTATATGTTATTTTCAAAACGTTTGTCTATTAATGGTTCTACTATTTTTTGTTTGCTTTTTGTATTCCCCGCAAACACAGGAGCTTTTGGTGGCTTTTTGGGCATTTCATTTGGGTTTCAAGAATTTTTTAAACAATGAAGCAGTTATTGGCAATTTATTTTTGTGTTCCAATTGGCAATGTGTGTTTGAATTGGGTATTTTCAAACGTTATGCGCAACTTTCAGCGGCTTGAAGATAAACAAAATTTTTTTTTGTATCTTTTTAACAAAAAAATAAAATCTAAAAGTGTATGAAATTTTGCGTCTAGTTGACAGTGCTAGGGTTGCTAACATTAAATTACCTACATTGTTTTAGAAGATAACTCAGTCAGAGAATAGGTAAAGAAAGGCCAGATGAAATGTCTGCTTCATCATTCGTCAAATTTGGCACTACAGGACTTTTTTTTGTTTTTTTTTTAATAACAAGGCGATGAATCTTACTTACTACTTGCGAACTCATATCTGCAAAAGAAATAGTTGCTTCGTAACCTATACTTTTAGCAACACATTTATATAAAGCTTTCTTCGTTTACGATCTCATTCCGCAAAGTTATAATAAAATAATACTATAGTTATATAGTAGGTTGGATGGTAGACATGAAGGATATATTTGATGCAAAAAGTGTATTTGAGTGACGACTATAGCTATAGGAGGAAGATGTGTAAACAAGTCCGTGTGAATAAAGAATTCTATTTTTTGAGAAGTAACTTTGTTCAAAACGACAGAAAATGATTATCTTTTGTTTTCGATTTAAGAATAAAAATTGACATTTTAGTAAAATATTTATTCCTCCTTTGTTAGGTAGGCATCTACTTTTTTACTTACTACAGAAGCGGAGCGGAATGTACCATAGATAAACTAATATTTGAATGACTGAAAATCTATGGTAAAATGAGGCTCTGAATTATTTTTAAGTACGCAGTAAAGGAAACGGTTTTATATCGAAATTACAAATAAAATTACGAACTACAGTGATAACAAAAAAAATATGAACTTTCACTAAAATGTGTGATTTATAACTCGCTCTAACATGTGAGAAATAGTTTTTCATTACAATTAAAGCAAGTAAATGAATTAATTAATCGGAGTTATTATTTTATTAAGACTTTCTTTGTAAAGTCATATGGTAGTATGGCATTAGGAACGGAAGGTATATATATTTAGAAAAACCGTCGAAAGATTACAAGGTATGGTTTCAAAATAAGATGGCAGGCAAAAGGATTTTTCCACAAAAGTCGCCTATATCCAGTGTACCTATATATTTTATTCCAGTTAAAAATTCTACTCTGTTGAGTTAATATTACGCAGTATTTGTTTATCATGCCATTCGCTTAAAACTCCAAAAAATTTCTTCGAGTCTTAAGATGAGACACTTGAAAGCTGCTCTAATGGGCACAGTTATTTATGCAGATGCAGTGCGGGGAAATGAAAAAGGTTTGTTTCTGCCCTTTGTTGTGATTGTAAAACCCATCGCCTTCTATATAGCATGACACTTTATCTCGCCTGGGCATTTTTGCATTTTTCTTTATTGGTTTAGTTAGTTCGTGTTTCGTTGTTTTTGCGTTTAAAAATTGTCATTGTTGACAGCTCATTAACAACTTGACACTCTTAGCAGTTTATAACAACGCGCGGAATTATGGAATCACTGTTTCAATGCATTTTTTACAAAATGCCCTAACGGGATATTGACACATTTCATTAAGGAGGCGGTGGTAAAACCTAACAGGATTTTTAAATTTGTTTTCACAGTTAGGTATTTTTTATTTTGAAAGAAATGTGTGCTGGTTCAAGCCAAATAAAACTCTTATTCTCAGCAGATAATTTTATTTAAATTTGTCCGTTCGTTACAACGGTGATTGACAAACTAAATCGTTATTAACAAAAAGTTATTAGTCAAAGTAATAAGAAAAAAATTTTGATTCGTACGATGAAATGACATATTGTACGTAAAAATGCTTGAGAAAATAGTAATAATTATCGTAATAGATAATCTCAAACATTAATAAAACCTTAACACTGAATACAGAGTGTTTGCAAAGTTGCGGCATTCCCTTTAGCAGGTGCTGGGATGCATTGTTCGTATGAGTTTTAGCCTAAATTACCTTAACACAATGTTGATGATAAGAAAGATACATAACTAAGGTAAATTATTTGAAAGTGCTAATCGTAGACACTTAGACAGGGCTGGTCTCAAAATTTTAGTAAACTGCTAAAATTATCCCGTTAATAAAACACTCTACTAAGACTGTTTAAGCTAAAAGGCTATAAGTAGGTACTTTCACATGGCAAAAGGAACGCTTTACCCTGTATAGGTATAATAAAGCCGTAACAATTTGCTTTAAGAAAAAAAGAAAAGAAAAAATAAAAAATGTCTCAGAAAAAGGGTTGGTTATTTTCGACTTAGTTTCGTAATATGAAATGACAAATTAAGAACATCTTTAATTAGAGGGACACAGATATTAGAGTCAATCCAGTGAAGACGTAAAATTGTATGTAGGTATTTTGGAAGAAGTTTTTTGATAAATTCAGATCTAGTAGCTATTTTTTAAAAGTCTTTTGTGTTATTTTATTAGGCTGTGTAGGCATTACATACAAAATCTTCTCATCAATTAGGTAGTATATACAGCGTGCTCAAAAACAGGCGCACCAACTCAATGGTTACCTACATATAAAGGTAAAAATAGTAAAAAAAATCTTTGTATTAAAGTTATTGATAAATAACTAATTTTAGGTAAATGATATGTGGCAACGTTGTCTAACAGTCATGATCGCAATAGAATTTGAGCAACAATAAAAATAAATTATTTTTGAAACGGTTTCTTAGGAAATAATTCCCAGTGTTGGCACATCTACACATTGTGATTTTTTGGATGAATTTTAATTTTTTGAAATTAAAAAAAACTGCTAAAATCTGATAGTAAATTTTAAAATAATTATTCATCGTTTTGTTACGGAACGATTACCTTGTATGAAACATAAAAACATAAAAAAATAATGAAAACTAAAGAAGTTAACACAATAAGTTTGTAGCTCCAAATTTTTTAAAATGACTTTAGGAATTTTTTCAACATTTTTCCCGTAATCTGCACTTGCTTCTGAATAACGTACCACTGAGTTGGTGCGCCAGTTTTTGAGCACCCAGTATTTTATTTAAGAAGCATTTTCGGACAATGGTTCACAGAAACTATTCACTATTCTAAATTAACAAACTACTTGCAAAATAAAAACAATAAGCTAAATGATAGTTTTCCAATAAATTGATCATGTCAAATATAATTAGGTATTATGAGCTTATTTGTGATAATTCACCTACTCAAACAATAAACCACCGTCCAATCGACTTTAACTAATTATTCCTGTGTAGAAACACTCCGTAACGCCGCATAAATCTTTTAAGTTAGATGATCCTACAATTTTCTTATTTTCAAATGGAAGAATGATGATGCGGCAAATACACAGCAAGTTATGTTGTTCAAGATATTTATTTCTAAAGTGACGGAAAATGAATCCATCAATCATATAAATTCATAAATAATTCTCTCCAACATTTGCATCACGCAGTTACCTAAGTGCAAAATTTTAAATTACAACTTAAAAAAGAGCGTCAGACTTGAAGATCTATTTTGCCTCGCCTTCCCTTACATTGAAGGGCATTAATGAGTAATTAGGCACTGCCACGAAATTTTTAAGTATTTATCACCAAACCCCGTATATGAATTATTTTTACTCACAGTCCAGTTTTAAAACGTATCTAGGTTTAGAAAAAAACAAAATGAGCTTTAGGTTACTCAAGATCTCTTCGCACGCTCTAATATTTTCCAGATGTTTAGAGGCAAAAAAGAGACAACAGACAAAAAATTTCAAACGTTTGCAAATTCAAGACTTGACTTTATAATGAGCAAAGTATTCTTTTACTCAAAATTTTGCTTATTATTAGGTAGGTATAGCAATTATTTCAACGCAACACAATAAGTCACGCTTCGCTGACGAATAACCAGCCAACAAAAGGAACGAACTTCTCTGCAGTTCACCATTTTAGAAGGAACAGAATAACAAACACACATTTTTCTGAATTCTTTACTTTTGAAATGTGTTACATGTTTTACGTAAAACTACTGGACACCTATTTATGGCAATGCGTATAGATTGTGTAAGAATATAGCTTTACATCTTGTTCTCAATTTTCCCTTGTTGACTTGACCATAATTTGCCTCAATAGCCCAATAACATTTTTACGAGGGCGCCATAACATCGATTAGAAATAACCACCATTTATAGCCATTTAGAAAGAATGAGTCAAATCAAGTAACAGTGTGCGTCCACCTGTCAAAATCCACAAAATCGCATCGCCGTCGCCCCCACGTGACTCGTCCCAGCCACCTCACCTTCCACCATCTCGTTTCCATTTACGACCTAACGGCCTCAATCGCGTCATAAACCCCTCCGCCCCCTCCCAAACCTCCTCCAAACCTCCAAAAACCTCCAACAATCAACCCCACACATGTGCCACATAACAAAATGGAATGCGTCGCAAAGGACGTTTATAACTTCGTCATCAGCCGTCGATGTTCGTTAACCCCCGCGTGACGTCGATACGAATCCTCCCTTTTGATTGGCCAGGGGCGGAGCCGAAGTCAGGCGGGTCGAAGCGGCTGTGGAAACAACCGAAGCTCGACTAGTACACCGTAATTTCTAGTTGCGGGAACATGTTGACGTTTCTTTAGTGTTTTCCACCTGAAAACCAGCGAATTTTCGCACGGGAAAAACGGTGTTCGGTTCGGAAAACACCCGGCTATCATCTGTGCAAATTTCGTGAAAATTCGACCAAGGGAAAACCCCCAAAAACGATGCCCAACACCGGAATATTTTAACATGCAGTACAGTATCTGTGTATGTAGGCGATGCGGCGTTGCCGGATCGACGCCAGTGCGACGTTGCCACGTTCGGGACAGATTTTTAACGCCGAGTGCTCCGGAGCGATCCGCTGGTGACAGTTGAATGCGCAAGGCTGAGGTAACTTGATAGATTTATTCCAATTACAGATTCCACTGTTTTCACACAAAAAAACAAAACAAAAACAGTAACAATAAACAATTTAGCCCTAACCCCAACTATATCACATCTATTATTGATAATAACACTAGTAATAATAATAATGAATGAATGAATTAATTAATAGTAATTAGTTGATTGGTTGCTTGATTAATTACGATATATCGCGACATAGTGGGGGTGGGGGGTGTAAATTGGCAGCCGAATAAACAATAGCAGGCCATGGAAACAAGTGAAGATTCTTTATTTACAATATATCATGTCACGCAAACCGCTCCGACTCTCTCCATCTCGCTCCCTCTCATTGTTTCGCTCTTCCTCTGTCGGTAATATCGTCTCCGTTTTCTTTTTTTAACTCATTTGTAATGGCAGAGTGCGTCCCTCTTAAATTATACGTTTCTCCTTTGCTGCGCGTTTGTTTTATCGTCATCTCGCTTGCACTTGTATTTTGCATCCTTGTTACGGCACACTACGATGCAGTTATTTCGGGGTCGGATCCCTTTTTTGAGGGGTGCGTTTTTGAAAAACACAACCGATCCAAGGCGGCCGTGTTTATCTCTAATTGTTTTCAGCTGTTGGCGTCCCAGTAGGCTGATGAAAAATTAATATGATGTCCGACGATTGATCGATAACAGGTCATGTGATTGTTTTTTATTTGTCACGTGGTGGCGCCATTTTGTAATGTGGTCACGTGGTGGCGCCAATGTCATTGTTTACGATTGTCTGTAATTTTGTTGACACACCCTGTATATTAATTGAGTCATTTTTCAGTTATGTAACGGATTTTTTTAATTAACTAACGAATTTGCTTTAATTAATTTTCTTTGGATTCTGTGTCTATTATTATTATTATTACGTAAATAACAGGTCAGGACTGGAGTATTTTCTCCAATTAAAAAATTGCAATGTAGGTAAGTATATTAATAGCCACGGTTTTATAATTTTTGTGTGACCTAGTTGGCCATAAAATGATTGACATTCGTTTGTTTTTTTAAATATAGGTACAGGTTTGTTTAATTTAAAACCATGGCACACTATGATTAAGCGCAACCCAGAAGCGATTTATTTCATTTTTATTGTTTGTTATCTTTCTAACCAAAACGTGTCACGTTTAAATTTATTACAATAGTTGAATATGAGTCACTTTTTAACATTATTATTTACTTTAGCTTGTATAAGCGTGTAAGCCTTTTCATATAATTTTTCTTCTACTTTCTGGAAAGTGGAGAGAAAAACGAGACACTAAGACGATACCTGAAGTCTAAACCATTTTGTCAATCTTTAAATTCGAGAATTTTTACCTGAAAGGCATAGAAACCGCCTATTAGTTGGTTTCATTTATCGGTTTTTCTTAACCAAGGAATACTTTTTGATTTTTAATCTGCATTCTTATCTCAAAGAAGGACTACAAGTATACGTAAATATTTTGCTGACTGAAGTTATTTTGCTCTTTTTAGTCGGTTTCGTTAATTTTTGAGTGACATTTTCTAAAAAATTTGTTAAAAAGTACAAAATGCGGTTGAATCTTAACTTCCTTAAGCCTTATAACACGCGCGTTTGAACTTAATCTAAAATAATTTAATGATTATAGTTAGGTATGTTTTTTTGCTTTTTTCGTTGTAGCTCGTTTTTAGCCACAAATACAATAAATTCGTAAATTTCATCACAAAACAAGTTAATAATTCAGTAAAATTGATTAAAGTGGTGGTAAATTTGTTTAACATTTTTAAGTTAAGAGCAAAGGGTTTTTCCTAAAAATTTTGTTTGTTTTTGAAATAGACACTCATTATTTTGTCACAGAACTTTTAAAAATTACAAGAATAAGTTGGAAATTGGAATCGATAGTATTTTGCACACTTTAGGCGATATAACTCTTTGAGCGAATTTTTTTCAAAAAAAAAAAAAAAAACATAAAACTTGTCGAATTTGGTGTTCCTTTAATCTTATTCACTCCTAATAACAACATCTAACTATTTTGAACTTTTCAGAATTATTAAATCGTAATAGATAAATAATAATTTAATAATAATTAACAAACTCATTAAGTTTATATTTAGTTACTAATTATATATTTTCTTATACAATATCTAAAAGAAACTATTATTCAACAACAGTTCATTTGTTTTTAATCAACAAAAGATGTTAACATATAACAAACGATTTTTCAAATAAGTATAAATAAACATTCCATTCCCACTTCTCCGTGAGATGGCAGTATGGCTTTCTGCTTACGATCTCAAGTGTTTTTATTTGTATATAAATAGTAGTTGCATTGTGATATTGTAATCCACGCTAAAGTCTTAGAACTCTTTAGTTCCTGGATAAAAGTAGAGTGGTGAAGAATCAATCTTCCTTTACCGCAGTGGTTCCTTACTGTTTTTATTCTTTCAACCCTCTACATACACATTAATGTCCCCAAACAAAACAATTTAGGGATTTTATACCTTTAATAAATATTTTATAATTACGTTTTATTGCAAATGTATCTAATATTTAAATATATTTTTTAAATACTACATAACATACAGTGCGTTCAAAAATTCTTTGATCAACTCTTGCTGTGGAATTTAGATTGACAGATTTTTATTGTCTTTGGTAGATTAGGTATCCTTTATTCTGTTGAAGTGTCAAACGCGCTACTTGCGATTTTCATACATTCAAAATTTCACAGCAAGAGTTGATCTAAAGATTTTTTGAACGCACTGTATTTTTATTTTAAATGCGGGACTATAAGTTACTCGTCAATAAAATTAACAAAGTATATGTTTGAAAATTTCAAACGAATTATTTGTTGTAATGATGACAATCGTTTCTTCCGCCGTATTCTAAAAAAATATTGATTTACATTTAAGATAAATACTTAACTAGTAAAAAATTGTTTTCTCAGTGTGGAAAGGACGCTAAGTAGAGGAACATTAATTTAAAATAAAAGATTTAGGACTGGGTTTTAGAAGCCTCATGAATTTAATCTGCAATTAAGGGCGTGATTAATTGATCACGTGATCAAATTGAACCGATTTCATTGGTTAACATTTAACAACGAATTAAAATTTAATGAAGCTGCATTTAAAATTGGAAATGCTAACTTATAACTTTTCTTATTTATAAAAAAGAGAAATTGCCCAAAATTATTGCAAACTTTTAAAATAAGTCGCTTTCAAGCTGTATTTGCGATGTCTACCACATTCCTCAATCCTCACACTTTTACATTTTTTGTTTAAAAATCTTAACTTTTTGGGTGAATTTTTGTAATTTGACTGATTTGCAAACGTCATAAGAGTGACTTTTATGATTAAATGCTATACCTAAAATTTTTATTTTTCAGCCATAGACTACCAAAAGTTTTACTTTTGCGCTTAAGAATTTACAATAACACTAAAAGGAATGACAAGTATTGAACTATTTAACTATACTAAGGAATGAATAATAAGATTATGTAACGAAATGCAGAGAGTATAGGTATATAATAGCTGTTTCAAAACTATAAAAACGCCATTTTCTCTGAAAATTTGCTATTATAAATAAATTATTCATGATGCACGTAAAAAATTGAGAGCTAATGTAATTTATAGTTTCGATGAGAGATTTAATCATTAATAACTATTTATTTATCAATCTTATTTAAAAAAATAATTTGGTAAAATGCGACGTTGGCGTTTTTATAATTTTGAAACAGCAAATACTTTTTTTAAGGTCTTGAGCGTTTTGAAGCTCAATATTGTTATCAAAATTCGAAGTGCGTCAAAATGGTGGTCATGTGATTGTTCATATTCTCGGAAATGTGGCAAAGACAGTATAACTATGTATTAAAAAAAAATTTCAAAGGAGTTTTTCTGCTTTGGTTTTACAAATTATTCATTGTGAAACTGAAAGTAGTTTTATAAAGAGAACTTTGTGCCACTCTTTTTAGTAAATTTTTAGGTGTTGTATTGGCAGTGCTGGGCTGGGTGTGATCTGTCATCAGCGTCAAGTCGTTTATTGATAAAGCGCGAATAATTAACAAAATTAAGAGGAAATAGTTTGATAAATTAAATTAAACAAAAATGAACAACAAAAATAGAAAGTAGAAAAAATATTATATTATACTTGTTAGTTGTGGCACTCTTTCGTCGTGCTCCAAAACCATTCGTGTCACAATAGAACATCTTATAAAACTCGTATAATAATATACTATTATGTAGCTCAAGTGAATTATTTATCTTTGTTTGGCAAAATAAATGTTTAACTTTGCCACATAAAGTATTACCTACTTTAACTCCTAATAACCTAATCTACTACTTTGAACTTTTCATATTTTAACATAATAGGTATACTGTACAGAGTTGGGTACAGTTTAGGTGTACACATTAATTTATTATTTCTACTTTTATATTTTTAAGTCTCAAATTATTTTTGTATATTTCACTTTTTCTTGCTTTAAAATTTTCATTAATCGTTTATAGATTCTGACATTTTTTTATTGCTAATCTTTTAGTCTGAAATGGCAATAAACCTTGACATAAACAAGACTTCTGTTTATATTTTCAAATAAAAACTTAATTAGACACTGCATTTAAATTAATCGTAAAACGATAAAATACAGCAGAACTCCACAAATAAGTATTAAAGAATTTATTAAAACTTACCGCCCAAGCAATCAGTGGAAAAGGACGCCAAATAGATGAAGAACAATTATTATTATTAACAAAATAAAAAAATATAGTTTAAACAATAAATTGAAAAACTATTATAATAAAAAAAGTTGGAAGCCAAAAACATCATTTTTTCGCCTCCAGTTTTTGACTCTTGCTCAAAATAATTGCATTTCTGGTTAAACAACATTCCAAAAAATACTTACAACGGAATAATAATGGCCTTTTTTACCTTATTTAGTGATTTATAAGAAATTTTTGCAAATAATTTCTAGGCCTAAAAGTAACAAAATTTTTCTGTTTGTTTATGGTAAAATTTCACTAAATAATGAAAAATTTTTCTATTTTTCGGCATGTTTTTGACGAAATGTCGGGAGATAATGGTATTTCTAATAATAAAACGCTACATTTTCGAACTAATTTATTTATTTAAAAAATTGTTTTTCTTGCTGAAAATCGTGCTAAACTGCTCGAAAAAGGCAAAAATTGCGCCATTTTGCGAAATAACTGACAAAATTCCTGACCCAATTTATTGTTTTTTTTTTCGCGTTTTTTTAAATGTTGTGTTTTAATTAGATTGTTTCCGTCTTTATTGCAATTTTTCCGATTGAAATTTGATTATTGTGCTCCAACGAAGGGTGAAGTGCGGGGGAAACAGCAAATACCTTTTTTAAGGTCTTGAGCGTTTTGAAGCTCAATATTGTTATTAAAATACGAAGTGCGTCAAAATGGTGGTCATGTGATTGTTCATATCCTCGGAAATGTGGCAAAGACAGTATAACTATGTATTAAAAAAACTTTCAAAGGAGTTTTTCTACTTAGGTTTCACAAATTATTCATTGTGAAACTGAAAGTAGTTTTATAAAGAGAACTTTGTGCCACTCTTTTTAGTAAATTTTTAGGTGTTGTATTGGCAGTGCTGGGCTGGGTGTGATCAACAGCGTCAAGTCGTTTATTGATAAAGCGCGAATAATTGACAAAATTAAGAGGAAATAGTTTGATAAATTAAACTAAACAAAAATGAACAACAAAAATAGAAAGTAGAAAAAATATTATATTATACTCGTTAGTTGTGGCACTCCTTCGTCGTGCTCCAAAACCATTCGTGTCACAATAGAACTTTTTATAAAACTCGTATAATAATATACTATTATGTAACTTAGGTAAATTATTGTCTTTGTTTGGCAAAATAAATGTTTAACTTTGCCACATAAAGTATTACCTACTTCTCCTAATAACCTAATCTCCTACTTTGAACTTTTCATATTTTAACATAATAGGTATACTGTACAGAGTTGGGTACAGTTTAGGTTTACACATGAATTTATTATTTCTACTTTTATATCTTTAACTCTCAAGTTATTTTCGTATATTTCACTTTTTCTTGCTTTAAAATCTTCATTAATCGTGTTATTTATAGATTGTGACATTTTTTATTGCTAATCTTCTAGTCTAAAATGGCAATAAACCTTGACATAAACAAGACTTCTGTTTATATTTTCAAATAAAAATTTAATTAGACAGTGCATTTAAATTAATCGTAAAACGATAAAATACAGCAGAACTCCACAAATAAGTATTAAAGATTTATTAGAACTTACCGTCCAAGCAATCAGTGGAAAAGGACGCCAAATAGATGAAGAACAATTATTATTATTAACAAAATAAAAAAATAAAGTTTAAACAATAAATTGAAAAATTATTATAAAAAAAGTTGCAAGTCAAAAACATCATTTTCCTTCCAGTTTATGACTTTTTGGATTATTTTTGACAAAATTGTCCAAAATAATTGCATTTCTGCTTAAACAACATCTCAAAAATACTGACAAAGGAATAATAATGGTATTTTTTACCTTATTTAGTGATTTATAACAAACGATTTATAAGAAATTTTTGCAAATAGTTTCTAGGCCTAAAACTAACACAATTTTTCTGCTTGTTTATGGTAAAATTCCACTAAATAATCAAATGTTTTTCGTATTTTCGGTACGTTTTAGACGAAATGTCGGGAGATAATGGAACTAATTTATTTATTTAAACAATTGTTTTTCTTGCTGAAAATCGTGCTAAACTTGCCGAAAAAGGCAAAAATTGCGCCATTTTGCGAAATAATTGACAAAATTCCTGACCCAATTTATTGTTTTTTTTCGCGTTTTTTTAAATGCCCTGTTTTAATTAGATTGCTTCCGTCTTTATTGCAATTTTTCCGATTGAAATTTGATTATTGTGCTCCAACGAAGGGTGAAGTCGCATTCCCCGCGCACTCTCAGCCCCGATCGATGAAATTATCTCTCTCACCCCTCGAATAATTTGGCAAAAGCGCGTCCACACCAGCAAATAACTTCGTCCCTTCTAACAATAAAAGTGCGTCCTTGGGCCGACCTTGCCCAGCCACTACGACACGTGGTTTCGAAGGGATGCGTATCAGGGCGGCAGAAGTAGCAAAGAGGTGGGTGTGGCCCTTCGTCTACCCTAAAATCTCCCCTAATCGGCATTCGTGGCCCGAGTGTGAGGGATCTCCGGTGCAATTAACAAGGGGTGACTATCCACCAATAGGGACGAGCGGGTGGGGTTGTGATGGGCAAAGCGGGTGGAATGTACAAAGGGTGCAAAATTAGCAATAAATTATCATTCGGAAAAATATTTAAACGGACTAATTATCACTGTAAAATCGCGGTGTTTGTGGAAAATGTTAGCTTCACTCATAGCCTACATGCTAAATTATTGATTTTGTGCGTCGTGTTTTAGTGAAAATGTTGCTTTATCTGGTGATAGTTTTAAGCGAATTTATTACATGCGGGTTTGTACTACAACGTTTTGCGGTTTGTGTTTACGTCATGCACTTATCAATAAAGCAATTAAATTGTGTTTGTTAATTATGTTTCGAAATGTTGGTAATCAAGTGGCATTAGACGAGGAAATTGTGTTTTTTTATACCTAGTGTTCGGTATTTGGACGCTGATTAGGAAATCAAAATGTAAAATTTAAATCGTTGTTTTGTCGACTGTAACGTTTAATAATTGATAAAAGGATAATCTAGTTTAAAAGTTGGTAACCTTGAGACGAATATTTTGATCAAAGAAAGTGGCCTGTGATCTCGAATGTTGTAGTTCTGCCAACTTATTTTCAAAATCTGGGGCTGGAGATTTAATTGGGACACGTTACAAACTTTTAATAAGTAATAAGCTGTGAGAAATATTTATATTGATTTCGCCAAATAACTGCATTATTGATAACATTGTATTAAATTTTTATAGTCTTTACTATTTTCTCTTATCCTATGAGCAAGAGTGTTCGTTATTTTGATTTTTGTAAGTTTCGTTTAATTACTCCAATTGTTGTTATTTCATAGATTGTGTTATGCTGAACTTTAATTGGTACGTAAGTATATCTGTTGAAATAAAAACAGTTACCGCTCAAGTTACTCGAGGGAATAAGAAAAACGTGTTCAAAATGTCAAAGTTTGAAGCTTTTGGAACTCTGTTTATTAGTTTGTTCCGGGCTTTTTGATTTTTTAAATTTTTTATAATACAAATCACAAACACCACAAAGCTTTACGGATGAGAGTATAATTATAACATCAAAAAATTCGGAACCATTCAGTCACAAAGGTTTATAGAAGTTTTAGAATGTTAGAATTTTAAAAAATAATAAACTAAGTTGTTTTTATTTATATTATTGAACATAAGAGTTTAAAAACATAGTTCAAAGTAAATTTTGGACACCCCTGAATAATTTTTTTTGCAGGTTTGAAATTCTCATATTCACACCAATTTTAATTACTCTTCACGTTTTTTTTTAAGGAATTGTAAGTCTAATTTTTTAGCACAAAAATGTGTAGACGGTTCTCCAAAAACAGTGAAAATTCACTGTATAATTTAAATTGTATTTTTTGTAAGAAAAATAAAATAACACGTGTAGGTACGTGATATTTTGAGTTAAGTGACTATTAAAAGACTCAACAGATGGGTTAAATTTAATTCCCAGACATTGTGATACTGAGAGTTTTGGACACCCCTTAATCAAAATTTGCGTTTTTCTACGAAATATTTTGTACTGGGAAAACAATAATTTTAATAAGTTTGTGAGGACAATAAAATTAGAAAAAAATCTAGTTGTTTTAATACAAATTACCAAAGTTTTATCACTAAAATAAAAAACACTGTCAAAATCTGGATGATTTCTGAACAAAACAGTGACAATCCATAGTCGTCATTTTAACTTGCATAGAGAGACCACATATTCTGATATAGGTTTTGACATACTTTGACATGCGACATAGGTATGAAAATGCTAATGTGTATTTTATAAAATCACCCTGTAAACGTACGTATTGGCCAAAATATTTTTTAGGCAAGAATTACTATAAATTAAAAAATAGTAATAGTCGGTTTATTGTAGAAGGTTGGAAAAAAAAATAAATTCGCTGTTAAAAATTAATTCGTAATCAGGCAAGAATATCTGATTGGTGCACTTTGGTCACGTGATCGTTTTTCTACACTGGGAGCACGAAATGTGGGAACAAACGCTTTGGTTGTTGTTTATAAAATGGCATAAATTCGTGTATATCCCAGTTAGATGAATACTTACTTCAATTTTTTTGTTACTTTGGATTTTTAGGTACAAACTAACAAATTTTGAGTGAAAAAAATGCGTAACTACATTCATTAAGAGTTAAAAAAACAATCATTCTGTATATTTCGCGGGCAAAATGTTTTTTCTAACTTTGCACGTTTCAAATTGTTTCAAATTAAATTTTGACAAAGAAAGAAGAAAAAAATATCTACAGGGTGATGCGATCATCGTTTATTTACTTCTATTTCGCGTTTTCTAGAGCGTTCAAAAACTGGGTACAATGTTGAAAAGTAGGTAAATTGTAAAGTCCTCAAGTCATACATATTTTAGAAAATCTACGGGGCTATACAGGGTGTCTGTTTTTCGAGCTCCACCATGGGTATCTCAGTTATTCTAAGAGTCACGAGGTCGGTTAAATTAAGGCAAAGTTGCGCATTTTTATGCTAAACAATTATCTGAAAGAAAATTTGATGTGTCATTTTTAATTTTTTTATTATTGGAAAAAAACGGAAATATTTGTTTTTATTTTTTTAAGCGAAAACTAAGAGAATTAGACGTCTTTAACTAGGACGTTCTTAAGGCACTTTTTTACAAGGGTTCTAAATCTGTCATCGTATTTTCCAAGGCGTTCTTGATGTCATAGTTACAAAACTCAACTTTAGTTTTTCTTATGGAAGCCATATTCGCTTTTTGTGTTTTTGAAAAGTATTTTTATTTCTGATTACCACGATGTATCACATGATATGATTGAATATTATATGCTGATCAGAATGGAGAAAAAAGCATTTTTACGAAGAGTGCTTTGGAAAAAAACGTCAACGATTTTGTTTTTAAACAAACTAGATTTTAGAGGTTTCATTAAATTTTCCTCTCCGCCAAGCTTACTTATTTAAAAACTCAATGACATGATAACCTAGAATTTTGTTCTTCGCTAAACAAACCAAGATAAAGTTATAAAAATTCAGCTTGCAAATTTAATAGAACTGTCAAAATCTAGTTTGTTAAACGACATTTTGGACGTTTTTTTCAAAGCACTTTTTGCAAAAACGCTTTTTTCTTGAGATTTTTCAAAAATACAAATGTCAAATATGGCGTCTAAGTTGAGTGTTGTAACTCTGACATCAAGAACGCCATGAACAAGGCAATGATAGATCTAGATTTCTTGTAAAAAAGTGCCTCAAGAATGTCTCATTTGAAAACATCTAGTTTTTTAGGTTTTCGTTTAAAGAATAAAAAGGACAATTACAAAATTTATTTTTTTTTTAATATTTTAAAAGCAAAAAATGACATCAAATTTTTTCAGATAATTGTTCAGCATAATAATGCGCAACTTTGCCCTAATTTAACTGAGATTCTCATCGTAGAGCTCAAAAAATGGACACCCTGTATTATTTTGTTAACTTTTTCAGATTTCAGATCATATCGTTTTTTAATATTTTCATATTTTACACTATGCTATCATTTCCTAACGTAATACATAATTATAATGAAAAATTAATTGTTTTTAAATTTACTGTCAGTCTCTAGCAGTTTTTTCATTTAGAAAAATTAAAATTAAATTTAAAAATCAAACTTTTAACTCACTATGAAGATTCAAATTATGAATGAAAGTGATACAATTTTAACCGGGTGATGCAACATCTTCGTTCTTCCATTTTTATTCCGACTGTCTTTTGTTACATCAGATGTTATAATAACCACTACTCGTTTAACAAACATAATTTTTTATTACTATTCCATGTCGGTAAAAAAATTAAAATTATTTAATTATACTACAATTATTTTATTAAAAAAATTTGGCATCATTATTAAATTACGTATTAGTTTTATACTTATTTATTTGAAATATATACTACTATACTTACTTAATTCTAATAGTTTATCTCATGCATATTTTTATACAACTGAACACATTATGATAAAAAATCTCTTAGGGATTTCACTTTTTCTTTAAATTCTGCATTTTGACAATCGTACCACCACCTCGTGATACGTCACTTGTGCATGGCCTTCTACAATCGCATAAAAATGGCGCGAAAATTAAACAATCTCTCGGCGTTGACCGCCAGGTGTGTAATTACGTTGGGGTCAGCCAGAAGTGGGCGTAGAGCTGGGGAGGGGCCCTGTTCGAGCCCAGGCGAGGCATGACAGCGTCACTCTTCATATGACCACACGCTGACTTTTATTTTTTTCTCCTTTCTTTTATTTCCAGAACGAAATGAGCAACAAAATGCGAAAAATCCTCGTCAAGGACATGAACGACGTGCTCGTCTGCACGCTATGTAACGGGTATTTGGTCGACGCAACCACACTTACCGAATGTCACCATGTTTGTAAGTCAACGGAAAGTGCACACTTACCGAACATGGGACGTAATTACGATTTTTCAGTCTGTCGCGGCTGCATTTTGCGCCACTTTGAGACCTGCAAAACGGCATGTCCTTCGTGCAATCTCGTCTACAAGAAGAAAAACCAAGTTTTCTTCAAAGCCGATCCGCAAATTCAGTCGATTGTTTATAAAGTGGTGCCAGGGTTGTACTCGAAGGAGATGCAACGCAGGGAGGATTTTTACAGGAGTACCGGAGTTAGGGCCAGTAGTTCATGTAGCGATGATAGTGTCCTTGAACGCGAACGCGAAATAATAAAGGACGAGGACTCAATGGTAGGTACTTTAAATTGTTATTAATATACGAGTGCGAAAACACAAGTTTTAAAATAATAAATAAAATAAAATAAAATAAAATATAAATATAAATATAAATAAAATTAAAACTAAAATAATAAAATAAAATAAAAATACAATAAAATAAAATAATAATACGAGTGCGAAAACATAAGTTTTAAAATAATAAAAAAAATAAAATAATTAAAATTAAAATTAAAATTAAATTAAATTAAAATACAATAAAATAAAATAATAAACGACGAGGATTCAATGATAGATACTTTAAATTGTTGTTAATAATACGAGTGCGAAAACACAAAAATAATAAAGTAAGTTTAATTATGTTATTGAACATAAGAGTTTAAAAACATAGTTCAAAGTAAATTTTGGACACCCCTGAATAATTTTTTTTGCAGGTTTGAAATTCTCATATTCACACCAATTTTAATTACTCTTCACAGTTTTTTTTAAGGAATTCTAAGTCTAATTTTTTAGCACAAAAATGTGTAGACGGTTCTTTAAAAACTGTGAAAATTTATTGTGTAATTTGAATTGAATTTTTTTTTTTTTAATAAAATCACACGTATAGGTACGTAATATTTGAGTTAAGTGGCTTAAAAGACCCAATAGCTTGGTTAAAGTTAATTCCAGACATCGTGATACTAAGAGTTTTGGACACCCCTTAATCAAAATTTGCGTTTTTCTACGAAACCTTTAGGCAAATTTAAATATTTTGTACTGTGAAAACAATAATTTTAATAAGTTTGTGAGGACAATAAAATTAGAAAAAATTACTTTAAATTGTTATTAATAATACGAGTGCGAAAACACAAGTTTTATTAATAAATAAAAATAAAACAAAATAAAATAAAAATAAAATAAAATAAAATGATAAACGACGAGGATTCAATGGTAGGTACATTAAATTGTTATTAATAATACGAGCGCGAAAACACAAGTTTTAAAATAATAATTAATTAAAATTAAAATTAAAATTAAAATTAAAATTAAAATTAAAATTAAAATTAAAATTAAAATTAAAATTAAAATTAAAATTAAAATTAAAATTAAAATTAAAATTAAAATTAAAATTAAAATTAAAATTAAAATTAAAATTAAAATTAAAATTAAAATTAAAATTAACATTAAAATAAAATAAAATAAAAATACAATAAAATAAAATAATAAGCGACGAGGATTCAATGATAGGTACTTTAAATTGTTGTTAATAATACGAGTGCGAAAACACAAGTTTAAAGTTTGAGGGCTGTCGTTATGCAACGAGCGTAAGCGAGTTGCATACCTAGACACTCGAGCGTTTTCGTTAGTGTTATTCAAAATTTAATTTAAAACACGTTGCTATGGGAAACGTGTTTTAAAATAAGTGTAATCATTGATGTAAAACACGTTGCTATGAGAAACATGTTTTAAAATGGTGTTTATGCTTAAAAAAAATTACGAAATTTTCTATTACGAATTTCAGGTGTCGAGTTATACTGGGAGTAAAACACAGTTTTTCGGCCCCGAAGACTCGATTTCCCTCTCGTTGGAGTACTACCAAGTCCATTTGGACAAAACTCCGGTGGAAGGGAGCAAATCCATCAAGTCGTCGGACAAGAGTGTCAGTGTTTTAAATAATAATAATAGTGAGGCGGTTAGTGATAAACATAAATTGAACGGTACGAAAAATGGTGAGTGTAAAAGTGGTGATAAGAGATATCTGCAGTGTCCGGCGGCTGTTTCGATGAAACATTTACAAAAGTTTATTCGGATGAAGTTTGCTCTAAGCCAGAATCATAAGGTGCGGAATTACAACAGATTTGGTTAAAAAATTATCTATAATAATTTATTTATTCACAGGTTGATATTATTTATGAGGGGGAGGTTCTACACTCGAATTTTACTCTAATGGACGTCGCTTACACCTTCAAATGGAAAAGGGTAAGTGTTTGTAGTTTTCCTGAACGTGGTCGTAGTAGGCGCAATATTATAACTAAAAATAAAACTTTGGTTTTGAGCTATTTTGGGCGATTCTAACTATTTTTATTGCTCTGAAGATGATTAAATAAATGGGCGAACCATTGCAAAATATTTATTTATGTTCCTAGTTTTTTTATTTTCAGAAATTAAATATGGCTAGGTGTGTGTTAATTAAAAAACAATAATAATAATAATAATTAATAAAGGGAGGCGTGTTTTTTAATTTTTATTGGGTACGAGGATATATGTACCTACAGGGCGTTTCAAGACTTTAAGTTTTTGTAAATATTGAGAATATTATAAGAAATGAGTGTTTAGAACTTGAAGAAGTTCTAACTTTGAACATTTTTAATAAAAAAATAAAACCTTTTTCTGATTTCTTTCGTAGCGACGTGCGAAAGTTCTTATCTTAACGTTTTATTTTTGTTTTTTTTTTTCGTTTTGTTACTTGACTGCTAATATTATAGGTACAAGTACAGGTAGGTAGGTAGGTACAGGGTGTTGAATGGTCCAGGCTGCAGGTAAGTTCTTTATCACAGGCAAAATGTATTTGTTTTTAATATTAGACGCTTTAAATCAATACTTATTTTGTTTTGAATAAAAGTCAAATATTCTTATCGAAGATCATATACTACAGGTTTTATATTTTAATTTTTCTAAAACTGAAATATTTAAATAAACGAAAAGATTGGAATGGCTTAGTCGCTGTCCAGTAAGCACACGAACGTAAAAATAAAGTAAAGAAAGAAACGTTAATTATGTTGCAAAATCATTTCTTTTATTGTTGAATCAATGCAAAAATGTTCTCGGAAATAGCGTTATTTGTAACGCTAAACATTACCTAAGGTTTTTTAATGTTTAAACGATTTTGTAACGCAATAATAATAATGTTAAATTATAAAAAATATAAAACCACTAACTAACATCAACGAGCAACGTTTTAAAATGGCTAATTTTATTCAGATAGCTAATCTTATTCTATTATAAAACATGCCATATTTAAGTTATTTTCGTAATTTTTTTGTACATTTTAAGAAGTACTAATTTTTTTACTTATTATGAAATCTTACCATTAAATGGAACATTTTTGTGTGGGTTTAATTTTATTTATTTAATTAATAATCCTACATCCAGAACATTATTTTAAATAATTTGCTTTTATTACAGTTATTAAATATGTATATGAAAACACGTTATCTTGTAAATAAAGCTTCAAATGTGGTATTATTTAAACTTTAAAATATAGACATATTGTTTAAAAAAAGCTTTTTACAACCAACTTCTTTTTTATTTTTTTTATATCAGTTTTTATATTTTATACTGATTGTCAAAAATAGATGCAAGAGTAGTTTCTGTAGAGTTATTAGTTACGTTTATTTATGTTTTGTTTCACGACATTAATATAACGTTCAAATAAAAGGTTACATTAACGTTAGACAGTGCCATTAAAACCAAATTAAGTTTTTTTGAAACGTTAATTACACGTTTAAAACAAGCGTTAGTAAATACGATTAGTAATAACGTTAAAGTTCTTTTACGTTTTTTACGTAAATACAACTTTAAATAAATTAAGACGTACTTTAAATGTTAGAAATTGGTAAAAAGAATCAAGACGGCTTTTAAACCACGTAACATAAACGTTAAAAAAACGTAATTACACAACCAAATAACAACGTTATAAATTTCAACGTGTAACGTCTGTGGCGTTTAAAAAACATTAGATTTGTGTGTATGTGCTTACAGGGTGTGATGTGTAAAATAGTTATTTTTACTCTGAAGAAGCTTATAAGGGTCTGAAACGTTAGAAAAGCGATCTTTTTTTTGTTATTTTTTGACCATCACACAATAATCATCAAATAGTATATTTTTTCTGTGTTTCAAAAATGAATAATCAATCACACATAAGAAAAAATTTCTGCATGTGAATGTTTTTTAGGAGTTTTAGGTAAAGCGAGTCGAAAAATATTTTCAAGATTTATATTTTCAGTCGGCGGCAACTTTGTTATTTTAAATTTTTAGCTATTGCGTTTTTCGGTTAACCAATTAAAAAAAAAGTTTTAATTTGTTCTTAAGATAAAGACTTGTTTGTACTGTTTGAAAATATTTTGGATTTGCTTTTTCATCTTCAAAAATCGATAGATGTCTGATTTTTTATATTTTGAAAGCATTTATTTGGATATTGGAAGGAGAAAGCGTATAATTCTTTTCTTTGGTGATTTTCAAGATTTTCAAAAAAAGAACACAATCAAAATTTTAATACCTTTATTTGGAGAGCTTTAAGTACCTGTAACTCAATTTTCAATTTTGCAAAATACAAAGCTTTAATTTTTTTCATCCCGTAAATAGAAGAGAATTTAATTCTGTATTGATCTGTATTAACATTCCTTAAGCATATGTTTAATACATTTAATAGATCTCAATTTATTTTAGTTTTTTCTTGACATTGAAAAATTAATTTGCCACAATTAATAACTCTTTTCACGTGTACTATGTTATTGAAACAAAACAAAAAAAATTTACACCTGAATATATACTTATTTTGTAGGTGTCTAAGGAAAGAATAGCTGGGTTTTCGTTATAGGTGGAGACAAAATAATAGTTGTTTTCACTTTTTTATTCTTAAGTAATGGGGCTATTAAAAGTGACAAAAAAATATTTGTGAAGTTTTATCAAACTGTGAAAATATTATTAAATAATCTTATACACTTTAACAAAATGTCAGCTCCATTGTTTTTAAACTAATGGTACCGACTATTTATTTTATAATTTTTGTACAAGTAAACTGATTAGTAAAAAAATATTTTTTACCCTGAAGAAGCTCATAACAGTGCGAAACGTTAGAAAAGCGACTGTTTACTTCGTTTTTTCGAAATTTTGAAAAAACATACACATTTTCAATAGTTATGAGAGAAAAATTATTTTTACTTTTGAGGAGGTTACGTACAACAGGTTGCAGGAGAATTATTTTTTTTATTAATTATTATTTATTAATTATTATATAAAGTGCAATTTTTAAATTTAGCCCATCGGCCACTCGCCACCGAATTTTGCCTAAATTAAAAAAATATGTTTGAAGAAGCTGAAATACGTTAGTAATTATTAGTTCCAACAAAAGCGCCTTATGTGGAAACAAAGATGCCAAACAACGATAACACGAAAAAACCATTGTTAGGCAATGACATGCACAGAATAGCTGAACTCAAGACCGGATAAGTGGAACAGTAAACAACTCGACCAAACCTTTTCCACTTAAAACACCAATTCGCCATTTAATCAATAAACCAACCACGAAAAAATAATCAATTACCTCACACAAATCGCTTAATTACCCAACTTGTTGAATATTAATCAAGTCGGCGGCGCCGCCACGTCTCACCAGCCCATCGTGTCCCATCGCGGCCTACTACGATCCACGTCAAGTCTGTCATTATTACCGCCAGGTTGTTGAACCGCAATGTCACCGTTCCGTAATTTCGCGTGAAAACAATCCATTTGTTTCAGTTAAAACCTCTACGTTTCTTCTACCGCATCTTCACCCCATTGAAAATCCAGCCAATCAAAATCGTCAATTCGGGCAAACAGCTGCAAATCGTCAAAAATGGCGAACCGATAACACCCAAGCCCGAGCCAGAGGTGATAAGTGAAGAAAAGGAGCGACTTTTGGCCAATCTTCAATTGCAAAGCAAGACCAAAGTACAAAACGACAATAACGTACCTGAAAAAGTGGCACAAGACTGCGTTTTCGACTACGAGGAGCAAGACAAGGAGGAGATCAAGCGGTTCGCGGAGATTCGGGACCGGGAGTGGGCTCTCCAGAAAAAGCTGGATGAGAGCAGGGAGAAGGAACGGGATGAGGACTACCACCATTTCAGCAAGAAACGGAAGAAGAGCAAACATTCGAAGAACGACTGCGTGTACAAGAAGCGGAAACTTCATGCCGAAATCACAAACGAAGAAGAGTTGAAGTTGAAGGTCAAGTTGACGCCACACAATGGCCACAAGCACAAACACCACAAAAGTGAGATGAGTAGCAAGGAAAAGTTGCTACAGATGAGACAAGTGAGACACAAACACGTCACAAGTGAAGATAAGAACGTCCAAACGGCAAGCACCGAACCCCCAACTGCTGACAAAAAACCAGAACCTGAAGAAATCAACGGAGAGAAGAAAGAAGAAACGAAGGAAGCAAAAGAACCGAAAAAACCGATACCTGACCTCGCCCCCAAGACACTCCGTAGCGATTTCCCCGCCAAAACCCTAAACAAAGAATGGGGACATAGAGTACCAACCGTACAAATCGAACGAAATGAACAGACGGAACAACAAGCCAAAAAAACCTTCCTCAAGTCGTACCAAGCCTACGCCGAAAAGTACCAAAAAACAATCGAGAAGACCCAAAGTGCCAACAGACCCGCGTCAACCCTTGAGCGAAAAATCGCCAACTTGCAACAAAGATGCACCATCGAAGCCAAACCCCCCGAGAAACCCCCCCAGTACCCCCCTGGCTTCACCGTGAGCAAAATCGAGAGTGGGGTCCCCAACAACAAGGAGGAAAAACGGGAGGAGAAACGCCCAAGTCTCGAAATCACCCTAATCAACCCCCCTGAAGTCAAACCCCCCAAGCGGCCCCCTCCCGCCACGATCCCCCTCGACAGGATTAAGAAATCCCTCATTTTCAAAACTGGGATTAGCATTATCCCCAAGGACAACATCGGGGCGCTTGACTTATCGGCGAAGCCGCCCAGCAAGGAGGGGGACCCCCCGAATGGGTTCGCGCCCCCCAAGGACACCAAGAACTTGTCCAATCTCCAGATGCTGTCAAAAGTGGCAACGGAACACCCCTCCCTTAACAAACCCAAGCCAAGGCCACAACTCCCCAACCTCCAAACCCTTAAAATCCCGTCGCCGAATCAGAGGATTCCCCCAAACCTTAAACTGATAAATAAAGGGCAGTTTCGGATGATGAATCCGCAAATCAGGAACTTGAGGCCGAATCAGAATCAGTCGATTCGGAATATTCCGAATCCGAGTCTTGTCGTGCGTCAGCAACAGAATCGGATCAATTCGATGAATCCGGTGCCAGCGCCGAGCAATAACGTGGAGAATAAGGAGAAGAAAGAGCCGGAAAGTAAACCGGAAGTTTCGGTTTGAAGGCCGGATGTACTGAAGGTCCCAGTGAGTTACGTTATGTTCCTAATTTAAGACTTTTGTTATGGTTTTGTTGTGTTGTGATTGTTTCATGTTGCACTTTTTTAATTCGGTCACTTTGTTTCGATGTTATCGATGTATGAGGTCGCTCAGACTGTACTTATTCATTATTATATAAATATGTATATCGTAGCTATGTTTAAGTAGGTTTTAGGAGTATGTGTATGTATAGAACACTCTGTATATAATTAAAAATTGATTAAATGAATGTACCAGAAGTTGTTTTTTTTCTTACCCGAACTTGTGCAAAAGCAGTATATTTTCAAAAATATATAAAGACAAATACAATGTGTTTTTAAATGATTCTCATCTAGTTAACTTAGACAGTGGTTGACATTTATAAAAAATTCTGCCGTTCTGCTTAATTGAATTCTCTGTCAATAAATGTCAAATCTGTCAATTAATTTCACTACTAAAGAGAGCCTATATAGGACACACCCTGATTTTCAAGGGTAATTGTGAAAAAAGTAATAATATTAAGCAAATTACCCCGATTTTCAAGGTAGTTAAAAAAAACATCAAATAATCATAAAAACACCCCGATTTTCCAGGTAGTTAAAAAAAATAAAAAACTACTAAGAGGGCCCCTATAGGACACACCCTGATTTTCAAGGGTAATTGTGAAAAAAGTAATAATATTAAGCAAATTACCCCGATTTTCAAGGTAGTTAAAAAAATAAAAAATATCAAGCAAAATAACCCAATTTTCAAGGGTAATTGTGAAAACAAAAACTACTTTAAACAAATTTTAAGAATTCATACATATGTTTATGTGCTACTTCTGGAGGTAATTTTGTGAGAATAATAACAGAAATTTTTCGTAGTAGTTCAATTTCTTCATCTGGAGTTAGATCAATTTTAGTTTCTTCTTCGTTTACTTTATAACAAAGATAAGGTTTACCGTTCTCTTTTAAAATTAAAGTTATTTTGTTATCCATTTATATTGAAAATTATTTAAGTTTATTTAGTAAAATCATAATCTTATCTATAATACTACATTTAATTTCAAAAATAGATAAATCAAATTTATACGATTTTGTCGTTTGCAAAAATTCATGATACTCGTAGTAATTATTGTCTTTAAAGAAATAAATTTTTCCATTAATATATCTAAAGACTTTGTCAACATTAGAAGGAATACTAGAAAACAATTCAGCTATCATACCATGTTTCTTAGGTCTAAGCAGACATTCATCAAATTGTATAAACATTGTGTTGTCATAAAATATATAAGTTTGACCAGAATAAGTACTAAATATTGCATTAATTTTCTTTCCACTAGGAACACCCAAACTTGTGATAGATCTTCCATTATAACCGTTTTTAACAACGAAATTAGGAAAATCAATAATATAATATAAGTTGTTTGTTGTTAACAAAATAGTTCCATCTGGTCTCTGATAAATTTGTGATATTTCTTGAAAATTATCTGGTAAAAAAGTTAAATAATCTGTAATTAATTTTGGTTTATTATCATAGCTCATGTCTTTTAAATTAACAATCCAGACATATTTCTTGTAGAAAATATATAATTTATGATTTGCTATTAAAAATGTGTTAATAGTTTCACTTAAGCTGCATAAATCAGGTAATGAATCAGTCTTTCTAGGAGTCAAAGTAATAGGTTTTTTAGTTGTGGTAGATGTAGTAGTTGTGGTAGTTGTAGTTGGTATTGATTCATATTTTGACCGTTCAGGTATTCCGTATAAATATTGAATTGCCCACATATCGTCTCGAGTTAATTTATCAATATCACCTTTATAATACGCGTACATAATTGAATTATTATTGGCAGAGTGCTCAATACCTAATGTATGTCCGATTTCGTGTAATAATACTGTATAAAAATTAGTTTGATCATCAGGTGTATTACTTGATTCACCAAAATACCAATTTTCTGATTTATCAAAATGAATTCCTAGACATTCATCATTATTTGGAAAGAAGCCATGTGCTAAGACATTACCTTTTCCGTCAAAACTGCTAGAACATATTCCTTTTTGACACCGTGAATTATGATTATGTTGAAACAGCGTATTAGAAAATGAAATAAGTATGTCCGGTTTAACACTATTGTACTCGCCTACGGCGCTGGGCTGGCTGTGCCAGTACTCAAACTTTAAATTTGAAACAGATTCCCATTGATCAAAGGCTTTTTGTGCTAATTCTTTCATCTCGTTCGTAGCTAACGAAAAATACCATTTAAGATTTGTTTTATTCCATTTTTGATAATGAACTCTATAAGCTGTTGGATTATCTTTATTTCCACATCTCGGCTGTTTAATCAAATCAAGTGTTTCTTGATTTAATGTTCCATCAACAGGTAAATTGTAATATTCTTGAAATCTAATTAATGCTTCATTTATTTCTATTAATGATTCAGCATGCGAGGCATTGCCAAGTTTTGTAGACGCTGACGCGAAATAGCCAAATTGTTCTAAATAACTCTGAATCTTCGATTCATCGTAAGGCTTTGCTGAACTCTGAATCTTCGATTCATCGTAAGGCTTTGCTGAACTCTGAATCTTCGATTCATCGTAAGGCTTTGCTGAACTCTGAATCTTCGATTCATTCGTCCGAATATTAACATCATCTGAAGTTTTTACAGTAGCGAAAAATAGAAAAAGAATAATATAATATTTCATTTAATAGTGTAAATTTCGCTACGCTCATGAGGTCTCGCCCATTCGTCCGAATTTAAACAAAAATCATCAATTACCGTTTAAGTGGGCTTTTTCTAGGTATTTCTCTCTAGGAAAATAGTTAAAGTTACTGACAAATTCCTCTTCACGTAAATTTATTTCTTTTTCATTTATTTTATCAGCCTTATATAAATGCAATAACTGTCGATAAAATTTATAAACCAACTTATATTCTTCAATTCTTTCTGATATTTTTAACCTCTTATCTAAGATTTCTATTACCCCTGCGCCAAGAGATAAACAAACTAGTGGAGGTAGTGCTAACGATGATAATCCCGATACACTAAATAATAATTTACTAATAGATAATCCGATTCCAATTTTATAAAAATATAAGTAACTTTTTCTGTATACATACAAGCGTTTTTGTAGATATGTTTCCATTTATAACATATAGATAATATATTTTTTTAATTACGTTCATGATGAATCATATTGAAATAGTAGTTTTCTCATTTAAACGACACGGTATCTGTTTAAAAGAATATAATATATCATAAAAATCTTTGCCTCTGTTGACATTAATTATCACATATATACAGTAATGACCACATAAAACAGAAGAATTCATTTGTAGCTGCGTGGTATTCCACGCAATATTTTTTCCACTTCTTAATAAATACTTTTTAATTTTTTCTGGTGGAGAAATACCAAAACTGTCAAAATATAAAATATGTCTTAAATATGGTTTGTTTATGTAACATACCCAGTGTGATCCATAACAATTAGAAGGTTGAAAATTAATTATGCCTGATTCATCTTTTCTAATTTTTTTTGGTAACATGTCAATTGCAAAAACACCTCGAAAATTTCGCGTAGCTTCATGAGGCAAAGCCGAATTCGTCTTCGACTCATGAAGTGTTTCACACGAATTCTTCTCATTTTTCATAATATTAGATATTTCTATATTACTTAACCCCTTTTTCCTATCAATTTTATTCCTTGTCCATATGTCTTCGTCTTTTTTGTGTTTTTTTTATCCTTTTTTATACCATCTCCAAAGGTTTTTTGTGCTAATTTAGTACCAGCATAACCAGCAGCACCTAACCCCAATGCTTTGGCTACAGCTAACGCTGCAGGAATTAAAGCAGGTAAAAATCCACCTATCTGTGTTGGAGAAAATTTTATATTACAATATTTTTTCTTCTCTTTTTTACACTTTTTAATTTCATCAATCTGATTTTCTCTTAATTTAATAGTATTATTAGGTCTTTCTGTTAAATCGAATCTTATATTACAATCTATTCTTTTTTCTTTACAACTTTGGAGTTTCTTTATTTGATTGGGTGATAAATATACTCTATAATCATTCATTGTTTTCGGTTCAGTCATCGTCGTCTTCGACCCACTGGCCTTGCCAGTCATTTATTTAAATTAAAAACCCTCTACTTCATTTCCAAGTAAATCTTTTCATCTATAATATTCATATTTGCAATTCTTTGAGATTCAACTACAGCATATATGTAGTAATTAACATTTTGATAATCTTTTAATGTCCAATTAACTTCTAGTTCAGATGATTTTGTTTTACTAAATAAATTTTCATCATTTTCTCTTGTTACATCAAAAGCAACAACTAAATAAAGGTTACAAAAATCTTTATAGCTAACACACGTGCCTTCATCCAAATCTTTTTTATAATTACATGAAAGGAATGCTGCATACAAGCGTTGTAAATCCCTATTATTCACCTGATATTCATAAGTAGGATGTTGGGTACCATTGATTTTAATATTTATTCTTTCTAAATTCATATTATCAAAAATCATCAGTGACTTGGTAAAATTATCGTTTCGTTCGGCTCTAGAAAACACTATAAAAACTCTAGATATTTTATTTTGATTATTTACAATGCGCCAGTTTCCACTTCCAGAAGACCACAAATTACTACGGTAACAGTTAAGCGCATTCCATCCACAAAGAAAGTTAGATTTGCTAACTAATAATGAAGATAACATTTTTTCAGTTTCTAATGAGGGCTTAACTATTGGGATCCACAAACTAATATCAGATATTTCATAATCATAATTTCCATCAACTTTAGCGTGTAATATATTTTTTACCCTATTTTTACGTAATTCGATACGAATTTTTCCATTCAAAACTTTGTTACAGTCTCGTACAAACCGGAAAATTTTAGATAAAGGTATAAATTTTGTAATAGTTTTTTCATCTTTTGTTAACAACCATCTCTCTAAATATCCTTTATTGGATGCAGAATTATTTGTGATTTTTGAAATAATAGTTTTTATATCAACGTCTAAATCTTTAAATTTTACCGATTTATCTTGCGCCTCATATTTGTATTGAGACGTATCTGCTGAATCTGCTGTGTCTGGATACCAACACAATTGTGATGCTGAAGTATCAGAAACGTCTCCAGAAAATTCAATCAGATTTGAAATTAACGTAGCAACGCCAACATAATTTGTTTCTTCTATTAATACCTCTTCATAGAATAGCCTCACATAGTCAAAATCATTTATCCCATTATTTGATATAGTTGCATAATTATTTGGATTGTTTTTAATTTTAGATTTGACAAAAATATAAGCACCTGATAAATGTTTCCATCCACTTATATTAGTTTCGAGCGTATACTGTTCAAGTTCTTTCACATTGATATTACTTTCTCTTATTTCATTGTAAGTATAACTTTTTGTTGATTCATCGGTTACAGGCATTTCATCAATACGCCATAAATTGTCTACAACGTTTTCCATTTATTTAAATAAAAAGAAGCCTGGCAAAACCAGTCAGAATAATGTGATTAATAATGTGATTAATTAATAGATTAGTCGCAGACTTGAGTCAGCTCCAGCTGACGCTAATATCCAAACGGTATTGTATCATAGTTTTCTAGAATAACCCTCTTATCATAAACAAAACCAAATTCTTTTGTTTCGATTTTATTTAAGAGTTCCTTAGTTTTAGTATCTCTGGTAATTCGATTATATTGCGTACTGATTTTACTGTCTTCGGCTTCGCCTCCGGAATCTTTCGATTCCCTCGGGAACCTTTGGTGACCTCTGGACTGGCTTCGCCAGGCTTTCTTTTCTAAAATATTATTTATACTTTCGGAATTAATCTTTTTGGACGTTTCATAATTTAGCGTAAATCCTTTTATTTTACAAACAACTTTACCTGTGTTTGTTTTATAACAATAACTTTTAGGACCTGTTGATATCCAATCTATTATCCATACGTCTTTACCTAATTCGTCTGTCCATTCTCCCAATAAACAGTCTGTTTTGATAGTATTTTTACCATCGTCTATATATACAACGCTATCTGTATCATAATATACTACACTTTCTCCTAATATATCTAACATTTCGTACAATCTTAGTCTAGCATTTGCAGTTGTAAAAGCAGCTATGAATATATTGGTATTGAAATCATTTTCTATATAGCGATCTTTTAACTTATAATCAATTTGTAACATATTTTCATTTATATCGTTTATATGTATATTATCAAGTCTGTCATCTAATAAAATTTCATAAAATCTTTTAACATCTGTAACATATTCTGTTGCACCCATATTTTGTCTTTGCCCAAATTTACCCCATAAGGAATTTAAGCATATTTTCGCAACAGCTCTCTTTCCAGGATTATTTTCTATTTTACCCAATTCAATACCTAGATTTTCTTTTACAGCTTTTCTATATTCTTCTTCTGATTCAAAATCATCCTGCCAAGGGCTTGTTTCTAATTTAATTTTCATAAACGCTTTCACATATCCTTTAAATAAATTTGATGATTTTTCGTAAAAATGCCAAACCTCATCAATAGTTATTATTTTGTACCCCTTTTCAATTGCTTTTTTTACTTCGTTGGTACACCAGGTTCCTCTGATAATTCTTTGAGATTCTGTATGAGAACATTTATCTTTTTGATTATTTAATTTTGCACACAATTGACATAATGGAAATGTTAGCTTTTCATCACCAGATTTGTTTTTATTTTTAACAGGTAAAACAGGGTGATACAAACCTTTTGGTGGTAAAATTGCACATTTTATTAATCCATACCATTCAGGATCATACGTACGAGGTTTGAATATTTTAGTAGGATGTCCGACTGGATAATCATCAAAATATTGTACTGTTGGATATAAACTGCAAACATCAATATATTTCAATTTCTTTCCTTTTACTCTCAATTTTGTTGCGTTTGTTCTTCCACCAAAGAATGCGTTTCTAGGATTAAGTTCTTCCAATTCCTTAATTTCTTCTTCGATTTCGCTTCGCTCATGAGGGCTTCGCCGGATTTGTTTCATTTCTTTCTTATATTCTTTTGACTTTGTCCACTCACATTCCCACATTTCTATTAAGTTATAACCAGCCTTTTTTATTCGCTTACTTCTTTCTATTGTTTTCTCATAAAGATCTTCCATAGTTGTTTTATTCTTATTATTAATAAAATCTGAACTATAACATGTTGTACAACCGTGCCAAAAACAACCGTGATATTGGTAAACAGTATTGGATTTTTCATCAAACCCGTCAACTTTTGATCCACATATTTTCACTTCGCCTTTGTTCAAAGCGTGTTTTATATTTGGATTATGAAAACTATTTAACCATGAAATAGACTGTTGAGAATATTGATCTTTTTTTAGATTATCAACAACAGCTATTGTATCTTTCTTAATATATTTTGATCTATATATCGCCAAGCAAACACCAGCAATAGTAATATATCTAAAAGGGTCTATATCAGCAATTTCTAGAAACTGCTTTCTTAATTCAAGACATCCTCTTCTTAATATATCAACATCAGAATTACAATAATCATAAAGTTCTTTTTTAAAATCAAACAAATAATTTTCTTTTCTTTTTTGTTTATGCCATTCTAAAAACTCTTCCCTTTCTTTTGGTTTCATAGAATTAACACCATAGTATTTTGTATCAGGTATTTTTCCAATATAGTTCTGATTTTCCGTTGTATTGAAGAAATGTGGAAAATAACCTTTTTTAAGTTCTTTTAGACCGAATGTTTTAGGGAAATTTTTTAAAGGTCCTTGAACAAAATTACTACTATCAATAATTCTTAAATTAATTGATTTTATTTCCATTAGCATTATTTTTGATCCGTTATATATACAGAAAGGTTTGATACCATTTTCAACGCAATATTTCAGAATAAAGTAAGAATCATAACCTTTAGAATAATGTGCGATAGCTGTATATCCTTTAGGATCTCTAGAAATTAACCATTTGCAAAAATCTTCGTTGGTTTCGAAAGAATTAACATTTCCGTTAAAATCGTGGGATATAACTAAATTAGCGATATGTTTGCCTGTTTCTTGCATTGCTTCATAATCAAAGAATAAATATTTTTCTGTATAAGAAGATTTAGTTGTATTGTATTTAGAACTGCATTTAACGCATTTAAACGGTTCTTCATCATCCAACGGTTTTTTAACACACTTTTTACAATCTTTACATTGATAAATGTAATATTTTATTCTTTCGGTTGTTTTATCAGGACGTTTGTCCATTTTTTTAAATGTAATATCATGCATTTTATATGTTTTCACATCTATCAAACCATTATAAGTCATAACTAAATCATATTCTAACATATAGTCTATTAGTTCATCACCCCTTTTAGCCAATCTATCTGGTAAAAACAACTTAAATTCATTATTCAATATAACTACAGCTTTTTCTTTACCGTCTTTAGTAAAAAGTTGCAAATCTGTTATGGTATATCCAGAACCCTTTTCCAAGTCTTTAAGTGATAATGTTTCTTTTCCTTTGTTTGATTGTTTGTTTGTTTCATCAGGAAAAGTTACTGTACAACCTTTTGCTTTATATTTATTATCACCGTCTTTCATTATTGTCTCACATATTCTTCCGCCTTTTTGTCGTATCCATTGCATGTAACATTTATGTTCTAATATTTCAACTTCTTTATAACAATTTCGACATATTTCCCATCCACATCTGTGTTCTTTACAACCCTCTTCTATCATTTTGTTACCTTTTTCAATTATTTGATTACCCTTCTTGTTATTTCCTTCTTCAATCATTTTATTTCCTTGTTCAATCATTTTTTTACCTTCGTCAACCATTTTATCACCTCTTTTGAGTATTTTATTACACTTTAAGCATTTATGAAATCTTTCACAAACTTCTGAATGATTTTCTAAACATTCTTGATTAAAACAGTATCTATTGCATTTTTCACAATATATTCTTTGTTTAGAGCCTTCTTCATGTTTAGGTTTTAAGCATAATATGCATATTTTATCTCCTTTTTTGCATTTATGATTATCTTTATGTTGATACGGTTTATCACATTTTTCACAATAATAAGACTGACCGTAGAAACCTGTCATACTATTGATTGTATCGAAATGATTTCCATTTTTATATAAATAAACTTTCACATCTTTTTCAGGTCCTGAATATATTATAGAATTAAAACATTCGGCTGCTACGATTTTTATTTGAATATTTAATAATCTTTCTATATTTGCAATATCATCTAAAGTAAAATAATTTCTATTATATTCCCCAAGTTGATTACATAGTTCTTGAGCTAAAGTAGTTTGTAAATTTCTTCCTTTTCTAATATATGTTATAGCATTGTCGTTAAATTCTTTACCGAGTATTATATTTGTTTGATAAGTTAGTCCAACAATAACAGCTCTTGGACAACATAATCTATCTTTATTATTTATCCGTGTTATACTTTTCTTTGTTCTTGAGTCTTCAGCTATATTTAACATCTTTACCCCACTACCTGCGCCTCTAGGCATATTAACAACTTCGGCATGAAATGTGCAACCATATATATCTAAATCTTGATTTGAAGTTAAGATACTTTGAATATTGTTTAATAAATTATCAATTTCAGTAGTTCTTGATAACCCTGTGGAAATAGGATTCCAAAGATCAGGATGATTAACCACTATATTCATTAAATCTCCTTCTTTGAAATTTGTTTTCTCTTTTACTATTTTAATCATTTCATTTAAACCCTCTCTAATGACAGTTATTTTTTTCATTATTATGTCTGAAAGATCAGACTTGGGTGAATCTTCCTCTTCGGCTTTCAATAATATAACTTTATAGTAAACTTTATGTTTCTTCCATTTTTTGGTGTATTCAGCATTTGTTTCTATTATTTTAATTTTAGATTTTTTTGGAAACTCTGTAAAATAACTATCTTCGAAGGCAAAAGGCTCCATTTCTTCAATTTTTTGTAATAATTCTGCCTTCTTCATTTTTGAGTAACCTTTGATATTCTTTTCTTTAGCAATTTTTCTTAATTCTTTTATCGTTGTATGCGAAGCACTAGTCAAAGACGTATTCTGAGTCGATTCGTTTTTTGACATGGTTTCCTCTAAAATTTCCTCTAATTTTGGTGATCCGATTTCGTTGAGAACAGTATGCGAAGCACTAGTCAAAGACGTATTTAAATTCGCTTCATTGTTTACATTATCTGAAATTTGATTCACTAGATCTGTTTTTTTACTATTTTGCTTTATCTTTAGGTCTAATTTTTCAGCAATTGATTTTAATTTTTTAATATTGAGTCTACTTAATTTATTAATCCAGTCGCCAGCATTGAGCTCTTCTTTTAGAATTAATTTTATAAGATCTAATTTAGTCTTTGAGTTATATTGCGAATAGTTTTTTAACCCCATCTTTTTTGCGATGGCTTTTATTTTTTTTAAACTTAGTTTATTTAGCACAATCTCATTATTTGATTGTGGTGTTAAAAAATATTCGGCTATGCCTTCATGAGCGCTAGCGAATTTATCCATCGAGGACGACTCATGTGTCAAAGGTGAACTCTTATCTGAACTCTGAATCTTCGTCGAACTCGATGACGAATTGCCTTCACTAATTTGTTCAATTATGTCACCCACTTTTTTTAAATCACCTTTAGTAAGTTTTATAATTTCCTCAAGTGTCATTTTACGAAGCTCATCTTTCGAGAGCTCCATTTATAAGAAAAATTTTTTTGCAAAACATTTTTCAGCCTTCTTAAACATCATATTCAATGATTATAATATGTTAGCAAGAGATGTTTTGGATAGTATTGCGCTCCTACTAATTTACCGCAGTTACATAATATTTTTTCACCTCTATAACGTTTATTCCAACATATGTTACAAAAAGTTGAATAACCATCTTTGCTTTTTTTATTTTGATAAAAATTCTCCAAATCTTTTAGAATATTGCAGTTCTTACAAACTTTTTTATCCATTTATTAGAAAGATATTATTTCAATAATTCTTATAATAATGTTAATTGCATTTCTTCTTCGTATATCCCCTCTTTAATTTTTTCGCCTTTAAGATCAGAAACAAAATAAATCCAAACATTATATACGCGTTTTTCTACAACTGTGAATATTTCTTCAGTCCAGTTTGTTTTTAATTTGTTACGAAAAATATCAACCATATTAGACAATCTAATTCTATCACCAACTTCAAATTTTGGTTTTTTATTTGTTAATGTAATCATATATACGGTTTCTAATAACTGCCTTTCATTTTCTTTATTAACATCTTTTGGTTTCATTTTAATCGTAGAATGATAACAATTGTTATAAGATTTTATAATTTTTGGAAGTAACGAAAGCCAATTAAAACTCCTTGGCGGAGCCAACTCGTGAGCCTTCGGCGAACTGTCATACAATATTGGCTTGAATTTATTTCCTAAAGTACGGTTGAACCTCTCAACAAAGAAAGCTTTATTTTTTGTTCCAGTACTATAAAGATTGATATTGTACTTATTTAAAACGATTCTCATATCTTTATTATAAAACTCTTTTCCTCTATCAGCATGTAAATTTTTCGGTGGATTGTGTTTATCTTTAATAGCTTGTTGTATGATTTTTAAAAACGCGTTAGCTACTTCTAATCCTGATTTAGTTTTTAAAGGTTCTACCCATACAAATTTAGAAAAGGTGTCTTCAGCGACTAGAATATAGATAAAACCGTTATTGATCTTTTTAAATTTATTAAAATCATTCGGCTTCGTCTTCGACTCTGTCTTTGTTCTTAAAGAATAGCTTGGATCTTCTGCTTTTCCTTTTGGTCTATAAAAAACATAAATATCTATTTGCCAAGTATCATCAATACCTCTATGTTGAAAGCGACGTGTTGGGTATTTTTTCCTAGCGGGTTTAAATAATTCAAAAATTAAAATATCTTCTGGTGATTTAGAAAAATTATTTTTCTCTGATTGACAAATTCTGCAAGTAGATATTCTTCTCCAATGTTTTTTCTTTTTTACAAACTTTGGTTCACCAATACTTTTAGTTTGTTTTTTACATTTTTTGCAATAATCCATAATTTATAGACGAAATAACAATGAATGTTGAATAACACAAAGGTAAGGAAATCCATTAAGTATATTTGAATTTATTAATATTTATTAAAAAGGATTTAAAGAAAGCGGACTAGTGGTTTGCATCGGAATCAACAAACACAATCTCATGAATTGATCTATTATTTGTAATTTCCTTCTTACCTTTATAAATCATATTTAACGAATCTGGATAATAAAAATTGACGGACATATTTTTAAATCTGTCTGGTAAAATTACTTTAATCTTATTATTCAAAATAACACCTAATTTACTTCCATATTGTGTATTAACATTTTCGAAATTTGTCACTGAATAGGGTGTATTAATTTCCAAGTCAACAAGTTTTTTATATTCTAAAGAATATCCACAACTGTTTAGTTTGTTTTTTAAGTCACTCATTTATATATTAAAAAAATCTTCATAATTTTATACCGAAAACTTAACTAGCATATAAAAAAAAATTGGAGTACTTAATAGATAAGGTTTTTTATCATTGAAACGACCAAGATGTTCTTCAGTGTTTACCTTTTCTTTTTTTATTCTAAAAGATAGAAGATCAGATTCTCTAACAATAAAGGGTTTTGAAAGATCTATTGTTCCTTCATTATTACTAATATCCAAATCTTTCAAATTAGCCGTTGAGTAGAATTTTATAACTTCCACATTCATTGGTATTCTAAGAAATAGTTCACCATCAAAAGAAAAGTCAAGCACAGTAACAACCTTTTGTCCATGAACTTCTTTAACAAAATGAATTTTTCCTACAAATTGTAAAAAAGAATAATGAATTTTTTTCATGAATTCAGTTTCCAAGTTAATTAACCTTTCTCCGTAAATATCTAGTTGTTTTTTATTGACAACATCATGCTTATCAATTGCATCGGCAGTTTTAACTAATCTTCTATTACCAATATCAATATATCGTTTTTCTTTTTTGATCATATTATTCAGTTCAGGTTTAACAATTTTTAAAACGCTTTCTGAATCATCTTTTCTAATCATATTACTGAGTTCCGGCTTAACAATTTTTAAAACGCTTTCTGAATCATCTTTTTTGATCATATTACTGAGTTCAGGTTTAACGATTTTTAAAATACTTTGAGAATCATCTTTTCTAATCATATTACTGACTTCCGGCTTAACAATTTTTAAAACGCTTTCTGAATCATCTTTTTTGATCATATTACTGAGTTCAGGTTTAACGATTTTTAAAATACTCTCTGAATCATCTTTTCTGATCATATTACTGAGTTCCGGCTTAACAATTTTTAAAACGCTTTCTGAATCATCTTTTTTGATCATGTTACTGAGTTCAGGTTTAACCATTTTTAAAACGGTTTCTGAATCATCTTTTTTGATCATATTATCGTTTGCTGACGCTAAATATTGTAAATTAACAGCATCGCCAGGATTTTCTGGTTGTTTTACATTAACTAATTTGTGTCCTGTGATATCATAATCGCCATTTTCTGTTAAATTAAACCCTATACCAGGTGGTCCTCTTGTTGATTTTCCACCTTTTTGTCTATTTTTTCTAAGAACGTATTCAGCATGCGAAGCACTAGTCAAAGACGTTGTCATCGCCTTTGGACTGGTCCTGCCAGTCATTTATTGGTGTAAAATTCTTTCTATATTTCATTTCAGGAGTTTTAAAATCAATAGTTAAGCAATCAAAATTATTAATGTTATTTTCATAATATTCCTTGATTTTCTTATCCAATCCTTTTTCTCTAAATATCAAGCTTATATCATTACCATCACATGATGGAAATATTGAAAGATAATTACATTGTAAACGAATTGATTTTGGTACTCTATACCAATCCTGCGTTATATAGATCATCGAAGCATTCATTTTTCTTCCGCGTATAGCTAAATCTATCAATTTTTTTTGATCTTTTTCAGTTACAAAATCATCAACAACAATCAAGTTTTGTTTATCTCTATCCAGTTCGTCTACATGGACTATGTCTTCTATATCTGATGAAAAGTGTGATTCAATTATCGGTTCTTCAGGTCGAATAATTTTTTCATCATCAAACACATTTTGTAATAACTGATAATAAGGTTCTTCTAAATCCTTTGCATACAAATAAAAAGTATCAAAAAATAAATATTTTAATAGATTGACAACAGTATTTGTTTTACCAGAACCGCTTCGTCCTATAATTATTAATATAAAAGGCCATTTTGGAGCTAATTTATTAATGTTGTAATGTTCTTTTTCATCGGTTTTAATAAAATGAATAGGCAAAGACGTATTCATTTATTTAACACAAATACGCACGCTTATCGCTAAACCGCGATAGCGGGCAAATTCCTTGACTCCGGAATCTTTTGATTCCCTTGTGAACCGTCTTTGACTTGTGCTCCGCACCCTTTGTTTCGCGTTAGACTAATCTAAAACAGTATAAGATCTTTAATTCGAAAACAACTGCAGAAGAGCCATTATGGGCGTGTTGGTAAGATGTTTGCTTTCACTCCAAGGGGTCCCGGGTTCGAACCCCCGCGGATCCAACTTTTTTTTAAATTTCGTAATATTGCGCAGTTTGATGTATTATTGTAGCTGATTAGACATTATAATGGACACGACATAAATAGCTCAGATAGTAAAGAGTTAGACAGATAATAAAAGGTTTTGAGTTCGATTCCCATCGCCGCTTTTTTTATTGAGAATGCAGTTGTTCTTAAATCTGAACTGGTGAGATCTCGAGTGGCCATAGAGATTGAGGACCCACGAAGATTGACGAGCAACTGAGTGCTGCCAAATATTCTCAAAATATTTCTCGGTTTTGGGACTCTTCCATCTATTCATGACTTACAGTAATATCGAACAACAATGACCTGTCCTGTTGATTCAGGACTGATGGTCGTGCCGATGATTCTCCTCGATAGACACATACCTATAAACGGTATAAGCTGTCGTGAAAGAGGAGATGCTGTAAGAATAGATCGGATTGTAGTCGGAATGAAAACGGGGAATGTTTTGCACTTATTTTTATTAATTCTGTAAACAACCAACAAGGAGTCCCTGGCGCAAGATTAACTCCAAAAATAAAGTTGGTATGGATTGATAAAAAGGGCAAACCCCATAAAAAAAATATAAAAAAGGTTCGAATCCCTATCCCGGAATATTCGGCTATGCCTTCATGATGAATCTTCTTTTCACTTTATATAAATGACTAACGCTAATAGTAAAAGTGAAATAATTGACGCTATTTTAAAAAATCGTGAAATAATTAAAAATAGGATTCATTTAAAACAATTTAAAGAACATTTAACGAAGGAAGAAATTAAAAAACTACAAAAACCTATAACTGACAAACTTGATAATATTACTGAATTTACACAACAAATTCTTATGAGCGAAGCGAATCCAAAAAATGTTTTAGCAATTGAGGAAAAGGTTCCCCAGGCCAAAGGTCACCAAAGGTTCCCGAGGGAATCGAAAGATTCCGGAGGCGATGATGTAAACGAATCGGATAATTCGGACAAAGTCCTCATGAGCGCAGCGAATTTATTACCATTACCAAAATCACCTTCCTCCATAAGTTTAGATCCTAATAAAGATTTAAATTTTGATATTATTGAAAAACAATTTAAATTTGAAAAACCTTCACATTTATTATCGTTAGACATTAGAAGTCGAAATGCAAAAATTGATACGACGATACCCGAAATATCAACTAAATTGAAATCATTAAATGCGCACCTTACAAACGCAAAGAAATCACAAGAACAAGAAAAAATTGATAATTTACAATATGTGTATTCACAGTTGAAAAAATATAAAAGTGTTTTAGAAGATATTCGAAAAATTCCCTTCTATGAGAAGCAAACAGGAAGCGGCCAGATTCGACCTTCGGTCTTCAGCAGGCCATGCCTGATTTTTTCAGATCCAAATGAAATGGTAGAACGTCTTGATCTATTAATTGCGTCAAAAAATGCGGGAAATGATTCAATCGAGGTATATAATGAATGCGTAGAAATACTTGATAAATTGTTAAACCTGAAACTCATAAAAAAATCAGATCACAAAAGGATATTCTCTACGCTACATGCGGAGCACTAGTCCACTTCGGTTTCGCCTCCGGAATCTTTCGATTCCCTCGGGAACCTTTGCCAGGCTTTTTTAAACTGAATAAATGAGCCTAATACACATTAGATCTAAAGAAAATGATTTTGAAATAAGTTATTCTGAAAACCCTATTAATTTATCTGGATTAAAAGGTGAAATTGCTTTAAAGACAGCAAGTCTCTGGTATAGTTGGGATAACATTACCGAAGAGTATAAAAATAACGAAATAAAATTTAGGCGAAGCCCTCATGAGCGAAGCGAATACAAGTCTGGTAAAAAGGCTCCGCAGACCGAACTCAAAAATAACGAAATCAAGAAAGACAGGCAAGGTGTGTCCAGAGTCGAAGACGAAGAACACGATAGAAATGAATCGGAGTGGAAAATATTAAAGTTACCAAACGGTTTGTACGATGAAAATGAATTAAATAATTATATCCAAGAATATTTTGGAACGTTTGAAACACCCCCGTTTAATTTTGATGTAAATTATGCAACTAATCGTTTTATGCTAATTATACGCGACAAAGACTATGAAATTGACTTTTCCCACGGTAAGATACATGAGCTTTTAGGATTTGATAAAAAAATATATAAAGAAGGAATAAACTATGCAACAAAAATTGGTAACATCACCAAAGATATTGATCAAATCTTGATTCACTGCTCCCTAGTTTCATCTAGTTATCAAAATAATCTCAAAAGTGATGTTATATACGCTTTTACTCCAAATATTTCACCTAGATCTTTAATTAATATTGAACCGACGCATCCGAAATATTTACCAATTAATCGTACGGATTATATATTTAATATTCGCATTTCTGTTACAAATCAGCTAAATCAATTGATAAATTTTAATGGAGAGTGTTTAAATTTTGTTCTAGATGTTCAGTAATTGTCATTGCTATTCTTTCCTGTAGAATAAATGGTACTTGTTGTTCATAGAAAACAATTATTTCCTAAACAATATGGGTTTGGTCTTAAATATCACAGAGATATTAGAGGTGGAAATATTTTTCAATCTATAAAAAAATTTGCTATACCAGCATTGGGTTTTTTATATCGCAATATATTAAAACCTTTTTGGAAAAATAATAAAGAAGATATCATTCAAGGTGTAACTTCAGGGCTTAAAAATATAGCGTCTACATACGTAAAATCGCCGCCTTTTTCTACTTATAAAGAAGAAATTATAAATCCTATTCTAAACAAAATGAAAGAAAAATCGTGGAATGAACATTTACGAGGCGACGGATTAAAAAAAGGGAAAGCTAATCGATTAACTAAAAAATCAAAGGATATCATTAAAAATCTGTTGAATGCTGATGAAATTGATTAAAAACTTGTGATGTCCTTATATCGTCTTAAATTCAGTGACGGATGCCCATCCGTCACTGAAATCCCATGAAAGCTCATAATATTTTTTATTTTTTTAACTACCTTGAAAATCAGGGTGTTTTCACGATTTTTTTTTGCTTTTCTGTTTACCCTTGAAAATCGGGGTGTTTTTATGATTATTTGATGTTTTTTTTTAACTACCTGGAAAATCGGGGTAATTTGCTTAATATTATTACTTTTTTCACAATTACCCTTGAAAATCAGGGTGTGTCCTATAGGGGCCCTCTTAGTAGTTTTTTATTTTTTTTAACTACCTGGAAAATCGGGGTGTTTTTATGATTATTTGATGTTTTTTTTAACTACCTTGAAAATCGGGGTAATTTGCTTAATATTATTACTTTTTTCACAATTACCCTTGAAAATCAGGGTGTGTCCTATATAGGCTCTCTTTAGTAGTGACCAACCATAAGCGAGTTATAGAGTTGGATATAAATAATATTTAACAAAAATTTGCTTTAAAATAAAATGTTTGAAAAACTGAAATTAAACTAATTTAATTGTGTCTAACACTTTAGTAGAGAAAAAAGAAGAAGACATAAAAGTCACTAAAGGTTTCAAAGTTGTCTTTAATCGTCATATTAATAACAATAACATTAATAATAATAATACTAATAGTACTAAATTTGCTTATATGCAAACGCTTAATTAAGGTAACAGTGTTTTGGTTTCTTGCTCATATCTCGAAAACAGTTACTCCTATCAATTTTTATCTTTTTACTAAAATTCAAGCTGATAAAATTTCCTACAAAATAGTTATTTGCATTTTTTATGTAGGACTAACCATAAGCGAGATATAAGATTGAAAATAATTAATATTTAAAAAAGAAGTGCTTTAACAGAAAATGTCTTGTGATTTAAAATACACTTAATTTATTAGGTCCAATATTTTATTAAAAAAAAAAGGGGGTGACATATAAATCACTGAAGTCTTCAGAGTCGATTTTAAATGCTGCATTTTCGTCTTCGTCTCAAACATTGAAAACTGAATTACATTTTTGTTCTGAAACGGTAACAGTTTTTACTTTGGTTTTTTGCTTATATCTCGAAAACAGTTACTCCTATCAATTTTTATCTTTCTTTCAAAATTAAAGCTGATAACATTTCCTACAAAATAGTTATTTGCATTTTTCTTGTAGGACCAACTATAAGCGAGTTATAAAGTTGGATATAAATAATATTTAACAAAAACTTGCTTAAAAATAAAATGTTTGAAATACTGAAATTAAACTAAATTAATTGTGTCTAACACTTTAGTAGAGAAAAAAGAAAAGGACATAAAAGTCACCAAAGTCTTCAGAATCGTTTTTAGTCGTCATATTAATAACAATAACATTAATAATAATAATACTAATAGTACTAAATCTGCTTATATGCAAGCGCTTTATTAAGGTAACAGTTTTTTGGTTTCTTGCTTATATCTCGAAAACAGTTACTCCTATCAATTTTTATCTTTTTACTAAAATTCAAGCTGATAAAATTTCCTACAAAATAGTTATTTGCATTTTTCATGTAGGACTAACCATAAGCGAGATATATGATTGAAATTAATTAAAATTAAAAAAAAAAGTGCTTTAACAGAAAATGTCTTGTGATTTAAAATACACTTATTTTATTGGGTCCAATACTTTATTAGAAGAAAAAGGAAGTGACATAAGAGTCACTGAAGTCTTCAGAGTCGTTTTTAAATGCTGCAGTTTCGTCTTCGTCTCAAACATTGAAAACTGAATTACATTTTTGTTCAGTAACAGTCACAGTTTTCTTATTGGTTTTTTGCTTATATCTCGAAAACAGTTACTCCTATCAATTTTTATCTTTCTGTCAAAATTAAAGCTGATAAAATTTCCTACAAAATAGTTATTTGCATTTTTCTTGTAGGACCAACCATAAGCGAGTTATAGAGTTGGATATAAATAATATTTAACAAAAATTTGCTTTAAAATAAAATGTTTGAAAAACTGAAATTAAACTAATTTAATTGTGTCTAACACTTTGGTAGAGGAAAAAGAAGAAGACATAAAAGTCACTAAAGGTTTCAAAGTTGTCTTTAATCGTCATATTAATAACAATAACATTAATAATAATAATACTAATTGTACTAAATTTGCTTATATGCAAACGCTTAATTAAGGTTACAGTGTTTTGGTTTCTTGCTCATATCTCGAAAACAGTTACTCCTATCAATTTTTATTTTTTTACTAAAATTCAAGCTGATAAAATTTCCTACAAAATAGTTATTTGCATTTTTTATGTAGGACTAACCATAAGCGAGATATAAGATTGAAAATAATTAATATTTAAAAAAGAAGTGCTTTAACAGAAAATGTCTTGTGATTTAAAATACACTTAATTTATTAGGTCCAATACTTTATTAAAAAAAAAAGGGGGTGACATATAAGTCACTGAAGTCTTCAGAGTCGATTTTAAATGCTGCATTTTCGTCTTCGTCTCAAACATTGAAAACTGAATTACATTTTTGTTCTGAAACGGTAACAGTTTTTACTTTGGTTTTTTGCTTATATCTCGAAAACAGTTACTCCTATCAATTTTTATCTTTCTTTCAAAATTAAAGCTGATAACATTTCCTACAAAATAGTTATTTGCATTTTTCTTGTAGGACCAACCATAAGCGAGTTATAAAGTTGGATATAAATAATATTTAACAAAAACTTGCTTAAAAATAAAATGTTTGAAATACTGAAATTAAACAAAATTAATTGTGTCTAACACTTTAGTAGAGAAAAAAGAAAAAGACATAAAAGTCACCAAAGTCTTCAGAATGGTTTTTAGTCGTCATATTAATAACAATAACATTAATAATAATAATACTAATAGTACTAAATCTGCTTATATGCAAGCGCTTTATTAAGGTAACAGTTTTTTGGTTTCTTGCTTATATCTCGAAAACAGTTACTCCTATGAATTTTTGTCTTTTTTTCAAAATTAAAGCTGATAAAATTTCCTACAAAATAGTTATTTGCATTTTTCTTGTAGGACCAACCATAAACGAGTTATAGAGTTGGATATAAATAATATTTAACAAAAATTTGCTTTAAAATAAAATGTTTGAAAAACTGAAATTAAACTAATTTAATTGTGTCTAACACTTTAGTAGAGGAAAAAGGAAAAGACATAAAAGTCACTAAAGGTTTCAGAGTTGTCTTTAGTTGTCATATTAATAACAATAACATTAATAATAATAATACTAATAGTACTAAATTTGCTTATATGCAAACGCTTAAGTAAGGTAACAGTGTTTTGGTTTCTTGCTTATATCTCGAAAACAGTTACTCCTATCAATTTTTATCTTTTTACTAAAATTCAAGCTGATAAAATTTCCTACAAAATAATTATTTGCATTTTTCATGTAGGACTAACCATAAGCGAGATATATGATTGAAAATAATTAATATTTTAAAAAAAAGTGCTTTAACAGAAAATGTCTTGTGATTTAAAATACACTTAATTTATTGGGTCCATTACTTTATTAGAAGAAAAAGGAAGTGACATAAAAGTCACTGAAGTCTTCAGAGTCGTTTATAAATGCTGCAGTTTCGTCTTTGTCTCAAACATTGAAAACTGAATTACATTTTTGTTCAGTAACAGTCACAGTTTTCTTATTGGTTTTTTGCTTATATCTCGAAAACAGTTACTCCTATCAATTTTTATCTTTCTGTCAAAATTAAAGCTGATAAATTTTCCTACAAAATAGTTATTTGCATTTTTCTTGTAGGACCAACCATAAGCGAGTTATAGAGTTGGATATAAATAATATTTAACAAAAATTTGCTTTAAAATAAAATGTTTGAGAAACTGAAATTAAACTAATTTAATTGTGTCTAACACTTTAGTAGAGGAAAAAGAAGAAGACATAAAAGTCACTAAAGGTTTCAAAGTTGTCTTTAATTGTCATATTAATAACAATAACATTAATAATAATAATACTAATTGTACTAAATTTGCTTATAGGCAAACGCTTAATTAAGGTAACAGTGTTTTGGTTTCTTGCTCATATCTCGAAAACAGTTACTCCTATCAATTTTTATTTTTTTACTAAAATTCAAGCTGATAAAATTTCCTACAAAATAGTTATTTGCATTTTTTATGTAGGACTAACCATAAGCGAGATATAAGATTGAAAATAATTAATATTTAAAAAAGAAGTGCTTTAACAGAAAATGTCTTATGATTTAAAATACACTTAATTTATTAGGTCCAATAATTTATTAAAAAAAAAGGGGGTGACATATAAGTCACTGAAGTCTTCAGAGTCGATTTTAAATGCTGCATTTTCGTCTTCGTCTCAAACATTGAAAACTGAATTACATTTTTGTTCTGAAACGGTAACAGTTTTTACTTTGGTTTTTTGCTTATATCTCGAAAACAGTTACTCCTATCAATTTTTATCTTTCTTTCAAAATTAAAGCTGATAACATTTCCTACAAAATAGTTATTTGCATTTTTCTTGTAGGACCAACCATAAGCGAGTTATAAAGTTGGATATAAATAATATTTAACAAAAACTTGCTTAAAAATAAAATGTTTGAAATACTGAAATTAAACTAAATTAATTGTGTCTAACACTTTAGTAGAGAAAAAAGAAAAAGACATAAAAGTCACCAAAGTCTTCAGAATCGTTTTTAGTCGTCATATTAATAACAATAACATTAATAATAATAATACTAATAGTACTAAATTTGCTTATATGCAAGCGCTTTATTAAGGTAACAGTTTTTTGGTTTCTTGCTTATATCTCGAAAACAGTTACTCCTATGAATTTTTGTCTTTCTTTCAAAATTAAAGCTGATAAAATATTCTACAAAATAGTTATTTGCATTTTTCTTGTAGGACCAACCATAAGCGAGTTATAGAGTTGGATATAAATAATATTTAACAAAAATTTGCTTTAAAATAAAATGTTTGAAAAACTGAAATTAAACTAATTTAACTGTGTCTAACACTTTAGTAGAGGAAAAAGAAGAAGACATAAAAGTCACTAAAGGTTTCAAAGTTGTCTTTAATCGTCATATTAATAACAATAACATTAATAATAATAATACTAATAGTACTAAATTTGCTTATATGCAAACGCTTAATTAAGGTAACAGTGTTTTGGTTTCTTGCTTATATCTCGAAAACAGTTACTTCTATCAATTTTTATCTTTTTACTAAAATTCAAGCTGATAAAATTTCCTACAAAATAGTTATTTGCATTTTTCATGTTGGACTAACCATAAGCGAGATATATGATTGAAAATAATTAATATTTAAAAAAAAAGTGCTTTAACAGAAAATGTCTTGTGATTTAAAATACACTTAATTTATTGGGTCCAATACTTTATTAGAAGAAAAAGGAAGTGACATAAAAGTCACTGAAGTCTTCAGAGTCGTTTTTAAATGCTGCAGTTTCGTCTTCGTCTCAAACATTGAAAACTGAATTACATTTTTGTTCAGTAACAGTCACAGTTTTCTTATTGGTTTTTTGCTTATATCTCGAAAACAGTTACTCCTATCAATTTTTATCTTTCTGTCAAAATTAAAGCTGATAAAATTTCCTACAAAATAGTTATTTGCATTTTTCTTGTAGGACCAACCATAAGCGAGTTATAGAGTTGGATATAAATAATATTTAACAAAAACTTGCTTAAAAATAAAATGTTTGAAATACTGAAATTAAACTAAATTAATTGTGTCTAACACTTTAGTATAGAAAAAAGAAAAGGACATAAAAGTCACCAAAGTCTTCAGAATCGTTTTTAGTCGTCATATTAATAACAATAACATTAATAATAATAATACTAATAGTACTAAATCTGCTTATATGCAAGCGCTTTATTAAGGTAACAGTTTTTTGGTTTCTTGCTTATATCTCGAAAACAGTTACTCCTATGAATTTTTGTCTTTCTTTCAAAATTAAAGCTGATAAAATATTCTACAGAATAGTTATTTACATTTTTCTTGTAGGACCAACCATAAGCGAGTTATAGAGTTGGATATAAATAATATTTATCAAAAATTTGCTTTAAAATAAAATGTTTGAAAAACTGAAATTAAACTAATTTAACTGTGTCTAACACTTTAGTAGAGAAAAAAGGAAAAGACATAAAAGTCACTAAAGGTTTCAAAGTTGTCTTTAGTTGTCATATTAATAACAATAACATTAATAATAATAATACTAATAGTACTAAATTTGCTTATATGCAAACGCTTAATTAAGGTAACAGTGTTTTGGTTTCTTGCTTATATCTCGAAAACAGTTACTCCTATCAATTTTTATCTTTTTACTAAAATTCAAGCTGATAAAATTTTCTACAAAATAGTTATTTGCATTTTTCATGTAGGACTAACCATAAGCGAGATATAAGATTGAAAATAATTAATATTTAAAAAAAAAGTGCTTTAACAGAAAATGTCTTGTGATTTAAAATACACTTAATTTATTGGGTCCAATACTTTATTAGAAGAAAAAGGAAGTGACATAAAAGTCACTGAAGTCATCAGAGTCGTTTTTAAATGCTGCAGTTTCGTCTTCGTCTCAAACATTGAAAACCGAATTACATTTTTGTTCAGTAACAGTCACAGTTTTCTTATTGGTTTTTTGCTTATATCTCGAAAACAGTTACTCCTATCAATTTTTATCTTTCTTTCAAAATTAAAGCTGATAAAATTTCCTACAAAATAGTTATTTGCATTTTTCTTGTAGGACCAACCATAAGCGAGTTATAGAGTTGGATATAAATAATATTTTACAAAAATTTGCTTTAAAATAAAATGTTTGAAAAACTGAAATTAAACTAATTTAATTGTGACTAACACTTTAGTAGAGGAAAAAGAAGAAGACATAAAAGTCACTAAAGGTTTCAAAGTTGTCTTTAATCGTCATATTAATAACAATAACATTAATAATAATAATACTAATAGTACTAAATTTGCTTATATGCAAACGCTTAATTAAGGTAACAGTGTTTTGGTTTCTTGCTCATATCTCGAAAACAGTTACTCCTATCAATTTTTATCTTTTTACTAAAATTCAAGCTGATAAAATTTCCTACAAAATAGTTTATTGCATTTTTTATGTAGGACTAACCATAAGCGAGATATAAGATTGAAAATAATTAATATTTAAAAAAGAAGTGCTTTAACAGAAAATGTCTTGTGATTTAAAATACACTTAATTTATTAGGTCCAATACTTTATTAGAAAAAAAAGGGGGTGACATATAAGTCACTGAAGTCTCCAGAGTCGATTTTAAATGCTGCATTTTCGTCTTCGTCTCAAACATTGAAAACTGAATTACATTTTTGTTCTGAAACGGTAACAGTTTTTACTTTGGTTTTTTGCTTATATCTCGAAAACAGTTACTCCTATCAATTTTTATCTTTCTTTCAAAATTAAAGCTGATAACATTTCCTACAAAATAGTTATTTGCATTTTTCTTGTAGGACCAACCATAAGCGAGTTATAAAGTTGGATATAAATAATATTTAACAAAAACTTGCTTAAAAATAAAATGTTTGAAATACTGAAATTAAACTAAATTAATTGTGTCTAACACTTTAGTAGAGAAAAAAGAAAAGGACATAAAAGTCACCAAAGTCTTCAGAATCGTTTTTAGTCGTCATATTAATAACAATAACATTAATAATAATAATACTAATAGTACTAAATCTGCTTATATGCAAGCGCTTTATTAAGGTAACAGTTTTTTGGTTTCTTGCTTATATCTCGAAAACAGTTACTCCTATGAATTTTTGTCTTTCTTTCAAAATTAAAGCTGATAAAATATTCTACAGAATAGTTATTTGCATTTTTCTTGTAGGACCAACCATAAGCGAGTTATAGAGTTGGATATAAATAATATTTAACAAAAATTTGCTTTAAAATAAAATGTTTGAAAAACTGAAATTAAACTAATTTAACTGTGTCTAACACTTTAGTAGAGAAAAAAGGAAAAGACATAAAAGTCACTAAAGGTTTTAGAGTTGTCTTTAGTTGTCATATTAATAACAATAACATTAATAATAATAATATTAATAGTACTAAATTTGCTTATATGCAAACGCTTAATTAAGGTAACAGTGTTTTGGTTTCTTGCTTATATCTCGAAAACAGTTACTCCTATCAATTTTTATCTTTTTACTAAAATTCAAGCTGATAAAATTTCCTACAAAATAGTTATTTGCATTTTTCATGTAGGACTAACCATAAGCGAGATATATGATTGAAAATAATTAATATTTAAAAAAAAAGTGCTTTAACAGAAAATGTCTTGTGATTTAAAATACACTTAATTTATTGGGTCCAATACTTTATTAGAAGAAAAAGAAAGTGTCATAAAAGTCACTGAAGTCTTCAGAGTCGTTTTTAAATGCTGCAGTTTCGTCTTCGTCTCAAACATTGAAAACCGAATTACATTTTTGTTCAGTAACAGTCACAGTTTTCTTATTGGTTTTTTGCTTATATCTCGAAAACAGTTACTCCTATCAATTTTTATCTTTCTTTCAAAATTAAAGCTGATAACATTTCCTACAAAATAGTTATTTGCATTTTTCTTGTAGGACCAACCATAAGCGAGTTATAAAGTTGGATATAAATAATATTTAACAAAAACTTGCTTAAAAATAAAATGTTTGAAATACTGAAATTAAACTAAATTAATTGTGTCTAACACTTTAGTAGAGAAAAAAGAAAAAGGCATAAAAGTCACCAAAGTCTTCAGAATCGTTTTTAGTCGTCATATTAATAACAATAACATTAATAATAATAATACTAACAGTACTAAATCTGCTTATATGCAAGCGCTTTATTAAGGTAACAGTTTTTTGGTTTCTTGCTTATATCTCGAAAACAGTTACTCCTATGAATTTTTGTCTTTTTTTCAAAATTAAAGCTGATAAAATATTCTACAAAATAGTTATTTGCATTTTTCTTGTAGGACCAACCATAAGCGAGTTATAGAGTTGGATATAAATAATATATAACAAAAATTTGCTTTAAAATAAAATGTTTGAAAAACTGAAATTAAACTAATTTAACTGTGTCTAACACTTTAGTAGAGGAAAAAGGAAAAGACATAAAAGTCACTAAAGGTTTCAGAGTTGTCTTTAGTTGTCATATTAATAACAATAACATTAATAATAATAATACTAATAGTACTAAATTTGCTTATATGCAAACGCTTAATTAAGGTAACAGTGTTTTGGTTTCTTGCTTATATCTCGAAAACAGTTACTCCTATCAATTTTTATCTTTTTACTAAAATTCAAGCTGATAAAATTTCCTACAAAATAGTTATTTGCATTTTTCATGTAGGACAAACCATAAGCGAGATATAAGTTTGAAAATAATTAATATTTAAAAAAAAAGTGCTTTAACAGAAAATGTCTTTTGATTTAAAATACACTTAATTTATTAGGTCCAATACTTTATTAGAAGAAAAAGGGGGTGACATATAAGTCACTGAAGTCTTCAGAGTCGATTGTAAATGCTGCATTTTCGTCTTCGTCTCAAACATTGAAAACCGAATTACATTTTTGTTCAGTAACAGTCACAGTTTTCTTATTGGTTTTTTGCTTATATCTCGAAAACAGTTACTCCAATCAATTTTTATCTTTCTTCCAAAATTAAAGCTGATAAAATTTCCTACAAAATAGTTATTTGCATTTTTCTTGTAGGACCAACCATAAGCGAGTTATAGAGTTGGATATAAATAATATTTAAAAAAAATTTGCTTTAAAATAAAATGTTTGAAAAACTGAAATTAAACTAATTTAATTGTGCCTAACACTTTAGTAGAGGAAAAAGAAGAAGACATAAAAGTCACTAAAGGTTTCAAAGTTGTCTTTAATCGTCATATTAATAACAATAACATTAATAATAATAATACTAATAGTACTAAATTTGCTTATATGCAAACGCTTAATTAAGGTAACAGTGTTTTGGTTTCTTGCTCATATCTTGAAAACAGTTACTTCTATCAATTTTTATCTTTTTACTAAAATTCAAGCTGATAAAATTTCCTACAAAATAGTTATTTGCATTTTTTATGTAGGACTAACCATAAGCGAGATATAAGATTGAAAATAATTAATATTTAAAAAAGAAGTGCTTTAACAGAAAATGTCTTGTGATTTAAAATACACTTAATTTATTAGGTCCAATACTTTATTAGAAAAAAAAGGAGGTGACATATAAGTCACTGAAGTCTTCAGAGTCGATTTTAAATGCTGCATTTTCGTCTTCGTCTCAAACATTGAAAACTGAATTACATTTTTGTTCTGAAACGGTTACAGTTTTTACTTTGGTTTTTTGCTTATATCTCGAAAACAGTTACTCCTATCAATTTTTATCTTTCTTTCAAAATTAAAGCTGATAACATTTCCTACAAAATAGTTATTTGCATTTTTCTTGTAGGACCAACCATAAGCGAGTTATAAAGTTGGATATAAATAATATTTAACAAAAACTTGCTTAAAAATAAAATGTTTGAAATACTGAAATTAAACTAAATTAATTGTGTCTAACACTTTAGTAGAGAAAAAAGAAAAAGACATAAAAGTCACCAAAGTCTTCAGAATCGTTTTTAGTCGTCATATTAATAACAATAACATTAATAATAATAATACTAACAGTACTAAATCTGCTTATATGCAAGCGCTTTATTAAGGTAACAGTTTTTTGGTTTCTTGCTTATATCTCGAAAACAGTTACTCCTATGAATTTTTGTCTTTTTTTCAAAATTAAAGCTGATAAAATATTCTACAAAATAGTTATTTGCATTTTTCTTGTAGGACCAACCATAAGCGAGTTATAGAGTTGGATATAAATAATATATAACAAAAATTTGCTTTAAAATAAAATGTTTGAAAAACTGAAATTAAACTAATTTAACTGTGTCTAACACTTTAGTAGAGGAAAAAGGAAAAGACAAAAAAGTCACTAAAGGTTTCAGAGTTGTCTTTAGTTGTCATATTAATAACAATAACATTAATAATAATAATACTAATAGTACTAAATTTGCTTATATGCAAACGCTTAATTAAGGTAACAGTGTTTTGGTTTCTTGCTTATATCTCGAAAACAGTTACTCCTATCAATTTTTATCTTTTTACTAAAATTCAAGCTGATAAAATTTCCTACAAAATAGTTATTTGCATTTTTCATGTAGGACTAACCATAAGCGAGATATAAGTTTGAAAATAATTAATATTTAAAAAAAAAGTGCTTTAACAGAAAATGTCTTGTGATTTAAAATACACTTAATTTATTAGGTCCAATACTTTATTAGAAGAAAAAGGGGGTGACATATAAGTCACTGAAGTCTTCAGAGTCGATTGTAAATGCTTCATTTTCGTCTTCGTCTCAAACATTGAAAACTGAATTACATTTTTGTTCTGAAACGGTAACAGTTTTCACTTTGGTTTTTTGCTTATATCTCGAAAACAATTACTCCTATCAGTTTTTATTTTTTTTTTAAATAAAGCTGATAAAATTTCCTACAAAATAGTTATTTGCATTTTTCTTGTAGGACCAACCATAAGCGAGTTATAAAGTTGGATATAAATAATATTTAACAAAAACTTGCTTAAAAATTAAATGTTTGAAATACTGAAATTAAACTAAATTAATTGTGTCTAACACTTTAGTAGAGAAAAAAGAAAAAGACATAAAAGTTACCAAAGTCTTCAGAATCGTTTTTAGTTGTCATATTAATAACAATAACATTAATAATAATAATACTAATAGTATTATTATTAGTATTATTATTAGTATTAATTTTTAAGCAAGTTTTTGTTAAATATTATTTATATCCAACTTTATAACTCGCGGATGGTTGGTCCTACAAGAAAAATGCAAATAACTATTTTGTAGGAAATTTTATCAGCTTTATTTTGAAAAAAAGATAAAAACTGATAGGAGTAATTGTTTTCGAGATATAAGCAAAAAACCAAAGTGAAAACTGTTACCGTTTCAGAACAAAAATGTAATTCAGTTTTCAATGTTTGAGACGAAGACGAAAATGCAGCATTTACAATCGACTCTGAAGACTTCAGTGACTTATATGTCACCCCCATTTTCTTCTAATAAAGTATTGGACCTAATAAATTAAGTGTATTTTAAATCACAAGACATTTTCTGTTAAAGCACTTTTTTTTTAAATATTAATTATTTTCAAACTTATATCTCGCTTATGGTTAGTCCTACATGAAAAATGCAAATAACTATTTTGTAGGAAATTTTATCAGCTTGAATTTTAGTAAAAAGATAAAAATTGATAGGAGTAACTGTTTTCGAGATATAAGCAAGAAACCAAAACACTGTTACCTTAATTAAGCGTTTGCATATAAGCAAATTTAGTACTATTAGTATTATTATTATTAATGTTATTGTTATTAATATGACAACTAAAGACAACTCTGAAACCTTTAGTGACTTTTATGTCTTTTCCTTTTTTCTCTACTAAAGTGTTAGACACAGTTAAATTAGTTTAATTTCAGTTTTTCAAACATTTTATTTTAAAGCAAATTTTTGTTATATATTATTTATATCCAACTCTATAACTCGCTTATGGTTTGTCCTACAAGAAAAATGCAAATAACTATTTTGTAGAATATTTTATCAGCTTTAATTTTGAAAGAAAGACAAAAATTCATAGGAGTAACTGTTTTCGAGATATAAGCAAGAAACCAAAAAAGTGTTACCTTAATAAAGCGCTTGCATATAAGCAGATTTAGTACTGATAGTATTATTATTATTAATGTTATTGTTATTAATATGACGACTAAAAACGATTCTGAAGACTGGTGACTTTTATGTCTTTTTCTTTTTTCTCTACTAAAGTGTTAGACACAATTAATTTAGTTTAATTTCAGTATTTCAAACATTTTATTTTTAAGCAAGTTTTTGTTAAATATTATTTATATCCAACTTTATAACTCGCTTATGGTTGGTCCTACAAGAAAAATGCAAATAACTATTTTGTAGGAAATGTTATCAGCTTTAATTTTGAAAAAAAGATAAAAATTGATAGGAGTAACTGTTTTCGAGATATAAGCAAAAAACCAAAGTAAAAACTGTTACCGTTTCAGAACGAAAATGTAATTTAGTTTTCAATGTTTGAGACGAAGACGAAAATGCAGCATTTAAAATCGACTCTGAAGAATTCAGTGACTTATATGTCACCCCCTTTTTTTTCTAATAAAGTATTGGACCTAATAAATTAAGTGTATTTTAAATCACAAGACATTTTCTGTTAAAGCACTTCTTTTTTAAATATTAATTATTTTCAATCTTATATCTCGCTTATGGTTAGTCCTACATAAAAAATGCAAATAACTATTTTGTATGAAATTTTATCAGCTTGAATTTTAATAAAAAGATAAAAATTGATAGGAGTAACTGTTTTCGAGATATGAGCAAGAAACCAAAACACTGTTACCTTAATTAAGCGTTTGCATATAAGCAAATTTAGTTCTGTTAGTATTATTATTATTAATGTTATTGTTATTAATATGACGATTAAAGACAATTTTGAAACCTTTAGTGACTTTTATGTCGTCTTCTTTTTCCTCTACTAAAGTGTTAGACACAATTAAATTAGTTTAATTTCAGTTTTTCAAACATTTTATTTTAAAGCAAATTTTTGTTAAATATTATTTATATCCAACTCTATAACTCGCTTATGGTTGGTCCTACAAGAAAAATGCAAATAACTATTTTGTAGGAAATTTTATCAGCTTTAATTTTGAAAGAGAGATAAAAATTGATAGAAGTAACTGTTTTCGAGATATAAGCAAAAAACCAATAAGAAAACTGTGACTGTTACTGAACAAAAATGTAATTCGGTTTTCAATGTTTGAGACGAAGACGAAACTGCAGCATTTAAAAACGACTCTGAAGACTTCAGTGACTTTTATGTCACTTCCTTTTTCTTCTAATAAAGTATTGGACCCAATAAATTAAGTGTATTTTAAATCACAAGACATTTTCTGTTAAAGCACTTCTTTTTTAAATATTAATTATTTTCAATCTTATATCTCGCTTATGGTTAGTCCTACATAAAAAATGCAAATAACTATTTTGTAGGAAATTTTATCAGCTTGAATTTTAGTAAAAAGATAAAAATTGATAGGAGTAACTGTTTTCGAGATATAAGCAAGAAACCAAAACACTGTTACCTTAATTAAGCGTTTGCATATAAGCAAATTTAGTACTATTAGTATTATTATTATTAATGTTATTGTTATTAATATGACAACTAAAGACAACTCTGAAACCTTTAGTGACTTTTATGTCTTTTCCTTTTTTCTCTACTAAAGTGTTAGACACAGTTAAATTAGTTTAATTTCAGTTTTTCAAACATTTTATTTTAAAGCAAATTTTTGTTAAATATTATTTATATCCAACTCTATAACTCGCTTATGGTTGGTCCTACAAGAAAAATGCAAATAACTATTTTGTAGAATATTTTATCAGCTTTAATTTTGAAAGAGAGACAAAAATTTATAGGAGTAACTGTTTTCGAGATATAAGCAAGAAACCAAAAAACTGTTACCTTAATAAAGCGCTTGCATATAAGCAGATTTAGTACTATTAGTATTAGTATTATTAATGTTATTGTTATTAATATGACGACTAAAAACGATTCTGAAGACTTTGGTGACTTTTATGTCTTTTTCTTTTTTCTCTACTAAAGTGTTAGACACAATTAATTTAGTTTAATTTCAGTATTTCAAACATTTTATTTTTAAGCAAGTTTTTGTTAAATATTATTTATATCCAACTTTATAACTCGCTTATGGTTGGTTCTACAAGAAAAATGCAAATAACTATTTTGTAGGAAATGTTATCAGCTTTAATTTTGAAAGAAAGATAAAAATTGATAGGAGTAACTGTTTTCGAGATATGAGCAAGAAACCAAAACACTGTTACCTTAGTTAAGCGTTTGCATATAAGCAAATTTAGTACTATTAGTATTATTACTATTAATGTTATTGTTATTAATATGACGATTAAAGACAACTTTGAAACCTTTAGTGACTTTTATGTCTTCTTCTTTTTCCTCTACTAAAGTGTTAGACACAATTAAATTAGTTTAATTTCAGTTTTTCAAACATTTTATTTTAAAGCAAATTTTTGTTAAATATTATTTATATCCAACTCTATAACTCGCTTATGGTTGGTCCAACAAGAAAAATGCAAATAACTATTTTGTAGGAAATTTTATCAGCTTTAATTTTGACAGAAAGATAAAAATTGATAGGAGTAACGGTTTTCGAGATATAAGCAAAAAACCAATAAGAAAACTGTGACTGTTACTGAACAAAAATGTAATTCAGTTTTCAATGTTTGAGACGAAGACGAAACTGCAGCATTTAAAAACGACTCTGAAGACTTCAGTGACTTTTATGTCACTTCCTTTTTCTTCTAATAAAGTATTGGACCCAATAAATTAAGTGTATTTTAAATCACAAGACATTTTCTGTTAAAGCACTTTTTTTTTAAATATTAATTATTTTCAATCATATATCTCGCTTATGGTTAGTCCTACATGAAAAATGCAAATAACCATTTTATGGGAAATTTTATCAGCTTGAATTTTAGTAAAAAGATAAAAATTGATAGGAGTAACTGTTTTCGAGATATAAGCAAGAAACCAAAACACTGTTACCTTAATTAAGCGTTTGCATTTAAGCAAATTTAGTACTATTAGTATTATTATTATTAATGTTATTGTTATTAATATGACAACTAAAGACAACTCTGAAACCTTTAGTGACTTTTATGTCTTTTCTTTTTTCTCTACTAAAGTGTTAGACACAATTAAATTAGTTTAATTTCAGTTTTTCAAACATTTTATTTTAAAGCAAATTTTTGTTAAAAATTATTTATATCCAACTCTATAACTCGCTTATGGTTGGTCCTACAAGAAAAATGCAAATAACTATTTTGTAGGAAATTTTATCAGCTTTAATTTTGAAAAAAAGACAAAAATTCATAGGAGTAACTGTTTTCGAGATATAAGCAAGAAACCAAAAAACTGTTACCTTAATAAAGCGCTTGCATATAAGCAGATTTAGTACTATTAGTATTATTATTATTAATGTTATTGTTATTAATATGACGACTAAAAACGATTCTGAAGACTTTGGTGACTTTTATGTCTTTTTCTTTTTTCTCTACTAAAGTGTTAGACACAATTAATTTAGTTTAATTTCAGTATTTCAAACATTTTATTTTTAAGCAAGTTTTTGTTAAATATTATTTATATCCAACTTTATAACTCGCTTATGGTTGGTCCTACAAGAAAAATGCAAATAACTATTTTGTAGGAAATGTTTTCAGCTTTAATTTTGAAAGAAAGATAAAAATTGATAGGAGTAACTGTTTTCGAGATATAAGCAAAAAACCAATGTAAAAACTGTTACCGTTTCAGAACAAAAATGTAATTCAGTTTTCAATGTTTGAGACGAAGACGAAAATGCAGCATTTAAAATCGACTCTGAAGACTTCAGTGACTTATATGTCACCCCCTTTTTTTCTAATAATGTATCGGACCTAATAAATTAAAGTATTTTAAATCACAAGACATTTTCTGTTAAAGCACTTCTTTTTTAAATATTAATTATTTTCAATCTTATATCTCGCTTATGGTTAGTCCTACATAAAAAATGCAAATAATTATTTTGTAGGAAATTTTATCAGCTTGAATTTTAGTAAAAAGATAAAAGTTGATAGGAGTAACTGTTTTCGAGATATGAGCAAGAAACCAAAACACTGTTACCTTAATTAAGCGTTTGCATATTAGCAAATTTAGTACTATTAGTATTATTATTATTAATGTTATTGTTATTAATATGACGATTAAAGACAACTTTAAAACCTTTAGTGACTTTTATGTCTTCTTCTTTTTCCTCTACTAAAGTGTTAGACACAATTAAATTAGTTTAATTTCAGTTTTTCAAACATTTTATTTTAAAGCAAATTTTTGTTAAATATTATTTATATCCAACTGTATAACTCGCTTATGGTTGGTCGTACAAGAAAAATGCAAATAACTATTTTGTAGGAAATTTTATCAGCTTTAATTTTGAAAGAAAGATAAAAATTGATAGGAGTGACTGTTTTCGAGATATAAGCAAAAAACCAATAAGAAAACTGTGACTGTTACTGAACAAAAATGTAATTCGGTTTTCAATGTTTGAGACGAAGACGAAACTGCAGCAGACTCTGAAGACTTCAGTGACTTTTATGTCACTTCCTTTTTCTTCTAATAAAGTATTGGACCCAATAAATTAAGTGTATTTTAAATCACAAGACATTTTCTGTTAAAGCACTTTTTTTTAAATATTAATTATTTTCAATCTTATATCTCGCTTATGGTTAGTCCTACATAAAAAATGCAAATAACTATTTTGTAGGAAATTTTATCAGCTTGAATTTTAGTAAAAAAATAAAAATTGATAGGAGTAACTGTTTTCGAGATATAAGCAAGAAACCAAAACACTGTTACCTTAATTAAGCGTTTGCATATAAGCAAATTTAGTACTATTAGTATTATTATTATTAATGTTATTGTTATTAATATGACGACTAAAAACGATTCTGAAGACTTTGGTGACTTTTATGTCTTTTTCTTTTTTCTCTACTAAAGTGTTAGACTCAATTAATTTAGTTTAATTTCGGTTTTTCAAACATTTTATTTGAAGCAAATTTTTGTTAAATATTATTTATATCCAACTCTATAACTCGCTTATGGTTGGTCCTACAAGAAAAATGCAAACATCTATTTTGTAGGAAGCTTTATCAGCTTTAATTTTAAAAGAAAGATAAAAATTGATAGGAGTAACTGTTTTCGAGATATAAGCAAAAAACCAATAAGAAAACTGTAACAGTTACTGAACAAAAATGTAATTCAGTTTTCAATGTTTGAGACGAAGACGAAAATGCAGCATTTACAAACGACTCTAAAGACTTCAGTGACCTTTCTGTCACCTCTTTTTTCTTCTAATAAAGTATTGGACCCAATAAATTAAGTGTATTTTAAATCACAAGACATTTTCTGTTGAAGCACTTTTTTTTAAATTTTAATTATTTTCAAACTTATATCTCGCTTATGGTTAGTCCTACATTAAAAATGCAATTAACTATTTTGTAGGAAATTTTATCAGCTTTAATTTTAGTGAAAAAATAAAAATTGATGGGAGTAACTGTTTTCGAGATATAAGCAAGAAACCAAAACACTGTTACCTTAATTAAGCGTTTGCATATAAGCAAATTTAGTACTATTAGTATTATTATTATTAATGTTATTGTTATTAATATTACGATTAAAGACAACTTTGAAACATTTAGTGACTTTTATGTCTTCTTCTTTTTCCTCTACTAAAGTGTTAGACACAATTAAATTAGTTTAATTTCAGTTTTTCAAACATTTCATTTTAAAGCAAATTTTTGTTAAATATTATTTATATCCAACTCTATAACTTGCTTATGGTTGGTCCTACAAGAAAAACGCAAATAACTATTTTGTAGGAAATTTTATCAGCTTTAATTTGGAAGAAAGATAAAAATTGATAGGAGTAACTGTTTTCGAGATATAAGCAAAAAACCAATAAGAAAACTGTGACTGTTACTGAACAAAAATGTAATTCGGTTTTCAATGTTTGAGACGAAGACGAAACTGCAGCATTTAAAAACGACTCTGAAGACTTCAGTGACTTTTATGTCACTTCCTTTTTCTTCTAATAAAGTATTGGACCCAATAAATTAAGTGTATTTTAAATCACAAGACATTTTCTGTTAAAGCACTTTTTTTTTAAATATTAATTATTTTCAATCATATATCTCGCTTATGGTTAGTCCTACATGAAAAATGCAAATAACTATTTTGTAGGAAATTTTATCAGCTTGAATTTTAGTAAAAAAATAAAAATTGATAGGAGTAACTGTTTTCGAGATATAAGCAAGAAACCAAAACACTGTTACCTTAATTATGCGTTTGCATATAAGCAAATTTAGTACTATTAGTATTATTATTATTAATGTTATTGTTATTAATATGACAACTAAAGACAACTCTGAAACCTTTAGTGACTTTTATGTCTTTTCCTTTTTTCTCTACTAAAGTGTTAGACACAGTTAAATTAGTTTAATTTCAGTTTTTCAAACATTTTATTTTAAAGCAAATTTTTGTTAAATATTATTTATATCCAACTCTATAACTCGCTTATGGTTGGTCCTACAAGAAAAATGCAAATAACTATATTGTAGAATATTTTATCAGCTTTAATTTTGAAAGAAAGACAAAAATTTATAGGAGTAACTGTTTTCGAGATATAAGCAAGAAACCAAAAAACTGTTACCTTAATAAAGCGCTTGCATATAAGCAGATTTAGTACTATTAGTATTATTATTATTAATGTTATTGTTATTAATATGACGACTAAAAACGATTCTGAAGACTTTGGTGACTTTTATGTCTTTTTCTTTTTTCTCTACTAAAGTGTTAGACACAATTAATTTAGTTTAATTTCAGTATTTCAAACATTTTATTTTTAAGCAAGTTTTTGTTAAATATTATTTATATCCAACTTTATAACTCGCTTATGGTTGGTCCTACAAGAAAAATGCAAATAACTATTTTGTAGGAAATGTTATAAGCTTTAATTTTGAAAGAAAGATAAAAATTGATAGGAGTAACTGTTTTCGAGATATAAGCAAAAAACCAATAAGAAAACTGTAACAGTTACTGAACAAAAATGTAATTCAGTTTTCAATGTTTGAGACGAAGACGAAAATGCAGCATTTACAAACGACTCTAAAGACTTCAGTGACCTTTCTGTCACCTCTTTTTTCTTCTAATAAAGTATTGGACCCAATAAATTAAGTGTATTTTAAATCACAAGACATTTTCTGTTGAAGCACTTTTTTTTAAATTTTAATTATTTTCAAACTTATATCTCGCTTATGGTTAGTCCTACATTAAAAATGCAATTAACTATTTTGTAGGAAATTTTATCAGCTTTAATTTTAGTGAAAAAATAAAAATTGATGGGAGTAACTGTTTTCGAGATATAAGCAAGAAACCAAAACACTGTTACCTTAATTAAGCGTTTGCATATAAGCAAATTTAGTACTATTAGTATTATTATTATTAATGTTATTGTTATTAATATTACGATTAAAGACAACTTTGAAACATTTAGTGACTTTTATGTCTTCTTCTTTTTCCTCTACTAAAGTGTTAGACACAATTAAATTAGTTTAATTTCAGTTTTTCAAACATTTCATTTTAAAGCAAATTTTTGTTAAATATTATTTATATCCAACTCTATAACTTGCTTATGGTTGGTCCTACAAGAAAAACGCAAATAACTATTTTGTAGGAAATTTTATCAGCTTTAATTTGGAAGAAAGATAAAAATTGATAGGAGTAACTGTTTTCGAGATATAAGCAAAAAACCAATAAGAAAACTGTGACTGTTACTGAACAAAAATGTAATTCGGTTTTCAATGTTTGAGACGAAGACGAAACTGCAGCATTTAAAAACGACTCTGAAGACTTCAGTGACTTTTATGTCACTTCCTTTTTCTTCTAATAAAGTATTGGACCCAATAAATTAAGTGTATTTTAAATCACAAGACATTTTCTGTTAAAGCACTTTTTTTTTAAATATTAATTATTTTCAATCATATATCTCGCTTATGGTTAGTCCTACATGAAAAATGCAAATAACTATTTTGTAGGAAATTTTATCAGCTTGAATTTTAGTAAAAAAATAAAAATTGATAGGAGTAACTGTTTTCGAGATATAAGCAAGAAACCAAAACACTGTTACCTTAATTATGCGTTTGCATATAAGCAAATTTAGTACTATTAGTATTATTATTATTAATGTTATTGTTATTAATATGACAACTAAAGACAACTCTGAAACCTTTAGTGACTTTTATGTCTTTTCCTTTTTTCTCTACTAAAGTGTTAGACACAGTTAAATTAGTTTAATTTCAGTTTTTCAAACATTTTATTTTAAAGCAAATTTTTGTTAAATATTATTTATATCCAACTCTATAACTCGCTTATGGTTGGTCCTACAAGAAAAATGCAAATAACTATATTGTAGAATATTTTATCAGCTTTAATTTTGAAAGAAAGACAAAAATTTATAGGAGTAACTGTTTTCGAGATATAAGCAAGAAACCAAAAAACTGTTACCTTAATAAAGCGCTTGCATATAAGCAGATTTAGTACTATTAGTATTATTATTATTAATGTTATTGTTATTAATATGACGACTAAAAACGATTCTGAAGACTTTGGTGACTTTTATGTCTTTTTCTTTTTTCTCTACTAAAGTGTTAGACACAATTAATTTAGTTTAATTTCAGTATTTCAAACATTTTATTTTTAAGCAAGTTTTTGTTAAATATTATTTATATCCAACTTTATAACTCGCTTATGGTTGGTCCTACAAGAAAAATGCAAATAACTATTTTGTAGGAAATGTTATAAGCTTTAATTTTGAAAGAAAGATAAAAATTGATAGGAGTAACTGTTTTCGAGATATAAGCAAAAAACCAAAGTAAAAACTGTTACCGTTTCAGAACAAAAATGTAATTCAGTTTTTAATGTTTGAGACGAAGACGAAAATGCAGCATTTAAAATCGACTCTGAAGACTTTAGTGACTTATATGTCACCCCCTTTTTTTTTTAATAAAGTATTGGAACTAATAAATTAAGTGTATTTTAAATCACAAGACATTTTCTGTTAAAGCACTTCTTTTTTAAATATTAATTATTTTCAATCTTATATCTCGCTTATGGTTAGTCCTACATAAAAAATGCAAATAACTATTTTGTAGGAAATTTTATCAGCTTGAATTTTAGTAAAAAAATAAAAATTGATAGGAGTAACTGTTTTCGAGATATGAGCAAGAAACCAAAACACTGTTACCTTAATTAAGCGTTTGCATATAAGCAAATTTAGTACTATTAGTATTATTATTATTAATGTTATTGTTATTAATATGACGATTAAAGACAACTTTGAAACCTTTAGTGACTTTTATGTCTTCTTCTTTTTCCTCTACTAAAGTGTTAGACACAATTAAATTAGTTTAATTTCAGTTTTTCACACATTTTATTTTAAAGCAAATTTTTGTTAAATATTATTTATATCCAACTCTATAACTCGCTTATGGTTGGTCTTACAAGAAAAATGCAAATAACTATTTTGTAGGAAATTTTATCGGCTTTAATTTTGACAGAAAGATAAAAATTGATAGGAGTAACTGTTTTCGAGATATAAGCAAAAAACCAATAAGATAACTGTGACTGTTACTGAACAAAAATGTAATTCAGTTTTCAATGTTTGAGACGAAGACGAAACTGCAGCATTTAAAAACGACTCTAAAGACTTCAGTGACTTTTATGTCACTTCCTTTTTCTTCTAATAAAGTATTGGACCCAATAAATTAAGTGTATTTTAAATCACAAGACATTTTCTGTTAAAGCACTTTTTTTTTAAATAATAATTATTTTCAATCATATATCTCGCTTATGGTTAGTCCTACATGAAAAATGCAAATAACTATTTTGTAGGAAATTTTATCAGCTTGAATTTTGGTAAAAAAGTAAAAATTGATAGGAGTAACTGTTTTCGAGATATAGGCAAAAAACAAAAAAACTGTTACCTTAATTAAGCGCTTGCATATAAGCAAATTTAGTACTACTAGTATTGTTATTATAAATGTTATTGTTATTAATATGACGACTAAAGACAACTTTAAGACTTTAGTGACTTTTATGTCTCCTCCTTTTTCCTCTACTAAAGTGTTAGACACAATTAATTTAGTTTAATTTCGGTTTTTCAAACATTTTATTTTAAAGCAAATTTTTGTTAAATATTAAAAACTATAAAATGGCTTAGATTGCCTAAAAACACAGATCACACATGATCTTTTGCATAAAAATGAGAAAACGCTCATGTAACACACAAAATAAGCTCCATTTTTCCTTTTTAAAAGTATTATTATTATTATTACTTTTGTTACTATTATTATTATTATTATTATTATTATTGTTATTATTGTTATTATTATTATTATTATTATTATTATTACTATTATTTTTATTATTATTATTACTATTATTATTATTATTATTATTATTATTATTAATATTATTATTATTAAAGACCGATTATAACTTTTGTATAGTAAATGTTTTTATACCAGTTTTAAAATGAGTTATTAATTTTAGACAATTTCTTGCCTAAAAACACAGATCACAGATGATCTCTTGCATAGAAATGAGAAAACGCTCAGATAACACAAAATAAGCATCATTTTTGCTTAGAAAAACTAAGCTTTAATTTAGAAAGAAATTTATTATTATAAGTATTATTATCATTATTATTATTATTATTATTATTATTATTATTATTATTATTATTGTTTCTTTTATTACTATTATTATTATTATTATTATTATTATTATTATTATTATTATTATTATTATTATTATTAACTTTTGTATAGTAAATGTTTTTATACCAGTTTTAAAATGAGTTATTAATTTTATTCCATTTCTTGCCTAAAAACACAGATCACAGATGATCTCTTGCATAGAAATGAGAAAACGCTCATATAACACACAAAATAAGCATCATTTTTGCTTAGAAAAACTAAGCTTTAATTTAGAAAGAAATTCATTGTTATAAGTATTATTATCATTATTATTATTATTATTATTATTATTATTTTTATTATTATTATTATTATTATTATTATTATTATTATTACTATTATTATTATTATTATTATTATTATTATTATTATTATTATTATTAACTTTTGTATAGTAAATGTTTTTATACCAGTTTTAAAATGAGTTATTAATTTTAGACAATTTCTTGCCTAAAAATACAGATCACAGATGATTTCTTGCATAGAAATGAGAAAGCGCTCATATAACACACAAAATAAGCTTCATTTTTGCTTAGAAAACTAAGCTTACTTTTATTTCTATTATTATTTTTATTATCATTATTATTATTATTATTATTATTATTATTATTATTATTATTGTTATTATTATTATTATTATTATTATTGTTATTGTTATTATTATTATTAAAAACTTATATTAAACAGACAGAAAACGTCGTATTCTGACACAAAAAAACGAATTACGTTATAGACTTGACGAGAACGGCGTATCTCGGACTCTTATAGGACTCTTATAGGGTCAAAAGTTATCAGTTTGAATTAAAACAAATTATTTTTGTTGACTCTCAGTCTGAATTGTTCATCAGTTCAAACAAACACGGCTTACTTTAGACGATCTTTTGCTTTGAACAAGGAAACTTACATCGAACAGACTAAAAACGTATTAATCTGGCATAAAAGAGCAATTTATGTATCATTTTGGATAAAGGCAGCTAATCCTATTCGTTTCATTGCTTAAAATAGACAAAATTGTTAATAAATCTAACAAAAACGCTGTATTCTAGCACAAAATACTAATTACATTATAGTTTCGACGAGAATAGCTTATTTGGAATGATTCTATGCTTCCAAACGAGTAAATTTTTAATAAACAGATGCCAAACATCATGTTTTGTCCTATAAAGACATTTTATATTGCAGTTTGTATTAAAACAAAATGTTTTCGTTGATTCTTTGTTAGAAGCAGCAAACCTAACATTAAAGAATCTGAAAACTTTGTATTCGGACACAAACCACAGAATTTTGTTTCAGTTTAGACAAAAACGGTTGATTTTCGACAATATTTTGCTTTGAACAAGAAAGCTTATATCAAACTGACTAAAAACGTCTTATTTTAGCACAAAACAAAAGATTTGCGTTATAGTCTTAAAGCTGATTCATGCCACAGTTTGGATAAAAACCAATTATTTTTGTTAATTCATTGTTACAAACAAGAAACCTTACATCAAAGAAACTGAAAACCCCTTATTCAGGCACAGAAATTCGAATTACGTTTCAGTCTGGACAAAAACTGCTTATTTTAGACGATCCTTTGTTTTGAACACGAAAACTTACATTAAAAAGATTAAAAACGTCTTATTCTGGCTGAAAACTGCAAATTATATATTACTCTAGATAAAAGCAATTTATCCTGATTACTCCTTTACTTAGAATAGAGTAAACTTGTATAAAACTTAATGAAAACTTTAAATTTCGTCTCAAAGAAATAATTTACGTTATAGTTTTGACCAGCACTGTTTATTTCAAACGAAATTATGATTCGAAACTAATGAACTTTTATGGGGCAGATGCAAAACCACATATTACCATATAAAGCGTTGTTTTAAAGCAAACTATTACCTTTTGCAACAAGAAATTTCACGTCAAAGAAACTGAAAACTTCGTATCCATACATAAATATCTAATTACGTATCAGTTTAGGCAAATACAGCTTATTTTAAACGATTCCTTGCTATAAACAAGAAAAATTTTATCAAGCATATTGAAAACGTCTTATTCTCGAAAATAAGAGCAAATTATGTATCAGTTTTAACAAAAGCGGATTACTCTGTTTGATTCTATGCTTAGAGTAGAGTAAACTACTATAAAACGTAATGAAAACTCTATATTCAAGCTCAAAAGAACAAATTACGTTATAGTTTTGACAAAAAAAAATATTTCGGACGATTACATACTTCGAAGTAAGCAAACTTTAATTGAACATGTGCGAAAGCTAATACTTTGCTTTAAAATAATGATTTATGTGGTAATATGATATTTTGCATCTGTCCTATAAAAGTTTACCCGTTTCGCTCCATTGAATCATTAGAAATAAATTATTTTGACACAACAACAACACAAATAATTTGTTTTTGTTTAAACTGTAACATAAGTCGCTTTTATAAAACGAACTAAGACGTTTGGCATCTGCTTAGTGAAAGTTTTCTCGTTTGGGGGCATAAAATCGTTTGAAATTAACAGTTCTGGTCAAAACTATTACGTAAGTTATTTCTTTGTATCACTTTAAAGATTTGCGTTATAGTCTTGACGAGAACTGTTAATTTCAAAGGATTCTATGCTTTGAAACCAGTATACTTTCACTGAACAGAGGCAAAACGTCTGATTTCGCCTTTAAAAAACGATTTATGTCACAGTTTGGATTAAAACCAATGATTTTCGTTTATTCATTGTTACAAACAAGAAACCTTACATCAAAGAAACTGAAAACCTCTTATTCAGGCCCAGAAAATCAAATTACGTTTCAGTCTGGACACAAATTGCTTATTTTAGACGATTCTTTCTTTTGAACACGAAAACTTACATTAAAAAGATTAAAAACGTCTTATTCTGGCTCAAAACTGCAAATTATGTATTACTTTGGATAAAAGCAGTTTATCCTGATTACTCCTTTGCTTAGAATAGAGCAAACTTGTATAAAACTTAATGAAAACTTTAAATTTCATCTCAAAGAAATAATTTACGTTATAGTTTTGACCAGAACTGTTAATTTCAAACGATTTTATGCTCCCAAACGAGAAAACTTTTACTAAACAGATGCCAAACGTCTTAGTTCGTTTTATAAAAACGACATGTTACAGTTTAAACAAAAAAATTATTTTCGTTGTTGTGTCAAAATAATTTATTTCGAATGATTCAATGGAGCGAAACGAGTAAACTTTTATAGGACAGATGCAAAATACCATATTACCACATAAATCGTTATTTTAAAGCAAAGTATTAGCTTTTGCACTTGTTCAATTAAAGTTTGCTTACTTCGAAATATGTAGTCGTCCGAAATAATTTTTTTTTGTCAAAACTATAACGTAATTTGTTCTTTTGAGCTTGAATATATAGTTTTCATTACGTTTTATAGTAGTTTACTCTACTCTAAGCATAGAATCAAACAGAGTAATCCGCTTTTGTTTAAACTGATACATAATTTGCTCTTATTTTCGAGAATAAGACATTTTCAATATGTTTGATAAAATTTTTCTTGTTTATAGCAAGGAATCGTTTAAAATAAGCTGTATTTGCCTAAACTGATACGTAATTCGATATTTGTGCATGGATACGATGTTTTCAGTTTCTTTGACGTGAAATTTCTTGTTGCAAAAGGTAATAATTTGCTTTAAAACAACGCTTTATATTGTAATATGTGGTTTTGCATCTGCCCCATAAAAGTTCATTAGTTTCGAATCATAAAATCGTTTGAAATAAACAGTGCTGGTCAAAACTATAACGTAAATTATTTCTTTGAGACGAAATTTAAAGTTTTTATTAAGTTTTATACAAGTTTACTCTATTCTAAGTAAAGGAGTAATCAGGATAAATTGCTTTTATCTAGAGTAATATATAATTTGCAGTTTTCAGCCAGAATAAGACGTTTTTAATCTTTTTAATGTAAGTTTTTGTATTCAAAACAAAGGATCGTCTAAAGTAAGCAGTTTTTGTTCAGACTGAAACGTAATTCGAATTTCTGTGCCTGAATAAGGGGTTTTCAGTTACTTTGATGTAAGGTTTCATGTTTGTAACAATGAATTAACGAAAATAATTGGTTTTTATCCAAACTGTAGCATGAATCGTTTTTAAAAGGCGAAATAAGATGTTTTTCCTCTGTACAGTGAAAGTTTACTCGTTTCAAAGCATAGAACCGTTTGAAATTAACAGCTCTCGTTAAGACTATAACGCAAATCTTTTGTTTTGTGCTAAAATAAGACGTTTTTAGTCAGTTTGATATAAGCTTTCTTGTTCAAAGCAAAATATTGTCGAAAATCAACCGTTTTTGTCTAAACTGAAACAAAATTCGGTGGTTTGTGTCCGAATACAAAGTTTTCAGATTCTTTAATGTTAGGTTTGCTGCTTCTAACAAAGAATCAACGAAAATATTTTGTTTTAATACAAACTGCAATATAAAATGTCTTTATAGGACAAAACATGATGTTTGGCATCTGTTTATTAAAAATTTACTCGTTTGGAAGCATAGAATCATTCCAAATAAGCTATTCTCGTCGAAACTATAATGTAATTAGTATTTTGTGCTAGAATACAGCGTTTTTGTTAGATTTATTAACAATTTTGTCTATTTTAAGCAATGAAACGAATAGGATTAGCTGCCTTTATCCAAAGTGATACATAAATTGCTCTTTTATGCCAGATTAATACGTTTTTAGTCTGTTCGATGTAAGTTTTCTTGTTCAAAGCAAAAGATCGTCTAAAGTAAGCCGTTTTTGTTTGAACTGATGAACAATTCAGACTGAGAGTCAACAAAAATAATTTGTTTTAATCTAAACTGATAATTTTTGACTCTATAAGAGTCCTATAAGGGTCCGAGATACGCCGTTCTCGTCAAGTCTATAACGTAATTCGTTTTTTTGTGTCAGAATACGACGTTTTCTGTCTGTTTAATATAAGTTTTTAATAATAATAATAATAATAATAATAACAATAATAATAATAATAATAATAATAATAACAATAATAATAATAATAATAATAATAATAATAATAATAATAATAATAATAATAATAATAATAATAATAATAATAATAATAATAATAATAATAATAATAAAAATAATAATAGAAATAAAAGTAAGCTTAGTTTTCTAAGCAAAAATGAAGCTTATTTTGTGTGTTATATGAGCGCTTTCTCATTTCTATGCAAGAAATCATCTGTGATCTGTATTTTTAGGCAAGAAATTGTCTAAAATTAATAACTCATTTTAAAACTGGTATAAAAACATTTACTATACAAAAGTTAATAATAATAATAATAATAATAATAATAATAATAATAGTAATAATAATAATAATAATAATAGTAATAATAATAATAATAATAATAATAATAATAATAATAATAATGATAATAATACTTATAATAATGAATTTCTTTCTAAATTAAAGCTTAGTTTTTCTAAGCAAAAATGATGCTTATTTTGTGTGTTATATGAGCGTTTTCTCATTTCTATGCAAGAGATCATCTGTGATCTGTGTTTTTAGGCAAGAAATTGAATAAAATTAATAACTCATTTTAAAACTGGTATAAAAACATTTACTATACAAAAGTTAATAATAATAATAATAATAATAATAATAATAATAATAATAATAATAATAATAGTAATAAAAGAAACAATAATAATAATAATAATAATAATAATAATAATAATAATAATAATGATAATAATACTTATAATAATAAATTTCTTTCTAAATTAAAGCTTAGTTTTTCTAAGCAAAAATGATGCTTATTTTGTGTTATCTGAGCGTTTTCTCATTTCTACGCAAGAGATCATCTGTGATCTGTGTTTTTAGGCAAGAAATTGTCTAAAATTAATAACTCATTTTAAAACTGGTATAAAAACATTTACTATACAAAAGTTATAATCGGTCTTTAATAATAATAATATTAATAATAATAATAATAATAATAATAATAATAATAATAATAATAATAATAATAATAATAATAATAATAGTAATAATAATAATAATAATAAAAATAAAAATAATAGTAGTAGTAAAAGTAAGCTTAGTTTTCTAAGCCAAAATGAAGCTTATTTTGTGTTATATGAGCGTTTTCTCATTTCTATGCAAAAGATCATGTGTGATCTGTCTTTTAAGTTGTGTCAGAATACGACGTTTTCTGTCTGTTTAATATAAGTTTTTAATAATAATAATAATAATAATAATAATAATAATAATAATAATAATAATAATAATAATAATAATAATAATAATAATAATAACAATAATAATAATAATAATAATAATAATAATAATAATAATAGTAATAGTAACAAAAGTAATAATAATAATAATACTTTTAAAAAGGAAAAATGGAGCTTATTTTGTGTGTTACATGAGCGTTTTCTCATTTTTATGCAAAAGATCATGTGTGATCTGTGTTTTTAGGCAATCTAAGCCATTTTATAGTTTTTAATATTTAACAAAAATTTGCTTTAAAATAAAATGTTTGAAAAACCGAAATTAAACTAAATTAATTGAGTCCAACACTTTAGTATAGGAAAAAGGAGAAGACATAAAGGTCACTAAAGTCTTCAGAGTCGTTTTTAGTCGTCATATTAATAACAATAACATTAATAATACTAATGCCAATAGTACTAAATTTGCTTATATGCAAGCGCTTAATTAAGGTAACAGTTTTTTGGTTTCTAGCTTATATCTCGAAAACAGATACTCCTATCAATTTTTACCTTTTTACCAAAATTAAAAGTGATAAAATTTCCTACAAAATAGTTATTTGCATTTTTCATGTAGAACTAACCATAAGCGAGATATAAGTTTGAAAATAATTATTAATTAAAAAAAAGTGTTTTAACAGAAAATGTCTTGTGATTTAAAATACACTTAATTTGTTGGGTCCAATACTTTATTAAAAGGAAAAGGAGGTGACATAAAAGTCACTGAAGTTTTCAGAGTCGTTTTTAAATGGTGCATTTTTGACTTCGTCTCAAACATTGAAAACTGAATTACATTTTTGTTCAGTAACAGTTACAGTTTTCTTATTGGTTTTTTGCTTATATCTCGAAAACAGTTACTTCTATCAAATTTTATCTTTCTTTCAAAATTAAAGCTGATAAAATTTCCAACAAAATAGTTATTTACATTTTTCTTGTAGGACCAAGCATAAACGAGTTATAGAGTTGGATATAAATAATATTTAACAAAAATTTGCTTTAAAATAAAATGTTTGAAAAACTGAAATTAAACTAATTTAATTGTGTCTAACACTTTAGTAGAGGAAAAAGAAGAAGACATAAAAGTCACTAAAGGTTTCAAAGTTGTCTTTAATCGTCATATTAATAACAATAACATTAATAATAATAATACTAATAGTACTAAATTTGCTTATATGCAAACGCTTAATTAACGTAACATTTTTTTGGTTTCTTGCTTATGTCTCGAAAACAGTTACTCCTATCAATTTTTATCTTTTTACTGAAATTCAAGCTGATAAAATTTCCTACAAAATAGTTATTTGCATTTTTCATGTAGGACTAACCATAAGCGAGATATATGATTGAAAATAATTAATATTTAAAAAAAAAGTGCTTTAACAGAAAATGTCTTGTGATTTAAAATACACTTAATTTATTGGGTCCAATACTTTATTAGAAGAAAAAGAAAGTGACATAAAAGTCACTGAAGTCTTCAGAGTCGTTTTTAAATGCTGCAGTTTCGTCTTCGTCTCAAACATTGAAAAACGAATTACATTTTTGTTCAGTAACAGTCACAGTTTTCTTATTGGTTTTTTGCTTATATCTCGAAAACAGTTACTCCTATCAATTTTTATCTTTCTTTCAAAATTAAAGCTGATAAAATTTCCTACAAAATAGTTTTTTGCATTTTTCTTGTAGGACCAACCATAAGCGAGTTATAGAGTTGGATATAAATAATATTTAACAAAAATTTGCTTTAAAATAAAATGTTTGAAAAACTGAAATTAAACTAATTTAATTGTGTCTAACACTTTAGTAGAGGAAAAAGAAGAAGACATAAAAGTCACTAAAGGTTTCAAAGTTGTCTTTAATCGTCATATTAATAACAATAACATTAATAATAATAATACTAATAGTACTAAATTTGCTTATATGCAAACGCTTAATTAAGGTAACAGTGTTTTGGTTTCTTGCTCATATCTCGAAAACAGTTACTTCTATCAATTTTTATCTTTTTACTAAAATTCAAGCTGATAAAATTTCCTACAAAATAGTTATTTGCATTTTTTGTGTAGGACTAACCATAAGCGAGATATAAGATTGAAAATAATTAATATTTAAAAAAGAAGTGCTTTAACAGAAAATGTCTTGTGATTTAAAATACACTTAATTTATTAGGTCCAATACTTTATTAAAAAAAAAGGGGGTGACATATAAGTCACTGAAGTCTTCAGAGTCGATTTTAAATGCTGCATTTTCGTCTTCGTCTCAAACATTGAAAACTGAATTACATTTTTGTTCTGAAACGGTAACAGTTTTTACTTTGGTTTTTTGCTTATATCTCGAAAACAGTTACTCCTATCAATTTTTATCTTTCTGTCAAAATTAAAGCTGATAAAATTTCCTACAAAATAGTTATTTGCATTTTTCTTGTAGGACCAACCATAAGCGAGTTATAAAGTTGGATATAAATAATATTTAACAAAAACTTGCTTAAAAATAAAATGTTTGAAATACTGAAATTAAACTAAATTAATTGTGTCTAACACTTTAGTAGAGAAAAAAGAAAAAGACATAAAAGTCACCAAAGTCTTCAGAATCGTTTTTAGTCGTCATATTAATAACAATAACATTAATAATAATAATACTAATAGTACTAAATCTGCTTATATGCAAGCGCTTTATTAAGGTAACAGTTTTTTGGTTTCTTGCTTATATCTCGAAAACAGTTACTCCTATGAATTTTTGTCTTTCTTTCAAAATTAAAGCTGATAAAATATTCTACAAAATAGTTTTTTGCATTTTTCTTGTAGGACCAACCATAAGCGAGTTATAGAGTTGGATATAAATAATATTTAACAAAAATTTGCTTTAAAATAACATGTTTGAAAAACTGAAATTAAACTAATTTAACTGTGTCTAACACTTTAGTAGAGAAAAAAGGAAAAGACATAAAAGTCACTAAAGGTTTCAGAGTTGTCTTAAGTTGTCATATTAATAACAATAGCATTAATAATAATAATACTAATATTACTAAATTTGCTTATATGCAAACGCTTAATTAAGGTAACAGTGTTTTGGTTTCTTGCTTATATCTCGAAAACAGTTACTCCTATCAATTTTTATCTTTTTACTAAAATTCAAGCTGATAAAATTTCCTACAAAATAGTTATTTGCATTTTTTATGTAGGACTAACCATAAGCGAGATATAAGATTGAAAATAATTAATATTTAAAAAAGAAGTGCTTTAACAGAAAATGTCTTGTGATTTAAAATACACTTAATTTATTAGGTCCAATACTTTATTAAAAAAAAAAAGGGGGTGACATATAAGTCACTGAAGTCTTCAGAGTCGATTTTAAATGCTGCATTTTCGTCTTCGTCTCAAACATTGAAAACTGAATTACATTTTTGTTCTGAAACGGTAACAGTTTTTACTTTGGTTTTTTGCTTATATCCCGAAAACAGTTACTCCTATCAATTTTTATCTTTTTTTCAAAATTAAAGCTGATAACATTTCCTACAAAATAGTTATTTGCATTTTTCTTGTAGGACCAACCATAAGCGAGTTATAAAGTTGGATATAAATAATATTTAACAAAAACTTGCTTAAAAATAAAATGTTTGAAATACTGAAATTAAACTAAATTAATTGTGTCTAACACTTTAGTAGAGAAAAAAGAAAAAGACATAAAAGTCACCAAAGTCTTCAGAATCGTTTTTAGTCGTCATATTAATAACAATAACATTAATAATAATAATACTAATAGTACTAAATCTGCTTATATGCAAGCGCTTTATTAAGGTAACAGTTTTTTGGTTTCTTGCTTATATCTCGAAAACAGTTACTCCTATGAATTTTTGTCTTTCTTTCAAAATTAAAGCTGATAAAATATTCTACAAAATAGTTATTTGCATTTTTCTTGTAGGACCAACCATAAGCGAGTTATAGAGTTGGATATAAATAATATTTAACAAAAATTTGCTTTAAAATAAAATGTTTGAAAAACTGAAATTAAACTAATTTAACTGTGTCTAACACTTTAGTAGAGAAAAAAGGAAAAGACATAAAAGTCACTAAAGGTTTCAGAGTTGTCTTAAGTTGTCATATTAATAACAATAGCATTAATAATAATAATACTAATATTACTAAATTTGCTTATATGCAAACGCTTAATTAAGGTAACAGTGTTTTGGTTTCTTGCTTATATCTCGAAAACAGTTACTCCTATCAATTTTTATCTTTTTACTAAAATTCAAGCTGATAAAATTTCCTACAAAATAGTTATTTGCATTTTTCATGTAGGACTAACCATAAGCGAGATATATGATTGAAAATAATTAATATTTAAAAAAAAAGTGCTTTAACAGAAAATGTCTTGTGATTTAAAATACACTTAATTTATTGGGTCCAATACTTTATTAGAAGAAAAAGGAAGTGACATAAAAGTCACTGAAGTCTTCAGAGTCGTTTTTAAATGCTGCAGTTTCGTCTTCGTCTCAAACATTGAAAACCGAATTACATTTTTGTTCAGTAACAGTCACAGTTTTCTTATTGGTTTTTTGCTTATATCTCGAAAACAGTTACTCCTATCAATTTTTATCTTTCTTTCAAAATTAAAGCTGATAAAATTTCCTACAAAATAGTTATTTGCATTTTTCTTGTAGGACCAACCATAAGCGAGTTATAGAGTTGGATATAAATAATATTTAACAAAAATTTGCTTTAAAATAAAATGTTTGAAAAACTGAAATTAAACTAATTTAATTGTGTCTAACACTTTAGTAGAGGAAAAAGAAGAAGACATAAAAGTCACTAAAGGTTTCAAAGTTGTCTTTAATCGTCATATTAATAACAATAACATTAATAATAATAATACTAATAGTACTAAATTTGCTTATATGCAAACGCTTAATTAAGGTAACAGTGTTTTGGTTTCTTGCTCATATCTCGAAAACAGTTACTCCTATCAATTTTTATCTTTTTACTAAAATTTAAGCTGATAAAATTTCCTACAAAATAGTTATTTGCATTTTTTGTGTAGGACTAACCATAAGCGAGATATAAGATTGAAAATAATTAATATTTAAAAAAGAAGTGCTTTAACAGAAAATGTCTTGTGATTTAAATACACTTAATTTATTAGGTGCAATACTTTATTAAAAAAAAGGGGGTGACATATAAGTCACTGAAGTCTTCAGAGTCGATTTTAAATGCTGCATTTTCGTCTTCGTCTCAAACATTGAAAACTGAATTACATTTTTGTTCTGAAACGGTAACAGTTTTTACTTTGGTTTTTTGCTTATATCTCGAAAACAGTTACTCCTATCAATTTTTATCTTTCTTTCAAAATTAAAGCTGATAACATTTCCTACAAAATAGTTATTTGCATTTTTCTTGTAGGACCAACCATAAGCGAGTTATAAAGTTGGATATAAATAATATTTAACAAAAACTTGCTTAAAAATAAAATGTTTGAAATACTGAAATTAAACTAAATTAATTGTGTCTAACACTTTAGTAGAGAAAAAAGAAAAAGACATAAAAGTCACCAAAGTCTTCAGAATCGTTTTTAGTCGTCATATTAATAACAATAACATTAATAATAATAATACTAATAGTACTAAATCTGCTTATATGCAAGCGCTTTATTAAGGTAACAGTTTTTTGGTTTCTTGCTTATATCTCGATAACAGTTACTCCTATGAATTTTTGTCTTTCTTTCAAAATTAAAGCTGATAAAATATTCTACAAAATAGTTATTTGCATTTTTCTTGTAGGACCAACCATAAGCGAGTTATAGAGTTGGATATAAATAATATTTAACAAAAATTTGCTTTAAAATAAAATGTTTGAAAAACTGAAATTAAACTAATTTAACTGTGTCTAACACTTTAGTAGAGAAAAAAGGAAAAGACATAAAAGTCACTAAAGGTTTCAGAGTTGTCTTTAGTTGTCATATTAATAACAATAACATTAATAATAATAATACTAATAGTACTAAATTTGCTTATATGCAAACGCTTAATTAAGGTAACAGTGTTTTGGTTTCTTGCTTATATCTCGAAAACAGTTACTTCTATCAATTTTTATCTTTTTACTAAAATTTAAGCTGATAAAATTTCCTACAAAATAGTTATTTGCATTTTTCATGTAGGACTAACCATAAGCGAGATATATGATTGAAAATAATTAATATTTAAAAAAAAAGTGCTTTAACAGAAAATGTCTTGTGATTTAAAATACACTTAATTTATTGGGTCCAATATTTTATTAGAAGAAAAAGGAAGTGACATAAAAGTCACTGAAGTCTTCAGAGTCGTTTTTAAATGCTGCAGTTTCGTCTTCGTCTCAAACATTGAAAACCGAATTACATTTTTGTTCAGTAACAGTCACAGTTTTCTTATTGGTTTTTTGCTTATATCTCGAAAACAGTTACTCCTATCAATTTTTATTTTTTTTCCAAAATTAAAGCTGATAAAATTTCCTACAAAATAGTTATTTGCATTTTTCTTGTAGGACCAACCATAAGCGAGTTATAGAGTTGGATATAAATAATATTTAACAAAAATTTGCTTTAAAATAAAATGTTTGAAAAACTGAAATTAAACTAATTTAATTGTGTCAAACACTTTAGTAGAGGAAAAAGAAGAAGACATAAAAGTCACTAAAGGTTTCAAAGTTGTCTTTAATCGTAATATTAATAACAATAACATTAATAATAATAATACTAATAGTACTAAATTTGCTTATATGCAAACGCTTAATTAAGGTAACAGTGTTTTGGTTTCTTGCTTATATCTCGAAAACAGTTACTCCTATCAATTTTTATCTTTTTACTAAAATTAAGGCTGATCAAATTTCCTACAAAATAGTTAATTGCATTTTTAATGTAGGACTAACCATAAGCGAGATATAAGTTTGAAAATAATTAAAATTTAAAAAAAATTGCTTCAACAGAAAATGTCTTGTGATTTAAAATACACTTAATTTATTCGGTCCAATACTTTATTAGAAGAAAAAAGAGGTGACAGAAAGGTCACTGAAGTCTTTAGAGTCGTTTGTAAATGCTGCATTTTCGTCTTCGTCTCAAACATTGAAAACTGAATTACATTTTTGTTCAGTAACTGTTACAGTTTCCTTATTGGTTTTTTGCTTATATCTCGAAAACAGTTACTCCTATCAATTTTTATCTTTCTTTTAAAATTAAAGCTGATAAAGCTTCCTACAAAATAGTTGTTTGCATTTTTCTTGTAGGACCAACCATAAGCGAGTTATAGAGTTGGATATAAATAATATTTAACAAAAATTTGCTTTAAATAAAATGTTTGAAAAACCGAAATTAAACTAAATTAATTGAGTCTAACACTTTAGTAGAGAAAAAAGAAAAAGACATAAAAGTCACCAAAGTCTTCAGAATCGTTTTTAGTCGTCATATTAATAACAATAACATTAATAATAATAATACTAATAGTACTAAATCTGCTTATATGCAAGCGCTTTATTAAGGTAACAGTTTTTTGGTTTCTTGCTTATATCTCGAAAACAGTTACTCCTATCAATTTTTATCTTTTTTTCAAAATTAAAGCTGATAAAATTTCCTACAAAATAGTTATTTGCATTTTTCTTGTAGGACCAACCATAAGCAAGTTATAGAGTAATATTTAACAAAAATTTGCTTTAAAATAAAATGTTTGAAAAATTGAAATTAAACTAATTTAATTGTGTCTAACACTTTAGTAGAGGAAAAAGAAGAAGACATAAAAGTCACTAAAAGTTTCAGAGTTGTCTTTAGTTGTCATATTAATAACAATAACATTAATAATAATAATACTAATAGTACTAAATTTGCTTATATGCAAACGCTTAATTAAGGTAACAGTGTTTTGGTTTCTTGCTTATATCTCGAAAACAGTTACTCCTATCAATTTTTATCTTTTTACTAAAATTCAAGCTGATAAAATTTCCTACAAAATAGTTATTTGCATTTTTCATGTAGGACTAACCATAAGCGAGATATAAGTTTGAAAATAATTAATATTTAAAAAAAAAGTGCTTTAACAGAAAATGTTTTGTGATTTAAAATACACTTAATTTATTATGTCCAATACTTTATTAGAAGAAAAAGGGGGTGACATATAAGTCACTGAAGTCTTCAGAGTCGATTGTAAATGCTGCATTTTCGTCTTCGTCTCAAACATTGAAAACTGAATTACATTTTTGTTCTGAAACGGTAACAGTTTTCACTTTGGTTTTTTGCTTATATCTCGAAAACAATTACTCCTATTAGTTTTTATCTTTTTTTCAAAATAAAGCTGATAAAATTTCCTGCAAAATAGTTATTTGCATTTTTCTTGTAGGACCAACCATCAGCGAGTTATAAAGTTGGATATAAATAATATTTAACAAAAACTTGCTTAAAAATTAAATGTTTGAAATACTGAAATTAAACTAAATTAATTGTGTCTAACACTTTAATAGAGAAAAAAGAAAAAGACATAATACTATAATAATAATAATACTATTAGTATTATTATTATTAATGTTATTGTTATTAATATGACGACTAAAAACGATTCTGAAGACTTTGGTAACTTTTATGTCTCTTTCTTTTTTCTCTACTAAAGTGTTAGACACAATTAAATTAGTTTAATTTCAGTTTTTCAAACATTTTATTTTAAAGCAAATTTTTGTTAAATATTATTTATATCCAACTCTATAACTCGCTTATGGTTGGTCCTACAAGAAAAATGCAAATAACTATTTTGTAGGAAATTTTATCAGCTTTAATTTTGAAAAAAAGATAAAAATTGATAGGGGTAACTGTTTTCGAGATATAAGCAAAAAACCAATAAGAAAACTGTGACTGTTACTGAACAAAAATGTAATTCGGTTTTCAATGTTTGAGACGAAGACGAAACTGCAGCATTTAAAAACGACTCTGAAGACTTCAGTGACTTTTATGTCACTTCCTTTTTCTTCTAATAAAGTATTGGACCCAATTAATTAAGTGTATTTTAAATCACAAGACATTTTCTGTTAAAGCACTTTTTTTTTAAATACTAATTATTTTCAATCATATATCTCGCTTATGGTTAGTCCTACATGAAAAATGCAAATAACTATTTTGTAGGAAATTTTATCAGCTTGAATTTTAGTAAAAAGATAAAAATTGATAGGAGTAACTGTTTTCGAGATATAAGCAAGAAACCAAAACACTGTTACCTTAATTAAGCGTTTACATATAAGCAAATTTAGTACTATTAGTATTATTATTATTAATGTTATTGTTATTAATATGACGACTAAAAACGATTCTGAAGACTTTGGTGACTTTTATGTCTTTTCCTTTTTTCTCTACTAAAGTGTTAGACACAGTTAAATTAGTTTAATTTCAGTTTTTCAAACATTTTATTTTAAAGCAAATTTTTGTTAAATATTATTTATATCCAACTCTATAACTCGCTTATGGTTGGTCCTACAAAAAAAATGCAAATAACTATTTTGTAGAATATTTTATCAGCTTTAATTTTGAAAGAAAGACAAAAATTCATAGGAGTAACTGTTTTCGAGATATAAGCAAGAAACCAAAAAACTGTTACCTTAATAAAGCGCTTGCGTATAAGCAGATTTAGTACTATTAGTATTATTATTATTAATGTTATTGTTATTAATATGACGACTAAAAACGATTCTGAAGACTTTGGTGACTTTTATGTCTTTTTCTTTTTTCTCTACTAAAGTGTTAGACACAATTAATTTAGTTTAATTTCAGTATTTCAAACATTTTATTTTTAAGCAAGTTTTTGTTAAATATTATTTATATCTAACTTTATAACTCGCTTATGGTTGGTCCTACAAGAAAAATGCAAATAACTATTTTGTAGGAAATGTTATCAGCTTTAATTTTGAAAGAAAGATAAAAATTGATAGGAGTAACTGTTTTCGAGATATAAGCAAAAAACCAAAGTAAAAACTGTTACCGTTTCAGAACAAAAATGTAATTCAGTTTTCAATGTTTGAGACGAAGACGAAAATGCAGCATTTAAAATCGACTCTGAAGACTTCAGGGACTTATATGTCACTCCCTTTTTTTTTCATAAAGTATTGGACCTAATAAATTAAGTGTATTTTAAATCACAAGACATTTTCTGTTAAAGCACTTCTTTTTTAAATATTAATTATTTTTAATCTTATATCTCGCTTATGGTTAGTCCTACACAAAAAATGCAAATAACTATTTTGTAGGAAATTTTATCAGCTTGAATTTTAGTAAAAAGATAAAAATTGATAGGAGTAACTGTTTTCGAGATATGAGCAAGAAACCAAAACACTGTTACCTTAATTAAGCGTTTGCATATAAGCAAATTTAGTACTATTAGTATTATTATTATTAATGTTATTGTTATTAATATGACGATTAAAGACAACTTTGAAACCTTTAGTGACTTTTATGTCTTCTTCTTTTTCCTCTACTAAAGTGTTAGACACAATTAAATTAGTTTAATTTCAGTTTTTCAAACATTTTATTTTAAAGCAAATTTTTGTTAAATATTATTTATATCCAACTCTATAACTCGCTTATGGTTGGTCCTACAAGAAAAATGCAAATAACTATTTTGTAGGAAATTTTATCAGCTTTAATTTTGAAAGAGAGACAAAAATTCATAGGAGTAACTGTTTTCGAGATATAAGCAAGAAACCAAAAAACTGTTACCTTAATAAAGCGCTTGCATATAAGCAGATTTAGTACTATTAGTATTATTATTATTAATGTTATTGTTATTAATATGACGACTAAAAACGATTCTGAAGACTTTGGTGACTTTTATGTCTTTTTCTTTTTTCTCTACTAAAGTGTTAGACACAGTTAAATTAGTTTAATTTCAGTTTTTCAAACATTTTATTTTAAAGCAAATTTTTGTTAAATATTATTTATTTCCAACTCTATAACTCGCTTATGGTTGGTCCTACAAGAAAAATGCAAATAACTATTTTGTAGGAAATTTTATCAGCTTGAATTTTAGTAAAAAGATAAAAATTGATAGGAGTAACTGTTTTCGAGATATAAGCAAGAAACCAAAACACTGTTACCTTAATTAAGCGTTTGCATATAAGCAAATTTAGTACTATTAGTATTATTATTATTAATGTTATTGTTATTAATATGACGATTAAAGACAACTTTGAAACCTTTAGTGACTTTTATGTCTTCTTCTTTTTCCTCTACTAAAGTGTTAGACACAATTAAATTAGTTTAATTTCAGTTTTTCAAACATTTTATTTTAAAGCAAATTTTTGTTAAATATTATTTATATCCAACTCTATAACTCGCTTATGGTTGGTCCTACAAGAAAAATGCAAATAACTATTTTGTAGGAAATTTTATCAGCTTTAATTTTGAAAGAAAGATAAAAATTGATAGGAGTAACTGTTTTCGAGATATAAGCAAAAAACCAATAAGAAAACTGTGACTGTTACTGAACAAAAATGTAATTCGGTTTTCAATGTTTGAGACGAAGACGAAACTGCAGCATTTAAAAACGACTCTGAAGACTTCAGTGACTTTTATGTCACTTCCTTTTTCTTCTAATAAAGTATTGGACCCAATAAATTAAGTGTATTTTAAATCACAAGGCATTTTCTGTTAAAGCACTTTTTTTTTAAATATTAATTATTTTCAATCATATATCTCGCTTATGGTTAGTCCTACATGAAAAATGCAAATAACTATTTTGTAGGAAATTTTATCAGCTTGAATTTTAGTAAAAAGATAAAAATTGATAGGAGTAACTGTTTTCGAGATATAAGCAAGAAACCAAAACACTGTTACCTTAATTAAGCGTTTGCATATAAGCAAATTTAGTACTATTAGTATTATTATTATTAATGTTATTGTCATTAATATGACAACTAAAGACAACTCTGAAACCTTTAGTGACTTTTATGTCTTTTTCTTTTTCCACTACTAAAGTGTTAGACTCAATTAATTTAGTTTAATTTCGGTTTTTTAAAAATTTTATTTTAAAGTAAATTTTTGTTAAATATTATTTATATCCAACTCTATAACTCGCTTATGGTTGGTCCTACAAAAAAATGCAAATAACTATTTTGTAGGAAATTTTATCAGCTTTAATTTTGAAAAAAAGTTAAAAATTGATAGGAGTAACTGTTTTCGAGATATAAGCAAGAAACCAAAAAAAAATTACGTTAATTAAGCGTTTGCATATAAGCAAATTTAGTACTATTAGTATTATTATTATTATTGTTATTGTTATTAATATGACGACTAAAGACGACTCTGAAACATTTAGTGACTTTTATGTCTTCTCCTTTTTCCTCTACTAAAGTGTTAGACACAATTAATTTAGTTTAATTCCGGTTTTTCAAGCATTTTATTTTAAAGCAAATTTTTGTTAAATATTATTTATATCCAACTCTATAACTCGTTTATGCTTGGTCCTACAAGAAAAATGTAAATAACTATTTTGTTGGAAATTTTATCGGCTTTAATTTTGAAAGAAAGATAAAATTTGATTGGAGTAACTGTTTTCGAGATATAAGCAAAAAACCAATAAGAAAACTGTAACTGTTACTGAACAAAAATGTAATTCAGTTTTCAATGTTTGAGACGAAGTCAAAAATGCAGCATTTAAAAACGACTCTGAAGACTTCAGTGACTTTTATGTCACCTCCTTTTTCTTCTAATAAAGTATTGGACCCAACAAATTAAGTGTATTTTAAATCACAAGACATTTTCTGTTAAAACACTTTTTTTTAATTAATATTTATTTTCAAACTTATATCTCGCTTATGGTTAGTTCTACATGAAAAATGCAAATAACTATTTTGTAGGAAATTTTATCACCTTTAATTTTGGTGAAAAAGTAAAAATTGATAGGAGTAACTGTTTTCGAGATATAGGCAAAAAACAAAAAAACTGTTACCTTAATTAAGCGCTTGCATATAAGCAAATTTAGTACTACTAGTATTGTTATTATAAATGTTATTGTTATTAATATGACGACTAAAGACAACTTTAAGACTTTAGTGACTTTTATGTCTCTCCTTTTTCCTCTACTAAAGTGTTAGACACAATTAATTTAGTTTAATTTCGGTTTTTCAAACATTTTATTTTAAAGCAAATTTTTGTTAAATATTAAAAACTATAAAATGGCTTAAATTGCCTAAAAACACAGATCACACATGATCTTTTGCATAAAAATGAGAAAACGCTCATGTAACACACAAAATAAGCTCCATTTTTCCTTTTTAAAAGTATTATTATTATTATTACTTTTGTTACTATTACTATTATTATTATTATTATTATTATTATTATTATTATTATTATTATTATTATTATTATTATTGTTATTATTATTATTATTATTATTATTACTATTATTTTTATTATTATTATTACTATTATTATTATTATTATTATTATTATTATTATTATTATTATTATTATTATTAATATTATTATTATTAAAAACCGATTATAACTTTTGTATAGTAAATGTTTTTATACCAGTTTTAAAATGAGTTATTAATTTTAGACAATTTCTTGCCTAAAAACACAGATCACAGATGATCTCTTGCATAGAAATGAGAAAACGCTCAGATAACACAAAATAAGCATCACTTTTGCTTAGAAAAACTAAGCTTTAATTTAGAAAGAAATTTATTATTATAAGTATTATTATTATTATTATTGTTTCTTTTATTATTATTATTATTATTATTATTATTTCTTTTATTACTATTATTATTATTATTATTATTATTATTAACTTTTGTATAGTAAATGTTTTTATACCAGTTTTAAAATGAGTTATTAATTTTAGACAATTTCTTGCCAAAAAATACAGATCACAGATGATTTCTTGCATAGAAATGAGAAAGCGCTCATATAACACACAAAATAAGCTTCATTTTTGCTTAGAAAACTAAGCTTACTTTTATTTCTATTATTATTTTTATTATTATTTATATTATTATTATTATTATTATTATTATTATTATTATTATTATTATTATTATTATTATTATTATTATTGTTATTATTATTATTATTAACTTTTGTATAGTAAATGTTTTTATACCAGTTTTGAAATGAGTTATTAATTTTAGACAATTTCTTGCCTAAAAATACAGATCACAGATGATCTCTTGCATAGAAATGAGAAAACGCTCAGATAACACAAAATAAGCATCATTTTTGCTTAGAAAAACTAAGCTTTAATTTAGAAAGAAATTTATTATTATAAGTATTATTATTATTATTATTGTTTCTTTTATTATTATTATTATTATTATTATTATTATTATTATTATTATTATTATTATTTCTTTTATTACTATTATTATTATTATTATTATTATTATTAACTTTTGTATAGTAAATGTTTTTATACCAGTTTTAAAATGAGTTATTAATTTTAGACAATTTCTTGCCTAAAAATACAGATCACAGATGATTTCTTGCATAGAAATGAGAAAGCGCTCATATAACACACAAAATAAGCATCATTTTTGCTTAGAAAAACTAAGCTTTAATTTAGAAAGAAATTCATTATTATAAGTATTATTATCATTATTACTATTATTATTATTATTATTACTATTATTATTATTATTATTATTATTATTATTATTATTATTATTATTATTATTATTATTATTATTATTATTATTATTATTATTATTATTATTATTATTATTATTATTATTATTATTATTATTATTATTAACTTTTGTATAGTAAATGTTTTTATACCAGTTTTAAAATGAGTTATTAATTTTATTCAATTTCTTGCCTAAAAACACAGATCACAGATGATCTCTTGCATAGAAATGAGAAAACGCTCATATAACACACAAAATAAGCATCATTTTTGCTTAGAAAAACTAAGCTTTAATTTAGAAAGAAATTCATTATTATAAGTATTATTATTATTATTATTATTATTATTATTATTATTATTATTATTATTATTATTATTATTATTATTACTATTATTATTATTATTATTATTATTATTATTATTATTATTATTATTATTATTATTATTATTATTATTATTATTATTAACTTTTGTATAGTAAATGTTTTTATACCAGTTTTAAAATGAGTTATTAATTTTATTCAATTTCTTGCCTAAAAACACAGATCACAGATGATCTCTTGCATAGAAATGAGAAAACGCTCATATAACACACAAAATAAGCATCATTTTTGCTTAGAAAAACTAAGCTTTAATTTAGAAAGAAATTCATTATTATAAGTATTATTATCATTATTATTATTATTATTATTATTATTATTATTTCTTTTATTACTATTATTATTATTATTATTATTATTATTATTATTATTAACTTTTGTATAGTAAATGTTTTTATACCAGTTTTAAAATGAGTTATTAATTTTAGACAATTTCTTGCCTAAAAATACAGATCACAGATGATTTCTTGCATAGAAATGAGAAAGCGCTCATATAACACACAAAATAAGCTTCATTTTTGCTTAGAAAACTAAGCTTACTTTTATTTCTATTATTATTTTTATTATTATTATTATTATTATTATTATTATTATTATTATTATTATTATTATTATTATTATTATTATTATTATTATTATTATTATTATTATTATTATTATTGTTATTGTTATTATTATTATTATTATTATTATTGTTATTATTATTATTATTATTAAAAACTTATATTAAACAGACAGAAAACGTCGTATTCTGACACAAAAAAGCGAATTACGTTATAGACTTGACGAGAACGGCGTATCTCGGACTCTTATAGGACTCTTATAGGGTCAAAAATTATCAGTTTGGATTAAAACAAATTATTTTTGTTGACTCTCAGTCTGAATTGTTTATCAGTTCAAACAAAAACGGCTTACTTTAGACGATCTTTTGCTTTGAACAAGAAAACTTACATCGAACAGACTAAAAACGTATTAATCTGGCATAAAAGAGCAATTTATGTATCACTTTGGATAAAGGCAGCTAATCCTATTCGTTTCATTGCTTAAAATAGACAAAATTGTTAATAAATCTAACAAAAACGCTGTATTCTAGCACAAAATACTAATTACATTATAGTTTCGACGAGAATAGCTTATTTGGAATGATTCTATGCTTCCAAACGAGTAAATTTTTAATAAACAGATGCCAAACATCATGTTTTGTCCTATAAAGACATTTTATATTGCTGTTTGTATTAAAACAAAATATTTTCGTTGATTCTTTGTTAGAAGCAGCAAACCTAACATTAAAGAATCTGAAAACTTTGTATTCGGACACAAACCACCGAATTTTGTTTCAGTTTAGACAAAAACGGTTGATTTTCGACAATATTTTGCTTTGAACAAGAAAGCTTATATCAAACTGACTAAAAACGTCTTATTTTAGCACAAAACAAAAGATTTGCGTTATAGTCTTAAAGCTGATTCATGCCACAGTTTGGATAAAAACCAATTATTTTTGTTAATTCATTGTTACAAACAAGAAACCTTACATCAAAGAAACTGGAAACCCCTTATTTAGGCACAGAAATTCGAATTACGTTTCAGTCTGGACAAAAACTGCATATTTTAGACGATCCTTTGTTTTGAACACGAAAACTTACATTAAAAAGATTAAAAACGTCTTATTCTGGCTGAAAACTTCAAATTATATATTACTCTAGATAAAAGCAATTTATCCTGATTACTCCTTTACTTAGAATAGAGTAAACTTGTATAAAACTTAATGAAAACTTTAAATTTCGTCTCAAAGAAATAATTTACGTTATAGTTTTGACCAGCACTGTTTATTTCAAACGAAATTATGATTCGAAACTAATGAACTTTTATGGGGCAGATGCAAAACCACATATTACCATATAAAGCGTTGTTTTAAAGCAAAGTATTACCTTTTGCAACAGGAAATTTCACGTCAAAGAAACTGAAAACTTCGTATCAATACATAAATATCTAATTACGTATCAGTTTAGGCAAATACAGCTTATTTTAAACGATTCTTTGCTATAAACAAGAAAAATTTTATCAAGCATATTGAAAACGTCTTATTCTTGAAAATAAGAGCAAATTATGTATCAGTTTTAACAAAAGCGGATTACTGTTTGATTCTATGCTTAGAGTAGAGTAAACTACTATAAAACGTAATGAAAACTCTATATTCAAGCTCAAAAGAACAAATTACGTTATAGTTTTGACAAAAAAAAATATTTCGGACGATTACATACTTCGAAGTAAGCAAACTTTAATTGAACATGTGCAAAAGCTAATACTTTGCTTTAAAATAATGATTTATGTGGTAATATGGTATTTTGCATCTGTCCTATAAAAGTTTACCCGTTTCGCTCCATTGAATCATTAGAAATAAATTATTTTGACACAACAACAACACAAATAATTTGTTTTTGTTTAAACTGTAACATAAGTCGCTTTTATAAAACGAACTAAGACGTTTGGCATCTGCTTAGTGAAAGTTTTCTCGTTTGGGGGCATAAAATCGTTTGAAATTAACAGTTCTGGTCAAAACTATTACGTAAATTATTTCTTTGTATCACTTTAAAGATTTGCGTTATAGTCTTGACGAGAACTGTTAATTTCAAACGATTCTATGCTTTGAAACCAGTATACTTTCACTGAACAGAGGCAAAACGTCTGATTTCGCCTTTAAAAAACGATTTATGTCACAGTTTGGATTAAAACCAATGATTTTCGTTTATTCATTGTTACAAACAAGAAACCTTACATCAAAGAAACTGAAAACCTCTTATTCAGGCCCAGAAAATCAAATTACGTTTCAGTCTGGACACAAATTGCTTATTTTAGACGATTCTTTCTTTTGAACACGAAAACTTACATTAAAAAGATTAAAAACGTCTTATTCTGGCTCAAAACTGCAAATTATGTATTACTTTGGATAAAAGCAGTTTATCCTGATTACTCCTTTGCTTAGAATAGAGCAAACTTGTATAAAACTTAATGAAAACTTTAAATTTCGTCTCAAAGAAATAATTTACGTTATAGTTTTGACCAGAACTGTTAATTTCAAACGATTTTATGCCCCCAAACGAGAAAACTTTCACTAAACAGATGCCAAACGTCTTAGTTCGTTTAATTAAAACGACATGTTACAGTTTAAACAAAAAAATTATTTTCGTTGTTGTGTCAAAATAATTTATTTCGAATGATTCAATGGAGCGAAACGAGTAAACTTTTATAGGACAGATGCAAAATACCATATTACCACATAAATCGTTATTTTAAAGCAAAGTATTAGCTTTTGCACTTGTTCAATTAAAGTTTGCTTACTTCGAAATATGTAGTCGTCCGAAATAATTTTTTTTTGTCAAAACTATAACGTAATTTGTTCTTTTGAGCTTGAATATAGAGTTTTCATTACGTTTTATAGTAGTTTACTCTACTCTAAACATAGAATCAAACAGAGTAATCCGCTTTTGTTAAAACTGATACATAATTTGCTCTTATTTTCGAGAATAAGACATTTTCAATATGTTTGATAAAATTTTTCTTGTTTATAGCAAGGAATCGTTTAAAATAAGCTGTATTTGCCTAAACTGATACGTAATTCGATATTTGTGCATGGATACGATGTTTTCAGTTTCTTTGACGTGAAATTTCTTGTTGCAAAAGGTAATAATTTGCTTTAAAACAACGCTTTATATTGTAATATGTGGTTTAGCATCTGCCCCATAAAAGTTCATTAGTTTCGAATCATAAAATCGTTTGAAATAAACAGTGCTGGTCAAAACTATAACGTAAATTATTTCTTTGAGACGAAATTTAAAGTTTTTATTAAGTTTTATACAAGTTTACTCTATTCTAAGTAAAGGAGTAATCAGGATAAATTGCTTTTATCTAGAGTAATATATAATTTGCAGTTTTCAGCCAGAATAAGACGTTTTTAATCTTTTTAATGTAAGTTTTTGTATTCAAATCAAAGGATCGTCTAAAGTAAGCAGTTTTTGTTCAGACTGAAACGTAATTCGAATTTCTGTGCCTGAATAAGGGGTTTTCAGTTACTTTGATGTAAGGTTTCATGTTTGTAACAATGAATTAACGAAAATAATTGGTTTTTATCCAAACTGTGGCATGAATCGTTTTTAAAAGGCGAAATAAGATGTTTTTCCTCTGTACAGTGAAAGTTTACTCGTTTCAAAGCATAGAACCGTTTGAAATTAACAGCTCTCGTTAAGACTATAACGCAAATCTTTTGTTTTGTGCTAAAATAAGACGTTTTTAGTCAGTTTGATATAAGTTTTCTTGTTCAAAGCAAAATATTGTCGAAAATCAACCGTTTTTGTCTAAACTGATACAAAATTCGGTGGTTTGTGTCCGAATACAAAGTTTTCAGATTCTTTAATGTTAGGTTTGCTGCTTCTAACAAAGAATCAACGAAAATATTTTGTTTTAATACAAACTGCAATATAAAATGTCTTTATAGGACAAAACATGATGTTTGGCATCTGTTTATTAAAAATTTACTCGTTTGGAAGCATAGAATCATTCCAAATAAGCTATTCTCGTCGAAACTATAATGTAATTAGTATTTTGTGCTAGAATACAGCGTTTTTGTTAGATTTATTAACAATTTTGTCTATTTTAAGCAATGAAACGAATAGGATTAGCTGCCTTTATCCAAAGTGATACATAAATTGCTCTTTTATGCCAGATTAATACGTTTTTAGTCTGTTCGATGTAAGTTTTCTTGTTCAAAGCAAAAGATCGTCTAAAGTAAGCCGTTTTTGTTTGAACTGATGAACAATTCAGACTGAGAGTCAACAAAAATAATTTGTTTTAATCCAAACTGATAATTTTTGACCCTATAAGAGTCCTATAAGAGTCCGAGATACGCCGTTCTCGTCAAGTCTATAACGTAATTCGTTTTTTTGTGTCAGAATACGACGTTTTCTGTCTGTTTAATATAAGTTTTTAATAATAATAATAATAATAACAATAATAATAATAATAATAATAATAACAATAATAATAATAATAATAATAATAATAATAATAATAATAATAATAATAATAATAATAATAATAATAAAAATAATCATAGAAATAAAAGTAAGCTTAGTTTTCTAAGCAAAAATGAAGCTTATTTTGTGTGTTATATGAGCGCTTTCTCATTTCTATGCAAGAAATCATCTGTGATCTGTATTTTTAGGCAAGAAATTGTCTAAAATTAATAACTCATTTTAAAACTGGTATAAAAACATTTACTATACAAAAGTTAATAATAATAATAATAATAATAATAATAATAATAATAATAATAATAATAATAATAATAATAATAGTAATAGTAATAATAATAATAATAATAATAATAATAGTAATAAAAGAAATAATAATAATAATAATAATAATAATAATAATGATAATAATACTTATAATAATGAATTTCTTTCTAAATTAAAGCTTAGTTTTTCTAAGCAAAAATGATGCTTATTTTGTGTGTTATATGAGCGTTTTCTCATTTCTATGCAAGAGATCATCTGTGATCTGTGTTTTTAGGCAAGAAATTGAATAAAATTAATAACTCATTTTAAAACTGGTATAAAAACATTTACTATACAAAAGTTAATAATAATAATAATAATAATAATAATAATAATAATAATAATAATAATAGTAATAAAAGAAACAATAATAATAATAATAATAATAATAATAATAATAATAATAATAATGATAATAATACTTATAATAATAAATTTCTTTCTAAATTAAAGCTTAGTTTTTCTAAGCAAAAATGATGCTTATTTTGTGTTATCTGAGCGTTTTCTCATTTCTATGCAGGAGATCATCTGTGATCTGTGTTTTTAGGCAAGAAATTGTCTAAAATTAATAACTCATTTTAAAACTGGTATAAAAACATTTACTATACAAAAGTTATAATCGGTCTTTAATAATAATAATATTAATATTAATAATAATAATAATAATAATAATAATAATAATAAAAATAATAATAGAAATAAAAGTAAGCTTAGTTTTCTAAGCAAAAATGAAGCTTATTTTGTGTGTTATATGAGCGCTTTCTCATTTCTATGCAAGAAATCATCTGTGATCTGTATTTTTAGGCAAGAAATTGTCTAAAATTAATAACTCATTTTAAAACTGGTATAAAAACATTTACTATACAAAAGTTAATAATAATAATAATAATAATAATAATAATAATAATAGTAATAGTAATAATAATAATAATAATAATAATAATAATAGTAATAAAAGAAATAATAATAATAATAATAATAATAATAATGATAATAATACTTATAATAATGAATTTCTTTCTAAATTAAAGCTTAGTTTTTCTAAGCAAAAATGATGCTTATTTTGTGTGTTATATGAGCGTTTTCTCATTTCTATGCAAGAGATCATCTGTGATCTGTGTTTTTAGGCAAGAAATTGAATAAAATTAATAACTCATTTTAAAACTGGTATAAAAACATTTACTATACAAAAGTTAATAATAATAATAATAATAATAATAATAATAATAATAATAATAATAATAATAATAATAATAATAATAGTAATAAAAGAAACAATAATAATAATAATAATAATAATAATAATAATAATAATAATAATAATAATGATAATAATACTTATAATAATAAATTTCTTTCTAAATTAAAGCTTAGTTTTTCTAAGCAAAAATGATGCTTATTTTGTGTTATCTGAGCGTTTTCTCATTTCTATGCAGGAGATCATCTGTGATCTGTGTTTTTAGGCAAGAAATTGTCTAAAATTAATAACTCATTTTAAAACTGGTATAAAAACATTTACTATACAAAAGTTATAATCGGTCTTTAATAATAATAATATTAATATTAATAATAATAATAATAATAATAATAATAATAATAATAATAATAATAATAATAATAATAATAATAATAATAATAATAATAATAATAGTAATAATAATAATAAAAATAATAGTAATAATAATATAAATAATAAAAATAAAAATAATAGTAGTAGTAAAAGTAAGCTTAGTTTTCTAAGCCAAAATGAAGCTTATTTTGTGTTATATGAGCGTTTTCTCATTTCTATGCAAAAGATCATGTGTGATCTGTTTTTAGGCAATCTAAGCCATTTTATAGTTTTTAATATTTAACAAAAATTTGCTTTAAAATAAAATGTTTGAAAAACCGAAATTAAACTAAATTAATTGTGTCTAACACTTTAGTAGAGGAAAAAGGAGGAGACATAAAAGTCACTAAAGTCTTAAAGTTGTCTTTAGTCGTCATATTAATAACAATAACATTTATAATAACAATACTAGTAGTACTAAATTTGCTTATATGCAAGCGCTTAATTAAGGTAACAGTTTTTTTGTTTTTTGCCTATATCTCGAAAACAGTTACTCCTATCAATTTTTACTTTTTCACCAAAATTAAAGGTGATAAAATTTCCTACAAAATAGTTATTTGCATTTTTCATGTAGAACTAACCATAAGCGAGATATAAGTTTGAAAATAATTATTAATTAAAAAAAAGTGTTTTAACAGAAAATGTCTTGTGATTTAAAATACACTTACTTTGTTGGGTCCAATACTTTATTAGAAGAAAAAGGAGGTGACATAAAAGTCACTGAAGTCTTCAGAGTCGTTTTTAAATGCTGCATTTTTGACTTCGTCTCAAACATTGAAAACTGAATTACATTTTTGTTCAGTAACAGTTACAGTTTTCTTATTGGTTTTTTGCTTATATCTCGAAAACAGTTACTTCTATCAAATTTTATCTTTCTTTCAAAATTAAAGCTGATAAAATTTCCAACAAAATAGTTATTTACATTTTTCTTGTAGGACCAAGCATAAACGAGTTATAGAGTTGGATATAAATAATATTTAACAAAAATTTGCTTTAAAATAAAATGTTTGAAAAACCGAAATTAAACTAAATTAATTGAGTCTAACACTTTAGTAGAGGAAAAAGAAAAAGACATAAAAGTCACTAAAGGTTTCAGAGTTGTCTTTAGTTGTCATATTAATAACAATAACATTAATAATAATAATACTAATAGTACTAAATTTGCTTATATGCAAACGCTTAATTAAGGTAACAGTGTTTTGGTTTCTTGCTTATGTCTCGAAAACAGTTACTCCTATCAATTTTAATCTTTTTTTCAAAATTAAAGCTAATAAAATTTCCTACAAAATAGTTATTTGCATTTTTTTGTAGGACCAACCATAAGCGAGTTATAGAGTTGGATATAAATAATATTTAACAAAAATTTGCTTTAAAATAAAATGTTTGAAAAACCGAAATTAAACTAAATTAATTGAGTCTAACACTTTAGTAGAGGAAAAAGAAAAAGACATAAAAGTCACTAAAGGTTTCAGAGTTGTCTTTAGTTGTCATATTAATAACAATAACATTAATAATAATAATACTAATAGTACTAAATTTGCTTATATGCAAACGCTTAATTAAGGTAACAGTGTTTTGGTTTCTTGCTTATGTCTCGAAAACAGTTACTCCTATCAATTTTTATCTTTTTACTAAAATTCAAGCTGATAAAATTTCCTACAAAATAGTTATTTGCATTTTTCATGTAGGACTAACCATAAGCGAGATATATGATTGAAAATAATTAATATTTAAAAAAAAAGTGCTTTAACAGAAAATGCCTTGTGATTTAAAATACACTTAATTTATTGGGTCTAATATTTTATTAGAAGAAAAAGAAAGTGACATAAAAGTCACTGAAGTCTTCAGAGTCGTTTTTAAATGCTGCAGTTTCGTCTTCGTCTCAAACATTGAAAACTGAATTACATTTTTGTTCAGTAACAGTCACAGCTTTCTTATTGGTTTTTTGCTTATATCTCGAAAACAGTTACTCCTATCAATTTTTATCTTTCTGTCAAAATTAAAGCTGATAAAATTTCCTACAAAATAGTTATTTGCATTTTTCTTGTAGGACCAACCATAAGCGAGTTATAGAGTTGGATATAAATAATATTTAACAAAAATTTGCTTTAAAATAACATGTTTGAAAAACTGAAATTAAACTAATTTAATTGTGTCTAACACTTTAGTAGAGGAAAAAGAAGAAGACATAAAAGTCACTAAAGGTTTCAAAGTTGTCTTTAATCGTCATATTAATAACAATAACATTAATAATAATAATACTAATAGTACTAAATTTGCTTATATGCAAACGCTTAATTAAGGTAACAGTGTTTTGGTTTCTTGCTCATATCTCGAAAACAGTTACTCCTATCAATTTTTATCTTTTTACTAAAATTCAAGCTGATAAAATTTCCTACAAAATAGTTATTTGCATTTTTCATGTAGGACTAACCATAAGCGAGATATAAGATTGAAAATAATTAATATTTAAAAAAGAAGTGCTTTAACAGAAAATGTCTTGTGATTTAATATACACTTAATTTATTAGGTCCAATACTTTATTAAAAAAAAAAAGGGGGTGACATATAAGTCACTGAAGTCTTCAGAGTCGATTTTAAATGCTGCATTTTCGTCTTCGTCTCAAACATTGAAAACTGAATTACATTTTTGTTCTGAAACGGTAACAGTTTTTACTTTGGTTTTTTGCTTATATCTCGAAAACAGTTACTCCTATCAATTTTTATCTTTCATTCAAAATTAAAGCTGATAACATTTCCTACAAAATAGTTATTTGCATTTTTCTTGTAGGACCAACCATAAGCGAGTTATAAAGTTGGATATAAATAATATTTAACAAAAACCTGCTTAAAAATAAAATGTTTGAAATACTGAAATTAAACTAAATTAATTGTGTCTAACACTTTAGTAGAGAAAAATAAAAAAGACATAAAAGTCACCAAAGTCTTCAGAATCGTTTTTAGTCGTCATATTAATAACAATAACATTAATAATAATAATACTAATAGTACTAAATCTGCTTATATGCAAGCGCTTTATTAAGGTAACAGTTTTTTGGTTTCTTGCTTATATCTCGAAAACAGTTACTCCTATGAATTTTTGTCTTTCTTTCAAAATTAAAGCTGATAAAATATTCTACAAAATAGTTCTTTGCATTTTTCTTGTAGGACCAACCATAAGCGAGTTATAGAGTTGGATATAAATAATATTTAACAAAAATTTGCTTTAAAATAAAATGTTTGAAAAACTGAAATTAAACTAATTTAACTGTGTCTAACACTTTAGTAGAGAAAAAAGGAAAAGACATAAAAGTCACTAAAGGTTTCAGAGTTGTCTTTAGTTGTCATATTAATAACAATAACATTAATAATAATAATACTAATAGTACTAAATTTGCTTATATGCAAACGCTTAATTAAGGTAACATTGTTTTGGTTTCTTGCTTATATCTCGAAAACAGTTACTCCTATCAATTTTTATCTTTTTACTAAAATTCAAGCTGATAAAATTTCCTACAAAATAGTTTTTTGCATTTTTCATGTAGGACTAACCATAAGCGAGATATATGATTGAAAATAATTAATATTTAAAAAAAAAGTGCTTTAACAGAAAATGTCTTGTGATTTAAAATACACTTAATTTATTATGTCCAATACTTTATTAAAAAAAAAAAAGGGGTGACATATAAGTCACTGAAGTCTTCAGAGTCGATTTTAAATGCTGCAGTTTCGTCTTCGTCTCAAACATTGAAAACTGAATTACATTTTTGTTCAGTAACAGTCACAGTTTTCATATTGGTTTTTTGCTTTTATCTCGAAAACAGTTACTCCTATCAATTTTTATCTTTCTGTCAAAATTAAAGCTGATAAAATTTCCTACAAAATAGTTATTTGCATCAACTCTATAACTCGCTTACGGTTGGTTCTACAAAAAAAATGCGAATAACTATTTTGTAGAAAATTTTATCAGCTTTAATTTTGAAAGAAAGATAAAAATTGATAGGAGTAACTGTTTTCGAGATATAAGCAAAAAACCAATAAGAAAACTGTAACTGTTACTGAACAAAAATGTAATTCAGTTTTCAATGTTCGACTCTGAAGACTTCAGTGACTTTTATGTCTCCTCCTTTTTTTTCTAATAAAGTATTGGACCCATTAAATTAAGTGTATTTTAAATCACAAGACATTTTCTGTTAAAGCACTTCTTTTTAAATATTAATTATTTTCAAACTTATATCTCGCTTATGGTTAGTCCTACAAGAAAAATGCAAATTAGTATTTTGTAGGAAATTTTATCAGCTTTAATTTTAGTAAAAAGATAAAAATTGATAGAAGTAACTGTTTTCGAGATATAAGCAAGAAACCAAAAAACTGTTACCTTAATTAAGCGCTTGCGTATAAGCAAATTTAATAATATTAGTATTATTAATATTAATGTTATTGTTATTAATATGACGACTAAAAACGACTCTCAAGACTTTGGTGACTTTTATGTCTTCTCGTTTTTCCTCTACTAAAGTGTTAGTCTTAATTTAGTTTAATTTCGGTTTTTCAAACATTATATTTTAAAGCAAATTTTTGTTAAAGATTACTTATATCCAACTCTATAACTCGCTTATGGTTGGTCCTACAAAAAAATGCAAATAACTATTTTGTAGGAAATTTTATCAGCTTTAATTTTGAAAAAAAGATAAAAATTGATTGGAGTAACTGTTTTCGAGATATAATATGCAAGCCCTTAATTAAGATAACAGTTTTTTGGTTTCTTGCTTATATCTCGAAAACAGTTACTCCTATCAAATTTTATCTTTCTTTCAAAATTAAAGCTGATAAAATTTCCAACAAAATAGTTATTTACATTTTTCTTGTAGGACCAAGCATAAACGAGTTATAGAGTTGGATATAAATAATATTTAACAAAAATTTGCTTTAAAATAAAATGCTTGAAAAACCGGAATTAAACTAAATTAAGACTAACACTTTAGTAGAGGAAAAACGAAAAGACATAAAAGTCACCAAAGTCTTGAGAGTCGTTTCTAGTCGTCATATTAATAACAATAACATTAATATTAATAATACTAATATTATTAAATTTGCTTATATGCAAGCGCTTAATTAAGGTAACAGTTTTTTGGTTTCTTGCTTATATCTCGAAAACAGTTACTCCTATCAATTTTTATCTTTTTACTAAAATTAAAGCTGATAAAATTTCCTACAAAATACTAATTTGCATTTTTCTTGTAGGACTAACCATAAGCGAGATATAAGTTTGAAAATAATTAATATTTAAAAAGAAGTGCTTTAACAGAAAATGTCTTGTGATTTAAAATACACTTAATTTAATGGGTCCAATACTTTATTAGAAAAAAAAGGAGGAGACATAAAAGTCACTGAAGTCTTCAGAGTCGAACATTGAAAACTGAATTACATTTTTGTTCAGTAACAGTTACAGTTTTCTTATTGGTTTTTTGCTTATATCTCGAAAACAGTTACTCCTATCAATTTTTATCTTTCTTTCAAAATTAAAGCTGATAAAATTTTCTACAAAATAGTTATTCGCATTTTTTTTGTAGGACCAACCGTAAGCGAGTTATAGAGTTGGATATAAATAATCTTTAACAAAAATTTGCTTTAAAATAAAATGTTTGAAAAACCGAAATTAAACTAAATTAATTGTGTCTAACACTTTAGTAGAGGAAAAAGAAGAAGACATAAAAGTCACCAAAGTCTTCAGAGTTGTTTTTAGTACTAAATTTGCTTATATGCAAGCCCTTAATTAAGGTAACAGTTTTTTGGTTTCTTGCTTATATCTCGAAAACAGTTACTCCTATCAATTTTTATCTTTTCACTAAAATTAAAGCTGATAAAATTTCCTACAAAATAGTTATTTGCATTTTTCATGTAGGACTAACCATAAGCGAGATATAAGTTTGAAAATAATTGATATTTAAAAAAAAATGTGCTTTAACAGAAAATGTCTTGTGATTTAAAATACACTTAATTTATTGGGTCCAATACTTTATTAGAAGAAAAAGGAGGTGACAGAAATGTCACTGAAGTTTTTAGAGTCGTTTGTAAATGATGCATTTTCGTCTTCGTCTCAAATATTGAAAACCGAATTACATTTTTGTTCAGTAACAGTCACAGTTTTCTTATTGGTTTTTTGCTTATATCTCGAAAACCGTTACTCCTATCAATTTTTATCTTTTTTTCAAAATTAAAGCTGATAAAATTTCCTACAAAATAGTTATTTGCATTTTTCTTGTAGGACCAACCATAAGCGAGTTATAGAGTTGGATATAAATTATATTTAACAAAAATTTGCTTTAAAATAAAATGTTTGAAAAACTGAAATTAAACTAATTTAATTGTGTCTAACACTTTAGTAGAGGAAAAAGAAGAAGACATAAAAGTCACTAAAGGTTTCAAAGTTGTCTTTAATCGTCATATTAATAACAATAACATTAATAATAATAATACTAATAGTACTAAATTTGCTTATATGCAAACGCTTAATTAAGGTAACAGTGTTTTGGTTTCTTGCTCATATCTCGAAAACAGTTACTCCTATCAATTTTTATCTTTTTACTAAAATTCAAGCTGATAAAATTTCCTACAAAATAGTTATTTGCATTTTTTATGTAGGACTAACCATAAGCGAGATATAAGATTGAAAATAATTAATATTTAAAAAAGAAGTGCTTTAACAGAAAATGTCTTGTGATTTAAAATACACTTAATTTATTAGGTCCAATACTTTATTAGAAAAAAAAGGGGGTGACATATAAGTCACTGAAGTCTTCAGAGTCGATTTTAAATGCTGCATTTTCGTCTTCGTCTCAAACATTGAAAACTGAATTACATTTTTGTTCTGAAACGGTAACAGTTTTTACTTTGGTTTTTTGCTTATATCTCGAAAACAGTTACTCCTATCAATTTTTATCTTTTTTTCAAAATTAAAGCTGATAACATTTCCTACAAAATAGTTATTTGCATTTTTCTTGTAGGACCAACCATAAGCGAGTTATAAAGTTGGATATAAATAATATTTAACAAAAACTTGCTTAAAAATAAAATGTTTGAAATACTGAAATTAAACTAAATTAATTGTGTCTAACACTTTAGTAGAGAAAAAAGAAAAGGACATAAAAGTCACCAAAGTCTTCAGAATCGTTTTTAGTCGTCATATTAATAACAATAACATTAATAATAATAATACTAATAGTACTAAATCTGCTTATATGCAAGCGCTTTATTAAGGTAACAGTTTTTTGGTTTCTTGCTTATATCTCGAAAACAGTTACTCCTATGAATTTTTGTCTTTCTTTCAAAATTAAAGCTGATAAAATATTCTACAGAATAGTTATTTGCATTTTTCTTGTAGGACCATCCATAAGCGAGTTATAGAGTTGGATATAAATAATATTTAACAAAAATTTGCTTTAAAATAAAATGTTTGAAAAACTGAAATTAAACTAATTTAACTGTGTCTAACACTTTAGTAGAGAAAAAAGAAAAAGACATAAAAGTCACTAAAGGTTTCAGAGTTGTCTTTAGTTGTCATATTAATAACAATAACATTAATAATAATAATACTAATAGTACTAAATTTGCTTATATGCAAACGCTTAATTAAGGTAACAGTGTTTTGTTTTCTTGCTTATATCTCGAAAACAGTTACTCCTATCAATTTTTATCTTTTTACTAAAATTCAAGCTGATAAAATTTCCTACAAAATAGTTATTTGCATTTTTCATGTAGGACTAACCATAAGCGAGATATATGATTGAAAATAATTAATATTTAAAAAAAAATTGCTTTAACAGAAAATGTCTTGTGATTTAAAATACACTTAATTTATTGGGTCCAATACTTTATTAGAAGAAAAAGGAAGTGACATAAAAGTCACTGAAGTCTTCAGAGTCGTTTTTAAATGCTGCAGTTTCGTCTTCGTCTCAAACATTGAAAACCGAATTACATTTTTGTTCAGTAACAGTCACAGTTTTCTTATTGGTTTTTTGCTTATATCTCGAAAACAGTTACTCCTATCAATTTTTATCTTTTTTTCAAAATTAAAGCTGATAAAATTTCCTACAAAATAGTTATTTGCATTTTTCTTGTAGGACCAACCATAATCGAGTTATAGAGTTGGATATAAATAATATTTAACAAAAATTTGCTTTAAAATAAAATGTTTGAAAAACTGAAATTAAACTAATTTAATTGTGTCTAACACTTTAGTAGAGGAAAAAGAAGAAGACATAAAAGTTACTAAAGGTTTCAAAGTTGTCTTTAATCGTCATATTAATAACAATAACATTAATAATAATAATACTAATAGTACTAAATTTGCTTATATGCAAACGCTTAATTAAGGTAACAGTGTTTTGGTTTCTTGCTCATATCTCGAAAACAGTTACTCCTATCAATTTTTATCTTTTTACTAAAATTCAAGCTGATAAAATTTCCTACAAAATAGTTATTTGCATTTTTTATGTAGGACTAACCATAAGCGAGATATAAGATTGAAAATAATTAATATTTAAAAAAGAAGTGCTTTAATAGAAAATGTCTTGTGATTTAAAATACACTTAATTTATTAGGTCCAATACTTTATTAGAAAAAAAAGGGGGTGACATATAAGTCACTGAAGTCTTCAGAGTCGATTTTAAATGCTGCATTTTCGTCTTCGTCTCAAACATTGAAAACTGAATTACATTTTTGTTCTGAAACGGTAACAGTTTTTACTTTGGTTTTTTGCTTATATCTCGAAAACAGTTACTCCTATCAATTTTTATCTTTCTTTCAAAATTAAAGTTGATAACATTTCCTACAAAATAGTTATTTGCATTTTTCTTGTAGGACCAACCATAAGCGAGTTATAAAGTTGGATATAAATAATATTTAACAAAAACTTGCTTAAAAATAAAATGTTTGAAATACTGAAATTAAACTAAATTAATTGTGTCTAACACTTTAGTAGAGAAAAAAGAAAAAGACATAAAAGTCACCAAAGTCTTCAGAATCGTTTTTAGTCGTCATATTAATAACAATAACATTAATAATAATAATACTAACTGTACTAAATCTGCTTATATGCAAGCGCTTTATTAAGGTAACAGTTTTTTGGTTTCTTGCTTATATCTCGAAAACAGTTACTCCTATGAATTTTTGTCTTTCTTTCAAAATTAAAGCTGATAAAATATTCTACAAAATAGTTATTTACATTTTTCTTGTAGGACCAACCATAAGCGAGTTATAGAGTTGGATATAAATAATATATAACAAAAATTTGCTTTAAAATAAAATGTTTGAAAAACTGAAATTAAACTAATTTAACTGTGTCTAACACTTTAGTGGAGGAAAAAGGAAAAGACATAAAAGTTACTAAAGGTTTCAGAGTTGTCTTTAGTTGTCATATTAATAACAATAACATTAATAATAATAATACTAATAGTACTATATTTGCTTATATGCAAACGCTTAATTAAGGTAACAGTGTTTTGGTTTCTTGCTTATATCTCGAAAACAGTTACTCCTATCAATTTTTATTTTTTTACTAAAATTCAAGCTGATAAAATTTCCTACAAAATAGTTATTTGCATTTTTTATGTAGGACTAACCATAAGCGAGATATAAGTTTGAAAATAATTAATATTTAAAAAAAAAGTGCTTTAACAGAAAATGTCTTGTGATTTAAAATACACTTAATTTATTAGGTCCAATACTTTATTAGAAGAAAAAGAGGGTGACATATAAGTCACTGAAGTCTTCAGAGTCGATTTTAAATGCTGCATTTTCGTCTTCGTCTCAAACATTGAAAACTGAATTACATTTTTGTTCTGAAACGGTAACAGTTTTCACTTTGGTTTTTTGCTTATATCTCGAAAACAATTACTTCTATCAGTTTTTATTTTTTTTTTAAAATAAAGCTGATAAAATTTCCTACAAAATAATTATTTGCATTTTTCTTGTAGGACCAACCATAAGCGAGTTATAAAGTTGGATATAAATAATATTTAACAAAAACTTGCTTAAAAATTAAATGTTTGAAATACTGAAATTAAACTAAATTAATTGTGTCTACTTTAGTAGTGTTAAATATTATTTATATCCAACTCTATAACTCGCTTATGGTTGGTCCTACAAGAAAAATGCAAATAACTATTTTGTAGAATATTTTATCAGCTTTAATTTTGAAAGAAAGACAAAAATTCATAGGAGTAACTGTTTTCGAGATATAAGCAAGAAACCAAAAAACTGTTACCTTAATAAAGCGCTTGCATATAAGCAGATTTAGTACTATTAGTATTATTATTATTAATGTTGTTGTTATTAATATGACGACTAAAAACGATTCTGAAGACTTTGGTAACTTTTATGTTTTTTTCTTTTTTCTCTACTAAAGTGTTAGACACAATTAATTTAGTTTAATTTCAGTATTTCAAACATTTAATTTTTAAGCAAGTTTTTGTTAAATGTTATTTATATCCAACTTTATAACTCGCTGATGGTTGGTCCTACAAGAAAAATGCAAATAACTATTTTGTAGGAAATTTTATCAGCTTTATTTTGAAAAAAAGATAAAAACTGATAGGAGTAATTGTTTTCGAGATATAAGCAAAAAACCAAAGTGAAAACTGTTACCGTTTCAGAACAAAAATGTAATTCAGTTTTCAATGTTTGAGACGAAGACGAAAATGCAGCATTTACAATCGACTCTGAAGACTTCAGTGACTTATATGTCACCCCCTTTTTTTTCTAATAAAGTATTGGACCTAATAAATTAAGTGTATTTTAAATCACAAGACATTTTCTGTTAAAGCACTTTTTTTTAAATATTAATTATTTTCAAACTTATATCTCGCTTATGGTTAGTCCTACATGAAAAATGCAAATAACTATTTTGTAGGAAATTTTATCAGCTTGAATTTTAGTAAAAAAATAAAAATTGATAGGAGTAACTGTTTTCGAGATATAAGCAAGAAACCAAAACACTGTTACCTTAATTAGGCGTTTGCATATAAGCAAATTTAGTACTATTAGTATTATTATTATTAATGTTATTGTTATTAATATGACAACTAAAGACAACTCTGAAACCTTTAGTGACTTTTATGTCTTTTCCTTTTTCCTCTACTAAAGTGTTAGACACAGTTAAATTAGTTTAATTTCAGTTTTTCAAACATTTTATTTTAAAGCAAATTTTTGTTATATATTATTTATATCCAACTCTATAACTCGCTTATGGTTGGTCCTACAAGAAAAATGCAAATAACTATTTTGTAGAATATTTTATCAGCTTTAATTTTGAAAGAAAGACAAAAATTCATAGGAGTAACTGTTTTCGAGATATAAGCAAGAAACCAAAAAACTGTTACCTTAATAAAGCGCTTGCATATAAGCAGATTTAGTACTGTTAGTATTATTATTATTAATGTTATTGTTATTAATATGACGACTAAAAACGATTCTGAAGACTTTGGTGACTTTTATGTCTTTTTCTTTTTTCTCTACTAAAGTGTTAGACACAATTAATTTAGTTTAATTTCAGTTTTTCAAACATTTTATTTTAAAGCAAATTTTTGTTAAATATTATTTATATCCAACTCTATAACTCGCTTATGGTTAGTCCCACAAGAAAAATGCAAATAACTATTTTGTAGGAAATGTTATCAGCTTTAATTTTTAAAGAAAGATAAAAATTGATAGGAGTAACTGTTTTCGAGATATAAGCAAAAAACCAATGTAAAAACTGTTACCGTTTCAGAACAAAAATGTAATTCAGTTTTCAATGTTTGAGACGAAGACGAAAATGCAGCATTTAAAATCGACTCTGAAGACTTCAGTGACTTATATGTCACCCCCTTTTTTTCTAATAAAGTATTGGACCTAATAAATTAAGTGTATTTTAAATCACAAGACATTTTCTGTTAAAGCACTTCTTTTTTAAATATTAATTATTTTCAATCTTATATCTCGCTTATAGTTAGTCCTACATAAAAAATGCAAATAATTATTTTGTAGGAAATTTTATCAGCTTGAATTTTAACAAAAAGATAAAAGTTGATAGGAGTAACTGTTTTCGAGATATGAGCAAGAAACCAAAACACTGTTACCTTAATTAAGCGTTTGCATATTAGCAAATTTAGTACTATTAGTATTATTATTATTAATGTTATTGTTATTAATATGACGATTAAAGACAACTTTGAAACCTTTAGTGACTTTTATGTCTTCTTCTTTTTCCTCTACTAAAGTGTTAGACACAATTAAATTAGTTTAATTTCAGTTTTTCAAACATTTTATTTTAAAGCAAATTTTTGTTAAATATTATTTATATCCAACACTATAACTCGCTTATGGTTGGTCCTACAAGAAAAATGCAAATAACTATTTTGTAGGAAATTTTATCAGCTTTAATTTTGAAAGAAAGATAAAAATTGATAGGAGTAACTGTTTTCGAGATATAAGCAAAAAACCAAAGTAAAAACTGTTACCGTTTCAGAACAAAAATGTAATTCAGTTTTCAATGTTTGAGACGAAGACGAAAATGCAGCATTTAAAATCGACTCTGAAGAATTCAGTGACTTATATGTCACCCCCTTTTTTTTTAATAAAGTATTGGACCTAATAAATTAAGTGTATTTTAAATCACAAGACATTTTCTGTTGAAGCACTTCTTTTTTAAATATTAATTATTTTCAATCTTATATCTCGCTTATGGTTAGTCCTACACAAAAAATGCAAATAACTATTTTGTAGGAAATTTTATCAGCTTGAATTTTAGTAAAAAGATAAAAATTGATAGGAGTAACTGTTTTCGAGATATGCGCAAGAAACCAAAACACTGTTACCTTAATTAAGCGTTTGCATATAAGCAAATTTAGTACTATTAGTATTATTATTATTAATGTTATTGTTATTAATATGACAATTAAAGACAACTTTGAAACCTTTAGTGACTTTTATGTCTTCTTCTTTTTCCTATACTAAAGTGTTAGACACAATTAAATTAGTTTAATTTCAGTTTTTCAAACATTTTATTTTAAAGCAAATTTTTGTTAAATATTATTTATATCCAACTCTATAACTCGCTTATGGTTGGTCCTACAAGAAAAATGCAAATAACTATTTTGTAGGAAATTTTATCAGCTTTAATTTTGAAAGAAAGATAAAAATTGATAGGAGTAACTGTTTTCGAGATATAAGCAAAAAACCAATAAGAAAACTGTGACTGTTACTGAACAAAAATGTAATTCGGTTTTCAATGTTTGAGACGAAGACGAAACTGCAGCATTTAAAAACGACTCTGAAGACTTCAGTGACTTTTATGTCACTTCCTTTTTCTTCTAATAAAGTATTGGACCCAATAAATTAAGTGTATTTTAAATCACAAGACATTTTCTGATAAAGCATTTTTTTTTTAAATATTAATTATTTTCAATCATATATCTCGCTTATGGTTAGTCCTACATGAAAAATGCAAATAACTATTTTGTAGGAAATTTTATCAGCTTGAATTTTAGTAAAAAGATAAAAATTGATAGGAGTAACTGTTTTCGAGATATAAGCAAGAAACCAAAACACTGTTACCTTAATTAAGCGTTTGCATATAAGCAAATTTAGTACTATTAGTATTATTATTATTAATGTTATTGTTATTAATATGACAACTAAAGACAACTTTGAAACCTTTAGTGACTTTTATGTCTTCTTCTTTTTCCTATACTAAAGTGTTAGACACAATTAAATTAGTTTAATTTCAGTTTTTCAAACATTTTATTTTAAAGCAAATTTTTGTTAAATATTATTTATATCCAACTCTATAACTCGCTTATGGTTGGTCCTACAAGAAAAATGCAAATAACTATTTTGTAGAATATTTTATCAGCTTTAATTTTGAAAGAAAGATAAAAATTGATAGGAGTAACTGTTTTCGAGATATAAGCAAAAAACCAAAGTAAAAACTGTTACCGTTTCAGAACAAAAATGTAATTCAGTTTTCAATGTTTGAGACGAAGACGAAAATGCAGCATTTAAAATCGACTCTGAAGAATTCAGTGACTTATATGTCACCCCCTTTTTTTTTAATAAAGTATTGGACCTAATAAATTAAGTGTATTTTAAATCACAAGACATTTTCTGTTGAAGCACTTCTTTTTTAAATATTAATTATTTTCAATCTTATATCTCGCTTATGGTTAGTCCTACACAAAAAATGCAAATAACTATTTTGTAGGAAATTTTATCAGCTTGAATTTTAGTAAAAAGATAAAAATTGATAGGAGTAACTGTTTTCGAGATATGCGCAAGAAACCAAAACACTGTTACCTTAATTAAGCGTTTGCATATAAGCAAATTTAGTACTATTAGTATTATTATTATTAATGTTATTGTTATTAATATGACAATTAAAGACAACTTTGAAACCTTTAGTGACTTTTATGTCTTCTTCTTTTTCCTATACTAAAGTGTTAGACACAATTAAATTAGTTTAATTTCAGTTTTTCAAACATTTTATTTTAAAGCAAATTTTTGTTAAATATTATTTATATCCAACTCTATAACTCGCTTATGGTTGGTCCTACAAGAAAAATGCAAATAACTATTTTGTAGGAAATTTTATCAGCTTTAATTTTGAAAGAAAGATAAAAATTGATAGGAGTAACTGTTTTCGAGATATAAGCAAAAAACCAATAAGAAAACTGTGACTGTTACTGAACAAAAATGTAATTCGGTTTTCAATGTTTGAGACGAAGACGAAACTGCAGCATTTAAAAACGACTCTGAAGACTTCACTGACTTTTATGTCACTTCCTTTTTCTTCTAATAAAGTATTGGACCCAATAAATTAAGTGTATTTTAAATCACAAGACATTTTCTGATAAAGCATTTTTTTTTAAATATTAATTATTTTCAATCATATATCTCGCTTATGGTTAGTCCTACATGAAAAATGCAAATAACTATTTTGTAGGAAATTTTATCAGCTTGAATTTTAGTAAAAAGATAAAAATTGATAGGAGTAACTGTTTTCGAGATATAAGCAAGAAACCAAAACACTGTTACCTTAATTAAGCGTTTGCATATAAGCAAATTTAGTACTATTAGTATTATTATTATTAATGTTATTGTTATTAATATGACAACTAAAGACAACTTTGAAACCTTTAGTGACTTTTATGTCTTCTTCTTTTTCCTATACTAAAGTGTTAGACACAATTAAATTAGTTTAATTTCAGTTTTTCAAACATTTTATTTTAAAGCAAATTTTTGTTAAATATTATTTATATCCAACTCTATAACTCGCTTATGGTTGGTCCTACAAGAAAAATGCAAATAACTATTTTGTAGAATATTTTATCAGCTTTAATTTTGAAAGAAAGACAAAAATTCATAGGAGTAACTGTTTTCGAGATATAAGCAAGAAACCAAAAAACTGTTACCTTAATAAAGCGCTTGCATATAAGCAGATTTAGTACTATTAGTATTATTATTATTAATGTTATTGTTATTAATATGACGACTAAAAACGATTCTGAAGACTTTGGTGACTTTTATGTCTTTTTCTTTTTTCTCTACTAAAGTGTTAAACACAATTAATTTAGTTTAATTTCAGTATTTCAAACATTTTATTTTTAAGCAAGTTTTTGTTAAATATTATTTATATCCAACTTTATAACTCGCTTATGGTTGGTCCTACAAGAAAAATGCAAATAACTATTTTGTAGGAAATGTTATCAGCTTTAATTTTGAAAGAAAGATAAAAATTGATAGGAGTAACTGTTTTCGAGATATAAGCAAAAAACCAAAGTAAAAACTGTTACCGTTTCAGAACAAAAATGTAATTCAGTTTTCAATGTTTGAGACGAAGACGAAAATGCAGCATTTAAAATCGACTCTG